>NC_143547.1:49993830-50725399 GCF_031878675.1 Megascapheus bottae
TTCACTGGACATAAAATCTTACAGACTTTCCTGTCCCAGCTAGCTTTGAACTGAAATCTACAGATCTTAGCCCCATAACTATTTAATATTATAGTTGGGAGCCACCTATAATACTGGTTTCCATGACAATCTTATCTCCAAATAACCAGCAAACAGCCCTTAGAGAGAAAGCTGAGCAACAGCAAGAGGCCCTGAGTTCAAGCTCCAGTGTGAGCACATGCACACATACACAAAAAACAACTGAAATTAGACTTGAGCAAAAACATCAGTGGTGGCCGAGAGCATGGCCTAGTGCTGGACTCCTTGCCTAGCATGCAGGAAGCCCTGGGTTCAATTCCTTGGTACCATGTACACAGAGAAAGCTGTGGTGCTGTGGCTCAAGGGTAAAGCTCTAGCCTTGAGAAAGCCCAAGGACAGTGCCCAGGCTCTGAGTCCAAGCCCAAGATTGGCAAAAAAAAATCAGTAACAACAGCACCCACACCCAGAGTTCAAGTAACAGGAACACCTAGGAAAAAAAATCCAATAATGAAAATATGGGCTGGGAGTTTGGCCGAGTGATGGAGTGCTTGCCTAGCATGCACGAAGACCTGGATTTGATTTCTTAATACCACATATAAAAAAAAGGCTAGAAATGGTGCTGTGGCTCAAGTGGTAGAGCTCTAGTCTTGAGGAAAAAACCAAGGACAGTGCTCAGGCCCTGAGTTCAAAACCTAGGACTGTCAAAAAAATAATAGTAATAATGAAAATAATCACATAGATCAAATAGAAAATGCATTTTGACCTTACTTATGTAACTATAACCCCTCTGTACATCATCTTTACAATACAATGAAATAAATAAAATAAAATAAAGCCAAAAAAAAGCACCTATTCCTTGCAGGCTGCCAGGCTCACGCCTGTAATCCCAGCTAACGAGTGGGCTGAGATCTGAGGATCACAGTTCAGAGCCAGCACAGGGGCTGGGAGCATGGCCTAGCATGCACAAAGCTCTGGGTGGGTTCAGTTACTCGGTACCACATACATAGAAAAAGCCAAAAGTGACTTGTTTGTTAAACATGTCATTTAAAATATGATGTAAAAATCAATGTTAATAAATTCTTTAATTAAAAAAATGAAAAAAAAGCCAAACCAACCAAAAACATGAGATATTTCCCTGAAGAGGAACTATAGGTGGCAAACACACACACACACACACACACACACACACACACACACACACACACAAAGATGTTCAATAAGTTACAACCTACTAGCCTAAGAAAATATTCACGCTGCTCTGGGCACAGTGGCTCACGCCTGCAATCCTAGCTACTCAGGAGGCTGAGATCTGAGGATCAAGGTTCAAAGCCAGCCCAGCCACGAAAGGACCTGAAACTCATCTCAATTAACCTCTAGAAAATGGAAAGTGGGGTTTGGCTCAAGCTTAGGGCAGCAGCCTTGAGCCGAAGAGCTCAGGGACAGCAAACAGATGCAGTTCAAGCCCCACGACCCCACCCTCCCACATACACACAAAAAGAAAAAAAAAGAAAGGGAAAGAAAATGTTCACACCTGGCGTGGTGGCTCACGTCTGTTCAAAGCCAGACTGGGCTCTAAAGTCTGTGAGATTCTTTTTTTTTTTTTTTGCATTTTTTTATTGTAATTAGTAAAAGGGTTACATGATATTTGCCAGATAGAAGGTGCATTAATTCACGTACATTGATACCCTTTCACATGTCTTGGTACCCATTTCCCTACCCCCCCCCCCGTCTGTGAGATTCTTATCTCCGATTAACCACTAGAAAAGGGTAAGTGTGTCTGTGGCTCACTTGAGCTGAAGAGCTTAGGGACAGTGCCCAGGCCCAGACCTCTAATCCACCAAAAAAAGTTCAACATCATTAAGAACACAGTAAGAGTTGGGGTATCAGGGGCTCATATATCAGGAGGCTAAGATCTAAGAATTATGTTTTGAGATCATCTGGGCAGAAAAATCCATGAAATTTTTTTTTGCCAACCCTGGGTCTTGAACTCAGAGCCTAGGAACTATCCCTGTGCTTCTTTTGCTCAAGGCAAGTGCTCTGCCACTTGATCCCAGCATCACTTCCAGCTTTTCTGTGTATGTGGTACTGAGGAATTGAACCCAGGGCTTCCTGAATATTAGGAAAGCACTCTACCACAAGGCCACATTCCCAGCCCAAGTCCATGACATTCTTTTTTTTTTTGCCAGTCCTGGGCTTGAGCTCAGGGCCTGAGCACTGTCCTTGGACTTTCTCAAGGCTAGAGCTCTACCACTTGAGCCTCAGCACCACTTCCAGCTTTTTTCTATGTATGTGGTACCGAGGAATCGAACCCAGGTCTTCATGCATGGTAGGCAAGCACTTTAACCACTAGGCCAAACTCCCGGCCCCAGTCCATGACATTCTTATTTCCAACTAACCACCAAGAGTTGTGGCCCAAGTGCTAGAGCATTTGCCCAGTAAAAACAAAGGCCTGATTTTGAACCTCAGCATCACAAAAATAAAAAAAGCAAGGAGAGATAACAATGTATGCTTGTTAATAAAGTGAAAATAAAATCACCCTCAAGAGAATGTAGAGAAACTGGGTCTCTTTAAGATTGCTCTAGGGGAATGTACTATGTATGCATGGCCACTCTCCAAAACAGTTGCACAGTGTCTTAAATACTCAAGCAACTAAACACACAGTTTCCATTCAACCAAGCCAGTGAAGGGAGCAGAAGACTGATCAATGGGAAGATAGGCTAAGGAAGAAATGCAGACTAACACTACCTCAGGAAGCTCTACAGTGACCTAGACCTAGGCCTACTATTTCCCTTAACAAAGTAATTTTTCTCTCTATTCAATTCCATGCTTTGCCACTTAAAAGAATAAAATAGCTTCAAGAGACTGTTACTTATGCTTCAGATCACACAATATTGGCTCATAGTTTCAAAATACACATTTTATATTTTTTGGCCAGTCCTGGGTCTTGTACTCAAAAGCCTGAGCACTGTCATTGGGTGTTCTCAAGGCAAACACTCTACCACGTAAGTCACAGCACCACTTCCAGCCTTTTTTTTCTGAGTAACTTACTGGAGATAAGAGTCTCCAGACTTTTCTGCCCAGGCTGGCTACAATCCTTGATCCTCAGATCTCAGCCTCCTAAGAAGCTAGGGTTATAGGTGTGAGCCACTGGCACTTGGCTCCAGAAGACTCGTATCTCCAATTAAACATAAAAGTCTAGAAGTGGAATTGTGGCTCAAATGGTAGAGAGTTAGTTCTGAGCTAAAGAAGCCAAGGGGCAGTGCCCAGGCCAAGAGTACAATACCCAGGATCAGCAAAGACAAAAAACAAACAAACCAAATCAAAACAAAAACTGGGAGAAAACAAGGGAAAGGGTAACAAGGAAAGGGAGGGGGGGAAATAGCAGGTAGATAGGCCAGAGCAGTGGAGGGATGCATACAATCAATGTACATCGTACCCATGAATGTAAATGTCATAACCCTTTACTATTTTCAATTAATATAAAACAAAACATTTAATAGGGAAGGGAAAGGGGACAAAAACATGAGAAGGGGTATTAAGGTCCAAGAAGTAATATGCTCACTGCCTGATGAATATAACTGTAATCCCTCTTTACATGATGGAAACAATAGAATACAACAAAACTTTTTTTCAAGTTTTTAGATTTCCTAATCTTTTATCGGTCTTCAGATGTTACTAAAATGAAATTTCTGGCTAAGGAATAAATTTCCAACTCCATCCTTGAATTAAGAGTGAAATTGATGTCCGGTGCTGTGGCTCACAACTGTATCCTAGCTACTCAGGAGGCTGAGATATGAGTGTTGAGGTTCAAACCCAGTCCTGGGCACTAAAGTCTGTAAGACTCTAATCTCAAATTAACCACCAGAAAACCAGAAGTGGTGCTGTGTCTCAAACGGTAGGGTGATAGCCTTGAGCTGAAGAGCTCAGGGAGAGCACCTAGGCCATAGTTCAAGCTCCACAACCAAAAAAATAAGAAGAGTGAAACTGAGCAGATACAGAAGCATAATGGACAGATAATTATTTCAGAAGACAGTGATGAGAAGAGCATTTTAAATCCTTCAATATCATCTGTTTCATTTTCAGTTGACTTCCTGGATATTGTAAAAATATATCACTGTCTCTTTGCTTGATTTTTTGAGCTCAGGGCCTGAGCACTGTCCTTGGACTTTAGCAAGGATAGAACTCTACCACTTGAGCCTCAGCATCACTTCTGGCTTTTTTTCTATATATGTGGTACCTAGGAATTGGACCCGGGTCTTCGTGCATGGTAGGCAAGCACACTACCACTAGGCCAAACTCCCGGCCCCTGCTCAAGTGGTAGAGTGCTGGCCTTGAGAAAGCTCAAGGACAGTGCTCAAGCCTTGAGCTCAAGCCCCAGGACTGGTAAACAAAAACATTTCTCCAGGGAAGAGGCACTGTGGCTCCAGGGACATCACCCAGGTGCAGAGTTCAAGCCCCATGACCAACAACAACAAAAAAATTTCTCCAGTGATAGCTTGCCTTGTTAAAGAACAGGCAATACTATGTTAAGATTGTTGCTCATAAAACACCACAGAAAGATTGGCTGAAAAGGGCCGGAGTTAGGCCTAGTGGTATAGCGCTTGCCTAGCATGCATGAAGGCCCTGGTTCAATTCCCCGATACCACATACATACAAAAAAGCCAGAAGTGTTGCTGAGGCTCAAGTGGTAGAGCTCTCAAGTGGTAGAGCTCTAGCCTTGCTAAAGTCCAAGGGCAGTACTCAGGCCCTGAGCTCAAGCCCAGGGGGCTTGGAAACAAGACAATCTTGTTTCCAAATATTCATGTAATGTCTTTGTTTTCAGAATAATATACATAAGAATTGAGACATTTCCACACATGTAAACAAAGCTTCCCTATGCAGTAAGGGTGCATATAAGTTAACCATATGCTGGGAAATGTGAAAGAATGCTCCCAGTTAAAGGAGACTTGGTGTTCTCTATATTATGTCTCATATTTGAAACATTTATAACATTACATAGTAACAAACAGAAAAGAAACATTTTCAAAATGCTGCTTTAAGGATAATCAGGCAGCCTGGCCTGGTGGTTCATGCCTGTATTTCTACATATTCAGGAGAGTGAGATCTGAGGATCAAGGTTCAAAGCCAGCCCAAGCACAGAAGGACCACCTTGAGCCAAGTCCCCTTTCCCCTTTTCTAGAAGTTAATTGGAGATGAGTCTTAGGCCCTTTTGTGCCCAGGCTGTCTTTGAACCTTGATCCTCAGATCTCAGCCTCCTCAGTAGCCAGGATTACAGGTGTGAGACATCTTGACCAGCTTGATCAAAGAATTTTATGAAAGAGATGTATACTCTGTAGAGATTTACTGTTTTATTAAATCCTTTTAATAAAAGAAAAAAGGCACAGAAAAAGCTAGTTTCATCTTAATTCAGCAGAAATTAACATGTGAAATGTTTGAGTGACTTTGTGAACAGAATGACTGATCTGGTTTATTCCTTGTTCTGCTTTAATTTTGTAAACTGGTTTTTGTCATATAAACTTAACCAGTGAGCTGGGAAGCAGTTCAGTGGCAAAGCACTTTTCTACCAATTGCAACATGCTAGGTTTTATCCCCAGTACCAAAAAAGAAAATATAACTAAGAATTAAAATTAGAGAGCACAAATGATTGCTACAAAGTTTTTCAATGTTGCAAGAATATATAAATCTAAATAAAAGATGTTTCAAACCACAATGCTCAAATTGCTCTGCTTTGCTGGTTTAAGCATGAATAACACACACACATACACATACGCATACGCACATATACATACGCACACGAATATGATTAATTCCACCGAAGGGAATCTTACTTTTGTTCATTTGTATATGTCAAACCAAATATTTGTTGGCTGATCGACTATCTGGACAAGGTTGATTAACCTGGTCTAATTTCATTTCGCTCTCATTTCCACATCTAGATCTTAAAAAGGCTGCGAAGCTGTTGCACATGTCTGGGTAGTTAATATCTGCCAAGATCAGAAAGACTCTCTTTATATCCTGCACCCTGAATCTAAAGCACAACCTTCCAGCCCCAATACCCTATGGGGCCCCACATCACATTGAAGTGGCCAAATTTGTCTCAGCCCATCAGAAGCCAGGTGGCCACTTACTGCACCCAACACTCACAAAACAAGTCTGCGTCTCATTCCTTCGCAAACCAACAACCTCGAAAACGATGAAATTAAAAGACACAAAAAGCCCAGCAAGTGGCGTGGACAGGGAAAGGGAAGCGGGAAGGAATCCACAGACCCGGTCAAGCCCCTCCCAGTGGGAAAGGCCTCTGGTGCTGAGAGCGTATCCTCACCTCCTTTTTTCTTTGGGCAGAAGCTGAGGGAACCTTGTACAAGAGCAGCAGCGCCACCGCCAAAGTCGCAGAGACACACCAAAACCACCTACGCGCTGCCATCTTCGCTCCTCTCCCGGAGATAAGCGAAAGTTTCCTTTGGCTGGGTCTGTGGGAGGGACATGAGAACAGGCAAACCCGCCCCTTGCCTTTTCTCATTGGCTCAGCTCAGCCCTGCAAGGCGACCCCTTACCTTACGTCACAGCACGCTATGGCTAGACGCCCGCTAAAAGACGATTTGCCTTTAATTGGTCTTCGTTAGCCAATAGAAATAGGATCATCTGGAAGTTTTTCATTGGTCCGTTGAAAATAATGGGCCGCCCCTTTCGTTATGGGAAAAGATGTCGAGCTGAATGGCTGTTCCAGCATACGTGCGCAACACGCGTGCGCAGTTGTGGATTGCTGCGGATATTTTCAATCCAAAATAGCTTGGAATTGCTAAGACGCAATTTTTTCCCAAAGACGCATTTAGAATTTTTTGAAATCCACTTATTTTGTACATATTAGCCACTAGAGTGATGAGCATTTAATCCCAAATATTTGAAAAAGAAAAGAGAAAATAGGAAAGCAAAAATATACTTAATACTACTGAAGGATTGTTTTGATACAATATGGGTAAGAATTTGATGAAAAACAGGGTGTGGTGGCACATCTTTGTAATGCCAGAACTTGAGGCTGAGGCACAGAGTTCTAAAGAAGACTGGGGGCGGGGAGAGAAACAACCAGGTGCAAGTAATATATATATGTGTATATATATATATATATATATATATACAGGAGGCTTAGATCTGAGGATCACGGTTCGGTTCGAAGTCAGTCTCAGAAGGAAGTTTGTGACATTCATAATCTCCCTAAAACCGAAAGCACACCTATGGCTCACAGTGGTACAGCACTAGCCTTGAGCAAAAAACCTCTGAGACAAATGCCAGACCATGAGTTCAAGCCCCATAACCGACAAACAAAAGGGGGGAGGTGCAGGAGTTTGGCCTAGTGGTAGAGTGCTTGCCTAACATGCATGAAAACCCAGGTTTGTTTCCTCCGTACTAGAAAAAGTTGGACGTGGTGCTGAGGCTCAAGTGGTAGAGCTCTAGCCTTGAGAAAGTCCAAGGATAGTGCTCAGGCCCTGAGCCCAAGCCCAGGATTGGCAAAAAAAAGGAGGGGGGAGGGGAGAAAAGGAAAACATAAAGGGAGAGAGGGCCGGGAGTTTGGCCTAGTGGTTAAAGTGCTTGCCTAGCATGCATGAAGACCCGGGTTCGATTCCTCGGTACCACATACACAGAAAAAAGCCGGAAGTGGTGCTGAGGCTCAAGTGGTAGAGCTCTAGCCTTGAGAAAGTCCAAGGACAATGCTCAGGCCCTGAGCCCAAGCCCAGGACTGGCAAAAAAAAAAGGGGGAGAGAGAAACAGCCTTTAGGGACTATGTTTCAACTGTGTTACGGAAATAAAGATGAAGCTGACACAGGTGACTCACACCTAAAATCCTAGCTATTCAGAATAGATCTGAAGATCAAGGTTCCAGAGAAGATAAATCTAACAGACTCTTCAATTAACCACCAAAAAGCTAGATATGGAGTCGTAGCTCAGTTGGTAGAACAAGGAAAAACTAAGGGAGTTCAAGCTCCAATACTCCCTCTCCTCAGCATTTTAACATTTTAAAGTCTTGAAGAGATACCTCATCAATCATATTGACAAAAATACAAAAGATATACAATATAAGCTGTAAACCAAAGTGAAATAAGCAACCTTACACATTGCTGGAGAGAAGGTAAATCGTGTAATGTTTACATAGAGTGATTTAATGATGTGTGTGTGTGTGTGTGTGTGTGTGTGTGTGTGTGTGTGTGTGTGTATGCATCATGGGGCTTAAACTGGGCCTGGGCACTGGCTCTGAGCTCTTCAGCTCAAGGCTACTGTCCCAAGCTTGAGCAAAGCTCCACTTCCCGTTTTCTAGAGGTTAATTGGAGATAGTCTTATGTGCTTTTGTGCTGATACTGGCTTTGAACCTTGATCCTCAGATCTCAGGTTTCTGACTAGCTAGAATCACAGACATGAGCCACCGCGCCCAACTAATAATATTTTTTTAAATCACACTTCAATTTTTACATTATTTTGCAAGTACTGGCATTGAACTCAGGGCCCTTGCTTGCAAGGCAATTTACTATACCTGTTGGTTTATGCCTCCAGCTATTACTGAGCTTTTATTTTTGCCAGTCCTGGGGCGTGAACTGGGGCCCTGAGCACTGTCCCTGAGGTCCTTTTGCTTAAGGTTAGCACTCTACTACTTGAGCCACATCACCACTTTCTGTTTTTCTGTTTATGTAGTAGTAATGAATTGAACCCAGGGCTTCATGCATGCTAGGCAAGCACTCTACCACTAAGCCACCATTCCCAGACCCCTTTGTGGGTTTTTTGTTGTTGTTGTTTTGCCAGTCCTGGGCTTGAGCTCAGGGCCTGAGCACTGTCCTTGGACTTTCTCTAGGCTAGAACTCTACCACTTGAGCCTCAACACCATTTCCAGCTATTTTTTCTATGTATGTGGTACCAAGGAATTGAACCCGGGTCTTTGTGCACGCTAGGCAAGCACTCTACCACTAGGCCAAACTCCCAGCACCCCGCTTTGTGGGTTTTAAAAAAATATTTTATTCAAGCTGGGTGCCAGTCGCTCATGTCTGTAACCTTAACTACTCAAGAGGCAGAGATCTGAAGATTGGAGTTTTAAGTTAGCTCGAGTAAATAAGTCCATTAGACTTATCTCCAAGAAACAATTCAGAAAATTTCCTGAAGTGGTGCTGTGGCTGAAGTGGTAGAACATTAACCTGGAGCACAAGAGGCTCGGGGATAATTCCCAGGCCCCAAATTCAAACCCCAATCCCGGCAAAATAATAATAATAATAATGATTTATTCAAATAGTGTCCCATGCTTTTTCTTGGGGCTAGCCTCAATCATATAGCTGGGATTACAGAAGTGTAACTTGTCCTTTGAAATATGGTCTCTTTAAATGTTTTTCCTCTCGCTGGCAAAATATTATCCTTTATTTCACCTAAGTAACAGCTATACAAGAGTTCTTGTTCTCCCTATTTTATGATGAAACTATGCAAAAAATGCAGAATAATTAGAAAGCCACCATCACAGAAGACCACACAGACACAGTCATGTACAGCAAAGGAGTTTATTGCCAGCAGGGCCTGACACAGCCATTTCTTTCATGGGAGAGAGAGAAATGGCGCTTGTCTTTTCTTCAGGGGTGATTTCATAGTCGGGAAATATGGGAAGTCTTCGGCAATGCTTGCACAGCGCACCACTGAAGTTAGCCCATGGGGGAGAGGGGAAGGTTTTCTGATTGTAATAACAGGCAGCATTCCTCTGATGCAGATGGGGGGCGGGGTACCATGTGGCTCTGGGAAATGCAGTGAGAGGAATCGCAGGGGATGAAGGCCGGCTGCAGTTAGGTAGGCCTGAGCTGATCAACTCGTTTTGGGGGAGGGGCTGAGGATCTGAGATGGAGGGCATGCTAACAATTATACTGTGAACACAGGAAGACTCTATAACCAACAGCTCAATAAATTGCATCTGTTACTCTCCCAGTGCTGGTATTAAACTCAGGGTCTCATAAATTCTGAACATGGAAAGCTTTCCTCCGCGGCCCCCCAACCCCCGCCGCGGGTGGGGGAAGGGAGGGTTGAGTGCTGTTCCTGAGCTCTTCAACTCCAGGCTAGCACTCTACCAACACTGCTTCCAGTTTTCTGGCGCTTAATTAGAGAAAAGAGTCTCATGGACTTTCTTGCCCAGGATGGTTTTGAACCCTGAACCTCAGATCTCAGCTTCCTCAGTAGCTAGGGTTACAGGAGTGAGGCCAACAGCACCCTGCTTTCCCAGACCTGAGGCTTGAACTAACGGCCTGGGCACTGTCTCTGTTTGATAGACTAGGGAAAATGAGGTACAGTTAGCTTACACGAAATACAGGAGATATTCCATCATATACTTCCCTTAAGATTAAAGAAACAAAAGTCATTTTAGGGGAAATGAAGCAGGATAACTTAAGGAAACTGGGGCCTGGTAAAGGCAACTCAAAAATATGGTGATTAGAAGTGCTATCTTTACTTCAAAGAGAGACAACAGAATGCTATTCTTCCTGAGGGATGCATATCTCACCCAACTTAACAGCTAACTGACAGAACGTGTGCCTTCCTGAGAAAACTTAAGCTACCTGCCCAAAATACAGATAACAGGGCGCCTCCTTGTCTCAGGATAAGCTTCTGTTTGTTGGCAGGATGTATTCTTACTAGGAAACTCAAAGTAACACCAGGTGTAATTATAGCAAAGACAAAGAACCCATCTTTGCATAACATTGAATCCAGACCCCCCCTGCCTTTTTTTTTTTTAGTCAGTCGGGGGCTTGAATTCAGGGCCTGAGCACTGTCCTTGGGCTTTCTCAAGGCTAGAGCTTTACCACTTAAGCCACATCACCATTTCTGACATTTTTTTCTATGTATGTGGTACCAAGGAATTGAACCCAGGTCTTTGTGTGTGCTAGGTAAGCACTGTACCACTAGGCCAGTCTCCAGACCTCCTGCTTTTAACTTATAAATACTCCAACAGCTCAAGGAGCTGTGTGCTTGTCTATCTCCAGATGAAAACACTCATACTCTCTGTGCCTCTGCTCTTCTGTTTGTCTGCTTTTTGTCTGTTTGATTGCCTATTGTTTATTTACTCAATAAAGCTTTGCCAAGTTTTCTTACCATAGTCCAGAAATTCTTATTCTTTGAAGCCCAGGACCCTAAATAAGACGTCCTATATTCAAAGAGACACTTCATTAAACCTCATCTCTGTCCTGTGGTATAACCACTTGAACCCAGTGCCACCTCCAGCATTTTCTGTTTATGTGCTGCTAAGGAATTGAATCCAGGGCTTCATGCATGCTATCCAAGCACCATCACTAAACCACGTTTCCAGCCCCTGAAAGCTTCTCCTTTCTTCTTGTTTTCAGTTTGCAGACAATTTCATTTAAACATAAGAACACCCAATGGGCTATTGCAATCCAAGTAAACTGTTCATATTTTAGAAACTTTGTGTAGCATAAAGTAAGACTGTTAGTTTTTGGCAGATTCCACCTGCTCCCCCATTGGGACATACAGACAGATAAATGTTTATATAGTAGCTGGGTGCCAGTGGCTCACGTCTGTAATCCTCACTATTCAGGAGGCTGAGATCTGAGACTCACAGTTCCATGCAAGCCTGGGAAGGAAAAATTTGTTGTGGGATTCTCTCTCTCTCTCTCTCTCTCTCTCTCTCTCTCTCTCTCTCTCTCTCTCTCTCTCTCTCTCTCTGTGTTGGTTGTGGGGCTTGAACTATGGTCCAGGGGGCTGTTTTAAAATCTTCTTCAGATCAAGGATAACATTCTATTACTTGAGCCACAGTACCACTTTCGGTTTTCTGGTGGTTAATTCAAGATAAGAGTTTCACAGCCTGTAAATTAAATGACCACCAAGATAAGAGAGCCATATAAGGTGTTACTTGTTCTTAGTGTACTGTTATTTCTCATCTCTTTTGTTGTCCCTTGGTTATCTTGTATTGTTACAGTATCTTACCTTGTTGTCTGATATATTGTATATATGTTTATTTGTTCATTTGAAATAGGATAGGGAAGTGGGGGAAACAAGATGAGGGGAGGGGGTGGGGGAGGGAAATGGGGACAAAAACATGAGAATGGGTAGCAATGATTGTTAAGTAATGCACCTTTAATCTGGCAAATAAAATGTAACCTTTCTATAAAAAAAGAAAAAAAAAAGAGTTTCACGGCCCAGCACGGTGGCTTTTGCCTGTAATCCTAGCTACTCAGGAAGCTGAGATCTGAGGATCAAGGTTCAAAGCCAGCTCAGGCACAAAAGGACCTGAGACTCTTATCTCCAATTAACCTCTAGAAAACATGAAGTGGGGCTTGGCTCTAGGGTAGGGTGGTAGCCTTGAGCTGAAGAGCTCAGGGACAGTCCCCAGGCCAAATTAAAGTCCCATGACCCCCCCCCCAAAAAAGAGTTTCACAGACTTCTGTGCCCGAGCTGCCTTTGAACATCAGATCTCAGCCTTCTGAATATATAGGATTACAGGTGTGAGCCACCAGCACCCAACTCCAGGGTGTTTTTAAAAAAAAATTGCTAGTCCTGGGGCTTGAACTCAGGGCCTAAGCACTGTCCTTGGCTTTCTCAGGTCTATACAAATTCAATGCAATCCCCATCAAAATCAGGACCTCAGCACTGTCCTTGGATTTCTCAAGCCTAGAGCTCTACCACTTGAGCCAAATCACCAATTACAGCTTTTTTCTATGTATGTGGTACTAAGGAATTAAACCCAGGTCTTCCTGTATGCTAGTAAAGCACTCTCAGCCAAAATCCCAGCACCATCCAGGGTGGTTTTGAACTGTGATCCTCAGATCTCAGGAGAGTACCTAGGATTACAGCATGGGCCACTCAGCACCAGGCTCAGGAGACTTTTTTTTTTGCCAGTCCTGAGTTTGAACTCAGGGCCTGCACACTGTCCTTGGACAATTTTTGTTCAAGGCTAGTGCTCTTCCATAGCGCCACATTTGGCTTTTTCTGTGTAAATCGTACTGAGGAATTGAACCCAGGGATTTGTGCATGCTAGGCGAGCACTCTACAACTAGGCTAAGCTCCTGGCTCCCAGGAGATTCTTACCCCACTAAAACTACCCAAAAAAGCTGGAAGTGGAGTTGGAGCTCAAATGGCAGAGTGCTAGCCTTAAGCGCAAAAGCTCAGTGCCCAAGTCCATAGTTTAAGCCCCATGACCGGTTTAAAATTTTTTTTATATTGTTAAGAATGGAGGTCTAGGGGGCCGGGAGTTTGGCCTAGTGGTAGAGTGCTTGCCTAGCATGCATGAAGACCCGGGTTCAATTCCTCGGTATCCCACATACATAGCAAAAAGCCGGAAGTGGTGCTGAGGCTCAAGTGGTAGAGCTCTAGCCTTGAGAAAGTCCAAGGATAGTGCTCAAGCCCTGAGCCCAAGCCCAGGACTGGCAAAAAAAAAAGAATGGAGGTCTACTATGGCCACCTAATCTTTGACAAGGGAGCCAAAAAAATAGAATGGAAGAAAGACAGCCTCTTCAACAAGTGGTGCTGGCAGAACTGGTTAAGCACCTGCAGAAAACTAAAGTTTGTCACCCTGCACTAGAATTAACTCCAAATGGATGAAAGACCTCGAGGTAAAAGCTGACACACTGAAAACTTGACAAGAAGGAATAGGAGATACACTAGGTCTCCTTGGCACAGGTGGAAACTTTCTTAATAAGGACCAAGAATCACAACAAATCAGAGAAAGGCTGGATAAATGGGACTGCATTAAACTGCTGAGCCAGGATCAAGACAACTAATAACAACAGATGCTGGAGGGGATATGGCCAGGAGGGATCACTACTACACTGTTGGTAGGAGTGCAAACTCATTCAACCACTATGGAAAGCTGTATGGCAGTTCCTCAAAAGACTAAACATAGAGCTCCCCTATGACCCAGCAATTCCACTACTAGGCATTTACCCAATTGTCCAGAAACAAGGACATACTAAATCCACTAGCACAACGATGTTCATTGCAGCACTATTTACCATACCAAAGATATGGAACCAACCCAGTTGTCCCTCAGTTGATGAGTGGATCAACAAGATGTGGTATTTGTACACAATGGAATTCTACGCTGCTGTCAGAAAGAATGACATGGCCCCATTTGTTAGGAAATGGAAAGACTTAGAAAAAATCATATTAAGTGAAGTAAGCCAGACTCAAAGGAACATAGGCTCAATGGTTTCCCTCATTTGTCATAATCAGAAGAAACCTTGGGCTCTACTAGCAGAGATTTGCAATAGAGCAAAACCTAGATACATAAGGCCATATAGTATGACGTTAAATGAAAGGACCTCTATGATATAGAAACAAAAGCCATATAATGAGTGATTGTTGTCCTTAATGTACTATGTTATCTCTCATCTCTTTTGCTGTCCCTTGGTTATCTCATATTGTTACAGTATCTCACTTTGTTATCTGATATATTGGATATATTTGTATTTGGTTATTTGAAATTGGATAGGGAAGGGGGGAAAACAAGATGAGGGGTGGGGGTAGGGGGGAGGGAAATGGGGACCAAGACATGAGAAAGGGTATCAATGTATGTGAATTAATGTACCTTCTATCTGGGAAATATAATGTAATCCTTCTATTAATTACAATAAAAATATATGAAAAAAAGGAGAAAAAATACTTATCCAATGCCAGCTTCTAATATAAGGTGCCATTTAGGCCCAAATTGCCATGTGCCAGTTGTCAGAATGCTAGAATAAACTGAAGCTGTTTCTTTACAAAAAAAAAAAAAGAATGAAGGTCTAGGGCCGGGAGTTTGGCCTAGTGGTAGCGTGCACGAAGACCTGGGTTCAATTCCTTGGTACATAGAAAAAAGTTGAAAGTGGTGCTGAGGCTCAAGTGGTAGAGCTCTAGCCTTGAGAAAGTCCAAGGACAGCGCTCAGGCCCTGAGCTCAAGCCCAGGACTGGCAAAAAAAAAAGAATGGAGGTCTAGGTTAAATACTTCACCCCAAGCTGACTCCGCAACCCCAAATTACCATTTTCCTCTGAGAACACCCAAAGGTTACCAGCACAGTTTTACAGTTTTCATACACTATCAACTTTGGAAACAGTTGTACATGACAAAGTGTAAGTTCTATGCATTCACAATATAGAAAACCTTTCATTCAATGGGGCATGGGAATTGCCAGAGATTACACCCCTAAGTCTGATGCTGTTGTGAAAAGAAACTTACTGGCAAACACCTCTTCTAGTGTTGCAAGCAAACTAACACATTGAACACATTTTCTTGTAATTCCATCTATTTGCAATGCCTACACAGTGTTTGTCTCTGGCTGCTAATATATATATATATATTCTTTTTGGTACCAGTTCTGAGTCCTGAACTTAGGGTCTAGCTGCTGTTTCTCAAGTCTAGAGCTCTACCACTTGAACCACAGCACCACTTCTTCCTTTTTCTATGTATGTGGTACCGAGGAATTGAACCTGGGTCTTCATACATTCTAGGCAATCACTCTACCACTAGGCTAAACTCTTGGCCTCTTCTTTCTTTTCTATATGTCCAACTATGCTTTTCCTTTTATGACTTTTGGAAAACTTTTTTCCTAATATTTGAGATCGTGTCTAGCTTTGCAGCTCAGGTTGGCCCAAGAACTCCCATCTTCTTGGTTTGTCTTGGGATTACTTTGGAGGGCCTTTTGCAATTCTTGTGATTTTTTTTGTCAGTCTTGGTGCTTGAACTCAGGGCCTGGGCACTATCCTTGGACTTTCTCAAGGCTACTGTTTTACCATTGGAGCCACAGCACTTCTGGTTTTTCTGTGTATGTGGTAACAAGGAATGGAATCCAGGGCTTTGTGCATGCTAGGCAAGCACTCTACCACTAGGCAACACTCCTGGCTTTATTATTATTATTATTATTATTATTATTATTGTGGGTCATGAGGCTTGAACGCGGCCTGGGCACTGTCCCTGAGCTTTTCAACTCAAGGCTACTGAGAAGCCACAGGCTTGAGCTGTGCCATACTTCCCATTTTCCAGAGGTTAATTGGAGAGTCTCAGGTCCTTTTGTGCCCGGGTTGACTTTGAACCTTGATCCTGAGATCTCAGCCTCCTGAATAGCAAGGATTATAAGCAACAGGTGTGAGCCAGTGTGCTCTGTGCTCCTGGCCTAATTCTTTTTCTCAACTATTATTCTCTCTTTCTTACCTTGTTTTGTGACAGTATTGGGGCTGGAATTCAGGGCCTAGTTATTGCTTCTAAGATTTTTTTCCCTCAAGGCTGGTGCTCCACTTTTTGGGTTTTGGTGACTAGTTGGTGACTAAGTATGTTACAGACTTTCCTGTGGGGTGTGACCCCACAAATCATAATCCTAAAATCTCCTCCTGAGTAACTGAGATTACAGGTGTAAGCCACCAGCAACTCTATGATTTTTCTTTAAATTTGGAATTATCTCAAAATTAAAAGTAAACTGGAATTGGAACTGTGGCTCAAGTGACAGATCCGTGTCAGTGAAAAAAGTGTGATGTATTTTTTTCAAGCCCCATTACACAGAGAGAGAGAGAGAGAGAGAGTTTAACCAATTCGTTTGTGGTAACTGAAGATAGAAAGTACGAGGTTTGGCCCTGGAAATTGGCCTGGTGGTAGAGTGCTTGCTTAGCAGGCATGAAGACCTGGGTTCAATTTCTAGGTACCACATACATAGAAAAGCCAGAAATGGTGCTGTGGCTCCAGTGATAGAGCGCTAGCCTTGGTGAGAAAGCTCAAGGACAGTGTTCAGACCCTGAGTTCAAGCCCAGGACTGGCAAAAAAGGAAAAAAAAGGTCCCAGGTCCTTTTGTGCCCGGCTGGCTTTGAACCTTGATCCTCAGATCTTAGCTTCCTGAGTAGTTAGGATTATAGACATGAGCCCCCGCGCTTGGCCACTTCCGGCTTTTTTCATATGTATATATATATATATATATATATATATATATATATATATATATACACATATATATTTTTTTTCTGCCAGTCATGGCACTTGAACTCAGGGCCTGAGCCCTGTCCTTGGACTTTCTCAAGCTCTACCACTTGAGCCTCAGCACCACTTCTGGCTTTTTTCTATATATGTGGTACCAAGGAATTGAATCCGGGTCTTCGTGCATGCTAGGCAAGCACTTTAACTACTAGGCCAAACTCCCGGCCCATACATTTCCTGTTTTTCTTTTCCCAGCCCACGTTTGTTTGTTTGTTTTTTGGGGACTGAACTCAGGGCCTGAGCACTGTCCTTGGGCTTTCTCAAGGCTAGAACTCTACCACTTGAGCCTCAGCATCACTTCCAGCTTTTTCCTATGTATGTGGTACCAAGGAATCGAACCCGGTTTCTTGGTGCATGCTAGGCAAGCACTCTACCACTAGGCCAACCTCCTGGCCCCTTTTTCATGTACTTTTTTAAAATTTTTTATTGTAATTAATAAAAGGGTTACATGATATTTGCCAGATAGAAGGTGCATTAATTCACATACATTGATACCCTTTCACATGTCTTGGTACCCATTACTCTCCCCCCCACCCCCCTTCATATATTTTTATTGTAATTAATAGAAGGGTTACATTAAATTCGCCAGATAGAAGGTGCATTACTTCACAAACATTGATACCCCTTCTCATATTTTTGTCCCCATTTCCTTCCCCCTACAGATCCGGCTTTTTCTATGAGGTACCAAGCATTCGAACCTGGTTTTCTTGCATACTAGGCAAGCACTCTACCACTATGCCAAACTCTTGGTCCCTCAGGAGAGTTTTATCTGCAATTAACAACTACCAACAACAAAAAAGATTTCAAGTGGAAATGTGGGTCCTGAGTAAAGAAGAAAAAGGGAGCTCAAGCCCTGAATTCGTAGCCCGAGGCCCCAGCACACATAGACAGTGACACCGAGGCAGAGAGAAACATAACCTGAAACTACATTTCCCAAAAGGCATTTAAACTTGTCTCGCGATATAAAGGATTTCAAGTTTTCCTGAGTTTCTGCCCCTTAAATCTCGCGAGGTATCTCCAAATCTCGTTACAGGTCCTAAGTGAAAGCCATTTTGTTTTTCAGGGCTCTTTGCAAGGGTGCCTAAGGAGAATTCGCGTGATCCAGCCCAGCCGCTGTTGTCCAGCGCCAGCGCCAGGTCCACAATGTTTCCCTTGGCCAGAAATGCTGTAAGCCGTCTCCCAGGTGAGCAAAAATTGTGAGGAAGTCATTTGCAACTTCCTTCCATCTGTTTGTCCTTGTGATCTCTCGCTGCAATCCTTGATTCTCATTCTAAATGCAGTCTCCTCCTCCCAAGGCTTGCAGTTACTTTTGTCACCCACTGTTTTTACTGTTGCTTTCCAGCTTCCTGTCGGGAGTGGAAACTGAGCACTGTGTTTTAATTCTTCAGGTACAGGATCTCCAGGAAGAGCATAATTGATACCTCTCCTTTTGCTTCTTATATTCGAAATTTTACCTTTGGGGCTATGTTGACTCGTAAGTCCACAGAGAAGAAATCGCCCTGAAAGAAGTTTGTTTTTAAAACCTAAAACTAAGGACACGTACTGGTACATTTCAGGCCAACATTACATATCGAGAATACACGAGAGAGAGAGACAGAGAGAGAGACAGAGAGAGAGACAGAGAGAGAGACAGAGAGACAGAGAGAGAGACAGAGAGAAATGAATTTTCAGACTTGATTTTCCCAAAGGTGACCTTGAGTAACATGAAAAGGTGACCTCGTTCAAATAGAGTTCGCTTCTGTATCCATATTTTGGGTTTTATTCTTCAGATACATTGTATTCTAAACACTGTGGGTACTTCCAACATAGTTGAAAAATAGCTAGAGTAGTTTTTCTTATGCCAGTACCTGCATTAATTGCAGCTTTCACTTTGGGTAAAGGATGTAACTTCTCTAATCTTCCCTTCTAATTTGTAAAAGTAGGATTTCATTGAAGATTATATAACATTATTAATGGGTAGCACTGGCATCACTTTTTTTTTCTGGGTCAGAGAGAGGTGTAAAGAAATCCATTTGCAGCTGGACATGGTGGCTCACCGCTTGCAATCCTACCTACTCAGGAGGCTGAGATCTGAGGATCATGGTTGAAAGCCAGCCCCGGCAATACAAAGCTGTGAGACTCCAATTACTCATTACAAAATGGAAAGTGGAGCTGTAGCTCAAGGGTAGAGCAGTAGCCTTGACCTGAAGAGCTCGGAGACAGCACCCAATCCCACAGTTCAAGCCCCATGACCAAAAAAAAAAAAAAAAGAAAACCATATGGGTAATCTCAGTGTTAAAATTACAACTCTTTGAGAATCTTAGCTCCCTCATCCCCACCCCCCAAAAAAGGAAGTACAGAATATGGACCTTATGAAAACTTTGTTTTTTTTTCTGTCCTGGGGCTCAAACTCAGGGCCTGGGTACTGTCCTTGAGCTTTCTGAAGGATAGAGCTCTACCACCTGAGCCACAGCACCACTTAACAGCTCTTTTTGTGTATGTGGTACCAAGGAATCAAACCTGAGGCTTTGTGCATGTTAGACAAGCACTCTACTGCTAAGCCACTCTTTCTTTCTTTCTTTCTTTCTTTCTTTCTTTCTTTCTTTCGTTCTTTCTTTCTTTTTCTTTCATTCTTTCTACTGCTAGGCCACACTCTTTCTTTCTTCCACACCCTTCCTTCCTTCCTTCCTTCCTTCCTTCCTTCCTTCCTTCCTTCCTTCCTTCCTTTCTTTTCTTCCTTCCTTCCTTCCTTCCTCCCTCCCTCCCTCCCTCCCTCCCTCTCTCTCTTTCTTTCTTTTTCTTTCTTTCTTTCCTTGCCAGTCCTGGGTCAGGGCCTACCACTTTCCTTGGGCTTTCTCAAGGCTAGAGCTCCACCACTTGAACCACAATACTACTTCCAGCTTTCTCTTCGTGTATACTAGGCAAGCACTCTACCAGTAGGCCAAAACCCCCGGCCCCTATTTATTTATTTATTTGTGGATCATGGCTTCAACTCTGGGCCTGGGTCCCTCAGCTCTTCAGCTCAAGTTTAATGCCCTACCCCTTGAGCCACAGCCTCATTTCCCATTTTCTAGAGATTAATTGGAGATAAGAGTCTCAGGGGGGCTGGGACTTTGGCCTACTGGTAGAGTGCTTGCCTAGCATGCACGAAGACCTGGGTTCGATTCCTTGGTACCACATGCATAGAAAAAGCCAGAAATGTTGCTGTGGCTCAAGTGGCAGAGTGATAGCCTTGAGGAAAAAGCCCAAGGGCAGTGCTCAAGCCCTAAGTTCAAGCCCCAGGACTGGAAAAAAAAAGAGTCACAGGGTCTTTAGTGCCAGGCTGGCTTTGAATGCGATCCTTAGATCTCAACCTCTTGAGTAGGTAGGATTACAGGTGTGAGCCCCCGCGCTGGGCTCATAAGTACTTTTATTTATTTTATTTTTTATTTTTTTTTTGCCAGTCCTGGGCTTGAGCTCAGGGCCTGAGCACTGTCCTTGGACTTTCTCAAGGCTAGAGCTCTTCCACTTGAGCCTCAGCACCACTTCCGGCTTTTTTCTATGTATGTGGTACCAAGGAATCGAACCTGGGTCTTCATGCATGCTAGCCAAGCACTTTAACCACTACGCCAAACTCCCGGCCTCATAAGTACTTTTATATGCAATGCATTTTACCATTTTATTGAAGTTTGTAATACTATGAAGTTAACATCATTGGTTTTCCTGATTTGCAATATCGATCACATGTACTTTCCTTTCCCAATAATTGATATATTTTTATATTTTTCTCTCCTAAGTTCGAAGCTTTCAGCAAACAGTGGCAAGGCAGAGCCACCAGAAAAAAGTACCTGATTTCCATGACAAATATGGTAATGCTATATTAGCTGGTGGAGTCACTTTCTGTGTTGCTGCATGGAGTTATGTAAGTATTGTTTAAGTTTTTTTCCTAGTGATTTTTTCCTAGCTAGTAAGCAAGGTCTTACTCAAGCTATGCAAGTAGTATAATATTCGCAGTCCCTTCTGAGAGGTTGCTCAGGAGGCTGAGATCCAATGATCGCACTATGAAACCAGCCCAGGCAGAAAAGACTATGAGACTGTTTTCTCTAATTACCAAAAAGCCAGATGTGGAACTTGGGCTTAAGAGTATTATTAACCTTGAGTAAAAAGCAAAAGTTTTACTAAGCATTTATTTTTGTATAACAGTTCAAATAAGGAGAAATAGAAAAAGAAACATTTCCTGCTCTCCATTTGCAGAAAATGGGATTAAAGACTCCTATAATACAGAATCTCTGATTCATCAAATTTTCATATTACACCTATAAGATACTAGAAAATTGCTCTCATAGGCTGAAAATATAGGTTAATGATTAAAAAAAGAAAAAAAAAGTGCTTAGCATGCATGAAAGCCCTGGATTGAATCCACATTTCCAAACAATAAAAAGAAGAAAATGGCGGGGCTGGGAGTTTGGCCTAATGGTAAAGTACTTGCCTAGCATGCCCAAAGAGCCAGGTTCAATTCCTTGGTACCACATGCATAGAAAAAAGCCGGAAGTGGTGCTGAGGCTCAAGTGGTAGAGTTATAGCCTTGAGAAAGGCTCAAGACCAAGACTGGTAAAAAAAAAAAAAGTAGGGAAGGAGAAGGTTAATAAAGTAATACAAGCTAGGTATTAGTGGTTCATACCTGTAATCCTAGCTATTCAGGAGGCTGAGATCTGAGGGTGGTGGTTTGAACCAGCCTTGGTATTCCATGAGTCTTATCTCCAGTTACCCAGCAAAAAGCTAAAAGTGGAGCTGTGGCTCAAGTGGTAGAGCATTAGCCTTGAGCACAAAAGCTCAGAGACAGCACCCAAAACCTTGAGTTAAAGTCCGAAGACTGGCAGGAAAAAAGTAATACAGGAGGTAGAGATGTGTTTCAAGTAGTATGACAGCCTTGAGTGAAAATAGTAAATGTACCACGTGAATTTGATTAAAGTACATTTAATGAATATGCATAAAATCACTGTGAAACTCTTTTGTACATTTAAATAATACAGCAGTGTCAAAAAGAGCCAAAATAGGGGCCAGGAGTTTGGCCTAGTGGTTGAGTGCTTGCCTAGCATGCACGAAGACCCGGGTTCGATTCCTCGGTACCACATACATAGAAAAAAAGCCAGAAGTGGTGCTGAGGCTCAAGTGGTAGAGCTCTAGCCTTGAGAAAGTCCAAGGACAGTGCTCAGGCCCTGAGCTCAAGGCCAGGACTGGCAAAAAAAAAAAAAGAGAGCCAAAATATTTGCTAAGAGGAGCTTTTGGAGGTAAACTACCTCCAAAATGATGAAGGAATATTAGAGTATTAGAATATTAGAGTGATGAAAGTATTGGAGTATTCTGAATATTTATGTGTTTTGGTTGAGGGAAACAGTATTTTGAGAAGGTAATATAGAAATGTACAAATTTTAGTTAAAATGACTGAAGTTTTAAAGGAAATTTAAGAATTGTTTTTTTAATTGGTTATTTTAAGCCAGGTGCTAATAGTTTCTGCCTGTAATCTTAGCAACTCAAGAGATTTGTGGTTTGAAGCCAGCCCAGGCAGGAAAGTCCAGGAGACTCTTTATTTCCAGTTAACTCCCAGAGAACCAGGAGTGTTGCTGTGGCTCAATTGGTAAGAGTGCTAGCCTTGAGGAAACAATCTCAGGGACAGAGCCCAGGCCCTGAGTTTAAGCCCCAGGACCGACAAAAAAAACAAAAAAGAAAAAAAAATATTGGTTATTTTATCTTTTGCCAGTCCTGGGGCTTGAGCACTGTTCTTGGTCTTTCTCAAACACCACCATTTATGGCCTTTTCTATGTATGTGGTACCGAGGAATTGAACCTGGGTCTTCATGCTTGCTAGGCAGGCACTCTACCACTGGGCCAAACTCCTGGCCCAAGAACTGGTTATTTTATATTAGCTGTATTTCTCCTTCCTTTCTTTCCCTCCCTCTTTCCTTTCTTCTCTTCGTCCCTCCCTCCCTCTCTTCATCCCTCCCTCCCTCCCTCCCTCCCTCCCTCCCTTCCTTCCTTCCTTCCTTCCTTCCTTCCTTCCTTCCTTCCTTCCTTCCTTCCTTCCTTCCTTCCCAAGTCCTGGGGCTTGTACTCAGGGCCTGGGCACTGTCCCTGAACTTCTTTTGCTCGACTCACACTCTACCATTTGTACCACAGTGCCATTTCTGACCTTTTCTGTGTATGTGGTACTGAGGAATGGAATCCAGGGCTTCATAGGTGCTAGGCAAACATTCTACCACTAAGCTACATTCCCAGCACCAATTAGCCATATATTTGCATCTTTCATAGCTTTGTGTGGCTGATGACTACTGAAGCTTTTTTGGATAGCACTAGACTAGAGAGTTAGGACAGCAGTAAGTTTTGGCCTGCATAAAGGGCACTGTGGTCTAGGTGAGTTTCTGTGTTTGTTTTCTGTTGCCCTTAGTGCTCAAAATCTGGGCCTGAATGGTGTTCTTGAGCTTATTTTCTGAGTCCCAGCTCCACTTACAGCTATTTGACTAGTTCATTGGAGAGAAGAGTCTCACTGATTTTCCTCCCTTACCTGATTTCCAACTATTATCTCCAGATCTCAGCTTCCTGAGTAGCTAGGATTCCAGGTGTGAACCACTGGTGCCTGACTGAGTTTCTATGTTTTTAAAACATATATAATGGACTTACTGTTGTCACTTCAACAAATAGGCTCCAAAGGATAGTTGACTGAGATTTAAACGTATAACTGATGCCATTTTAATTCTTACAGACTGCAACACAGATTGGAATTGAATGGAACCTGTCCCCAGTTGGCAGAGTCATCCCAAAGGAATGGAGAGATCAGTAATCATACTAGCTGGTGTAACAGTGAATTATTTCAAAACCAACTCATAATGCTGAATAAAAGCCCTATGTACTTAATTAAAATGTGACATACTGAAGGAATAAAATATATTTGAAACCTTCATTGTAGATTGTGCTTGTTTCCTTTGTATATGAATCCAGATGATTTGGTTACCATTTAGCCTTTGCATTAATATTAGAGTGAATATGCTATACAAGCTCTTTTAAGTAACGTCTTTATGAAGTAGTGTGTTAGAGGAATTTAGTTATCACCTAGAAGTCAGTTCCTTGTGGGGCTTGAACTCTGGGCCTGGGCATTGCCCCTGAGCTTTTCAGCTCAAGGCTAGTGCCACAGAACCACTTTCAGTTTTCTGGTAGTTGGAGATAAGAGTTTCACAGACTTTAGGGCCTGGGCTGGTTTTGAACCTCGATCTTTAGACCTCAGCCTCCTGAGGATTACAGGTGTGAGCAACCGTGCCCAGCTAGAAGTCAATTTTATAGACATTGGAAATTACAGTAAGTACATAATTACAACTACTACAACTATTTGTCTAGTTCTGCAGCTTGAACTCGGGGCCTGGGCACTTTCCCTGAGCTGCATTTGCTCAAGGACAGCACACTACCACTTGAGGGATAGCATCACTCTTTGTTAATGTGGTCCTGAGGAATCAAACCCAGGGCTTCATGCATACTAGGCAAGCACTCTACCACTAAGACACATTCTCAGCCTCTATGTTTAATATTTTTACCTCCCACTATTTGTATTTGTAATTGACATCATTAACTTTTTCACTCCTGTATCACCCAGACCTAAGGGAACTGTGGTGCTATAAAGCTTAACTAGGTTATGTTAAGAGTAGGTAAAGCTAGGGCCCCAGTTTGGCCTAGTGGTAGAGTGCTGGCCTAGCATGCACAAAGATCCTGATTCCATTCTCGTTACCACATACATAGAAAAAGCTGGAAATGGTGCTGTGGCTCAAGTGGTAGAGCTCTAACCTTGAGAAAGCCCAAGGATTGTGCTCAGGCCCTGAGCTTAAGCCCCAGGACTGGCCAAAAAAAAGTAGCTAAAGCTAGGGCTGGAAGCTTTATCCGAGTGATAAGAGTTCTCGCCTAGAATGCACAAAGCCCTGGGTTTGATTCATTTTTAATACATACACAGAAAAAGATGGAAGTGGCTCTGTGGCTCAAGTGACAGAGCACTATCCTTGAGCAAAATGTGTCCAAGGACAATGCCCAGGCCCTGAGTTCAAGCCTGAGAACTGGGAAAAAAGTAGCTAAAGCTAACCCTTTGTCTCTGTCTTATTCTTAGTAGAGCTTTTGATTTTTTTCGTGTGTTTACTTGAAAGGATTTGTTAATATGTTTATTCGTACTGAACAAAAGGGTGTCGTTGAGCATTCATTTTTTTTCAATACTGAGGACTGAAGAGCGAGTACTTTGACATTAGATTCACACATCTAGTCAGTCCTTTTATATTTTAAAACAGGATCTTGGGCTGGGAGTTTGGCCTAGTGGTAGAATGCTTGCATAGCATGCACAAAGACCCAGGTTCAATTCCTCAGAACCACATACATAAAAAAAAAAAGTCAGAAATGGCGCTGTGGCTCAAGTGGTAGAGCTCTAGCCTTGAGAAAGGCCCAGGACTGGCCAAACAAACAAACAGGGTCTCATGTTTTCACCCTGATTCTGACTCATCTCCTCACTAGTGGAAATTACAGGCATGTAGCACAACTCCTGCTTTGATTTATGGGGTTTTTTTTTTTTGCTATTTTAAATATGCTCTCCTGTTTCACTGTTAGGGCTTGAACTCAGGGCCTGGACACTGTCCCTGAACTTTTGCTCAAGGCTAGAGCTAAAAAAAAAGTCAGAAATGGTGCTATGGCTCAAGTGATAAAGTTCTAGCATTGAGAAAGCCCAAGGACAGTGCCTAGGCCCTGTGTTCGAGGCCCAGGACTGCCACAAAACCAAAAACCAAACAAAAAACTTAACCTGAGGGCTAGTAGATCTTACATTCTTCCTCATTTCTGTGTTTTAATGAATTTCCTTGAAATCGTAGCACACAAGCTTGTAGTCTAACTTGCTAATATTTGTGAGTTGACTTAGTAACTATGGTGGGTTTTTTTTTTGCTAGTTCTGGGGCTGGATTCATGATACTTCTTTTGCTCAAGGCTAGTGCTCTACCAAATGAGCCACAGTACCATTTCCAGTATTTTGGTGGTTATTGGAGATAAGAGCCTCAAGGACATTCCTGCCCTGGCTGGCTAGCAATCACAATCTCAGATCTCAGCCTCCTTAGTAGCTAGGAATACAGGTGTGAATAACTAGTGTCTAGATTCCATCTTTCTTTCTTTTTTTCTTCCTTTTTTTTCCAGTCCTGGCCCTTGAACTCAGGGCCGGAGCACTGTCCTTGGACTTTTTTCTCAAGGCCAGGGCTCTACCACTTGAGCCTCAATACCACTTGGCTTTTTTCTATGTATGTGGTACTGAGGAATCAAACCCGGGTCTTTGTGAATGCTAGGCAAGCACTCTACCACTAGGCCAAACTCCCAGCCTCTAGTTCCCGTCTTTTTTATGATGTAATTTATGTGTTTGTATGTGTTCCTGGAGATTGAACCAAGGGAAATGCTCAACCTCATCATCTGCCATTTTAAGATTTTAAATTTTAGGCGGGGTGCCAGTGGCTCATGCCTGTAATCCTAGCTAAAGAAGCTAAGATCTGAAGATCTTGGTACAAAGTTGGCCCAGGCACAAAAGGCTGTGAGACTCTTATCTTCAATTAACCACCAGAAAACCACACTAGCCTTGAGCTGAAGAGCTCCGGGCCCATGACCACGTCAAAAAATTCTTTTTAAATGTTTGGTTGAATTTATAGTGTGTGTGTGTGTGTGTGTGTGTGTCTTTTCCTTGATCTCCTTTTTCCCCCACAGCCAGTTTGATCTGGCTGGTCAATGGTATAAGAGTCTCATGAACAAATATTCCTGCACAGGCTGGCTTTGTACCATGATCCTCAGATCTGTTTCTGGAGTAACCTGGATTATAGGCATGAGTCACCACTGCCTTGCTACATTGTTTATTTTTTTAACATAATGTATACTGAAAAGCATGTTCAGCTATGTTGGCTCATGCCAACCTAGCTACTCAGGAGGCTGACAGCTGAGGATTGTGGTTCAAAGCCAATCTGGCCAAAAAGTCCCTGTGAGACTCATCTCCAATTAACCACTCAAAAATGGATAGTGGGGCTGTGGCTCAGAGTAATAGAAAACAATTTTTGTATTTGTTCATCCTCCATTCCTGTACTCCCTCTTTGTACCTTTAAAAAGAGAACAACAGGGGCCAGGAGTTTGGCCTAGTGGTAGAGTGCTTGCCTATCATGCACAAAGGGCCTGGTTTGATTCCTTGGTACCACATACATGGAAAAAAGCCAGAAATGATGCTGTGGCTCAAGTGGTAGAGTTCTAGCCTTGAGAAAGCCCAAGGACAGTGCTTAGACCCTGAGCTCAAAGGCCCAGGACTGGCCAAAAAAAAAAAGAGAGAAGAAAAACAGCCGATACCACAACTAGCAATAAAACCACCACCAGCAATTTAAAAAAAAGGATGTTCCTATTTCATGGAATTCATTTTGGTAAGCAATGTTTTAGATGTTCAGAGGATTAACTTTTTTCCCCCCAGAGCTGAGGACTGAACTCAAGTCCTTGTACATGCCTGGCAAGTGGTCTGCCACTGAGTTAAATCATGAACCCCAAGTTACACCTTTGGGTTCCTCCCCTAAGTATATCCTTCTTTTCTCTGTTTGTGTGTATATACATAGAGCACTGTATAGGTTAATTTAAAAATCCAAACAAGGGCGCCAGGAGTTTGGCCTAGTGGTAGAGTGCTTGCCTAGCATGCACAAAGACCCAGGTTCGATTCCTCAGTATCACATGCATAGAAAAAGCTAGAAATGGTGCTGTGGCTCAAGTGGCAGAGTGCTTGCCTTGAGAAAAAAGCCCAAGGACAGTGCTCAGGCCCTGAGTTCAAGCCACAGGACTGGCAAAAAAAAATGTAAATAAGGCAGGGAATGTGGCCTAGTGGTACTGTGCTTTCTTATTATGCAGGAAACCCTAGATTTTCTTTTTTTTTTTGCCAGTCCTGGGCTTGAGCTCAGGGCCTGAGCACTGTCCTTGGACTTTCTCAAGGCTAGAGCTCTACCACTTGAGCCTCAGCACCACTTCCAGCTTTTTTCTATGCATGTGGTACCGAGGAATCGAACCCGGGTCTTCATGCATGCTAGGCAAGCACTTTAACCACTAGGCCAAACTCCTGGCCCCAACCCTAGATTTTCTTTTCTACCACATTCACAGAAAAAGCTGGAAGGGGTGCTGTGGCTCAAGTGGTAATGTGTTAGCCTTGAGAAAGGTCAAGGACAGTGCCTAGGCCCTGAGTTATAGCCCCACTACCAACACACACAAAAAAACCAATAAATATAGGGCCTGGAATTTTGCCTAGTGGTAGAACTCTTACCTCGAATGCACGAAGACCCAGGTTCCATTCCTCGGTACCACATATATAGAAAAGGCTGGAAGTGTTGCTGTGGCTGAAGTGGTAGAACTCTAGCCTTGAGAAAGGCCAAGGATAGGGCTCAGGCCCTGAATTCAAGTCCCAGGAATAGCAACAATAAAAAAAATGAATAAAAGTAAAGGGCCAGGAGTGTTGCCTAGTGGTAGAGTACTTGCCTAGCATGCACAAAGATCCAGGTGTGATTCCTTGGCACAATATATATAGAAAAACTGAATGTGGGGGCTGGGAGTTTGGCCTAGTGGTTAAAGTGCTTGCCTAGCATGCATGAAGACCTGGGTTCGATTCCTCGGTACCACATACATAGAAAAAAAAAAAGCCAGAAGTGGTGCTGAGGCTCAAGTGGTAGAGCTCTAGCCTTGAGAAAGTCCAAGGACAGTGCTCAGGCCCTGAGCTCAAGCCCAGGACTGGCAAAAAAAAAAAAAGAAAAAGAAAAACTGAATGTGGTACAATGGCTCAAGTGGTAGAGCACTAGCCTTGAGGAAAATGCGCAAGGACAGTAATCAGGCCCTGGGTAAAATAAAATACTTAGTGATTCCAAGGAGGCAAAATGTGAGTTCATAAGGAAATGAGGTGTGTAGGCAAAAATATAGGAAGTGGTTCCCAAAGCAGCTGAGAAAAGGATATTATACTTTGTTTTCCAACATGACAGGATTTCTTTTTCCCCACAGGGTGTTTCTGTTTTTTGTTGGTGGTGGAGCTTGAAGTGAATGTTCAAGACTAGTGCTCTACTACTTAGAGCCACAGCACACTTCAGTTTTTTGGTAGTTAATTGGAGATAAGAGCGTGGTAGACTTTACTTCCCTGGCCAGCTTTGAACTGTGATCCTCACTTGTTAGCCTCTTGAGCAGCTAAGATCAAAGGCAGGAGCTACGAGCGCCCAGCCCGTTAAATATTTTAAATGATGGAGCAAAAAACAAACAAACAAAAACCAAAAAATCAAAGTGGAAAAGTGACATCCCTGTCCATATAAAAATCATCAATTTAGACGCAATAGCGTTGATCTACGTCCCCAGACTGATTCAGTCTTCAAGGGATGAGGGTTAGCTAGTTCAAGATTCGGGCATTTATATAGTTAGGCTACCTCGTATTAGGAGCAACTTTACCTCGTCTGACCGATCCGTGCTAATGTCATACTGGGCCAGAACATAGTAGAAGATGATTTCCATGGAGTTCTCTCAGTACATTAAAATGAAGCACTATTTTGGTAGATACTGTTTATTCTGCTTTAATTTGATTTGGGGCTTGGGGTAGGAAGGAGGCGGGAGGGTCAAAATCCTGCCCCTCCCAGGGCTGCGGTTGCAAGACTGCTGGAGGGCAGCAGAGGGCGCGAGAGAGCTTGATTTAGGCTTAGGTGTAGTGCTCACATCCACGTGACTAGGAACGGGGTTTCTCCTAGGCCTAGCTTCCGGCCAAGGCACCTCCCCCGGAAATGGGGGGAGAAGTAGGCGGGTCCAGACCTGGTGGCCGCGGTGGCTGGGGGCGGATAAAGGAGCACCGAGAGGGAGGAGTCGTCGACGTTGCCGCCGCCTAGTCGTCGTCACTGCCGCGGCTATTGTGACTTCCCAGAGTGTGAGAGATTAGAGGCTGCGGGTGTACACTTCTGGCTGCCACAGTCTCCGGTGCTCTGGAGGTTGAATCACCGCATGGAAGAGCCAGGTGAGTCCTACATTGGCTTCCCGTCGGCCTCTGGTTGCCGAAGGAGTATTCAGGGTTCGTCCATCTACTACCAAGTGTGGTGAGAAGGTCGTGTTTGTGTGGGGCACACCCCACACTCTTACTACTTCAGGACCAACACATTTAGCCACAGTTGGGGTTCACTTCCCTGAACGTAATTAAAAAAAAGAGTGCTGACCCATGTTACTTTTTGATACCAGTCTAGGGAGCGTACCCTACAATCCATGGCCTAGGTTCATGAATTGGGGGTCCCCAGAACGTCTGTGCCCTATATTGGAAGTCATTTGAACTGGGAGGGGGAATTTTGCTTCCCGATAAGTGTCTTTTTACTTTGAAAACTGAGGTGATATGTTCATTATGATGGATGAAATCAATTTTTCAAATTTGCTATGTAGCTTCTTGGTTTGCTCAGAGAGCACAAACTAAAACTAAAAAAGGCGACACTTGTTTCCACTTTGTTTCGTTTCCGATGTCCTTTTTCAGTAAACCATTGTGAACACCTTTTGGCTCCCCCCCACACCCAGAGCCTGTGTCTCTGGATCCCAGTCTGTCGCGATCTCTGTCCCTTTCTGTCCCCGGGGTGCTGGAGATCGACCTCACCGTTTCCTGCATTCCAGGCTGTCTTTTTTTTTTTTTGCCAGTCCTGGGCTTGAGCTCAGGGCCTGAGCACTGTCCTTGGACTTTCTCAAGGCTAGCACTCTACCACTTGAGCCTCAGCACCACTTCCAGCTTTTTTCTATGTATGTGGTACCGAGGAATCAAACCCAAGTTTTCGTGCATGCTAGGCAAGCACTCTACCACTAGGCCAAACTCCTGGCCCCCCAGGCTGTCTTTTGACTCACTCTCTCCCCCTCTCCCCCTCTCCCCCTCTCCCCCTCTCCCCCTCTCCCTCTCTCCCTCTCTCCCTCTCTCCCTCTCTCCCTCTCTCCCTCTCTCCCTCTCTCCCTTTCCCTCCCTCATCCGTGGCGCTTGAACTCTGGGCTTGGGTGCTGCCCCTGAGCTCTTCAGCTCAAGGCTATCACCCTACCCTTGACCCACAGTCCCACTTCCCATTTTCTAATGATTAATTGGAGCTAAGAGTATCACAGTTTTGTATTGCCGAGGCTGGCTCTGAACCTTGATCCTCAGATCTGACTCCTGAGTAGCTAGGATTACAGTTTGAGCCACCACAACTGGCTCTACTTTTGACACTTTCGGTTGTAGATACTGAGGTTATTTTAAGCATGGACAACACTTGTCTTATTGAATAAGCAGCCTATCTCCTCGCTCCCCACTTTCAATTTTGTTTTAATCCTACCCTCTTTATCACCTGTAATGTGACTTGTATTAAGACATTGTGTGAAGAACATTGAATTAGGTGAAATTGAAGTGTGGGAGGTGGGGGTACATAAGACTAACAGTCTTTCTGACCTCAAACCTTTAGCAATCAATGAAAAGTCCCAATTCAGCGATGAAGGCAATGAATTCTAGCAGCGCCTCGGCACGAATAACTGGGTTTCTTTTTCCCTTTTCTTTTTGGCTAGTCCTGGGGCTTGAACTCAGAGCCTGGGCACAGTCCCTCGGTGTCTTTTTGCTCAACGTTAGCACTCCACCACTTGAGCCACTAGGGCGCTTTGAACTGCGGATATTCCATTAGTTATTTTTTTTTGCCAGTCCTGGGCGTGAGCTCACGGCCTGAGCACTGTCCTTGGACTTTCTCAAGCTAGAGCTCTACCACTTGAGCCTCAGCACCATTTCTAGCTTTTTTCTATGTACGTGGTTCCGAGGAATTGAACCCCGGTCTTCGTGCATGCTAGGCAAGCACTCTACCACTAGGCCAAACTCCCGGCCCCTCCATTAGTTATTTTTTTGTCAGTCGTGAGACTTGAACTCTGGGTCTGGGCATTGTCCATGAGCTCTTCAGCTCAGGGCTACTGCTCTACCCCCTTGAGCCACAGGGCCATTTCCGGTTTTCTGGTGATTAATTGGACATAACAGTCTCACGGGCTTTGTAGAGCCTGGGCTGGCTTTGAACCGTGATCCTCAACTCTCAGCATCCTAGGTACCTACGATTACAGGCATGAGCCACTGTGCCTGACAGGACCAAGGTTTGAAGCCAGCTTGAGCAGGAATGTTCATCACAGTCTTATCTCCAATTAACTACCCAAAAAGCTGGAACTGAAGCTGTGGCTCAAGTGATAGGGTGCTAGCCTTCAGCACAAATGCTCACGGACAGTGCCTAAGCCCAGAGTTTAAACCCCCAAGGATTAGCTAAAAAAAATAGGATGATTATGAAGAAATCTTTTAAAAAGTAATGTATCATTGTGATTGCTACTGACCTTGGATGTGGACCTAATACCCTAACTAAAGCAAATTGGGAAGGACAAATGCCTCAGACACTTGTCTCCTTCAGTTCCACTGGAAAGTTTCACAGTGCTGTATGCCTCTTGGAATTGAGAAGAAAATGGTTCATATAAAGTGTGTTACCTGCTTCTCAGGAGGGGAAAGCATTCAAAAAACCCCGTTAAAGCCCAAAACACCATCAACAAAGACATACAACTACAACTATACAGTACAAATCTCAATTTAATACTCGGGGATAAACATATAGCAGACTTCTAGTGTCATGAGGTTATGGAAGAATTGAGCTAACAGGGCTTGGGCTTAGTGCAGTGGTAGAGCATGTGCTTAGCATGTGAGCGGTCCTGAGTATAATCCCCAGCACCAAAAAGGAAAAAAGAAGCATTGATTCTAGAGCTAACAGAAGTTTACAAAGAACTTAGTTATTAGAGAGCTCGAAGCGCAATTACTTTTGTTGTTGGAGGATAAAGGAAGATATGTAATTTTTTTGTGGTCTTGGGGTTGAACTCAGGGCCTCATGGCTTGTTAGGCAAGGCCTCTACTGCTGAGTCATATCTCCAATCCCTTTTGTACTAGAGGTGGTGAACTCAGACCTTGAACTCAGACTTGGGTTCTTTCCCTGAGATTTTTCCTTTAAGGATACTGTTCTACCAGTTAAACCGCAGCTCCATTTCTGCCTTTTTGGTGGTTAATTAAAGATAAGCGTTTCATGGATTTTCCTGCTGCTGCTGGCTTTGAACTGTGATTCTAAGATCTCATCTTTCTGAGTAGGTATTATTAAAGGTATGAGCCACAGGCTCTTGGTAAGAATAATTTATTTATTTATTGCAGTATACTGTTTGACCTGATTGTCAGGGTGTGATTAGAATTGCTTAAGAGTTTGTGACTATTGCAGAAACAACCCACAAATTCCTGTTTCTTAATTTTAGAGCATCTGGGAAGTCATAAGATGTTGAATGTTGTACTTTTCCCCACTGACTGGTTGCTTTCTTTCTTTTATGCCAGTCTAGGGCTTAAACTCGAGGCCTGGCCACGTCTCTGAGCTTCTTTTGCTCAAGGTTAATACTTTGTCACTCCAGTTACAGCACCATTTCCGGCTTTTCTGTTTCTGTGGTACTGAGGAATTGAACCCAGGGTTTCAACACATGCTACACAAGCACTCTATCACCCACATTCCCAGCCTGTAGGTTTTGTTTCTTTGCTAGTCCTGGGGCTTGAACTAGGAAACTGGCTGCTCTCCCTGGGCTTCATTTGATCAAGTCTAGTGCCTTGATCACAGCTCTGCTTCTAGCTTTTTTGGTAATTTATTGGAGATAAGAGTCTCAGGGATTTTTCTGCCTGGGCTGGGTTTGACTGCAATCCTCAGAGTAGCTAGGATTACAAGTGTGAGCCACCAGTGCCTGGCTCTGGCTCCTTTTTTTTTTTAAGTTTTTAAGTCATCATACATTATTTGTAGAAGGGAATTTCATTGTCACATGCATGCCCAAAATGTACCTCTTTTGTTTTTAAACTCACTCTCCGTTATCTTCCCTATGTGTGTGTGTGTGTGTGTGTGTGTGTGTGTGCGCGCGCGCGCGCGCGTGTGCGCGCACATGCGTGCATGCACGCACACATGTGTGTGCACAAGTATGTGCATGTGCACATGGGTTTCTAGGGCTTGAACTTAGGACCTTGTGCTTTCCGTTACTTTTCTTGCTGATGGCTGGTTTGCCCTACCACTTGAATCATGCCTCTAGCCCAAGTCTGTTTGTTAATTGGAGATGGAATCTCTCACCCTTTTCTTTCTTTATATTCTTTTTTATTGTAATTAATAGAAGGGTTACATTATATTTGCCAGATAGAAGGTGCAAACATTGCTACCCCGTCTCATGTTTTTGTCCCCATTTCCCTTCCCCATCCCTCCCCTTATCTTGTTTCCCCCTTCCCTATCCTATTTCAAATAAACAAATAAACATATATACAATATACCAGATAACAAGGTAAGATACAACAAAAGAGATGAGAAATAAATAGTTCATTAAGAGCAACAGTCACACAAGGTAAAGCTCTTGTTTCCATATCCTGGAGATCCTTTCATTTAGTCTCATCCTTATATGACCTTAGAATCTAGGTTTTGCGCTATTGTAATCCTCTGCTAGGAGAGTCCTAGATGTGCACTAATTATTACAAATGACGGAAACCATTGAGCCTATGTTTCTTTGAATCTGGCTTACTTCACTGAATATGATTTTTTCCAAGTCTTTCCATTTCCTTACAAATGAGGCAATGTTGTCTTTTCTCTCAGCCTTTTCTGACTATGCTGTCTTTGCACCTCAGTCTTCCAGGTCTCAGCCTCCTGAGTGTCTAGAATTACAGGCATGGGCCACTCGGTGCCCAGGTTCTGTCCCTTTGTTAAAATAAATTTAATTGGTTTTATTGCTCTATTTTAATTCGTGGATATAAACTGTTTGGACCACACTCATCCACTTTAATTTTTGTTGGCTATGTTGCTTGAACTCAGGTCCCAGATGCTGTCCCTGAGCTCTTTTGGTCAAGGCTATCTCTAACACTTTGAGCCACAGTGCCACTTCCCAGTTTTCTGATTGTTAATTGGTAATAAAAGTCTCATGGACTTTTCTGTCCAGGCTGGTTTTGAACCTTCAAAGCTCAGATCTCAGCCTCCTAAGTAGTAAGAATTATAGGCGTGCACCACCAGTGTCTGACTTATACTCTCCTTTTACCTTTTTCATGCACCTCGCCTCCTCCCACTGCTATCCATGCATGCTCCAACAAAGTCTATCTGGTCTTTTTTTTCTGGACATGGGACTTGAACTCAGAGCCTGGGCACTGTCCCTGAGCTTTTTCCCATGAGGCTCTATCACTTTGAGCTACAGCACCACTTTTGTTGTTTGAGTGGTTAATTGGAGATAAGAGTCATCAATTTTTCTGCCTGGGCTGGCTTGGAACTTTGATGCCCAGATCACAGCCTCTTGAATAGCTAGGACTGGTATGTACCACAGGCTCCCAGCTCGTCTTATTTATTTATTTATTTTGTATTCTCAACATTCTAGGAATAACAATAAAATAGCTTATGTGTATTTTCTCATTTTTACAGTAAGCATGTCTTTGGTCACACTTTGATAGTTGTTACTTTAGAATTTAAACTGTTCTAAAAGAAAGTACAATAAAGTTAATAAGCACAGCCTGGTACTATGTGTCTAGCTTCGCAGGAGGCTGAAATCTGAGGATTGTAGTTCAGAGCCAGCCTCGGCAGGAAAGTCTGTGAGACTCTTTTTTTTTTTTTGCCAGTCCTGGGCTTGAGCTCAGGGCCTGAGCACTGTCCTTGGACTTTCTCAAGGCTAGAGCTCTACCACTTGAGCCTCAGCATCACTTCCGGCTTTTTTCTATGTATGTGGTACTGAGGAATCGAACCCGGGTCTTCATGCATGCTAGGCAAGCACTTTAACCACTAGGCCAAACTCCCGGCCCCAAGTCTGTGAGACTCTTATCTCCAATTAGCCACCAAAAAGCTAGAAGTAGACTTCTGGCTCAAGTGGTAAAGAGCTAGCCTTACCATAAAAGCTCAGGGATAGCATCTTGAGTTCAAGCCCCAGGACCAGCACACACCAATATAAGTTTAATAAGCAAACAGATTCAAACACTGACAATGTTTTCTAGACTCTTAGATATTGTTGCTACTTGAGGGCATTTTATGTCATTATTGCATGCTAGTATTGTGTTATTTTGAGAGGCAGTATATCATACGATGAAGAATAGGAACTTTGGCCAGCAATAGCTTGAGACCTTACATGAAAAACAACTAAAAGAAAAAATAACTCAATGATTGAGCACCTGCCTAGCAAGAGTCAAGGCCCTCAGTTCAAAATCCAGTACTACCAACCCCTCAACACACACACACACACACACACACACACACACACACACACACACACACACACACACACACAAGTGCAGATTTGTCTCTGCCTACCACTTGTAGGACCCCGAGAAGATTTGATTTATTTATGTATTTTTTTTTGTGCCAGTCCTCAGCTTGAGCTCAGGGCCTGAGCGCTGTCCTTGAACTTTCTCAAGGCTAGAGCTCTACCACTTGAGCCTCAGCACCACTTCTGGCTTTTTTGTATGTATGTGGTACCGAGGAATCGAACCCGGGTCTTTGTGCATGCTAGGCAAGCACTTTAACCACTAGGCCAAACTCCCGGCCCTATGTATTTCTTTTTACAGTTTTGGGATGGACCTATGGTCATCATTTCAGCCCTCCTTTTGATGTACATCACCAATCTTCCTTCATGTTTGTAAAATGGAAATAGTAACCTCAGAATTGTTGATGGGTTCATACATGTAAGAGCAATGTCTGGCTTGTAATAAATAAATAATAAAATTATTATACACACACATATCTTATATATTTGTTGGTTGTGGGACTTGAGCTCTGGGCATGGGCACTCTCCCTGAGCGATTCAGCTCAAGGCTACCACCCTACCCTTTGAGCAACAGTGCTACTTCTGGTTTTCTGCTGGTTAATTGGAAATAAGAGTTTTATGAACTTTAATGCCCAGGCTGGCTTTGAACTGCCATCCTCAGATCTCAGCCTTCTGAGTAGCTAGGATTATAGGCGTGAGCCAAAACACTTGGCTAGTTACTATTATATTTTTGGTACTGGGGCTTGAACTCAGGACCTGGGCTCTGTTCCTGAGGTTTTTTTGTGGGTCATGTGGCTTGAACTCTAGGCCTGAACACTGTCCCTGACCTCTTCAGATGAAGGCTACCACCCTACCCCTGGGCTTGGGCATTGTCCCTGAGCTCTTCAGCTCAAGGCTACCACCCTACCTCTGGAGACAGCCGCACTTCCAGTTTTCTAGGGATTAATTGAGACTCTTAAATGAGTCTCACTGTCTTTTGTGCCTGACTGCCCTACCCAGGCTAGCTTTAGATCTCAGCCTTTTGAGTAGCTAGGGTTACATGCATGAGCCAATAGTACTTGGCTACTATTATTATTTTAGTATGTCATTTACTGTAGAAGTAATTTTAGCAAGCTATAAAATACAATTGCAAATTACAGTTCTGCCTTATTCTCAATTTAGTAGACTACAGGAGCTATATGGAAATCAATGTGTGCAAGTAGTAAAGTTTAGTTTTTAAACATAAAATCTGGAAAACTCAAGATTGTGACGGCTCAAGAGCCTAGAGGACACCTATACTGTGCTAACCTCAGCATCCTCAAACCCATTATGAAAGCTAGCCAAGCATATCACCATGATGTAATCATTCTACTTCCCACTAAGAAAACGACTAATAATCTGCTTGTGTAATTAGCAAGCCACAAACTCTGGACCATTGAGATTTGTCAGATTATTTCCTTAATTGCTAAATGCTGAATCATAGTTCTGCTTCACTGAGTGCCCTCCCCTCCCTTCTTACATTTGGTTTGAACTCTGGGCTTCTTGTTTGCCAATTATGCTTGCTTGCTCATGGCTGGCACTCAATTCCTTGAGGTATACCTTCAGTGTGGTATTTTGCATATTAATTGGAGATTTAAACATTATTGTCCTTGTTGGCTTTGAACCATGATCCTACAGATCTCTGTTTCCTCAATACGTAAGATTCAGCTTTGCTGAGTGAATTGTAGAATAGAAAAATGACAGCAAGCCAAGCATTGGTGGCTCACACCTATCATCCTAGCTACTCAGGAGTCTGAGATCTCAGGAGTATGGCTCAAAGCCATATTGGATATAGGAATCCAAAGTACTTTAATCTTATCTCCAGGTAACCACACAAAAGCTAAAGCTGAGGCTCAATTACTGGCATTAAAAAAAAAAGTAATGGCATTCGCAGGGAAATGGATGAACCTAGAGCGAATCATGTTGAGTGAGACAAGTCAAGACCTCAGGAACAAAAGGCGCATGGTATTCCTAATATGTGGCTATTAAATCCAAAGAGTACAAGAGCGAGGACTCAATAATTGCATACCCAAAGCTATGGACATGGTAATGGAAATATAAACACAACTATATAGACATAAAAACCTATGACTCTATAGACATAATGTCTTATTTCTTAAATTAATATGTTTCTATGACATACAAACCCTTAGCCTAATTGTGATTAAGTTCCCTCCTTGAACACTTGTTTGTTAAACTTGTCATTGAAAATATGATATAAAAATCAACATTAATAAATTCTAAAAAAAAGAAAATGTTAGCAAGAGAAAAGGCCTTATGCATGTCTAACTTGCTCTGCATAATAGCTAAATTCTGTGTGTGTGTGTGTGTGTGTGTGTGTGTGTATGTGTGTGTGTGTCAGTGTGTCACAGGGTATCAGGGCTTGAACTGGGCCTGGGGGCTGTCCCTGGGCTCTTCAGCTCAAGGCTACCTCCCTACCCTTGAGCCTGGGTATTGTCCCTGAGCTCTTTTTTTGAGGGGGGGCTAGTCATGGGGCTAGAACTCAGGGCCTGAGCGTCCCTGAGCTTTTTAGCACAAGGCTACTGCCTTACCCTTGAGCCAAGCCCCACTTTCCATTTTCTAGAGGTTAATTGGAAAGTCCCTTTTGTCCCTGGGCTGGCTTTGAACCTTGGTCCCCAGATCTCAGCCTCCTGAATAGCTAGGATTACAGGTGTGAGCCACCACATGGGCTTAGCTAAATTCTTAATTTTTTTCCCAGTTCTGGGGCTTAAACTCTGGATCTGGGCACTGTCCTTGAGCTTTCTCAAGGGTAGTGTTCTACCATTTGAGCCACAGCTCCACTTCTGGCTTTTTCTGTGTATGTGGTACTGAGGAATCTAACTCAGGGCGCATGCATGCTAGGCAAGCACTCTATCACTAAGCCACATTTCCAGCCCCTCTTATATTTTCTATAAATGGAAATATTTGTTGGCAGCACTGAGATTTGGACAGCAGACCTACACGTGTTTTTTTTTCTATCTCTTGAGCCACATCTCTAGCCTATAAATAGAATTTTGGTGAAGCCCCATTTCTAACCTGTAAATATTCGTTGTATGCTTTGCCCTGTTACATATACAAATTAGTGTAAGGCTCCTATGTTACCATGTCTAGACAGAGGAAAATATGTAATACTAGACAAATCTGGAGACTTTAGGCACTAAACTGATATTGACTGCAAGATATTTAGAATTCAGAAAGGAAACAGCAAGCTGGAAGCATGGCCTATTGGTAGAGGGTTAAGATTTGAAGCAAGCCTGGGCAGGAAAGTCTGTGAAACTCTTATCTCCAATTAACCACCAGAAAGCCAAAAGTAGAACTGTGACTCAAGTAGAACTGTGGGTCAAGTGGTAGAGTATTAGCCTTGAGCACAAAATCTCAGGGACACTGCTTAGGATCTGAGTTCAAGATCCAGGACCAGCACACACAAAAAGGAAGTAGTAATCAACGTTCTAGGAAGAGGTGTCCAAACGAAAGAAAGTCTCTGAGGGAAGATAGAAAGTATACAATCCAGATATGGGAGCAGGCACATCTGATAAAAGGTGCAAAATGTGCTTTAACATTAAGGGTATCTGTGAAGAAAGAGTAGGTTGATGTTTAGCTTAAATTTGCCCTAGGATGAATGTTGTCTTTTGATCTGACATCTGGCATGTTCTAGCATTCTTGTTGTTACACTGTTTGATCAGTTGGACCTAGAGATTTTAAGGTTGGTCTACTCATTAACTGAGTTATTATCACAATGATGTTTGAGCATCTCTTTAAACAAAGAATGGATCTTCCAAATCTTCCTTTGAGATAAGTATTTTGTTTTCCTTTCGAACAGACTCTCCCTTCCTTCCTTCCTTCCTTCCTTCCTTCCTTCCTTCCTTCCTTCCTTCCTTCCTTCCTTCCTCCCTTCCTTCCTTCCCTCTTCCCTCCCTCCCTCCCTCCCTCAATTCCTCCTTCTCTCCCTGTCTCTCTGACTCTTTCTTTTTGGTTAATCATAGGGCTTAAACTCAGGGTTTAGGCTCTGTCCCTGAACTCTTTTGCTCAAGGCTAGCACTTTACCTCTTTTGAGGTGTAGCACCACTTCTGTTTTCTGGTAGTTAATTGTAGATAATAGTCTCATGGATTTTCCTGCCTTGGCTAGCTTTGAACTGAGGTCCTTAGATTTCAGCCAATCAAGTAGCTAGGATTATAGGCATGAGCCACAGGTGTCTAGCTGAGGAGATTCACTTTTCCTAATGCTTTTCCTCAGGATAAGTGTCTTTCTTTAAGATGTCCTTGCTCCATTCTTTGAGCATGGTAATTATTTGGTTATGGTTAGAGGCATAGAGGGGCTCTTTCCCCCTTTTTACCAAAGGTTGTATTTTGTCAGGAAGTAAAAGGCTTTGAGCAGGAAAAAAAATGCCTGTATGCTTGTGTTCAAGGTCTTCCTTCTTTTATTTCCTTTCTTTTTTTCTGCCATTCCTGGGGCTCTAACTCAGGGCCTGGGCACTGTCCTTGGGTTTTTTCGAGGCTAGCTCTTGAGGAACAGCACAACTTCCAGCTTTTTCTGTGTATGTGGTACCGAGGAATCGAAACTAGGTCTTCATGTATACTAGGTGAGCACTTTACCCCTAGGCTGCACTCCCGGCCCTCTTTTCTTTCCTTTCCTTTCCTTTTCTTTTTTTGTGGGTCATGGGGCATGAACTTGGCCTGGGCTCTGTCCCTGAGCTCTTCAGCTCAAGGCTCCCTCCCTACCCTTGAGCCACAGTCCCACTTCCCATTTTCTAGAGGTTAATTGGAGATAAGATGCTATCCCTGAGCTTTTATGGTAAGGCTAGCTCTTTACCACTTGAGCCAGAAGTCTACTTCTAGCTTTTTGGTGGCTAATTGGAGATAAGAGTCTCACAGACTTTCCTGCCCAGGCTGGCTTTGAACCTTGATCCTCAGATCTCAGCCTCCTGAGTAGCTAGGATTACAGGTGTGAGCCATTGAGCCTGGTTCCCTCTTTTCTTTCTTCATCTGAAATCAGGACTTAGTACCTGACACTTTTACTCATGGGTTAGTGCTCAATCAACTGACTCACATCTCCAACCCCAAGCTATATCCTGTTAATATATTATTTGTCTCAGTTTCTGACAGATTTCTTCTTCTTCTTCTTCTTCTTCTTCTTCTTCTTCTTCTTCTTCTTCTTCTTCTTCTTCTTCTTCTTCTTCTTGTTCTTCTTCTTCTTCTTCTTCTTCTTCTTCTTCTTCTTCTTCTTCTTCTTCTTCTTCTTTTCTTCTCCTCCTCCTCCTCCTCCTCCTCCTCCTCCTCCTCCTCCTCCTCTTCCTCCTCCTCCTCCTTCTCCTCCTTACTCTTCATTTTTGTCGGTTGTGTGGCTTGAACTCTGGGCCTGGTTGATGTCCCTGAGCTCTTCAGCTCGAGTTTACCACCTTACCCCTTGAACCTCAGCTCTACTTCTTATTTTCTAGTGGTTAATTGGAGATAAGAGTCTCATGGTCTTTAGTGCCTGGGTGGGCTTTGAACTGTGATCTTCAGATTTTAGCCTCCTGAGTATCTAGGATTATAGGTGTGAGCCACCACATTTGGCTTCTTACAGCTCTTTCTTGTTCTCATTTTCTCTGGTTTATCCTGCCTCAAAAGGACTATGTGGTGTGGTAGATACCTGATATTGAGAAGTGTTGAATGTTTTAGGTATGCATCATCTTTTGAAGGATTTGAGGAATTGTTTAGGTATGTGGCAATGTCCTTTGGCTGTAGTGTTTTGCAGGGGTTAGGAGCTCTGGATCTGGAGTCATTCTTCTTTGGGTTGGTCTCACCTCCCCACCCTAATTTGTTTCCTAAGTTGAGCATCTCAAAGAAAGTCTTTTCAGAGACACAGCTCCACAGGCAACACAACAATGATGCTTGTGCCAAATGGTTGGGATTGGTTAATCCTAGGATCACTGAGTGTCATTAGAAAGGTCAAGTAGTATACAGGTGAAGTGCGAGCAGGAGGTCCAAGGAGAGATAGGCAAAAGTAGGGGATTAGGCAAGGAAAGAGAAAGAAATGCTTTCTGATAGTAGGTAAGGGTCCATGACTTCAAGAATAGCAGAGTGGGGTTGGAAATGTGGCTTAGTTGGTAGATTGCCATCCAGTGAATGAAAGTATCAGGTACTGACTTCAAGTTGAGGTCTCAGACAAAAGAAAAGCAGTACATTTGCCTATACTTTTTTATATATATTTTTATTGTAATTAATAGAAGGGTTACATGATATTTGCCAGATACATGGTGGATTAATTCACATACATTGATACCCTTTCACATGTCTTGGTCCCCATTTCCCTCCCCCCACCCCCACCCCTCATCTTGTTTTCCCCCGTTCCCTATCCAATTTCAGATAACCAAATACAAATATATCTGATATATCAGGTAACAAAGTGAGATAGTGTAACAATATGAGATAACCAAGGGACAGCAAAAGTGATAAGAGATAACATAGTACCTTAACTGCTTTGGGTATGCAGTTATTGAGTCCTTGCTCTTGTACTCTTTTGATTTAATAGCCGCATATTAAGGATACCATATTTGCCTATACTTTTTGTTTCTTATTTATTTGTGTGTGTATTTATTTATTTGCCAGTACTGGTACTTGAACTTGGAGCCTGGGTGTAGTCCCTTATCATTTTTACTCAAGGCTAGGGCTCTACCACTTGTGCCACAGCTCCACTTTTAGGTTTTTTGGTGGCTAAAAATTTCAAGAAGTGGCTCATGGACTTTCCTGTCTCTGCTGGCTTCAAAATATAATCTCAGCCTCCTGAGAAGCTAGGATTATTATCCTAACTGTAGGCCTGAGCTACCAGCACCTGTCTTCATTTATTTATTTATTTTTACTGTAGACAGAGTCTCCATATATAGTCAAGGCTGGACACAAACTCAGGTTGGCTTTCTGCCTCAAACTCTCAAATGCTAAGATTGCAGGTGCACACCTTCACACCCAGCCCTATACTTTTGTTTCTAATTGTGATTCTGTCACTGTGATGAGTTTCCTTTCACCATACATGAAAGAGAAACTTCAGTTATTTGAAATTATTTCACAACAACTAATGCCTTTGGGGGAGGGGTTATGGGGCTTGAACTCTGGGCTTGGGTGCTATCCCTGAGCTCTGGGCTACCACCTTACCCCTTGAGCCACAGCACCACTTCCAGTTTTCTAGTGGTTCATTGGAGATAAGACTCTCATGGACTTTTGGCCCTGGGCAGACTTTGAACAGCAATCTTTACATCTCAGCCACCTGAATAGGTAGGGTTACAGAGACATGAGCCACCAGTGACCAGTTCCTTTTTTTTTTTTTGGATTGGTCATAGTCCTTGAACTCAGGGCCTGTGTGCTGTCCCTGAGCTCTTAACATCATGGCTAGAGCTATACCTTTTTGAGTTACAGAGCCACTCCCAGTTTTTCGGTAGTTAATTGGAGATAAGTGTCTCACAGCCTTTCCTGCTGGAATGGGCTTCAAACTAAGATCCTCGGATCTCAGCCTCCTGAGTGGCTAAGATTATAGGCATGAGCCACCAGCGCCTGGCTAATACTTACCTTTCTTTCTTCTTATTCCTTCTTTGTGGTCCTGAGATAGAACCCTGAGTCTTGGCAAGTGCTGGACCACTGAGTCTCACTCTGAGCTCTTCAGTGGTTGCTTTACCTTCTATTCTACATTGGAGCCCTCTGGTCAATTTTGCATTCTGTTGTATAGTTGAAAGCATTGAGCAGACCAGTTGTGTCCCATTTTGTGTTGCACTTCAGCCCAGCTTTGTCAGAAACCTTAGGAAGTAAGTGCCGTTTGAGCGTCCTGTTGGGTATCTCTTAGTAAGCTTAAAGCATGAGTATATTGCCTCACATGCATGCTTGTCATGACGTGCATTTTCTCTGGTCTTCCTTTTGGGTTTTAATGCAAGTATATCTGTGTTCTAAAGAAGGTCTGGCACTATTCTGGTTACATTTTAGAATGCATCCCACAAGACTACCTTTGCCTCCTCATTTTTCATCTTTGGGTGCTTGGGATTCAGGCTTATTTATAGATCCTGACCCTGAAGTCACTGGTAATGCTGGTTTTTCCCTTTCCCATTGTGAATCTCAGCTGAGACACGTGACAGGAAGAGGATGGAACAGGGAGCTGCAAGAGGTAGGTTTCTGGGGCTACAAGTTGATCCCGATTTGCAGGTTGAGCTCCTTCATCTCATCCAGAACTGTTGTCTTACACAAATCTTGGGGACAGCAGTCACAGTTTAAGTAATGATGACAGGGAGTGGTGCAAGGTGGCAGCCATGAAAGCTACCCAAACCACTTCTCTCAGTTCCCTCAGAGACTGGGTTACCTCAGGTAGATTGCTTGACGTTTCTTTGTTCCTGATAAGAAGAATCTGTCACTTCTACCTATCCAGAAATTTGTCATCTTTTTTATTTTTGTTTATTGCCAGCTCTTGTGCATGAACACAAGGTCTTGGCATTTTCACTAAGCTTTTTTTCTTGTAGGTCATAGGGCTTGAACTTGGCCTGGTTACTGTCCCTGGGCTCTTCAGCTCAAGGCTACCACCTTACCCCTGGGCCTGGGTGTTGTCCCTGGGCTCTTCAGGCTCAAGGCTACCGACCTATACTTAAGCCAAGCCACACTTCCTGTTTAGTTTACTACAGGTTAATTGGAGATAAGAGTCTCAAGTCCTTTTGTGCCAGGGCTGGCTTTGAACCTTGATCCTCAGATCTCAACCTTCTGAGTAGCTAGGATTATAGGTGAGAGCCACAAACGGCTCCCTAAGATTTTTTACTCAAGTCTTGAGCTCTACCACTTGAGCCACAGATTTACTTCCAGATTTTTTTTTGGTGATTAATTGAAGATTAGTGTCTCAGGGACCTTACTTTACTGCTCAGGCTGATTTCGAATTGCAGTCCTCAGATCTCAGCCTCCTGAGTATCTGGGATTACAGGTATAAGCTACTGATGCATATCTAGTCATTTTTACCCAACCTCCTCCCTCGCTCCCTCCCTCCATCTCCCTCCCCCCTTCCCTCCCTCCCCCTCCCTCCCTCCCCCTCCCCCCTCTCATCCTAGGGCTTGAACTCAGGGCCTGAGCACTGTCTTTGGGCTTTCTCAAGGCTAGAGCTCTACCACTTGAGCCACAGCACCATTTCTGACTTTTCTATGTATGTGATACTGAGGATTCCAACCTGGGTTTTCATGTATGCTAGGCAAGCACTCTACCATTAGGCCAAACTCCTGGCCCCTGTCTTAAGTTTTATTTATTTTGCAGTATCTGTGAGAATTCCATTCCTTTTTATGGCTGAATAATATTTCATTAGTGGGTAGTAGCATTTTACTGATTCCAAACATGTACCTTGAAAATTTACTTATTCAAGGCCAGGTACCCTACTGTATATTTATTTATGTATATTTTTGCCAGTCCTGGGGCTTGAACTTAGGGCCTGGACACTGTCCTTGGACATATTTTGCCCAAGGCTAGCAGTCTGATACTTGAGCCACAGCGCCACTTCCAATTTTTTCTGTGTACAGAGGAATTGAACCCAGGGCTTCGTGCATGCTAGGCAAACACTCTACCACTAGGCTATGTTCCTGGCCCTATTTATTTATTTTTTTTTGGCCAGTCCTGGGCTTGAGCTCAGGGCCTGAGCACTGTCCTTGGACTTTCTCAAGGCTAGAGCTCTACCTCTTGAGCCTCAGCACCACTTCCGGCTTTTTCTCTATGTATGTGGTACCGAGGAATCGAACCCGGGTCTTCATGCATGCTAGGCAAGCACTTTAACCACTAGGCCAAACTCCCGGCCCTCCTGGCCCTATTTATTTATTTATTTATTAAATAATTTATTAAAATTGATTTTTACATCATATTTCAGATGACGTGTTTAACAAGTATTCAAGAAGGGAATCTCTATATACAGTCACTGGCTCTTAGATTTTAGAACATAATTAAAATTAGGCTGAGGGTTTGTATGTCATAGATACATATTAATCTATGTAATAAAACATTATGTCTATAGAGTCATAGATTTTCATGTATATGTAGCTGTGTTTATATTAACAATACCATGTCCATAGCTTTGGGTATGCAACTTTTGAGTCCTTGCTCTTGTACTGTTTGGCTCTAATATCCACATATTATGGATCCATGTGCCTTTTGTTCCTTTGGTCTTGACTTGTCTCACTCAACATGATTCGCTCTAGATTCATCCACTTCTCTGCAAATGCCTATGTATTTTTTAAAGATGTGATCTTGCTATGTAGCCCACATTGATTTCAAACTGGTGATCTTACATCAGCCTCTCTAGTGCTGGGACTCCCTAAGGTGGTGTGTGTATGTGTGTGTGTGTGTGTGTGTGTGTGTGTGTGTGTGTGTGTCCGCGTGTGTCCGCGAGAGTGCATATGCACTTGGCCTAGGGCTTCCACCTAGGGCCTGGATGCTATTCTTAAGCTCTTGTTCAAAGCTTTTGCTCAGTAGAGTCACAGCTCCATTTCTGTTTTTGTTTTTGGTGATTAATTAGAATAAGAGTCTCATGGACTTTTTGTGTTTGGGCTGACTTTGAACTATGATCCTGAGATCTCAGTCTCCTGAATAGCTAGGATTACAGATGTGAGACATCGACACCCAGCCCCAGTTTGTTTATAAATATTTAAAAAGACGACACAAATCTTGTCTCCTGTGAAATTTTTTTGAAACCCCCTTCCTTCATCATTTAGGCCACTAATATACCATGTACTAGTATTCCCTGAACTGCTTGAAGTCTATGTCATGTCCATTTGGTTTTGTATTCTCTACTAGCCTTAGTACAGAGCCTAAAAATACTGAGCACTTCGTAATATTAGCAAGGTGAAGAGCAGTTGGAATTATATGTAAGCTGTACATGTTATCTCACATGCTTGTTAGCAGTCCATGTGCTTCTGAGGTGAGAAATCTGAGCCTCAAATTAGCTTGTAATGGCAGAATGTACCCTCATACTCCAACTGTATATGATGCACAAAAGATCTATTTGCTGTCTTGAATGAAGTAATTTATGAAAGCCTTTCTGTGTTGTATGAATGTAAGAGTATGTTACTGTTTTTTTTATCTTATCAGTTGTTGGAACTGTTCTAATAACCATTAATTTTGTAAATTTGTTTGCATATCAAGAACCACAGGCTAAAGAACAAATAGGTTGTTGGTTTTCCAAGATTAGCTACTAGTGCACCACATTTAAGACAGGCAGCTTTGCCAGGTGCCAGTGGCTTACACTTAAAATCATAGCTACCTTGGAGGCTGAGATTTTAGGATTGTGGCTCAAAGACAGACCAGGAAGAAAAGTCAGTGAGACTTTTAACTACCTTCAAAAGCTGCAAGTGGAGCTGGTTCAAGTGCTAGAGACCTAGGCTTGAGTGAAAAAGCTAAGGGACAGTACCCACTCCCTGAGATAAAGCCCTATTACCGACACAAAAAAAGTACACATAAAAACATAGATATTGGGGCCAGGAGTTTGGTCTAGTGGTGGAGTGCTTGCCTAGCAAGACCCCAGTTCAATTCCTCAGTACCACATACCTAGAAAAAGCCAGAAGTGGTGTTGTGGCTCAAGTGGTAGAGTTCTAGCCTTAAGAAAGCCCAAGCACAGTACTCAGGCCCTGAGTTCAAGGCCCAGGACTGGCAAAAACAAAAACAAACGCATAGATATAAAAAAAATTAATTCACTTTAAAAATGATGTTTCAGCTGGATTCCAGTGGCTCCTACCTATAATCCTAGCTATTCAGGAGGTTGCAATCGAAGGATCTGTAGATTTCTAGTGGAAGCCAGCCCAGGCAGGAAAGTTCATGAGAAATTTTTACTATTTATTTTTGTGGGTCATAGGGATTGAACTCTGGGCCTGGGCACTGTCCCTAAGCTCTTCAGCTCAAAGCTACCGCCCTACCACTTGAGCCAAGCCCCACTTAAGGTTTTCTAGTGGTTAATTGGAGATAAGAGTCTCAAGGTCTTTAGTGCCTGGGCTGGCTTTGAACCAGTATCCTCAGATCTCAGCCTGCTGAGTAGTTAGGATTACAGGCGTAAGCCATCTAATTAATTAATTAATTAATTAATTAATTTTTTATTATTTTTGCCTGTCTGAACTACCCTCTATTCTTCACAAATATCAAACATAGGGAAAGAGTATGCCTTTTAGTGTATCAAAGGTCTGAGTTAGAGTCATATTCTACTATCCATTAGTTTCTTGACTTAGCCTAGACGCCCTCATTTCCTCTCTGAATTTGATTTCCTCTTCTTTAAAGAGGGACAGTTTCCTGTGCTTGCTAGGATCAAAGTAAGTTTTTTTGTTTTGTAGATTTGTTTTGAATTGATGTTTGCTAGGCAGGCACTGTATTATTGAACTATACCATACATTAGGACCAAACCATTTTAAAATGTCTCTAGTGAAAGATGGGAGATCAGTAATAAAATCTACTCGCTGTCTCCTTCCTTCTGTCCTTTTGGTACTAGGGATTAAACTGTAGCCTGCTGCTTGGGAGGCAAATGTTCTACCACTGAGTTATGTGCTCATTCATTTTGAATTTTAGTTTCCTTTTTTTGGCAGGATCTCATGATTTTGCCCTGGCTGGCCTCAGACTTTGATCTTTGATCTTCCTACCTTTATCTCCTGAGTAGCTGGGATTACACACACACACACACACACACACACTGATCTTAGCTCTCTGTCTACTGTGTGTGTATGTGTGTGTGTGTGTGTGTGTGTATGTGGTAGGGCTTGATCTCTGGGCCTTAGTGTTGTCTCTGAACTCTTCAGCTCAATGCTAGTACTCTACCACTTTGAGCCGTAGTGCCACTTCTGTTTTTCTGGTCAATTGGAGTCTCACAGTCTTTCGTGCCTGGGCTGACTTTGAACTACAATCCTCCGATCTCATCCTCCAGAGTAGCTAGGATTATAGACATTGGAGCCTGGCTACTGCCTTGTTTTTGAGATAGAGTCTTACTAACTTTTCCTTACAGAGGCCCTAAATGGAGATCCTCCTGTTTCTGTTTTCTGAGTAACTATGATTACAGTTATTATACCCAGCCCCCTATCTATATTTTTACTCACTATCAGATTCAGCTTGCATTTATTTTTTTGTGCCAGTCATGGGATTTGAACTCAGGGCACAGGCTATTCAAAGCTAGTATACTAACACTTGAGCCAAATTTCCACCTCTGTTTTTTTTTGGAGTATTTAATTGGAGATAAGAGTTTCATGGGCTTTCCTGCCCAAGATGGCTTCAAATTGCAATCCTGAGATTTCAGCCTCCTGAGTAGCAAGGATTGCAGGTGTGAGTCGCCAGCACCTGCCAGTCATGTGCTTTAAAACACAAGCTTCAGTCTGGCTACCAGTAACTCACACCTGTCATCCCCCAAACAAACCCCATACATGAAAATAAATTGATAACTTGTACCTCATTAAAATGGTAAAGTTCGGGGCCAGGATTTGGCCTAGTGGTTAAAGTGCTTGCCTAGCATGCATGAAGACCCGGGTTTGATTCCTCAGTACCACATATAGAAAAAAGCCGGAAGTGGTGCCGAGGCTCAAGTGGTAGAGCTCTAGCCTTGAGAAAGTCCAAGGACAGTGCTCAGGCCCTGAGCTCAAGCCCAGGACTGGCAAAAAAAATGGTAAAGTTCTTTTGTGCAAAAGAAAATGATAAGATGCCTGGAGGCATGGCTCAAGTGGTAGAGCACCTATCACATAGGTCCTAAATTCAAAACCCAGTACCACCAAACAAGAGAAAAAAATGAAAACATGCCCATAGACTAAAAGAAAAATTTTTGCCATTCACCCTTTTAATAAAGACATATTCAAAATCAGACTTTAAAACCCTCAGTAACCAACAGTGAGAAAATGACTAATTAGCAAACTGGACAACAGCTGTGTGTGGATACTTCACTTAGCAAATATAAAAGTAGAAACAATGGATGCTACAAGAACCAACCATGTGGACAAATGAGGAATACCTTTTGTCTGCAGACAGCAGCATCCTACATAAACTTGGAGGTCTCTGTCTGACTTAGGACAGCTGGCTAAGTCTGATCATTCCCCTCCATACACCTAAAAAAAAAAATAAGTAGCGGGGCCGGGAGTTTGGCCTAGTGGTAGAGTGCTTGCCTAGCATGCACGAAGACCCAGGTCCGATTCCTTGGTACCACATACGTAGAAAAAAAGCCAGAAGTGGTGCTGAGGCTCAAGTGGTAGAGCTCTAGCCTTGAGAAAGTCCAAGGACAGTGCGCAGGCCTTGAGCTCAAGCTCAGGACTGGCTAAGCAAACAAACAAAAAACCAGAACAAAAGACATGCAAAGGAGAGAGATGATAATAGTAGCAAGTGTTACCATTTTGAGTAGGGTGTGGATATTGGGAGGGGTTGTACAGTTTGGTGCAGGAAGTATATGTGAAGCTAATCTGCTTCCCCCTCAATTTTGCTAAGAGCCCAAAAATTCTCTTTAAAAATTCAAATAAAAACAACAAGGCAACACCGTCATGCACATATGATTAGGATGTCCAAAAATACCAAATAAGCTGGGCACTGGTGGCTCACATCTGTAATCCTAGCTACTCAGGGGGCTGAGATCTGAGGATTGTAGTTCAAAGCCTGGGCAGGCAAGTTTGTGAGACTCATTTCAGTTAAGCTAAAAAAAAAAAAGAAGCAGGAGCACCCCAAAGTGGAGTTATGGTTCAAGTGATAAGTAAAGTACTAGGCTTGAACAAAAAAGCTCAGGATCCAGGACCTGAGTTCAAACTTCAGGAATTTCCCACCCCCCCAAAAAGCAAACAGAATCTTTGTTTACCATGTAAGTTAACAATCTACTTCCTCCAAGAGAAATGAAAACAGGTTCACCTAAAAGACTACCCATGGGAGCTAGTGTAGCCCACTGATAAAGCACATATTTAATAAGAAAGCAGCCAACCACCTAATCAACAAAAGCACCCCTGTACATGAATGTTGATGATGGCATTATTCCTCATAGGTCTCCCCAAATTGGAAACAGCCCAGTTCTTTCAGCTGGTGAAATAGATAAAGATTATTATGCTCATATCTAAGAACAGTACTTCACACTAAAAACAGAACTGCCTATGGATTTATGAAATTATAGAATTGAGCCTTAAAAATGCATTTTTATGCCAGTACAAGGCTTCAAACTCAGTGCCTGTTCTATTAAGGCTACTACTCTTCCAACTGAGCCATAGCTATACCGTTGGCCTTTTGCTAGTTAATTGGAAATAAGAATCTCATGGATTTTCCAGCCCAAGCTGGCTTAGAATAATGATCTTCACATGTCAGCCTCCTGAGTAGCTAAAAATGCATTTTGCTAAGGGAAAAAAGATTTAAAAGGCTATGTAGTACGAGATTCTGTATTACAATCAGAAAAAGTGAAGCTTGAAGCAAGCAAATAGTGAGGTAAAAGTGGGGTAAAAGGAAGTATTGTCTATAAAGTAAAGGGGTAGCGTAGCATCAGGGAACTTTAGAGGTGATGGAGGGGTCTTTCTAACTTCTTCTCCCTCCCATAGTCTTCTCATCCCCTCTGTTCTCTCTATCCTTGTCTCTTCAACTCTAACCAAATAATGAATGGAATATGATCAATGTTAATATTTGGTTTAGTTTGCCAGTTCTCACAGGTAAGAGAAGTAAAGGCCATCTATATTATCAGCTTGATATCCCATAAAGTACAGTTCATTTAAAGAAAATAATGTAGGAATTGGAAATTTGGCCCCCGTGATAGTATGCCATGTGGGAGTGGCAAAAGACAAGTAAGAGTATGGAGGCTCTGAGGTCAAGTCCCAGTACCAAGACAATAAATTCATTGGCGAAAGTAAAACAGGACTGTTGTTAACCATTATGTCAAATAAAAAGTCATAGAAATGTATTAAGAATTAAGGGTATCCAGGGTGCAGTGGCTCATGCCTGTAATCCTAGCTACTCAGGAGGATGAAATCTGTGGATCACAATTCAAAGCCAGCACGGTAACTAAAAAGTGTGTGAGACTCTTACCTCCAGTTAATCACCAGAAAAACAAGTGGTGCTGTGGCTTTGGGGTGGGGTGTTAGCCTTGAGCTGGAGAACTCAGACAGCACCCAGGCCCAGAGTCCAAGCCCCATGACCAACAAACAAAAAAAAGTACACATATTCAGTGCTGTGGCTCACCCCTGTAATCTAGTTACTCAGGAGGCTGAGATCTGACGATGACAGTTTGAAGCCAGCCTGAGCAGGAAGCTCTGTAAGATTCTTATCTTCAGTTAACCACCAAAAAGAAAAATAACAACAAAACATCAAAAGTGGAGGTGTGGTTTAAGTGCCAGAGCATTAGCACTGAGCAAAAAACAAACAAAAAAAACTCCAAAAGCAAAAAACAACAACAAAAAAAACCTCATGGATATCACCCAGACCCTGAATTCAAGCCCCAAGACTGGCAAAACAACAGCAACAACAGCAAAAAACCCAAAACTAGCTCAGGCAAGAAAGTCTGAAATTCTTATCTCCAATTAAATGTTGCTTTCCACCCCTCCCCCCCATAAAAGTAAAAAAGTTGGAAGTGGAACTGTGGTTCAAGTGGCAGAACGCTAGCCTTTAGTAAAAAGTGTCTAAGGACAGTGCCTAGGCCCTGAGTTCAAGCCCCAGGATTGGCAAAAAAAACCATATATATATATATATATATATATATATATATATGTTTTCTGGTGCTAAATCTGTGGACTTAGGTATAGTAGACAAATGCTCTAATGTTGAGCCACATACTTGCCAGTGCCAGCCTCTTTGTTCCATCCCAAGAACTGTGAAAACAGAAACAAAAAACTGATAGAATGAGTGTATTCTTAAACTGCTAGGAAGTACTATCTTTCTGGAGGACAACTTAATGATAGTATCAAAAACCTTAAAAAGAACACCAATTAATTTTTCTTGTTGTTGGTCATGGGGCTTGAACTCTGGGCCTGGGCATTGTCCTTGAGGATAGCACTTTACCACTTGAGCTGCAGTGCTACTTCTGGGACAATGCCCAAGCCGAGTTCAAGCTCCAACTCAAGCTCCAACGACCCTCCAACAACAACAACTACAAAAACCTATCTGAGCTTTCTTTTCTCAATTTCTCCCTCTTTTCCTCCTTTCTCTTGAGTTTAGTGTTAAATAATTTTATAAATATGAAGAGTAAAGGTTTCTATTTTGGGGCTAGGCCTTGTAGTTCAGGACTATAGTTCTAGTCAGTTTGAGGCCAGACCTGGCAAAAAACATTAGAGAGACTCTATCTCAACCAACAAGCCAGACATTGTGCTTTATACCTGTGATCCCAGCTACATGGGGAGGCAGAGGTAGAAATAATCTGAGGCTGGCCCAAAGCAAAAGTATAAAACGTTACTCAAAAATTAAGCAACAAACAGGAGGAATGGCTCAAGTGGTAGAGCTAGCTAGCAAGCTCATAGCCCTGAGTTCAGGCCCAATCCTGGAACAAAAAATTACATTGTGTTTATTATATTTATTTATTTTTTTTATTTTTTGACCAGCCCTGGGTCTTGAACTCAGGGCCTGAGCACTGTCCTTGGGCTTTCCTCAAGGCTACGGCTCTACCACTTAAGCCACAGCACCACTTTCAGCTTTTTCTATGTATGTGGTACTGAGGAATCCAACCTGGGTCTTTGTGCATGCTAGGCAAGCACTCTACTACTAGGCCAAACTCCCAGTCCTGTGTTTATTATTTTAGTGTCCAGTTGTATAAGAATTCCTTTTTGCTGCATTTTCTTGTGTTATTGACTTACTCATCTTTGATCAAATCACAATATACAGATATAACAAAATACAGCCCCTCAGAGTCATGAACATACACTGAATTGCAGTAAACTGAATTCATATTCCACTGTCAAATGGGGTTTGCTCATTAGTTGTTCACCTTGTGATGGATTATTGAGATACCTTCAAATTCAATAGTCTTATCATTATTACTCAAAATATCTGGGAAAGGTTTGAGCTTAAAAGAAATGGAAGATGCTGAGCCTTTGGAGCTGCGTTGAATTCCATTTGTAATTTTGTAATTTCAGTGGAGCAACAAGAACCTGGATTGTTCTTCAGTGTGAAAAAGTTTATTTTATGTTGGTTGAGCAGGAAATTTTCCCCCCTATCTTTCAAGAGGATGATTGGGTAAAAGTTCATTTTTCACACAAGAAAAGCCTTTCCAAAGAAATTCATGATTTTCAAAAATCCTGCTTGCTGAAAGTTCAGTAACTGGAATACTGAGTTCCCAATCTCCTGGAGTTCATTTTTGTGCAGCTCTGGACATACTCCCAACCTGGCTGCTGTCAGCCAAGTTGGCTCCTCATTGTTTTTTTTTGGGGGGGGGTTATGGGGCTTGAACTCAGCCTGCACTCTCCCTGAGCTTTTCAACTTGAGGCTACTGCCCTACCCTTGGGCCTGGGCCTAGTCCTTGTGCTCTTCAACACAAGGCTACTGCCCTACCTTTGAGCCACACCTCATTTCCCATTTTTAGAGGTTAATTGGGGATAAGAGTCTCAGGTCCTTTTGTGCCCAGGCTGACTTTGAACCTTGATCCTTAGTTCTCAGCCTCCTGAGTAGCTAGGATTACAGGCATGAGCCACTATGCCCGGCTTTTTTTTTTTAACATTTCCTTTATTTTCCACCATCTCCTCTTTCTTTGTTACTTTGCCTGTTCATTTTTTTTGCCAGTCCTGGGGCTTGAACTCAGGACCTGGGCATTGTTCCTGAGCTTCATTTGCTCAAGGCTAGCATTCTTCCACTTGAACCATGCACCATTTCCAGCTTTTTCTGTTTATGTGGTACTAAGGAGTCTAGCCCAAGGCTTCATGCATGCTAGGCAAGCAGTCTACAACTAAGCCACATTCCCAGCCCTTGTTCCTGATTTTTAAACAGGAACTGCCTATGATCTACTTCTTGTTGTATTTAGAGGAAAAATAAAGCTATCTCCAATGTTTAACGCTTTAGAAGAAAAATAAATTCAATTTGAATGAAAGAAAATGACCAATTTTTAGCCTTTTCTTTAATTTTTCTAAATACTGAAACAAAAGATGCTTACTTAATGAAAGTAATAATACATACACATATAAAGTAAAAGAAAGTCACTCCCTTAGAGCATAATCACCATTAAGAGTTTATATTTTTATTTTTCTTTTTTTGTTGGTCGTGGGGCTTGCACTCTGGGTCTGGGTACTGCCCCTGAGCTCTTTATTTCAAGGTTAGTGCTCTACTACTTGATCCACAGCACCACTTCCAGTTTTCTGGTGGTTAATTGGAGATAAGAGTCTCACTGACTTTTGTACCTGGTCTGGCTTAGAACCATTTTCCTCAGATCTCAGCCTCCTGCGTAGCTAGAATTATAAGCATGAGCCACCAGTCCCAGCAATAGTTTATGGATTTTTTTGTGGGTCAGGGGGCTTAAACTCTGCCTGAGCGCTGTCCCTGAGCTCTTCAGGTCAAGGCTACCATCCTACCCTTAAGCCAACCCCTATTTCCCATTTTCTAGACGTTAATTGGAGATATAAGTCTCAGGTCCTTTTGTACCTGGTCTGACTTTGAACCTTGATCCTCAGATCTCAGCCTCCTGAGGAGCTAAGATTATTGGCGTGAGCCACTGCGCTGTGCTTCAAACCCTATTTTTGTCCAGCTCATAACACGCTTCTATGTCATATGTAGATTTAGCTTAGTATCTTTTGCTGCTCTGTACTATTTTATAGGAGAAATGCATTATAATTTATCTATTTCTTTTTTTGTCAGTTGTAGGGCTTGAACCCAAGAGCTGGGTGCTGTTCCTCAACTTTTCTCCTCAGGGCATTACCGCTTTGAGCCACAGCTACACTTCTGGTTTTCTGGTGGTTAATTGGAGCTAAGACTCTCATGGACTTTCCTGCCTGGGCTGGCTTCAAACCATGATTCTCAGATCTCAACTTTCTGAGTAGTTAGGATTATAGGTATGAGCCACCAGTGCTTGGCTTCATCTGTTTCTCTCTAAAAATTTAGAGAGGGCTGGGAGTGTGGCCTGGTGGTAGATTGCTTGCCTGTCATATATGAAGCACTTGGTTTGATTCCTTGGTGCCACATACACAGAAAAAGCTGGAAGTGATGCTGTGGCTCAAGTGGTAGAGCACTGTCCTTGAGAAAGTTCAAGACACTGTCCAGGACCTGAGTTCAAGCCCCAGGACTGACAAAAGATATTTAGAGGTCTTCAACTTTTTTTTAAGACACAATTTCATCATGGGGCTTAGTCTGTCCTGAAACTTGCGTTTCTCCTTCCTCAGCCACAAAAATTGCTGGGATTACAGGCATATACTACCATGTCCAAACATAAATTTGTTTTTTTTTTTATTTTTTGCCAGTCCTGGGCTTGAGCTCAGGGCCTGAGCACAGTCCTTGGACTTTCTCAAGGCTAGAGCTCTACCACTTGAGCCTAGCAGCACTTCCGGCTTTTTGCTATGTATGTGGTGCCGAGGAATCGAACCTGGGTCTTCGTGCATGCTAGGCAAGCACTTTAACCACTAGGCCAAACTCCCGGCCATAAATTTGTGTTTTTAAATGGTTTCATTTAAGAATTAAATTCCATGCCAAATAAAAGTGGCTGTAGACTACAATTCTTCAGTATGAAAAAAATGTACACAAGAGAGAATGTACACAAGAGAGAATGTACACAAGAGTGGAATGTATACAGTCATTTACTTCTAGCTTCTTTTTTGTTATTGTTGTTATTGTGGGACTTGAACTCAGAGCCAGGGCACCATCCCTGGGCTTTTTTGCTCAAAGTTAGTGCTCTACCACTTTGAACCACAGCCCCACTTGAGGTTTTTGAGTGTTTTATTGGAGATAAGAGTCTCATGGGAGACTTTTCTGCCCAGACTGACTTTGAACCTGTATGGATCCTCACATCTCAGCCTTCTGTATAGCTAGCATTATAGGTATGAGCCACCAGTGCCTGACTACCTTTAGTTTCTTGTACATGTTTGGAAGAGAATAATCATGTATGAATTGAATTGGTTATTTTTTGAGGTCCAGATGAAGAAGTCCCAACTGACAGGCTTCAGCAAATGTTGGGATGCTAGGTTAAATGACTGTTTCCTAGATTGATCTCTCATTATTGTTATCTTGTTGAATAGGCCACTGCTTAAGCCTGCTATTGAGAGTGACTTAATTTTGTGGACAATTAAGTCATTCCTGAGAGTAAGTTATTTTTGGCTTTATAAATGTCTTAACCTGTATTTTAGTGAACTGATTTGACTCATGACTACTTACCATCAGCCTGCAGTGACTGACTTATAGGTCAGAGTGTCTGTAGGCAAATGTACTAAATTGACCAGAATTGCAATAAAATTATAGAAATAAATAGCAGCAGAAATGTAATTTGCCAAAATACCTCAGTAGGTCAACAATGACACAATGAAATGTGAGATATATGTTCTTGTCAGTGAAAGCTGCAAAAACTGGCAGTGGTTTCAGAAAGCAAGTAGTTTATTTTTATTTTTTTGGAGGGTCATGGGGCTTGAACTCAGCCTGGTTGCTCTCCCTGACCTCTTCAGCTGAAGGGAAACACCCTACCCTTGAGCCAAGCCCCACTTCCCATTTTCTAGAAGGTAATTGGAGGTAAGAGTCACAGGTCCTTTTGTGCCCAGGCTGGCTTTGAACCTTGATCCTTACATCTCAGCCTACGGAGTAGCTAGGAGTACACATGACGATGTAGCACTGGCTCAGAAAGCAAGCAGTTTAATACAAACCCATGTGTTTATCTTTGTTATTCTTGTTTTTGTTGTTAGTTTTGAGGTTTGTGCTCTGGGCCTGGGCCCTGTACCTAAGCTCTTCAGCTCAAGGCTAGTGCTCTACCCCCTGAGCCACAACACCATTTCTGATTTTCTGGTGGTTAATTGGAGATAAGGACTTTCATACCCAGGCTCGCTATGAACCACAATCCTCAGATCTCAGCTTCCTGGGTAGCTAGGATTACATACATGAGTCCCACTGGCGCCCTGCTTCTGTTTTTGTTCTTGTTGCCTATGCTTTTGGAGTCTCATCGTCAAAATCATCACCCATACTACCATCTTAAAGTATCTCCTCTGTGTTTTCTTCTAGTAGTTTTGTGGTTTTTGATATTATATTTAGGTCTTCCTCAATATGAAGAATTCTAAAATTCCTAAAGAATTCTAGTTGAATTCTGTAACTGGTAAGTGATAGGAGAGTTAGTTTTATTCATTCTTCCAATTGTTTGTCTTTTTTTAAAGAATTTATTAATGTTGATTTTTACATCATATTTTCAATGACAAGTTTAACATACAAGTGTTCAAGGAGGAATCTCTATTTACAATCACTGGGACTTAGTATTTAGAACTTAATCACAATTAGGCTAAGGGTTTGTATGTCATAGAAACATATTAATTTATGAAATAAAACATTATGTCTATAGAGTCATAGGTTTTTATGTCTATATGGTTATGTTTATATTTTCATTACCATGTCCATATCTTTGGGTATGCAGTTACTGAGTCCTCGCTCTTGTACTCTTTGGATTTAATAGCCACATATTAAGGATACCATGCGCCATTTTGATCCTTAGGTCTTGACTTGTCTCACTCAACATGATTTGCTCTAGGTTCATCCACTTCCCTGCGAATGCCATTATTTTATCTTGTCTGTTGGCAATGTAGAATTCCATTGTGTATATATACCACATTTTCTGTATCCATTCATCTGCAGTAGGGCATCTGGATTGTTTCCATTGCCTGGCTATTGTGAATAGTGCAGAGATGAACATAGGTGAGCAGGTGTCCTTATCATATCTTGGGTCATGATGTTCAGGATAGATGCCCAGAAGTGGTATAGCGGGATTGTAGGGAAGGTCTATATTCAGTTCTTTAAGAAACCTCCACACTGCTTTCCAGAGTGGCTGAACTAGTCTGCATTCCCACCAGCAGTGTAGTAGGGTTCCTTTTTCTCTACAACCCCACCAGCAACTGTCATTGTCTGAGTTCAAAATCTTGGCCATTCTTGTTGGGGTAAGGTGGTATCTTAGGGTTGTTTTATTTGCATTTCCTTTATGACCATAGATGATGAACCTGGGCTCTTTTTTTTTTTTTTTGCCAGTCCTGGGCTTGAGCTCAGGGCCTGAGCACTGTCCTTGGACTTTCTCAAGGCTACAGCTCTACCACTTGAGCCTCAGCACCACTTCCGACTTTTTTCTATGTATGTGGTACCGAGGAATCGAACCCGGGTCTTCATGCATGCTAGGCAAGCACTTTAACCACTAGGCCAAACTCCCGGCCCCCTGGGCTCTTTTTGGTTGGCATTTCCCTGATTGCTTCCACAATTTCGTTGTAAGAGATTGGTCTGTTCAATTTGTTTACCTCATCATTGTTGAGTGTGGGTAGCCTATATTTATTTAAGAAATTATATATTTCTACTAGATTTTCTTGTTTCTTTGAATATAGGCCCTGGTAGTACCTATTCATTATGGACTGAATTTCTTGGGAATCAGTTGTGACTGTTCCCGTGGGGCCTCTAATCTTGTTTATTTGAGTCTCCCCTTTCCTTTTTTTGATTAATCTTGGTAGGGGTCTGTCTATTTTGTTGACTCTTTCAAAGAACCAACTTTTTGATTTATCAATTTTGTGTATAATAGATCTTATTTCAATCTCTGATATTGCTGATTTTATTTTTTGTCAGTCTTATGGCTTGAACTCAGGGCCTGGGCCCTGTCCTTGGACACATTTTTTTTCAAGGCTAGCGCTCTGCCACCTCAGTCACAGTGCCACTTCTGGCGTTTTCTGTGTATGTGGTACCAAGGAATCGAACTTTCTACATGGTAAGTGAGCACTCTGCCACTAGGCCATACTTTCGGCCCCAGCCTGCCTTTCTTCCAGTTGCTCAAGCACCATTTACTCTCCTTCTCCTTCACCACCTCCTCCTCCTCCTCCCTCCCCCACCTCATGAGAGTCAGTTGACTGAAGATGTGTGGATTTTTTTTGTCAGTTGTGGGGCTTGAACTCTAGGTCTAGGTGCTGTTCCTGAGCTCTTCAGCTCAAGACTACCACCCTTCACCTGGAGCCACAGCACCATTTCCTGTTTTCTAGTGGTTAATTGGAGATATGAGTCTCATGGACGTTAGTGCCCAGGCTGGTTTTGAACCTCGATCCTTAGATCTCAGCCTCATAAGTAGCTAAGATTACAGGCAGGAGCCATGGAACCCGGCAGATGTGTAGATTTTTATTTCTGGGATTTCCGTTGTGTTTATGGATCTGTTGTCTTTTATGCCAGCAACATATTGTTGTGGGTGCTTTAGCCCTGTAGTATGTCTTTTATGTCTGTGCCTGGTGCTGGGGCTTGAACACAGGCCCTTGTAATCTTGGGTGTTTTGCTCCAAATTGAGGCTCTACCACTTGAGCCACAGCTCCATTTCTGAATGACTTGAAACTTATTATGGTGATACCTCTAGCTTTCTTCTCTTCCATTCAAGATAACTGAACAATATAGTTCTTTTTTTTCATTGGTAATGGGGCTTGAACTCAGGGCCTGGTCACTGTCCTTGAGTTTTTCTACTCAAGGTTAGTGCTGTACCACTTTGAGCCACAGCTCTACTTCTATTTTTCTGGTGGTTTAATTGGAGATAAGAGTCTCATGGTCTTTCCCTGCTTGGCCTGGCTTCAAACCGTTATCTTCAGATCTTAGCTTCCTGAGTAGCTAGAATTATAGGTGTGAATCATCAGTGCTACTTTTTTTCTTGGTTGGTCATGAGGCTTGAACTCTGGCCCTGAGTGTTGTCCCTGAGCTCTTCACCTCAAGGTTATCACTCTACCCCTGGAGCCCCAGTGCCACTTCCCATTTTCTATTGGTTAATTGGAGATGAGAGTCTCTTGGATTTTAGTGCCAGTTATTTCTTCTTTTTAAAAATAATTTTCAAGCTGGGCGTAGCTATAAGCCCTTGACTGACCAAAATATAATTTCAAGTAATTGTATAAAAGGGTTTCAATTCAGCCAGGCATGATGGCTCCCATCTGTATCCTGGCTACTCAGGAGACGGAGGTTTGAGAATCACCTCACGGTTCAAAGCCCAACACAGGCACTAAAGACTGAGAGACTCTTATCTCCAATTAATCACTAGAAAATAGGAAGTGGGGCTGTGGTTCAGGGGTAGGGCCATATCCTGAAGCTGAAGCGCTCAGGGACAGTGCCCAGGTCTAGAGTTCAAGCCCCATGACTCACAAAAAAAATGTTTCAATTCAACAAACAGTTTATAAATACATCTTTGAAATAATTACATGTTTGAAGTGTATGTGTGTATGTGCACGCGTGCGCACATTTTTTTACACTGGTCTTGCTGATTAAACTTAGAGTCTGGGTGCTGTCCCTAAACTTCGGTGCTCACTGCAAGAATTCTCCACTTGAGCCGCAGCTCCATTTTCAGTTTTTTTTTTTTTTGCCAGTCCTGGGCTTGAGCTCAGGGCCTGAGCACTGTCCTTGGACTTTCTCAAGGCTAGAGCTCTGCCACTTGAGCCTCAGCACCACTTCTGGCTTTTTTCTATGTATGTGGTACCGAGGAATCGAACCCGGGTCTTCATGCATGCTAGGCAAGCACTTTAACCACTAGGCCAAACTACCGGCCCCATTTTCAGTTTTTGTGTGATTATTAATAGATGTGTCTCAGAGACTTCCCTGCCTCATCCATGAGCCTCAGATCTCAGCCTCTTGAGTAGCTAGGATTATAGGAATGAGTCACTGGCACATAGCTGAACAGTACATTTTTTTTGTGCCAGTCCTGGGCTTGAGGTCAGGCCCTGAGCACTGTCCTTGGACTTTACTCAAGGCTAGAGCTCTACCACTTGAGCCTCAGCACCACTTCCGGCTTTTTTTCTATGTATGTGGTACCAAAGAATTGAACCTGGCCTTCGTGCATACTAGGCAAGCACTCTACCACTAGGCCAAACTCCCGGCCCTGAACAATGCATTTTTAAACAAGCATAGCTAATAAGCCCTTACATGATATAATTTCATTAAATAGAAATAGTAGAAACATACAGGTCAAATCAGGCTAAGAAGATTCATTTTAATTGACCTATTATGCTGAATGTTGAATCCAGGGTCTTGGATATTCTATGCATATACTATACACTCTACCATTGAGCTAACATACTAGCCCTACAAGAAGACTTAAACCCACAGAGAAAACCCTAACAACTACCTGGGTATGGTTGTATGTGCCTGTAATCCCAGCACTCAGGAGGCCGAGGAAGAAGGATCATGAATTTAAGGCCATCTTGTTCTAGTGAGACCCTGATTCAATAAAGAAATCAAAAAATAAACAGCTGCTGTTCACAAAAGACACACCTGGATCTTCATGGAGTTTTGTTGGTCTGAAATATATTATGAATTACTTCATTCTTATGTGGGAAATATTTTTATAAATAGGTAGTTAAGTAACATTTACATGTTATCCTTATGCAAGGGCTGTGCTAAACGTCTGTGCTGGTCCAATTTTAGTTTATGTGCTGCTGAAATGAATATGAATAAGCAACTTTTAATGATAGAGTTCACTTCCTATGGGATGATGATGATGCCGATGCCGCGCCGCCGATGCTGCTGCCAACGCCAGTCCTGGGGCTTGAACTCGTCTTGCCTGGTCATTATCCCTGAGCTAGTTTGATCAAGGCAAGCACTCTACCACTTGAGCCACCATTCCACTTCTTCTTCTTTTTTTTTCGGTGGTGGTGGTTAATTAGAGATGAGAGTCTCACAGATTTTCCTGTCCCAGCTGGCTTTGAACTATATTTTGCAGATCTCAGCCTCCTGAGTAGCTAGGATTTTACAGGTGTAAGCCACTAGCACCGGCCTGCTCTAGTATTATTTTTTGGCAGTCCTAGGGCTTGAAACTCAGGGCCTGAGCACTGTACTTGGGCTTCCTCAAGGCTAGAGCTCTACCACTGGAGACCTAGCACCACTTCTGGCTTTTTGTATGTATTTGGTACCGAAGAATCGAACCTAGATCTTTGTGCATGCTAGGCAAGCACTCTTTCCATTATACCAAACTACAGGCCTCTGGTATTATTTTTGTTAAAAAGTTGACTCTAGATAATGCTCTCATCATCTTAGCTGATCATTTTCTTTTGTTGACATCATTATTTGGCAATTCATTAGTTTATACTGCGATAGCATGGTATATTGAATCAATATGTTGTTACCACTTCACAAGAAAGTTTTAAAAAATGTGTTTAAACCTGGACAGTAGGTTTTTGAATAAAGGTTATTCACATTTTTCTTTCTTTTTCTCTCCTTCCTTCCTTCCTTCCTTCCTTCCTTCCTTCCTTCCTTCCTTCCTCTCTCTCTCTCTCTCTCTTTCTTTCCTTCCTTCTTTCTTTCTTTCTGACAGTTCTGGGGCTTGATCTCAGGACCTAGGCACTGTCTCTGAGCTTCTTTTGCTCAAGGCTAGCACTTTGCCACTTAAGTCACAGTTCCACTTCCAGCCTTTTCTGTTTATGTGGTACTGAGGAATCTGAACCATACATGCTAGGCAAGTACTCTACCACTAAGCCACATTCCCAACCAACATTTCATTTTTTAATCCATTCTAAAAATAAGCACTCAATAAAGCCTAGGGCACACACTGGTACCAGTTGTTGTATCCCTTTAAGCTCATTCCAGATTCTTGTACTAACTCATTTAGGTGATCATTCATGACGACTTCAAAGCCAATTGTATCTCACCTTTGAACTGTATATAGTAACTGATTCTTGCTAGAAATTCAGAATATCCTGGAAATTGTCAGGAAAAATTTAAAAGAATCTACTGTATGTGAAATCAAATAAGGAAATGACCAATAATGAAGCATTGTGTGTGTGCGTGTGTGTGTATGTGTGTGTGTGTGTGTGTGTGTGTGTGTGTGTGTGTGTGTGTGTGTGTATAAAATTTCTGGTCATGGGGCTTGAACTCTGGGCCTGGGTTGCTGTCCCTGAACTCTTCAGCTCAAAGCTAGTGCTCTACCACAGCGCCACTTCTGGTGTTCTGGTTGTTAATTGGAGATGAGAGTCTCAAGGTCTTTCGTGCCCAGACTGGCTTTGAATTTTGATCCTTAGATCTCAGCCTCCTGAGTAGCTAGGATTGTATGGTCCTTTTTTTTTGAAAGAATGAGAGCATTTAATGAACATCCAGTGTTGTGGCTTCAAGCCACCAAGACACAGGTACCCCTAATACCCTTAATCTTCTCCTGGCTCTTCTGCTGAAGAATTTGGCTTTCACAATGACAGGCTGCTTAGGGAGTTTTCCTTTCCCCAGAACTTTGTAGTAGCCCGATCGAACCACATCAATGATAGGAGCAACTCCAGTCTTGTTTTTGGCAGCATTTACCCTTATCTGCTCTCTGACCAATGTCCACAACTTATCAAGATTAACAGTTGGACAAAAGCTCTGATTCCTCTTTAAGTGGTAATGCCTCATACCAACTTTCCCAAAGTAACCTGAGTGATATTTGTCAAAGTTGATTCTGTGATGATGCATACCACCAGCATTACCGCGTCCTCCTGGGTGCTTCCTGTGTTTGCCGATGTGGCCGTGGCCATGGCTCACGTGGCCCCGAAGTTTCTGGGTCTTCCTCAGTGTGGATGGCATGTTGGGGGCCGGGACCAAAGAGTGTATGGTCCTTTTTACATGCAGTAATTAGAGTAGTCAAAAAAAGTAGATAATGGTTACCAGAGACAGGAGAAAACTTACTGTTTAAAGGGAAGGAGTTTTAGTGTGAGGTGATGAAATGCTGAGAGGGATAGTAGTAGACATTGCATAACAAGCTGAATTATTTATTGCCACTAAATTATATACTTTAGAAGGGTTAAAATGGTAAATTTCATGGTATATATATTATAGTGCAATTACAAAGCACTAAAAGTTGTCTGCCTTCTCAGGATATAGTAATTTTGCTGTAGCACATATAAATACTTTTAGAGAAGGGACAAATGCCATGTAAGACTCTGTATGAGAAAATCATCTAGCCAGGTACCAGTGTGTGATCCACACGTGTAATCCTAGCTACCCATGAGGAGATCTGGGTGTTATTCCAAGCCAGCTCAAGCAGTAAAGTCTATGAGACTTATTTTCGATTAATCACAAAAAGTTGGATATGGAGCTATGGTGCAACTGGTAGAGTCCCAACCCAGAGTAAAAAAGCCATTGCTGGCCGGGAGTTTGGCTTAGAGGTAGAGTGCGTGCCTAACATGCATGAAGACCTGGGTTCGATTCCTCGGCATCACATATTTAGAAAAAAGCCAGAAGTGGTGCTGAGGCTCAAGTGGTAGAGTTCTAGCTTTGAGAAAGTCCAAGGACAGTGCTCAGGCCCTGAGCCCAAGCCCAGGACTGACAAAAAAAAGCTATTGCTTTTTTTTTCTCCCCAGCACCCAGGCCCTGAGTTCAAGTTCCAGCACTGGCACATGCGCGCGCGCACACACACATCCATCAAGAAATGAAAATCACCTTAGACTTCCACTGAGTACAATGAATATCAACAATTTAACAAATAACCTGTTGGGCATATCAGTTTATAGTAATAAACTGTTTTAGCACACTGTTTTATAGGACAAATGATAAGGAGAACAAAATGGAAATAAGGTATTCTTTTCCTTTCTTCTGTGGTATAATATATAGACTTCCTTCATAATATGGAAATGTGATAGGAAGTCATAACTGTTCTCTTGTTGCTTGGGGGAAAAAAGTAATCATACATCATATATCCCTTAGTAATATTTTGGTAGTACTGAAGTTTGAATTCAGGGCATCACACTTGCTAGGCAGACACTGTACCACTTGAGCCCTGTCTGCAGCCCTTCCTTTTTTCTTGCTTTAAGTAATATTTTATTTTGCCTTTCCTGGGACTTGAATGTGGGGTCTGAGTGCTCTCCTTGAGCTTTGTGCTCAAAGCTAGTGAGTGCCCCACTACTTTGAGCAACAACTTTATTTCTGGGTTTTTGGTGATGAGTAAGAGGCTGATTGACTTTTGTGCCCAGGCTGGCCTTGAACTCTAATCCCTAGATCTCAGCCTCCTGAGTAGCTAGGATTACCAGTGTGAACCACCAGTGTGGGCTCTACATTAGTTATTTTTGAAATTGAGCATCATGTTTATACTTGGCCTGGACAGCAGTTTTGCTAATTATGGTTCTGACAGGCATGTGTCAACCACACCCAGATTTTTTTCTGACAATAACACTTGCAGGAAGTTATACTACCATTTGAACCACACCCCTAGCCTCTTTATACTTTATTTTTGGTATAAGTGTTATGAATTTTGCTTGAGGCACTCTAGACACCAGTTCCTTCCTTCTTTCCTTCCTTCCTTCCTTCCTTCCTTCCTTCCTTCCTTCCTTCCTTCCTTCCTTTTTTTCTTTTCTTTTTTTCCCTTTTGGTGCTGTGGCTTGAACTCAAGTTCTGGGCACTCTCCTTGAGCTATTGCTCTACCACTTTGAGCCAAAGCTCCACTTTGGTAGTTAATTGGAGATCAGAGCCCAGGCTGATTTGGAACCACAATCTTTAGATCTCAGCCTCCTGAGTAGCTAGGGTTACAGACATGAGCCATTGGCCCTGGCTTTTACTTTCTCAATTTTAAAGTTGCTTCACATCCATATTTTGGCCATAATTTTATGACTATTCATCTTTATTAGCTGTTACTAAAGCCATCTACTTATGTTTTTACTGTTTTATTTATTTTTTACCAGTCCTGGAACTGGTGCTCAGTCAGGGCCTGAGCACTGTACTTGAGCTTTCTCAAGGCAAGCACTCTACCAAAAGGCCAAACTCCCAGCCCTTTCTTTTGTTTTTATAGAACAAATCTGTAGGTTTTTTTTTTTGGTCTGTTGTGGGCCTTGGGCCTTGGTGTTGTCCCAGAGCTCTTCAGCTCAAGGCTAATACTGTACTCTTTGAGCCACAGTGCCACTTCCAGTTTTCTGGCAGATAAGAATCTCAGGAACTTTTGTGCATGGCTAGCTTTGAACCAATGTTGTGCCAAGATTGTCCCATGTTCTGGGAATAACCCCCTGCCCCCTTGTTCAGGGCCCAGGTGGCAACAGCTTGATGCTCAGTGGTTAGACATCTGAGCTCTGATTAAAGTGACCAGTGGTTTGAGTTACCAAATAGCCAATAGGTGATTTTAACTATGGAATTTCCCTATAAATGCTGTGTAAAATCCTTGTTCAGGACCTCTTAGCGTTGCCGGCTACGGGTACGTGGAGGTCCGAGTTTAGATTTGTAATAAACGACCCTTGCTTTTTAGCTTTGACTGTGGCCTCTGGTGGTCTTTTTGGGGTTCTAGGAATTCGGGTCCAACACCATGATCCTCAGATCTCAGCTTCCTGAGTAGCTAGGGTTGTAGACATGAGCCATCAGCATTCAGCAGTTGGATTTTTTTTTTGTTATAGTAATTATTTATTGTAGGATAGCTCCTGGCTTCTTATATGTTTACCTATTGAATTAAATCACACAATTCTGAGAAATTCAGTGGTACAGTGAGCTCCTGGACAAAGGTAGCTATTTTAGTTAGCAACAGTCCTGGTGGGAATGAGGGGAGTGTATGTTTCATAGCAGCCACATGTAGTAAGCATGAGCAGTAGAAAGGAGGCTGTTTAAGAACTGTCTGCAGGAAGAAATGTGCTTTTTGTCACTTAACCTATCCTGAACATCTTTCCTGTCTGAAAGGTGAGATTTACATAAGTGTTTTTAATGGCTACCTGCTATTGTTTATACAATTATTAGGCTGGCTTCTTGATTGCATCAACATAAAGCAGTTATGACTTACCTAAACAGAAAGGAAATTTGTTTGTAGGTGATTAGATTGCTTATAGAGTCAACAGAAAGGAATGTCAGTCAAGCTTGGAAAACAAAGCTTAAAATAAGCTAAGAGTACATGTCAGGAACCACTACAGACATTCAGGACCTTTAGCACTGCCACTGCTGACTTGTGTTCTCTTGCTATCCCTCCCACCCTCCTCCTGCTTCCCCGTTTCTGTCTCCTTTTCCTTCATCCCTTTCTTCTATTTGATAAGGTTTGTTATGGAGGCTTCAAACTCAGAATTGTCCTACAGTATCTTTTTTTTATTGTTGTGGGCCTTGAACTCTGGGCCTGGGCCTTGTCCCTGAGCCTTTCAGCTCAAGACTAGTGCCCTACCACTGGAGTGAGCCACAGCGACACTTCTGGCTTTCCGGTGGTTAATTGGAGATAAGCATCTCTTAGACTTTCTGCCAGGGCTGGCTTTGAAGCAAGATCCTCAGATCTTAGCCTGCTGATTAGCTAGGATTATAGGCTTCTAATTAGCCTCTAAATTATCTTCCTATGTGCTTATTTACCACCAGTATATCTTCATTAACTAGTTGTTTAGGGCATTGGCTCATTCTTTAATCAGTTTTAATCACTAAAACGTGTAAAGATTTTTGTACGTTTGCTGGATAATTAGCATCATTATTCTTGTAGGTGGTGGGTTTATAAAATATTTGGTCAGTTTTGTCATTTCCAAGCCAAGCACTGGTGGCTCATGCCTATCATCCTAGCTACTCAGGAGGCTGAAATGTGGGGATCAATGTTTGAAGTCAGCCTGGGCAGACAGAATCTCCAGATTCTTTTTTTAGCTTAATGAATTAATCATCATCATCATCATCATCATCATCCATCATCATCATCATCATCGTTGAACAAAGGGCTAATAATTCCATAAGTCAGGTTATGAGTACCATGTTTTTTGGTCAATGTCACCCGTTACTTTGTTCTCCAGATTCTTATTTCCAATTAACTAGTGAAAAGCTTGAAGTAGGGGTGTGGTTCCAGGGTATAATGCCAGCTATAATTCAAAAATCTGAGGGAGAGCATGATACCCTCAGTTTCAACATTGACATTTACCCTTTCCAACCCTACCAAACTTATATCACTTTTTACAGTTTACCACTTCTTTTTTGAGGGTAGGTGGGGGGTGGGGATGCAAGAGTTTGAACTCAGAGCCTTACACTTATTAGGTGGGAAGTCTATCACTTGAGCAAAATAAATGCTTTTCAGGTTTCTCTACATAAATGGTAAGATGGTAGTAGTTTTAAGGGTTTTTTTTTTTTGCCAGTCTTGGGCTTAAGCTCAGGGCCTGAGCACTGTCCTTGGATTTTTCTCAAGGCTAGAACTCTACCACTTGAGCCTCAGCACCACTTCTGGCTTTTTCTAAGTATGTGGTACCAAGGAATCGAACCCGGGTCTTCATGCATGCTAGGCAAGCACTCTACCACTAGGCCAAACTCCCCGCCCTAGTTTTAAGTTTTTATATTTATTTAATATTTTTAAACAAGTGATTTGGGGGTACTCCTTTGTCTTTTTCCCCATGGGGAATCTGTAGATGGTGCTGGTGGGAAGGCTCAGCGGTGAAGCCATGGTTGAATTCTCATCATTGCCCTTGATTTACCTACAGATCCACTCTGACCAGCTTGAATCAGGTCTTGACGAGGAAGAAAAAACATTCCAACTTCTAGTCTCCTTAAGATCTAAGATACCAGCCTCAGGCACTGGTGACTCACACTTGTAATCCTAGCGACTGTAGAGGCTGAGATGAGAGGATTGAGATTCAAAGACAGCCCAGGCAGAAAAGTTTTTGAGACTCTTATCTCCAATTAATGCCCAAAAGCTGGAAGTGGAGCTATGGCTTAAGTGGTAGTGTGATAGCTTTGAGTACAAAACCTTAGGGTCTATACCCAGGTTCTAAATATAAGCCCTAGGATACACACACACGCTTAAGATACCCAAAGTGTGAAGTTAATCTATAGCATGGTGGAAAAATAGCTGACTGGTGTGCTTTGTGATGTCATAATCTAGTCTTGTTTCCCTCAGTCTCCCAAACTCCTGGCCCCTAAGACAATTATTTGAAGCTACTTCTAGCTCTGGACTTATGAGAGTTGAATATGTTTGATTTTTAGCTTCCATTTAATTAATTAATAACTAATTAACTAATGCCAGTCCAGGGACTTGAATTTAAGAGTTTGGGCACTGTCCCTGAGCTTTTTGCTCAAGGCTAGCACTCTACCACTTGAGCTATACTTCCACTTCAGCTGTTTGGTTGTTAATTGGTAATGTCCTGCAGACTTTCCTGCCTGGGCTAGCATTGAACCATTATCCTCAGATCTTAGCTTGAGTGGCTAGGATTACAGGCATGAGCCACCAGCACTCAGTTAACTTTTCTTTTTTTCTTTTTTTTTTTAAATTGTAGTACCAGGATTTGAATTCCAAGCCTTGGGCTTGCTAGGCAGGCACTCTGCTACTTCCCCTCAGCCACATTGTCTTTTTGACCGTACTAGTATGTCTGAGTATTAACTGCTAATCTTTTGGGAGTAGTCAAATGAAAAGAACAATTATATTTTAAAGCATACACCTGCCCACACCACACCTGTTGTTTCATCAGCAATCTAAGTCCTTTGTTTATATAATAACAGTTGTCTGAGGAAATAAATTAGACTTAATATTTGGAAAGTAGGTTAACTAATAAGATTAATTTTCAATTTAAAGGCTCACACAATTTAAGGAATGCATTATATCAAATAACAGAGAAGCTAATGCTTTTCCTTTTGTTTATATTTTACAGGAGGTAGTGATTTTAAATAAAACGCAAGCAAGTAGGTAGAATTAAATTGATATGGAAAAACTGTGTAGATGACTTGAAGGCAGCTAAGATAGTGTTGCTTGCGTAGCCAGAAATGATCCATATATTTAACAAAACAGGCATTTTTTTTTATATCTCTGATATAATAGAAATGGATTGTTTAGGTTGTTTTAAAATGTTATCATTGCCTGGTGCTGGTGGCTCACACCTGTAATCCTAGCTACTCAGGAGGCTAAGATCTAAAGATTGCTGTTTGAAGCCGGCCAGGGCAGGAAAGTCTGTAAGACTTCTTATCTCCAGTTAGTTACAATAAGCCAGAAGTGGAGCTGTGGTTCTAATGGTAGAGTGCTAGCCTTAAGCACAAAAGCTCAGGGACAGTGCCAAGGAGTAGAGTTCAAACCCTAGGACTAGAAATTAAAACAAAATAAAATGTTATCATTGATCTTAATGAATGATTTCCATTTTGGTAACTCCTGGAGGTCAAGAGGATTGTGGTTGCCAGTCCTGAGGCTTGAACTCAGGGCCTAAGCACTGTCCTTGGGCTTTCTCAAGGCTAGCACTGTACCACTTGAGCCAGCATAACACTTCTGGTTTTTCTATGTATGTGGTACTGAGGAATTGAACCGGGGTCTTTGTGCATGCTAGGCAAGCACTCTATCACTAGGCCAAATTCTCAGCCCTGCATTTAACATTTTTGCTCATCTCAGATGTGACAAGGGCTCAATTGTGAAAATGCTAAGTTCTACTTTACCAGATAACATTAAATAGTTTCCATAATTGTACTGATTTGTAATAGCCAGTTGTATAAGAAAGGTTTAGTGAGGTGCTGGTGGCTCATGCCTGTAATCATAGCTAATCAGTCAGGATATTGAGCTCTGAAAATCAAAGTTTAAAGCCAGCCATAGCAGACAAATCTGAGGAACTCTTATTAACTACCTTCAGCTCAGGGAAAGCACCCAGGCCGTTAGTTCAAGCTCTAGGAACAAGTGCATATACACACAAACATACACATACTATCAAAAAATCATTTTTTACTATGTGATAATTTATTAAGCATTTATAAACTCCTAATCAGGAGGACTGCGTATTTTAGGGGAATAGAAAACTAACATTTGAGCTCCTGTGATCAACCTTAAGATGTTTTGAGCCAATCAATCTTCATACAAGCCACATTTTTTGTCAGTCATAGGACTTGGGCTCTCTCCCGGAGCTCTTCATCTCAAGGCTGGCCCTCTACCCCTTGAGCCACAGCACCACTTCAAATTTTTTGGCAGTTAAATGGAAATGAGTCTCACAGACTTTAGTGCCCAGCCTAGTTTTGAACCAAGATCCTCAGATTTCAGCCTCCTGAGTAGCTCATGCCTAGGATTATAGGTATTGAGCCACAGGTGCTCTGCTTTACAAGCCACACTTTGTACTGGCTTTGTGCAGTTTGTTTCTAAACCAGCTGTGAGGGTGTGATCACCGTGCTGCTCTTTCTCTCAGCAGAGTGGTGATTAACAGAGACGTTCATCTGGGTTTAGGGAATGGCTAAACATACTCTATTCATCTAAAGTTGTTTCCCTTGGTATTGTTGGGTGAATAGCTGTCTGAGGCACTCATTACTAATAGCTACAAGACTGACTTCTCTCTTTGATATTGTGATTCCCAAAGCCTTCATCCCTCCCCCAGCCATAAAGTTGTTGGTGCCCTTACTCTGTTTCCTGAGTCATTTTGCTAAGTGCCAAGTGAGGTTACAGCTTAATGTTCTTGGTTTCATACCTGTAAGTTAGACAATTATAACTTAAAAGATCTATTACAAAATCAGTCTCAATTGTATACATATATGTGTGTGTAATAGAGTAAAGTAACATGGAATTTCTCTGAGGTTGTGTGTGTTAAGCTCTAAGTAGTTAGGAATTTAAGCTAACCATGCAGGTGAATTATGGAAGCTGAAGGAAATATCTATGTGTTCACAGTTGATTTGACATGCTTAAACTAGGCTTAGTGGTAATATGATGGCCTGGATATAACTTTAATAACTTTAAATTGAGTTCAAACATTCTGCCTTCTCCAATGTATTTACTTTTTTCTTTTTTTTGCAGTAGTGAGAGTTGAATGCAGGGCCTCTCATGTGATACACAGGCACTTGACTACTTGAGCTTTCCCCATAGCCCATGACTATTCAGTTGTTTAGTTTTTGTTGGTCATGGGGCATGAACAGTGGGCCTGGGTATTGTCCCTGAGCTCTTCAGCTCAAGGCTACCCCATACCCCTTGATCCTCAGCCCCACTTACCCTTTTCTAATGATTTTTTAAATTAAAGAATTGATTAACATTGATTTTTATATCATATTTCAAATATGATTTTTAATTTGAGATAAGAGTCCTAAGGTCTTTAGTGCCCGTCCTAACTTTGAACTTCAATCCTCAGATCTCAGCCTCCTGAGTAGCTAGTATTACAGACATGAGCCACTGCGCCTGGCTATTCAGTTGTTTTTTTTTTTTTGCCAGTCCTGGGCTTGAGCTCAGGGCTTGAGCACTGTCCTTGGACTTTCTCAAGGCTAGCACTCCACCACTTGAGCCTCAGCACCACTTCCGGCTTTTTGCTATGTATGTGGTACCGAGGAATCGAACCCGGGTCTTCGTGCATGCTAGGCAAGCACTCTACCACTAGGCCAAACTCCCGGCCCTATTCAGTTGTTTTTAAAAGTGACTTTGCAAGCCAGGTACCAGTGGCTCATACCTGTACTCTTAGCTAACTCAGGAGGCTGAGACCCGAGGGGTCGTGATGCAGAGTGAACTGGGGCAGGAAAGTCTGTGAGATTCTTATTTCTAGTTAATCACAGAAAAAGCAGAAAGTTGGGAGTGAGGGGAGGGAAATGGTGACAAAAGCATGAGAAAGGGTATCAATTATTTGTGAAGTAATGAAGTAATGCACCTTCTATCTGGTGAATGTAATGTAACCCTTGTATTAATTACAGTAAAATATAGGAAAATAAAAGAAAAAGTGACACTGTGGCTAAAGTGGTAGAGTGCTGTCCTTGAGGGAAAGGAACCTGGGCACAGCACCCAGGCTAAAAAAGTTCCAGTCTAGGACCAGAAAAAATAGAAAAAGAAAAAAGTGCCTTTGCAGGATGTAGTGATTTATGCCTGTAATACTAGCTACTCAGGAGACTGAGACTTGAGGATCGAGGTTCAAAGCCAGCCCATGAGACTCCTCAATTAACCACCAAAAACCAGGAAGTGGTGCTGAGGCTCAAGGAGTAGGGTGGTAGCCTTAAGCTGAAGAGCTCAGGGATAGTGCTTAGGTCTAGAGTTCAAGCACCATGACCACCAAGCACCATGACCACCAAAATAAAGTGCTTTTGTAGCAGGGTGCTAGTGGCTCATTTCTATAATCCTAGCTATTCAGGAGGCTGAAAGCTGAGATAACAAGGCTAGCCCTGGTAGGAGAGCCTATGAGATTTATATTTAATTATCCAGCAAAACAATATGAGTGCAGCTGTGACTCAAGTGGCAGTATGCTAGCCTTGAGCAAAAAAAAAAGCTCAGGGACAGCATCCAGGCTCTGAGTTCAAGCTTCAGGACCAGCACATACCTCCTCCTACCCCCCATTGCTTTCGTGCCTCGCTACTATCTTTCAATTCCTTAGTCTGAAATGTGCTGCAGATATAGATCCTTGCTTTATTTGGCCATTATACAATATACATATGCACATGTACATGGCCTGGTCCATCATAAATAGTTGTTATTTGACAATAAAGAATATACAGTGGTTGCCAAGACAACTGGCCAGCACACTTCAAAAGTTACTTCACCGATGAAACCAGATAGGATGGAGATGGGTTCCAGACTATGGAACACAACCACCAAGTGCAATGTTGTAAACAGTGTCTGGATCCTGATTGGAGAAAAAGGAAAGCAATAGAGGCTGCTCTTGGAAGATCTGGGAAAATTTCAACACACAATGTGTATTGATTGTAATTTGTGTGTGTGTGTGTGTGTGTGTGTGTGTGTGTGTGTGTGTGTGTGTTTATTAGCAGTACTAGGGTTTGAAGTCAAGGCCTCCTGCTGGCTTAGCAGTTGCTCTGTTACTTGAGTTACTTCCCAACGCCCCCCAACCACTTTTTTATGCTATAGTTGCTTTTTCATTTACTTAGGGCTGGCCTTAGACATCAGTGCTTCCTAATTCTTACATGTAGTTGGGATTATAGATGTGTATAGAGATGTAGTCTCTCATTCATTTTCTTACCTGTGGTAGTAGTCGTGTGGTTGTGTAGGAGTCCGTATTTTTGGAAATGAGAGCTGAAGTATCATGATTTCTAAAAGTTAAATTCAAATGGCTTAGAAAAATAAATATAAGAAATATGTTATCAGTTGTTAAGGTCAGCTGTTAATTGTACTATTTCTGCTCTTAAGTATTAGGTATTATACTTTATACAACTTGAATAAAAAGTTGATATACATGAACATACATTATCTCTGTTGGGTGCTCGTGGCTCAGGACATAGTTACTCAACAGGATGAGATCTGAGGATTGCTATTTGAAGCCGGCTCCAGCAGGAAATTCTATGAGGCGTGTATTTCCAGATAACCACCAAAAAGCCAGAAGTGGAGGGGTGGCTCCAATGATAGAGCACCAGTCTTGAGTGAAAAAGTTAAGGGATGTTGAATAGGCTGTGAGTCTAAGACTCAGTATTGACACACACATATACACATAAAGAAAAAGAATTGTACTCCCCAAATATTTGTTATTTTATTAATTTATTATTATTATAGAGATAATATACAGAGGGATGACAGTTACAATTACATGAGTCATGTAATGAGTACATTTCATTTTGTACAGTGTCTTCTGTTCCTCAGTTTCTTCCCAGCTCCACCCCTGAGTTGTGAAGTTCAGTTTCAGCAGTGTCCAGTGAGTTTCAGTGTTTCACTTTTTTGCTCTTTTCCCCTCAATTTCTGTACCCTCCCCTAACCCTTGCAAAGATGTACTTTTTTTTTCCAATCCTGGGGCTTGAAGTCAGGGCCTGAGCACTGTGTCTGAGCTTCTTTTGCTCAAGACTAGCACTATCATTTGAACCACAGCACCACTTTGGGCTTTTTCTGTTTATGTGGTAGTGAGGAATTGAACCCAGGGCTTCATGCATGTTAAACAAACACTCTACCTGCATTCCCAGCTCCGGAAAATGAACTCTTGAATACACCATACATAAGGTAAAGACAGAATAATCAAAAACTAAAAACTGAAAAAACACGAAAAAGTATCAGTGCATTCTAATTGTTGATGTACCTTACTGTCGGGCTTTTTAGTCCTTGGTTCCTCCCGAACCGCAGGAGGGAAACCGAGAGAACAGGCCCCGACCAGGACAAGCTGAGAAAGGAGAGGGCCGACTGACCGCCTACACTCAGCCCTCCCTCGCCGGAGGACAATCAGACATGTCAGGGAGACCCGTCAAGGCAGGAACTCGTTTGTTGAGGAAGTACATTCAGCTAATATAGGGTGCAGGAGCCTGTCAGCAGAAAGGTGGGTAGGGTAGGGGAGGTCCACGTGTTTCCACTCACTATAGGTCTCAGCAGAGAGTGATAAAGCAATATTTGTACCCAGTCGTAATCAAGTCTCAGCAGAAAGTGATTCACAATACCGACAATATAGCTCAAAGTTAGGCATGGCGTTCATACATGATAGCTCATTTCTTTGTGTGGTTATCTTATTCAGTGATGGAGATTCATGGGCCAGCCTGACTCTGCACTCGGCTCCCAACACCTTACAAACACATTAGGTGAAAAAAATCCAGTCACACCATGTCATGAGAAAGGGTATTAATGTTTGTGAAGTTATGCTCCTTCTATCTGGTGAATATAATTGTAACTCTTCTATTAATCATAATAAAAATTATTTTAAAAAATCCAGTCACAAAATGCCACATGTTGAATAAATTCATTTATAAGAAATCACTGGTATAGACATCCTGAGTAGATGGTAATGGGAAGCAGTTGCTAATGAGTTTCTCTTAGGGGTAAATGGAAATAAACAACCACATAGGCATTATGGTTGCACCTGCTTGGGAGTGGAGTATACTAAACCCCACTGATGTAGCACCTTCTCTAGACTCCATTCAGCTGCTATTGCTGGAGGTCTCAGATCCTAGCTGATTGTTCACAGAAATTCCTCACCATGTGACCTTTCCATATGGCTTCTTATGTGTCTGTGCAAGGCAGGTGGCTTCTATAGATTGGGTGCTGGCATTGATGACAAGGAGTAGCCCACAGGCCTTCCTTTTCCCTCCTCACAATGCCTTTCATAACCTAATCCCAAATTCAGAGTCACTGCCATCATGGTCTATTCCCAAAGTCTAGGGCACATCTGGGGTAAAAGGAATTCAGTTCCACTTCTTTTTTGTCAGTCGTGTGGCTTGAACTCTGGGCCTGGGTGCTGTCCCTGAGCTCTTCACCTCTAGGCTAGTGCTCTACTACCTTGAGATACAGTACCAATTCTTGTTTTCTGGTAGTTAATTGGAGATGAGTCTCCTGAACTTTCCTGTCTGGGCTGACTTCAAACCAGTGTCTTCAGATCTCAGTCTTCCTGCATAGCTAGGATTGCAGGTGTGAGCCATCAGCACCTGGCTTTCCCTGAGCCAGATCCAGCACTCTACCACTTTCAGGATTTTTTTTTCTTTTTTTGGTAATTAATTGTAGATAAGAATCTTAAGGTCTTTCCTGCCAGGCTGTCTTCAAACTGTGATCCTTAGAAATCAGCCTCCTGAGTTACCAGCATGCGCTGTGAAAGGTCTAGAAGGAGAAACACTCCCGAAAGGGGAAGAGCCAAAATAGAGGCCCCGAGACCAAGTCACTGGGGCATGGGATGGGAGATCGGTGAACACACATCTAGGTGGGCATGGGTAAGTGATCAGCTAGCACATTGGTGACTGTTGGATAGGTTTTGACTTGCTTGGTTGGGCCTTCATTCTGTCTATTTTTCACATTAAGTGAAATTGTATGGGAAAATGAATAGGAAAAGCACTTTATGAAGTGTATGCTATTTTTACTATGTTTTGTGTGATTGTTTTTCATTAGTTATAGGAACAGCTTTGCTTTGCCAAAGGTGAATAAAACCTTTTTCCTAAGCAAGGATAAAAGAATGCTGGCCATATTTTATACCAGCACACTTGCAACTAGAGAAACATGAGGGAAAGTTGTGCAAAAATTCTTTCCATGGCTGAATTAACAAAAAAAATTTTTTTAAACAGGAATGTAAAGAAGAAACAGAAATGGATCCAAGCATGGGTGCGAGTTCTGTCACAATTTCTGTAGAGGGGATGACATGCAATTCCTGTGTTCAGACCATTGAGCAGCAGCTTGGGAAACTGAATGGTGTTCATCACATCAGAGTAAGTTTGCCTGGAAATCAGTGCTGTTGACTAGAATTGCTTCTAACCTTGGACCAGAAGCAGACATACTGACACATTTGCTAAGAAAGACTGCTGCACTCCTAAACCTGATTCTAAAGAACTTTGGCTTGTCCTGTTAATTCCCCCCTCCCTTTCTTTGGTCCCATATCTGGGGCTTCAACTCAGGGCCTGGGTACTGCCCCTGAGCTTTTGTGCTCAAGGCTAGTGCTTTACAACTTGAGCCACAGCTCTACTTCCAGCTTATTGTAGTTAATTGAAGGCATTGCTGTCTAGGCTAGTTTCCAACTCTGATCCTCAGATCTCAGCCTCCTGAATAGCTTGAAACTACAGATGTGAGCCACCAGTGCCCAATTTGTTAATTCCCCTTTATTTTTATTTTTATTTTTACTCTCCTGGGTCTTGAATTCTAGGCTTGTCCTTGAGTTGTCATTCAGCTTATTTTTTGTTCAGGTAAGCACTCTACCTGTTGAGCTACAGGTCCACTTTGGTTTTCTTGATTAGTCTAGTATAGAATTTCCTGCCCAAGCAGGCTTTGAATCGTTATCCTCAGATCTCAGCCTCCTGAGTAAATAGAATTACAGACGTGTGCCACTGGCACCTGGTTATAAATTCCCTTTTAAAGAGAAAAAGCTGGATATGGCAGAGCCAAAATAATTATTTGAATCTAGGAGATTGAGGCCAGCTCAGGGAACCTAGATAAATCTGGTATAAAAAAGAGAGGAGTAGCTAGGCGCAGTGGCTCACACCTGTAATCCTAGCTACTCAAAAGGCTGAGATCTGAGGATCAAGGTTCAAAGCCAGCCAAGGCACTAAAAAGCCCTTGAGACTCTAATCTCCAATTAATCTCCAGAAAACTGGAAGTGGTGCTCTGACTCAAGGGGTAGGGTGGTAGCCTTGAGCTTAAAAAGTTCAGGGACCACACCTAGGCCCAGAGTTAAAGTCCCATGACTGACCCAAAAAAATGGGGCCAGGAGTTTGGCCTACTGGTAGAGTGCTTGTCTAGCATCCACGACGACCTGGGTTCGATTCCTCAGTACCACATACATAGAAAAAAGCCAAAAGTGATGCTGTGGCTCTCTAGTGGTAGAGCTCTAGCTTTGAGAAAACCCAAGAACAGTGCTCAGGCCCTGAGCCCAAGCCCAGAACTGACAAAAAAAAATGACGGGTATGTTGGGGTAGAGGGAAGGGGAGAGAGGGAAATGAGTAAAGGAGGGGAAAAAAGAGAATAAAAGTGTTTTTCATGAAACCGTTTTATGATTTAAAAATTATCTGAGCATGTAATCTTGACATTATTGTGGTTAACTTTGAATGTAGTGCTTTTAAGACACATAGAATTAGATTATCTTCTTAGATAGCCCAAGCTTTGTTTGTTATACGGTGAAAATAGAACAGTGTTAAGTATCAGCATTACTAGACTAAGCATCCATCACTGTCCTCACAACATTCAGGAAAGTATCAGTAAGAAAATTTAGCTGGGTGCTGGTGACTCACACCTGTAATCCTAGCTAATCAGGAGGCTGAGATCTGAGAATGGTGATTCAAAGCCAGCTCACTCAGGAAAAGTTCGTGAGACTCTTATCTTCAATTAATCACCAGAAAACCAGACAGAAGTGGTGCTGTGGCTCAAGTATTAGAGCATTAGCCTTGAGCTGAAGAGTTCAGAGACAGTGCTCAGGCCTAGAGTTCAAGCCCTACCAACGATGACAAAAGAAAGAAGGAGAGGGGGGGGCAGGGAGGGAGGGAGGGAGAGAGGGAGGAAATGAAAGAGAATGAAAATAAAATTTAGAGAATTTGGTGCCAGGAGTTTGGCCTAGTGGTAGAGTGCTTGCCTAGCACTGGGTTCAAGTTCTCAGTACCATATATACAGAAAAATGCTGGAAGTGGTGCTGTGGCTCAAGTGGTAGAGTACTAGCCTTGAGAAAATTCAAGAACGTCCTTAGTTAGGCCCTGAGTTCAAGCCCCAGGACTGATAAAAAGAAGAAAAAAAAAGAAAATTTAGGGGCCGGAAGTTTGGCCTAGTGGTGTAGTGCTTACCTAGTATTCATGAAGACCTGGGTTCTATTCCTCGGTGCCACATACATAGAAAAAAATGTTGGAAAAGGTACTGTGGCTCAAGTGGCAGAGTATTAGCTTTGTGAAAGCCAAAGGACAGTGCCCAAGCCCTGAGATCAAGGCCCAGGATTGGCAAAAATGAATAAATAAATAAATAAAACTTAAAAAAGCAAACTCTCAGCTCAATTTTAATTTGGTTTTTAAGTTTATGTGCCAGTGATTGATTGCATATGAAGATTCCATTCTTAAAAACTTGTTTGTTAAACTTGACATTTGAAATATGATGTAAAAAAATCAGCGTTAATAAAATATTTTAATAAGAAAAGAAAAGAAAATTTAGAGAATTTAAAATGGGGGCTGAGAGTATGACTCAAGAGGTAGAGGGACTGTAGCAAGCATGAGTCTCTGAATTCAACCTCCTATATATTACATATATACATATATGTAATATACATATATACACACATATACATATATTATTTGTGTATTATTATATACATATACTATCACAGCAGAATTTTTCACAAAAGTAAAAAACAAAAATTGCTCTTTGTGGGGGTGGAGTGGGGTGGGGTGGGATGGATATGATATGCCAGTACTGGGGCTTAAACTCAGGGCCTCAAACTCTTCCTTATCTTACTTAGTGCTGGTGTTCTAACACTTGAACCATACCTCCACTTTGGGTACCTTGCTAATTAACTAGAAATAAGAATCCCTGGGATCTTTTTTTTTTTTTTTGGCCAGTCCTGTTGCTTAAACTCAGGGCCTGAGCATTGCCCTTGAGCTTTTTCAAGACAAGAGCTTGACCACTTGAGCCACAGCACCATTTCCAGCTTTTTCTATGTGTGTGGTACTGAGGAATGGAACCTGGGATACAGTTATATTTGTCAGGTAGTATGTACATTACTTGTTGAACATTCATACCCCTTCACATGTTTTTCTCCCAGTTTCCCTCTCCCCACCCCTAAGAATCTCTGGGATTTTTGTCTGTCTTGACTAGCTTTGAACCACAATTCTCAGATCTTAGCCTCCTGAGTAACTAGGATTACAGGAATGAACCACTGGCGCCTGGCTATATACCATGTTCTAAAGGGAGTGTTTTCCAAATGGACACCAGATTTAGCATGTATTTAAAATTAGACACCCAGTGGATTCTTACTCCTTATATTTTAAGTGTATGAGTCATTAATTGGAATTGGAACATTTTATGGGCCCTAGATCAGATACTTATGGAAGTCCTGCTTTATCTAAACTTTACTTTTTCCTATTTAGTCTTCATATATTTCAAAAATTGTTTTTGAATTTCTTTTTGTATCTAAACTTTATTGTATTTACAATGTTGTTGTCTAAATTCTTAGTAAATTTAGTGTATATTGGCTTTAGTTGGCCTTGTTTCTTTTAACAAAAAAATTGATTACTTGCCTGGGCATGGTGGCTCACTCCTGTAATCCTAGCTACTCAGGAAGCTGAGATCTGAGAATCTCTGTTCAAAATCAGGTTCAAAGCCATCTGGGACTGTGAGACTCTTATCTCCAATTAATCACTAGAAAACTGGAAGTGGGGCTGTGGCTCAAGGGGTAGAGTAGCAAGGGGGCAGTAGCCTTGAGCTGAAGAGCTCAAGGATAACACTCAGGCCCAGACTTCCAGCCTCATGACCCACAAAAAAATCGATTACTTGGTACAATGTAATTTTTAATTTTTTTTCAAAATTGTTATTATAAAGGTGATGTACAGAAAGGTTATTGTTTCATAACTTAGGTAAAGAGTACATTTCTTTTTGAACTGTATCACCCCTTACCTGCTCACTTCCAGTTTTTCTTCTACCATCCCCACGTACAAGTTGTATAATACCTTTTCAACATAGTGTCTAGTGAGCACACAATCTGATTTTTTTATGAGGTTTGACATATTTCCTTAGTTCTGAAGTCATGTGAAATGTGGTGCTAATATGTAGGCAGTTATTCTCCAGATCTGAATCTGTAGGTAATTAATTGGTTGTGGGGCTTGAACTCAGAGTCTGTGTACTGCCCCTAAACTTTTTTGCTCAAGGCTAGTACTCTACCAACAAAGGAGAAAAAAAAACAAAAAACAAAAAAACCCCACCTTGTTTCTATTTGTTGGAGTTCATTTTGATAAAGCTGTAGGTAATTTTTTCCAAAGTCTGAGTTTTATATTCACCTTGGCCATTGAGTACAAAGGGAACTTTGGATCCATTGCCTATTTGTTTGGGGGAAGGAAGTGTTTCTCATCTGTTTACTGTACATTTTGACTAGCTAAGATGATGTTGCTCCTTGTGATTAGGAAAGCATTATTTACCCAGTGTAATATGCCTTCTCCCAGAGGCATCTGTGTAAATACTTAGACGTTTTCACATATTGTAAATCTTCTGTACTTACCATCTATTTTGGTCTAACTCCAGTTTAGATGCTTTTCCATTGCTTCTTTCCCCCAAAGCCCCCAGCAAAGATATGGTTATATTGAATTTTCTTTGGAGAGTAAGTGAGTTTGAAAGTGGTAACAGGCAATAGTCATCCTCCTTGTTTATTATGCTGCATGTTTTCTCAAGTGATATCTTCAGAATATCCAAATTAAAAAAAAACTTGGTTAAACATTTAATGGATAATTTTTGTTGATTGGGAAAAAGAAGAAAAGTGGCTCTGCACCCTTCAGACCTAAAGCTTTAAAAAAAATTAGTTCTTAGGCCGAGAGTGTGTGGCCTAGTGGTACCCTGCTTGCCTAACAACGCACAAAGTCCTGGGTTTGATTCCTCTGTACCATATACACAGAAAAAGCCCGGAAGGGATGCTTTGGCTCAAGTGGTAGAGTGCTACCCTTGAGAAAGATCAAGGACAGTGCCCAGGGCCTAATTTCAAACCCCAGGACTGGCAAAAAAATGAGTTGTTTAATTTTAGTGAATAATAAGTGTGTGACAACTCTACTTACCCTTCAAATGAAGCCAGTTTACCTCCTCCACTTGATTGTAGATGGGGCTGCTGTGAGAGGCCAGCTCTCAGCCCTATCTACAATCTTACTGATTATAGAGTAGTGTCTGTGCTAATTACAATAAAGCTATTATAACTATCTAGAAGGTAGTTCACATAATTTTTCTTTCTTGTCCTTTTTTTTTTGGTCAGTTATGGGACTTGAACTTTGGGCCTGGGCGCTGTTCCTGAGCTCTTCAGCTCAAGGCTACCATCCTACCCCTTGAGCTACAGTGCCACTTTCAGTTTTCTAGTGGTTAATTGGAAATTGGACTCTCACAGGCTTTAGTGCCTGGGCTGGCTTTGAACCACAATCCTCAGATCCTCAGCCTCCTGAATAGCTAGGATTCCAGGCATGAGCCACCTCACCCAGCAGCCTATTTCTTTTTGAACAGAGTTCACTTAATTTTTCATCAAATAATGTAGGTCCTTATTGTCCACTGGCAACTAATTATTTTCTGAACCTACCAACTCAAGAGAATGTGATAGCATATACATTTATAACTATAGGGGTAGATATATTTTCCTTTGCTATTTGCAACTACATTGCTATTTCCCAAAACAGCCAACTTGCTATTTCTACACTGCAGCTCCCAGAACTCACTGCTGCCCAGTAAGGTCTGTATAAAGTCAGACAAGCACAATTGGACATTGATTAAATTGTAAAGGAAGAATGGCAGTGATATATTGTGAAACCACTTTGTGTTACCAATAGTGATTTAAATGAATCTCGGTGATAGAGATACTCAAGGATATGTTTTCCATGGTCATTACAATTTGATTATACAACATGAGAAGAAACACACTTCTGCCTTTTCTAGTTCTGCCTTTCTTCCTCTTATCAAAAACTTCTCTGAAATTAATAACAACTCTTGTTCTTCCCCCTTTCCCTCCCCCTCCATGCCCCCTCCTCCTCCTCCTTCATTTGTGCTAGTCCTGAGGCTTGCAGTCTGCTCCTGGATATTGTCTCTCCTGGGTGTTGTCTCTAAGCTATTTTGCTTAAGACTCTACCACTTAGCCACAGCTCTATTTCTGACTTTTTTTTAATTAAAGAATTTATTAACGTTGATTTTTACATCATATTTTATTTCTGACTTTTTAAAAATATTTTTATGGGGCCAGGAGTTTGGCCTAGTGGTAAGAGTGCTTGCCTACCATACACCAAGACCTGGGTTCGATTCCTCAGTACTATATATACAGAAAAAGTTGGGAGTGGTGCTATGGCTCAAGTGGTAGAGCTCTAGTCTTGAGAAAGCCCAAGGAGGCTGGGAGTTTGGCCTAGTGGTAGAGTGCTTGCCTAGCATTCACAAAGATCCGGGTTGAATTCCTCAGTACCACATACATAGAAAAAAGCCAGAAGTGGTGCTGTGGCTCAAGTGGTAGAGTTCTAGCCTTGAGAAAGCCTAAGGACAGCTCTCAGGTCCTGAGTTAAAGCCAAGGACTGGCAAAAAATTATTTTTTTGTGTGTGGGTCATAGGGCTTGAATTCGGTCTGGGCATTGCCCGAGTGCTCTTCAGCTCAAGGCTAAAGCCCTACCCTTGAGCCAAGTCCCACTTGCTATTTTCTAGGCGTTAATTGGAGGTAAGAATTTCAGGTCCTTTTGTGCCTGGGCTGGCTTTGAACCTTGATCCTCAGATCTCAGCCTGCTGACTAGGCTAGGATTTCAGGTGTGAGCAACTGCTCCCAGCCTTTTCTGTGTATATGGTACTGAGGAATCAAACCTGGGTAAGCACTCCACCACTAGGCCAAACTCCCTGACCCCAGATTTTTGTTTGTTTGTTTGTATTTTTGCCAGTCCTGGGGCTTGAACTCAGAGCTGGGCACTGTCTTTGGACACTTATTGCACAAGGCTAGCTCTCTACCACTTGAGCCACAGCGCCACTTCTGACATTTTCTGTGTGTATGGTTTCAGGGAATCTAACCCAGGGCTTCTTGCATGCTGTGCCATGCTCCTGACCCCCCCCACCCATTTTTTTATTTTTTACTAATAATTTTGTACTGTCTTTCCTTCCCTCCCTCCCTCCCTTCCTTCCTTCCTTCCTTCCTTCCTTCCTTCCTTCCTTCCTTCCTTCCTTCCTTCCTTTCTTCCCTCCCTCCCTCCCTCCCTCCCTCCCTCCCTCCCTCCCTCCCTCCCTCTCTCTCTCTCTCTCTCTCTCTCTCTCTCTCTCTTTCTTTCGTGAGGCCTAAATTAATTTTGAAGTCTGATAACTTCAATAAAAAGTTATTTCTAAGCAATCTCCATTTTGTAAAGTTCTGAGAAATCTCCCAACTGCCTCTTCTCAGGAGAACTGCAAGATGCTCCATCAGTTGTTTAGTCAGAGAGCTCGCAAGGACATTCAAAGGTCATCTCTAGGACTGCAGCTGTGTCCCACAGCTGGCAAGGACACCTAAGACTAAAGTTCTGTGGGAAACCATAACATCAAAACCGATAAGAAATTGTGGAATGTCCCTATGTAAAGGTTAACTAAAACATGAGGCTGTGAGAATGATAACTGAAACTTGTTTATTCTGTACTATAAAAGCTGAGCTAATTCTGTACTTGGGGCCTCCAAGGGTCACTAGTTTCTAAGGTGCGGAGGACCAAGCTCGATCTTGCTCAGAAACTGCTCTTTGTTGCTTGCATTGGTCGTGGTCTCTGGTGGTCTTTCAGGGAGATTGTGAACTTTGGGCACAACACTTTTTCTTTCTTTCTCTCTCTCTCTCTCTCTCTCTCTCTCTCTCTCTCTCTCTCTCTCCCTGTCTCTTTCTCTTTCTCTTTCTCTTTCTCTTTCTCTTTCTCTCTCTCCCTCTCTCTCTCTCTCTCTCTCTCTCTCTCTCTCTCTCTCTCTCTCTCTCTCTCTCTCTCTCTCTCTCTCTCTCTCTTTCTCTCTCTTTCTTTTTCTCTCTTTCTCTTTCTCCAGTCCTAGGGCTTGAACTCAGGGCCTGGGCAATGTCCATGGGTTTCCTTAAGGATAGAGTTCTACCACTTGAGCCATAGTGCCATTCCCAGCTTTTTCTGTTTATGTGGTACTGAGGAATCAAACCCAGGACTTCATGCATTCTAAGCAAGCACTTTACCAGTAGGCCATGCTCCAGGTCCTGTATTCTTTTTCTTAACATCCCTCAAGTTAAGTTTCAAAATGTGGCTTTGTCTATTTTTAGGCACCATTTAGAAAATTATCTTTGTCCAAACATAATTTGTATTCAGAAGGTACAACACAAATATATTTATGAATACATAAATACTGATTACTTAAAAAGTTAACATTTGGGCCGAGAGTTTGGCCTAGGGGAAGAGTGCTTCCCTAGCATACATGAAGAACCTGGTTCAATTCCTTGGTACTATATACATAGAAAAAAAGCTGGAAGTGGTAGAGCTCTAGCCTTGAGAAAGTCCAAGGAAAATGCTCAGGCCCTGAGTTAAAGTCCAAGACTGGCAAAAAAAATTAAGATTCTCCTGATCATAACTTCTGAATCATAATTAAGATTAATGTACAAACAATTTAGAAAGCAGCCTTTGGGGATCCACATTTTGACTAAGTCAAGGAGCTCTTGCTGGAGTTAGGAATGACATGATATAATTCTGCTGTTAAACTAGATAAGGTTGCTTTATTGAAAAATGCAACCATTGATCAGATTAAAGCTTTAATGAACAAATCACACACACACAGAACCAGCAGTCTCTCCTTTTTGAAGTAAATAGAATATGATTATTTTCTTTTTGCAGCTTTGTAATTTAAAATATGCTTTGGAAGCTATGTCTTAAATTGTGCTGTGAGCAAGTGTGCTGTTCTTATTTGTCCTGCCAATGCTAAGACTGTAGACGTTAAAGGGATTAACCTGAAGTTTAATTTCATCATCTCAGCAGCCTGTTCAAAGGAGAAAGAAAATGGGCAGATAATATGAATGGCTGGCTTCTTTGAAGCGGAAATTTGAAAACAAATTTAATTAGATACAAGTACTAAATGACTCCAAAGGTTAGTGTCCTGTTAACAAATGACTTTGTTCCCAAAACTTATAATGCTGGATTTAAAAAAAAGTTTTTGTCCTTTGTGCAGATAAACACTGCAATTTGTTCTCTTTGTAGATACTTTCATTTTTAAAGACTAAATTTCTCCTTCAATCTATAAATACATTAATTGCTCCCTTTAATATTAGTTTGTTATTATTATTATTATTATTGAAATTTCTCCCTTGCAAAAGAAACCACTTGTCCTATATATGTGTATATATACATATGTGTGTATATGTATGTAGTCTTTCCATAAGTATTGTGGCTATAGAACTATTTATGTATGTATGTGTTTACCTGATTGTGTCTTTTTTTTTTGTCGGCTGTCGGGCTTGAATTCCGAACTCAGAGCCTGGCCTGAGCACTGTCTTTAGGCTTTCTCAAGGCTAGAGCTCTACCACTTGAGCCACAGCACCCCTTCTGGCTTTTTTCTATGTATGTGGTACCGAGGAATCGAACCTCGGTCTTCGTGAATGCACGGCCAAACTCCTGGCCTCCCATGAACTTTTGTGCCTGAGCTGGCTTGGAATTGAATCCAGTGCTTCATGCATGCTAGGCAAGCACTCACTAAGCCACATTCCCAGCCCCTAACTGACTGACTGATTTTAAAGCAGACTGAACCAGTTTATATGAAAGCAAAAGGGAAACCACAAAAGGAAAGTAGGGAGACTATCCTTTTAGAGAAGGGCCTCAAAAAGGAATCTCTAGGAATCTCTAAGATTTGTCTTTGGCTAGCTCTTAGTAGTTTTTTTTGTTGTTGTTGTTGTTTTTGTGGTCATTGGGCTTGAAGGCCTGGGCACTGTCCCTGAGCTCTTTAGCTCAAGGCTACCACCCTACCCTGGAGCCAAGCCCCATTTACTATTTTCTAGAGGTTAATTGGAGATAAGAGTCAAAGGTTGTTTAGTGCCTGGGCTGGCTTAGAACCTTGATCCTCAGATCTCAGCCTCCTGAGTACCTAGGATTACAGGCCTGAGCAACCGTGCCTCGCTGCTCTTAGTAGTTTTAAGTGGAAAGCCAGAGTTTCTCCCATGTAAGCATATGCTTTACCATAGAGCACAATATACACACATTTTTCTTTGCTAGTACTTTAGCTCGCAATCTGGGCATGGGACCTGTCCCTTACCTTCTTTCCTCAAGAGTGGTGCTCTACCACTTCAACCACAGCTTCATTTCTGGCTTTTTGGTGGTTAATTAGAGATAAAGGGTCTCATGGAATTTCTTGCTCTGGATGGCTTTAAACCTTGATGCTCACAGCCTGGTGGTGGCTCACGCCTATAATCCTAGATGCTCTGGAGGCTGAGATCTGAGGATCAAGGTTCAAAGCCAGCCCGACACAAAAGGACCAATTAACCTCTGGAAAATGGGAAGTGGGATTTGGCTCAAGGGTCGGGTGGTAGCCTTGAGCTTAAAAGCTCTGGGACAGTGCCCAGGCTCAGTTCAAGCCTCATGACCCCTCCACCCCCAAAAAACCCTTGATGCTCACATCTCAGCCTCCTGTGTAGTTATGTTTACAGGTATGAGCTACCAGCACTTGGCTATACACACATTTCTAACACATAATATAATTTATATTAGGAGTATGTATAGCAATGACACTCTTATGTATTGTAAATATATTCCTTGGTTCAAAACTATAGGATGAATGATAAAGGCATGTTAGAAATTCAGGATAATTGATGAATTACTTCATTTTTTGACTTTAGTCTCTATTTCTGTAAAATGATACTCCTTCCTAGCTCTGAGTAATCTCTGATTACTTTTATGCTGAATTGTTATATGATAAATTTAAGAAAGTGGGCCTTAAGCTAGCTGAAGACCTACACACAGACAGAGCAGCATGCTAACCCAAATTTAGTATAGTGAAAAAAAAATTGGTTCAGGGGCGATAGAAGGGATTTCAGTATGCTAAAATTGTAGCTAAGAACCTTTCATAATGTGACTGCTATAAACCACAGCAATTCCTTCTGTTCTGCTCCTCTCCTCCCTGCCCCCAGGTCTGAGGTCTTGTCTTTAACTCAGTACCTGACAGTTTTGATCATTGGCTAGCATTCTACCAACTGAGCCATGCTTCCAACCCCAAGAAATTCCTTCTCTAAATCACTTCAAATTTAAAATAGCATGGGAGGCAATGTGAACTATAGTGGAGAAAAAAAATATGTGGTTCAAACAATACAAATATTTTATGCTTCTTGGGTGTTACTATTTAGAAGCCGCCTGTTGCTCAAAGCACAGGTGTAGAATTTTTAGTTTCACATTGTTGGACATCATCTAGCCTAATCATTTGTACAAAGAAATGGGCATGGTCGTTGGAATTTCATATATGCGTATTTCTTTTCTTCTTTCTAGTACTGGGGCCTGAACTCAGGGACCTGGACTCTATTCTTGGATAGCTCAAGGCTAGTGCTCTGCCACTTAAGCCACAACACCACTTCCAGCTTTTTTATGTGGTACTGAGGAATCGAACCCAGGGCTTCATGCAAGCACTCTACCACTAAGTCATGCTCCTGACCTATATATGTGTATTTCAATTGGATTTCTTTCATTGCTTTGCTGGGTTTCTGGACCATTTAGTTTTACTATAGAGAACCTATTGCCTTCACTCTTATCTGCTTAGACTGCTATAACAAGATACCCTAAATTAGGGGGTTATTCTTCGTTTTGTTGGGTACTGGTCCTGGGGCTTGAACTCAGGGCCTGAGTGCTGTCCCTGAGCTTTTGTGCTCAAGGCTAGCACTCTACCGCTTGAGCCACACTCCACATCCAGCTGTTTTGGTGGTTAATTAGAGATGAGCATCTCACAGACATTCCTGCCTGGACTGGTTTCAAATTGAGGTCCTCAGATCTCAGCCTCCAGTGTAGCTAGGATTACAGGTATGAGCCATTGGCACCCAGCTAATACTAGCTTTTAATTAAATTGGAAGGAATATAAGTAACAATTTACTAAGATTAGCCCTTTCTTCTCTTTTTTTAAATTTAATTTTATTTTTTCATATATTTTTTATTGTAATTAATAGAAGGGTTACATGATATTTGCCAGATAGATGGTGCATTAATTCCCATACATTGATACCCTTTCACATGTCTTGGTCCCCATTTCCCTCCCCTTCACCCCCACCCCTTATCTTGTTTTCCTCCGTTCCCTATCCAATTTCAAATAACCAAATACAAATATATCCGATATATCAGGTAACAAAGTGAGATACTGTAACAATATGAGATAACCAAGGGACAGCAAAAGAGATGAGAGATAACATAGTACCTTAAGAACAACGATCATTCATTATATGGCTTATTGTCATAATCAGTAGAAACCTTGGGCTCTCCTACCAGAGATTTGCAATAGAGCAAAACCTTGATACAAAAGGCCATATAGTAGGACACTAAATGAAAGGATCTCTAGGATATAGAAACATAAGCCCTTTCTTCTCTTTACCCAACTCTTATTTTTTTCAACACTTTAGAAAAGCACATATTTCCATGAATATCTTCCACACTTGATCTGAGGAGTGAAAAAGGAAATTGGAAACATTCACGGAAAAACTATGAGACTTGGGCCAGGAGCATAATCTAGTGGTAGAGTGCTCACCTAGCGTTAACGAAGCCCTGGGTATCACATACACAAAAAAAGCTGGAAGTCGTTCTATGGCTCAAGTGGCAGAGCACTAGCCTTGAGCAAAAAAAAGTGTCGAAGGGCCAGGAGTTTGGCCTAGTGGTTAAAGTGCTTGCCTAGCATGCATGAAGACCTGGGTTCGATTCCTCGGTACCACATACATAGAAAAAAGCCAGAAGTGGTGCTGAGGCTCAAGTGGTAGAGCTCTAGCCTTGAAAAAGTCCAAGGACAGTGCTCAGGCCCTGAGCTCAAGCCCAGGACTAGCACAAAAAAAAGTGTCTAAGGACAGTGCCTAGCCCCTGAGTTCAAGCCCCAGGACTGGCAAAAAAAAAGTAAAAAAAATATGAGACTTGGCATCAGTGAAGTCCAAATTTTTATGGATTCTGCTCAGACAGGGTCCTTATTCTGAAGATGTGAGTCATGGATACCTGGCTAAGGAATTTTTTTGGTATGAGTTTGGAGATTGAACTTGGTATCTGATGCTTGCTTTTATTCATTCACTGGCACTCTACCATCCATGCATGCCTCCAGTTTCCATCCCTTTTGTTAGTTTGGAGATTGAGTTCCCTGGACATTTTTGCTCAGGATAGCTTCAAACTGTGATCTTCTGAATCTCAGTGACCTGAGTAGCTAGGATTGCAGGTGTAAGTCACTGATGCTTGGCTTATGTAACCTTTTGAGTTGGAGGAATGTAAAGGGTTGGAGGAAATTTCAAATGGAGATGGTGGGAAGAGTAGTATATACTTGGTTTGAAATTCTAGGGTGTGTTTGGCAGGCACATGTTGCAAATACCTGACTGGTACCACAGTCACGTACTTCTGCACATTGCTTTACCTTCTAGGTAGACACAGTATTTTCTTTATTTCTTATAAGAATAATGAAGAATAGCTGGATATAGTGGCCCACATCTGTAATCCTAGCTACTCAGGAGACTGAGATCTCAGGGTCATGGTTCAAAGCCAGCCTGGGCAATAAAGATCATGAGACTCTTATTTCCAATTAATCATTAAAAACTAGAAGTGGTGCTGTGGCTGAAGGTGTAGCGTGGTAGCCTTGAGCTGAAGAGCTCAGGAACAATGCCCAGGCCAAGGGTAAGGCAGTAGTTGCCTTGAGCTGAAGAGCTCAGGGACAGCGCCCAGTCCCAGAGTTCAATCCCCCTCCCACACACAAAAAGAATAGTGAAGAATAATAGAGAGACTCCATGAGATTGAATCATTTGTTTCATTATTCTTGTATTGATACTCTGCATTCCTGTCATGTAGTTTAATGAAACTGACTTCTGAAATTTCCTTCTGAAAGGTTTCACTAGAAGAAAAAAATGCGACAATTATTTATGACCCTAAAGCACAGACTCCAAAGATTCTACAAGAAGCCATCGATGACATGGGCTTTGATGCTTTTCTCCAGAATTCTAACCCAGTGCCGGTTTTAACCAATACTGTATTTCTGACTGTTACTGCTCCACTGGCTCTGTCGTGGGATCATATCCAAAGCACATTGCTCAAGACCAAGGGTGTGACTGACATTAAAATTTCCCCTCAGCAAAGAACTGCAGTAGTGACAATAATTCCTTCTATAGTGAGTGCCAGTCACATAATGGAGTTGGTTCCTGACCTCAGTTTAGACACCAGAACTCAGGAGAAAAAGATAGGAAGTGGTGAAGACCCTAGCATGGCTCAAGCAGGTGAAGTTATGCTGAAGATGAAGGTAGAGGGTATGACCTGCCACTCGTGTACAAGCACCATTGAAGGAAAAATTGGGAAACTGCAAGGTGTTCAGCGAATTAAAGGTAATTTCTTTGCTGCTGTTTTTTTTTTTACTTGTTTAATTGATTGGTTTGTAAGGCTTCATTTTCTGTGTTTTTCTTTTTGTGTTACTACTGAGGCTTGAAATCAGGGCCTGGATACCTATCCCTTGTCTTTTTCACTCAAGACTGGTACCCTATCATTTAACTCACAACCTTTCTTTCTTTTCTTGTTGTTTCTTCTTCTTTTCTTTTTTGGTTGGTTGTGGGGCTTGAACTCTGGGCCTGGGTGCTATCCCTGAGCTCTTAAACTCAAGACTAGTGCTCTACCACTTGAACTACAGCGCCATTTCAGTTTTCTGGTGGTTAATTGGAGATAAGAGTCTCAGGGACTTTCATGCCTGAGCTGACTTTGAACTGAGATCCTCAGATCCCAGCTTCCTGATTACCTAGAGCTTCTGTTTTATCTTTTCATTGTTTGCTTTCTTCCTAAGCTTAGGTTTCAAATGTGGAACTTATTGCCTTATTGGAGTTTGAGGCATAGCATATTCCCAGTATTAATGGCAATAAAGTTTTGATTATAATGACAGATTATGAGAATGTTAGATTTTAGTTTAGCAGAAAAGGCAGCTGGGGTGATGATTTATGGAGTTCAGACTTTTTGCCACAACATGCCTGGGATGCTCATTTACTCTTACTGTATTTTTTTCCCAGTCCTGGGCTTCAGCTCAGGGCATGAGCATGGTCCTTGGGTTTTCTCAAAGTCAGAGCTCTACCACTTGAGCCACAGCACCACTTCTGGCTTTTTCCTATGTATGTGGGACTGAGGAATCAAACCTGGGTCTTCGTGCATGCTAGGCAAGCACTCTACCACTAGGCCAAACTCCCAGTCCCATTCTTAGTGTATTTTTATTTAGGCATCTGGCAACTTAGTCTATGGAACAATGGTTACACCTTTTACTTGTTTCTAACATGTGTCAATCACATCTCCTGAAAAGAAAATTGAAAATGATTTTAAGGAAAGCTGGTAAGAATATAGACAATCATTTTTTTCTGACCCATTTCTTAGGAAATGGAAAGACTTAGAAAAAATCATATTAAGTGAAGTAAGCCAGACTCAAAGGAATTTAGGCTCAAAGGTTTCCCTCATTTGTCATAATCAGTAGAAACCTTGGGCTCTCCTAACAGAGATTTGCAACAGAGCAAAACCTTGATACATAAGGCCATATAGTATGAAGCTAATTGAAAGGACCTCCAGGATATTGAAACAAAAGCCATATAATGAATGATTGTTGTCCTTAATATACTATATTATCTCTCATCTCTTTTGCTGTCCCTTTGTTATATCATATTGTTACAGTATCTCACTTTGTTATCTGATATATTGGATATATTTGTATTTGGTTATTTGAAATTGGATAGGGAAGGGGGGAAAACCAAGATGGGGGGGTGGGGGGGAAGGTAATGGGGACCAAGACATGTGAAAGGGTATGAATGTATGTGAATTAATGCACCTTCTATCTGGCAAATATCATGTAACCCTTTTATTGATTACAATAAAAATATTAAAAAAAAGAATATAGACAATCATTCTGAAGTGGCCCAGAATGAAACAAAATGAAATAATTATGTTTCTTTCATTAACTAGTCTCCCTGGACAATCAAGAAGCTACTATTGTTTATCAGCCTCATGTGATCACCGTAGAGGAAATAAAGAAACAGATTGAAGCAGCAGGCTTCCCAGCATTTGTCAAAAAACAGCCCAAGTACCTGAAATTGGGAGCTATTGATGTCGAGCGTCTAAAGAACACACCAGTGAAATCTCCAGAAGGTTCTCAGCAAAGGAGTCCCTCACACACTAGTGACTCTACAGCCACTTTCATCATTGAAGGCATGCATTGCAAATCGTGTGTTTCCAATATCGAAAGTGCTTTCTCTACACTCCAATATGTAAGCAGCATTGTCATTTCATTAGAGAATAAATCTGCCATTGTAAAATACAATGCAAGTTCAGTCACTCCAGAAACTCTGAGAAAAGCAATAGAGGCTGTCTCACCAGGGCAATATAGAGTTAGTATTGCAAGTGAAGTTGAGAGTACTTCCAACTCTCCCTCTGCCATATCTCCTCAAAAGACACCTTTGAATTCAGTTAGCCAGCCTCTGACTCAGGAAACCGTGATAAACATTGGTGGCATGACTTGTAATTCTTGCGTGCAATCTATCGAGGGGGTCATATCAAAAAAGCCAGGTGTGAAATCCGTACGCGTCTCCCTAGCAAACAGCAATGGCACTGTGGAGTATGATCCTCTACTCACTTCTCCAGAGACCTTGAGAGAAGCAGTAGAAGACATGGGATTTGATGCCACCTTATCAGGTAATTATCCTTTTTTTCCTCTTTGATTTCCCTAATGCTCTTTGATTTCATCTAGAAAGATGGGAAAACACTATGGTACTTTATTTGGCTTTTAGCATTGAGAAAGGATTCATTCATAGACACTGGAATTCCACTTTGTACAAGTAAGTCCTATGAAGGTAATCAATGTAAAGAGGCTGTATGTGGGATTAGTTTTTGTATTTTAAAACTACAAATAGTAAAATAAATTATGGTATGACCATATAAGGAAATGGAAAGAAACTAGAGATGTTATGATATTAAACATATATAAAAGTCTGAGATATTTTATTAAATGGACAAATAAGCTGAAATGCTATATATACACTATATAGATTGTTGCCATGGATATATTAGTCATGTATATAAGTGAGCCAGATTCCAGGTAGAACCTGATCTAAAATTTTAATAGTGATTATCTTTGAGTGGTAAGATAAAGCTGAATTCATGCTGACCTATTGAATCTGTCTGTCTGTCTATATCTATTTATCTACCTGTCCATCTATCTGTCTATCTGTGTGTCTATCTTGTAATTAGAATTCCAGGTGATTGTGTGTGCATTAAAGTTTGAGAACACTTGTTTAAATAATTAGTTACATTGACTTCTGTGGAGAAAAATCTCTGAATTTAAGCTAGAAGTTTCAGAATTTAGAGAAATGACTTGGCAGTGCTTGGAAGTATAGATTGTACCATAGGCCAAGTGGAAAATAATCAATGCCACAAATGAAATTCATCCTTTCCTTCTCAGCAGACCTCAGTGAGCCTTTGGTAGTGATAGCTCAACCCTCATCAGAAATGTCACTTTTGCCTTCAGCGAATGAATCAGATAAACTGATGACACCGGTCCACAACAAGGAGGAGACAAAGACTTCATCTAAGTGTTATATACAGGTCACTGGCATGACTTGTGCCTCTTGTGTAGCAAACATTGAACGGAATTTAAGGCGAGAAGAAGGTAAGCAACTCTTTACAATTTAATTTATTTTTTTCTTTTTTATTTAATTTTATTGTCAGGGTGATGAACAGAGGGATTACAGGTACAAATGTAAAGTAGTGAGTACATTTCTTGTTGGACATTGTTACCCTTCCCAGTTTCCCTCCCCTCACCACTCACCAAGTCGTAGAGTTCATTTCCAACATATTGTCTTGTGTGTATCACTGTTACATTGGTTCACCCTTTGTGTTTTGTCTCAACATTTTGTTGTTTCCCTTCACTTCTCTAATTGAGTCAAGCGCGCATATGATATATTGGGTACCAAGATCAGATATAGGGATAAACCATAGGAGGAAAAAATCTAAATGGCTTCACATGGTACATTAAAAACAGCAACCATAAGAGTGCTTGCCTAGCATGCACGAAGACCTGGGTTCGATTCCTCCGTACCACATACATAGAAAAAAGCTGGAAGTGGTGCTGAGGCTCAAGTGGTAGAGCTCTAGCCTTGAGAAAGTCCAAGGACAGTGCTCAGGCCTTGAGCCCAAGCCTAGGACTGGCAAAAAAAAAGAAGAAGGAAAACAGCAACCACAAAGAAAAATTTGTTTCATATCTTGGAGTTCATTTCACTTAGCATAATCTTATATGGTTATATGTGCATAGCTATTGAACAATTATTCTCTGCTATGAAAATCCTAGATGTATACTAATTATTACAAATGAGGGAAACCATGGAGTCTGTGTTTCTTTGGTTCTGGATAAGCAGTTCTTAAAGTGTGTTGTTTTGTGTACTTATTTGCATAAGTTCCCCTTTTTTCTCATGTTTTTGAATTTCTTTTATTGTTATTATAAAATGGTATTCAGAGTGGTTACAGTTACATAAGTCAGGTAATGAGTACATTTCTTTTTCCTTCTATTTCCTTTTGCCAGTTCTTCGGCTTGAACTCAGAGCCTAGGCACTATCTCTCAGCACTCTAGCACTTTGAACCATATTTCCACTTCCAGCTTTTTCTGTGTATGTGATACTGAGGAATCAGATCCAGGGCTCCATTCATGCTAGGCAAGCATTCTACCACTATGCCACATTTAGCCCTGAGTACATTTCTTTTTCGACAATGTTACTCTTGTTTTGTTTTGTTTTGTTTTGTTTGTCAGTCATGGTGCTTGAACTCTGGATCTGGGTGCTATTCTAGAGCTCTTCAGTTCAAGGCTATTACTCTACACTTTGAGCCACAGTGCCACTTCTGGTTTTCTGGAAGTTATTTGGAGATTTGGGAGATGAGTCTCACAGCCTTTAGTGCCCAGGCTGTTTGGTTTTTTTTTTTTTGCCAGTCCCGGGCTTGAGCTCAGGGCCTGAGCACTTTTCTTGGACTTTTTCAAGGCTAGAGCTCTACCACTTGAGCCTAAGCACCACCCTGGCTTTTTTTGTATGTATGTAATACCAAGGAATCGAACCCGGGTCTTCGTGCATGCTTGGTGACCACTCTACCACTAGGCCAAACTCCCGGCCCCCCCATGCCGTCTTTGAAACACAATCCTCAGATCTCAGTCTCCTGAGAAGCTAGGATTATAGGCATGAGCCATTGGTGCCTGGCTTTTACATTTTTCTTTTTTTTATGCTAGTTTTGCAGCTTGAATTCAAGGATAGCACTCTGCCCCTTGAACCACAGTTCCACTTCTGGATTTTTACAGGTTAACTGGAGATAACAGTCTCATGAACTCTTCTGCCCACGATGGCTTTGATCAGCAATCTTCAGATCTAAGCCTCCTGTGTATCCAGAATTACAGGCTGAAACATAAAGGTTTATTGACTTGCACTCAGATGTTTTGAGAGGTTATTCATCTCCACTCATACTTAGAGACTTTCTAGGATAGCCCCATAGTTGTTTTGATCATATAGTGATAACATGGTTATGTTTAATGAGACTAAAGTCTTATGTTTGGTACTGAGGCAGTGCCAAGTGTCTCAGTGTACACATTTTTTTCATAAGGACTTAATAAGGAAATGATGATTAATGTGAGCTACTGGATACTGGGGAAAAAACTCCAAGTATATGTAATACATCCATTTATATATTAAGGCCAGATCATTATTTTGTGGGGCTCAGCTTCTCTAAGACTGACCTGCTCTCTAAGCTTTGATAATTGATGATTGAGCATCCATTCAAAGAAACGGTGCATTCTACTTTACATTTTTTAAGACAGATATCCATCTTTCTGCCTGGAGGAGTTGTTTTCCCAAGTATTTTTCTTTTCTAAGTTTCATGACGTTCTTCATGATGTCCTTTAGTTTTTAGAGCACACTATTTTGGGCCAGCAGGCAAGGTCAGATGGAGAAAGCTGCTCTTGTTTTTTTTTTTTTGGGGGGGGGGGGTCATGGGGCTTGAACTCAGCCTGGGTGCTGCCCCTAAGCTCTTCAGCTCAAAGCTACTGCCTCACCCTTGAGCCAAGCCCCACTTCCCAGTTTCTAGAAGGTTATAAGAGTCTCAGGTCCTTTTGTTGTGCCAGGGCTGGCTTTGAACCTTGATCCTCAGATCTCAGCCTCCTGAGTAGCTAGGATTACAGGCATGAGCCACCTTTCCCAGCTTTTTAATTTTTTTTCTTTTACTAATACTGTGGCTTATGAAAGAGGAGGAGAATTAAATAAAAAAATATGGTTCTTTTGTGTTTCTCATAGAACTACTCATATAATACAGTGTTTCTGAATTCCTGGCTGCAGTTTATTATGTGTCATTTCCCCTATCCTTCTTTATAGCTACTTGATAATAATAATGTTTTTTAAAGCCTAGCTATTCCATGCAGTAGCCACTGTTTACAAGGGAAATTGAATGCTTGAAATGTAGCTAATCTGGATTCTGATGTGCTGTAAAAGTATAAAGTGCACATAAAACTTTAAACATTCAACACAAATTAAAGAGGTTTTTTTTTTTAATGTATCTCAAGACTCAGTAGGCTGAGATATAAGGATTGTGGTTCAAATCCAACCCAGGCAGGAAAATCTGTGAGACTCTTATCTCCAATTAGTTACTGAAAAAACCTGAAAAGCCAGAAGTGGAGCTGTTGCTCAAGTGGTAGATTGATAGTCTTGAGCAAAATAGATCAGAGACAGTACGCAAGCCCTGAGTTCAAGTCCCAGGAAAGGCATGTGTGTATATACATACACACAGATAAACAAAATTGATTGATAAATTGATAATTGATATTTTTGCCAGTCCTGGGGCTTACACTCAGGGCCTGAGCGCTGTTCTTCGGCTTTCTCAAGGCTAGAGCTCTACTTGAGCCACGGCACCATTTCCGGCTTTTTCTACGTATGTGGTACCAAAGAATTCAACCTGGATCTTCGTGCATGTTAGGCAAGCACTCTACCACAAGGGAAAACTCTGGCCCATAATTGATAATTTTTAAAAACCAAACTCCAGAATTGACCTGTGATTATATGTCCCTGTTCTCGGCAAGCAGCTGCCTGACAGTGTTTTCTAGAAAGGTCTGTTTTTGATAATGTGTTGAGTTAGTTATCTTTCTGGCAATGAGAGTAGCAGCAGGCCTATAGAAATAGGAAAGTTGTGAACACAGGTTTATATTAACAGCATAGCTATAGCATATGCTATAGTAAATTCATTTGCTTTGTTAACAAGTTGTGTGATACTTTTTCTGGAATAGAGCTGTTTGTTGTTTATGTACCACTAATGGCGCTTGAACTCAGGGCCTGGGTACTGTTGCTGAGCTTTTTCTTCCTAAGGCTGGCACTCTACCACTTGAGTCACAGCTTTACTTCCAGGTTTTCTGTGGTTAATTGGAGCTGAGAGTCACACATTTTTCTTCCCCTGCTGATTATGACCTTGAACCTCAGATCTCCTGGGTAGCTAAGATTACAGGACTAACCTGTTGGCACCTGGTGGGATACAGAGTTCTTTTGTTTGTTTTTGTTTTGCCAGTCCTGGAGCTTGAAGTCAAGGCTTGGGTACTGACTATCCTTGAGCCTTCTCAAGGCTAACACTCTACCACTTGAACCACAGCACCACTTCTGGATTTTTTAAAAAATTACCGTGTACAGAGATAGTGAAACTTGAAAAGTTTACAAAATGACTTATTTAATAATTACTTACTATTATGTATCTGATGGTATACACCAAGTTTCTTTACTACAATTATGATGATTTGCTGAGTACACAAATTTCTTGCTCTGAGAGTCTGTCTTAGTTTCTAAAAATGTTTTATATACAGTGTATGTTTTTGTATTTTTTTGTACCTCTCCCTGGGCTTGAACTAGGGCCTTGGGCACTGTTATAAGCTTTTTTTTTTTTTTGCTAAGGGCTAGTATTCTACCACTTTAGTTATAGTACCACTTCTTACTTTCCTGTGTAGGTTGGAACCATGATCCTTAGATGATCCTTAGATCTCAGCCTCCTGAATATCTAGGATTATAGGAGTGAGACCCTGGCTCCCAGCCACAAGATATGTTCTTGACCAATTGTAATTAATAATTCTTATTTGGATGCCAATTTAACCAAAAAACCTGTTAAACAACAGTTATGAGAAAATAATAAAAATGTGATTACTTTTTGCATATTTGATGGCCTAGAAGAATTACTTTATTGTAGGAGTGAAAATTGTATTAATATTAGTTTTTTTTCTTTTGATGTTTGGATAGAACCTATTAAGCAAGTCCCATCTGCCCCTGAGATACATACCCAAAAATATTGTGTTTTTTTAATGTATCTTTTAGAGATATATATCTAAATATTTACACATGAAATAGTAAGATCATATGATTTGCTTCAACATAATTTGAGTAGAAGGAAGGGAGTAGAATTGGTAGAATGTAGAGAAATGAGAGCTTGTCACAGTGACAAGCAGTTGCAGTTCCAGTGACTTGGGAGACTGAGGCATGAAGATCAAACTTAGAAGTTCAAGGGCAGCCTGAGCCAACAGCAAGGCTCTCTCCTTTCTTAAATGAACAAAGCAAAAAAGCTTTGCTAATTGAATTGATAATTGTTGAAGTTGAGTGATGGGTAGATATATATTATTATGTTTTCTCATATATTATTATGTTTTCTCATACACACACACATTATATATGTATATATGTGTATATATATATATAGAGAGAGAGAGAGAGAGAGAGAGAGTGAGAGAGATGGATAGTTTCCATTATAAGCTTAAGTGAATAAGGCTGCTTTCAAATAGTTTTATTTCATTTGGGTAAAGACTTGGATAAAAATTAATGCATTTCTACAGATTCACCTGAATCCTTTCACAGTTAAATGAAAAGTACTAAAAAGTAATTGCATCAATACTCTTTTTTATAAAGACTGTTATCTGTATTGTTTTTCTTATTAATGCTCCCAGGAATACATTTTGTGCTTGTGGCCCTCATGGCCGGTAAGGCAGAAGTGAGATATAATCCTACTGTGATACAACCCCCAATGATAGCAGAGTTCATCCGAGAGCTGGGATTTGGAGCCACTGTGATTGAAAATGCTGATGAAGGAGATGGTGTTTTGGAACTTGTTGTAAGTAAGAAATTTTGTGTGATTCATAAGATGTCCAGGAAACACTTGGAGAAGGTTTATATTAGAGCTCTAAAGATAAAGGCATGGTAAATAAGATATATAATAAAAACAAAGAAAACTAAAAAATGGAAATATATGACTGAATAGTAACCCTCAAACATGAAATTTATGTTCTTTAATTTAATTTTTATTTAGTTTTGTCAGCCATAGGGCTTGACTTATTTTTGCCATTCCTGGGGCCTGAACTCAGGGCCTGGGCACTGTCCTTGGACTTTCTCAAGGCTAGAGCTCTGCCCTTTGACCCACAGCATCACTTCCAGCTTTTTCTATGTATGTGGTACCAAGGAATCAAACATGGGTCTTCGTGTATGCTAGGCAAGCACTCTACAACTAGGCAAAACTCCCGGCCTGGAATGTATGGTTTTTGGGTTTATTTATTTATTTATTTATTTTGCCAGTCCTGGGCTTGGACTCAGAGCCTCTGCACTGTCTTTGGACTTTTTCAAAGCTAGAGCTCTACCACTTGAGCCTCAGCACCACTTCTGGCTTTTTTCTATGTATGTGGTACCGAGGAATCGAACCCGGCTCTCCATGCATGCTAGGCAAGCACTCTACCACTAGGACAAACTCCTGGCCCAATGCCTGGCTTTTTGAGATATGGGTTTGTCAAACTTCCTTACAATCATTTAGAAGTCCTGCATGTCCATTTTAGGATTTATTGCTCAATTAAACTATAACCACACTCGAGTATGAGGAAAATACATTTTCTTTTTTTTTAAATTTTTTTTATTGTAATTAGTAAACGGGTTACATGATATTTGCCAGATAGAAGGTGCATTAATTCACATAAATTGATACCCTTTCACATGTCTTGGTACCCATTTCCCTCCCCCCCCGGAAAATACATTTTCATATATACAAAACTGAAACACTTGTTCTTCATTAACTTTCACTAAAAGCAATGCTAATATTATGTACAAAACTTACCATTGTGTTACCAGGCACTTGTGGCTCATCCCTGTAATCCTAGCTTTTTAAGAAGCTGAGATCTGAGGATCACAGTTCAAAAACCAATCTGGGCAACAAAGTACCTCCAATTAACTATCAAAAAGCTGAAAGTACAGCTGTTGATCAAAGTGATAGATCACTAGCCTTGAAAACTAAAGCTCATGAACTGTGCCAGGCCCTGAGTTCAAGCCTTAGGACCAGCACATAAAAAAGACAACTTGAAGGGCCGGGAGTTTGGCCTAGTGGTTAAAGTGCTTGCCTAGCATGCATGAAGACCCGGCTTCAATTCCTCGGTACCACATACATAGAAAAAAGCCAGAAGTGGTGCTGAGGCTCAAGTGGTAGAGCTCTAGCCTTGAGAAAGTCCAAGGACAGTGCTCAGGCCCTGAGCTCAAGCCCAGGATTGGCAAAAAAAAAGACAGCTTGAAGAAAGGGCTGGATATGTGGCTCAGAAGTAGAGCACCTGTCTTCATGAGGCCTTAAGTTCAAACCCCGAGGAAACTAATTCATATTAATTGAGAGAAAAAAGTACATTTTGGAGTAACAATGGCTTTGTTTTTAATCAGGTAAGAGGAATGACTTGTGCCTCCTGTGTACATAAAATAGAGTCTACTCTTACAAAACACCGAGGAATATTCTATTGCTCTGTGGCCCTGGCAACTAACAAAGCGCACGTTAAATATGATCCAGAAATTATTGGTCCCAGAGACATTATTCACACAATTGAAGTAAGTGCTAAGATTCTCTATTTCTTTTTTCTTTTTCTAAAAAAAAAGTAAAAGAGACTAAGTTTGAGGTTTTTCTTTGTAAGATTTTAAAATTTTATAATCAAGGTGATATACAGTTAGATTACAGTTATATAAGTCAGGTAATGAGTGCATTTCTTTTTGGACAGTGCACCTCTCATTTCTTTATTATTTCTTTATTACCAATTCAATCTACACTCCCTTGAATATCATTTGGTTTGCATCAGAATGTGACAGTGACAAAAATCTCTTTTCTTTCAATATTCTAGCTAAGATCTTTCTCAACATTAACGTAAATATATACATTTTTTTAAAATTTGGCTTTCAAGGATTGAAGTTAAAGGCTGGCCCAGGCAGGAAAGTCTGTGAGATTCTTTTTTTGTTGTGGGTCATGGGGCTTGAACTGTGGGCCTGGGCACTATCCTTGAGCTCTTCAGCTCAAGGCTACCGTTCTATCCCTGGAGCTACAGCCCCACTTCCTATTTTCTAGTGATTAATCGGAGATAAGAGCCTCATGGTCTTTTGTGCAGGGGTGGCTTTGAACTGTGATCCTTAGATCTCAGCCTCCTTAGTAGCTAGGATTACAGGCATGAACCACACACCCGGCCCCTGTGAGATTCTTATCTCCATTTAACCAGCCCAAAGCTGTAAATGGAACTGTGGATCAAGTGGTAGAGCTGTAGTCTTGAACAAAAAAAAAGATCTGAGAGCCCAGGTGGTGACTTATGCCTGTAATTGTACCTACTCTGGAGGCTGAGATTTGAGGATCAAGGTTCTAAGCCAGCCAAGGCACAAAAGGACCTGAGACTATTATCTTCAATGAACCTCTAGAAAATGAGAAGTGGGGCTTGTTTCAAGGGTAGGGTGGTGGTCTGGAGCTGAAGAGCTCAGGAACAGCACCCAGGCCCAGTTCAAGCCCCATGAACAACAACAAAAAAAGCTCAAGGATAGTGCCCAGCCATGAGTTGAAGGCCTAGGACCAATACAACAATAAAGAATAGAAAAAGAGCAAAGAGAAACTTTCATATTTCATAATATTGTTTTAAATTTTCTAACTAGAATGTATTAGTTTTATAAGTGTAATTTTAAATTTTTAAATAAAATGTAACCAAAAGTATATTTACACTATTAATAACAAGCAGACTTAAGTTAGAACTACAAGTCACTTTAAAAGTATTTACAAAATGGATATAAAATGCAATTTGTAGGGGCCGGGAGTTTGGCCTAGTGGTAGAGTGCTTGCCTAGCATGCATGAAGACCCAGGTTCGATTCCTTGGTACCCCACATACATAGCAAAAAGCCAGAAGTGGTGCTGAGGCGCAAGTGGTAGAGTGCTAGCCTTGAGAAAGTCCAAGGACAGTGCTCCAGGCTCTGAGCTCAAGCCCAGGACTGGCAAAAAAAAAATGCAATTTATAGCTGGGTGCGGTGACTCAAGCCTGTAATCCTAGCTACTCAGGAGGCTGATTTATGAGGATCAAGCTTTAAAGCCCAAAAGAACAGCACAAAAGAACCTGAGACTCCTATCTCCAGTTAACCTCTAGAAGATGGGAAGTGGAGCTTGGCTCAAGGGTAGGGAGGTAGCCTTGAACTGGAGAGCTCAGGGACAGCGCCCAGGCCAAAATCAAGCTCCATGACCCACAAAAAACGCAATTTGTTAGGAGCAACATTTGTATTCATCACTTAAAGCACGATACTAAGAATTATTGTTTAAGTTAAAGCAACAGACTTCTACTTTTAAAGTAACAATTGAACAGACCAAAACATTTTATTGTGCTGCATTGACCCTAAATTCTTCATTAAGTCATAAGAAAGTAGTTATATGTAATATATATGTGTATATATTACATAAGCAGTAGTATATATATTATATATTGTGTATATATATATGTTATATATATATATATGTTATATATTATACTGCATTGGCCCTAGGTTCTTCAGCAAGTCATAAGAAAGGAGTTCCAGTGTACTGCCTGATTGGTTTTCTAATAATTTGAGGTCTATTAATAATTCAGATAAGATCTTATTAGTGTAAGTAACAATACAATCTACATCATATTTGCTCTTTTCAATGGTTACTACTAGCTTTTGTGGCCTATTAAATGAGGACCCATACCGAGGACAAACTGAACTTGAGTTAAATTGTTAGTTGAGAACAGGGTATATGTTAACCATAATCAAGGACATATAAATTACTTTGAGAGGAGATTAAAAACAAAGATCATTAAGAGCAGGAGGCTCTTAATGGTCTTTATTTTACATTCCCTGGTGTCACTTGCACTTAGTAATTGAACTGATTTGTTTTAAATGATTAGCACCATGGCTTAGAATTTCTCAACGTATTTATACATTGAAATAATTTCTTCTTGTAAATTAGAGCTTAGGTTTTGAAGCTTCTTTGGTCAAGAAGGATCGGTCAGCAAGTCACCTAGACCATAAACGAGAAATAAGACAGTAAGTACTTTTGGAGTATCAATAAACAACAGATTTTGATTGTTCTTTCCAAATTTAACACCATGCTAGTATTTCAGTTTTTTACAATAGCATCCTTATACTGGGTGGAATGGTTACAATCTATATTTCATAATGGAGTTTAGAATCTTTAATGATTAGCTACTCACTAAAATGATCTTTCTTTCCCCCCCTCCCATATAAGATGGAGACGGTCCTTCCTTGTGAGCCTGTTTTTCTGTATTCCTGTAATGGGATTGATGATATATATGATGGTTATGGACTACCACCTTGCCACTCTGCATCACAGTCACAACATAAGCAATGAAGAAATGATCAACATCCATTCTTCCATGTTCTTGGAGCGCCAGATTTTGCCAGGACTGTCCATTATGAATTTGCTCTCCTTTTTATTATGTATACCAGTACAGGCAAGTGAAATATGAGTTTGTTGATGATTAACAATAACCAAAATGTGACAGGCACTGGTAGCTCATGCCTGTAATCCTAGCTATACAAGAGACTAAAGTCTGAGGATCATAGTTATGAGTCAGCTAGGGCAGGAAAAGTTTGTGAAATTCTTAGCTCCAATTAATCATCAAGAAACCCGAAGGGGAGCCAGTCACAGATGGCTCACGCCTATAATCCTAGCTACCTAGAAGGCTAAGGTCTGAGGATCACTGTTCAGAGCCAGCCCAGACACATATTATTTCCAATTAACCACCAAAAAACCAGAAGTGATGCTGTGGCTCAAGTGGTAGAGTACTAACTTTGAGCTGAACAGTTCAGGGACAGCACCCAAACCTACAGATCAAGCTCTGCAACCGACAAAAAACAACCAGAGATGAATCTGTGGCTCAAGTGGTAGAACACTAGCCTTGAGCAAGCAAGCTCAGGGGCAGCACTCCAGCCCTGTTTTCAAGTCTAGGACTGGCATGTGCATGTGTGCATGGGCGCGCAAATATGCATGTGCACATGTACGCGCGCGCGCGCGCTCCCCCCCACACACACACTGTTGTTTCCAGTTGCAAAACTGATATTACCCAGAAGAGCTATCATTTTATACTGGATCTTTACAAAAATAAACTTCAATTGATTAAAGTAGATAATGCATTCCATTTAACCCCTAAGAATTTTGTTTAATGACAGTGACAGAAGAAAAGGGTGCCAGCCTTTTTGATTTGATATTCATATCTGCTACTATGTATAGCTTGAATATGCTGTTTGGCATTACATTTAACTACTTGCAATATATTATTGCTTTTTTATTTTCTCATAGATGCATATTATTGTACAACAGGAGGGGTTTCAGTGTGATATATCCATATATATGCATACATCATGTTTTGGTCATGTTCAACCCCTCAATTACTCTTTCTCTCTGATCCTCCCACTTTCTATAGTTTTCAACCCACCTTTTGAGATAGAAATTCTCTGTGGAAAGAATACTTCCATTTAATAATTTGGTTCCTTTATTGGATCCTTATAAAAGAAAGTGAGAGGGCTGGTGAGGTAGCTCAGTGTAAAGCATTCCTTATACTCAGGACCATAGTTTCCATCCCTGTCCCACAAAATAGCAAACAAAGCCCAAGTCAGAACTAACCACTTTGAGCTGGGAGTTTGGTCTAGTGGTAGAATGCTTGCCTAGAATGCACAAAGACCCAGGTTAGATTCCTCGGTACCACATACATAGAAAAAAGCCAGAAGTGGTGCTATGGTTCAAGTGGTAGTGCTCTAGCCCTGAGAAAGCCCAAGGACAGTGGTCAGGCCCTGAGCTCAAGGCCCAGGACTAGCAAAAAACAAAAAACATAAAAACTAACCACCTGAACCAAAACAAGAGACAATGGTGATTTTTAAATTATATTTGTATGTTTTATTATACTCTTAAAAATAAGCATTCTAGTTACATTTACCAACAAAACAGCTTGTAATATACCACTTAGAAAACAGTGAAGGGGGTTAGTCTTAAATAAAAATGATTTCTGAAAAAGTATAAATTCTTTTCCATGAACCATCGGAATTTTTATTTCAGAGAAGGATATTGCTGTATATCTGAGACTGCCCCAAAACTATGTAGCCAGCTCACAATCAGTTTTCATTAGCCCATTGGTTTCTGGGATTGCTGCTGTGTGTTGCCATGCTCAGTGCTTGCCTGTCTGCCTGCCTGCCTTCCCCACTCCCTTCTTTCCTTCTTTTCCTTCCTTTCTTCCTTCCCTCCCTCCCTCTTTCCAGTCCTGGGGCTTGGGCACTGTGGCTGAGCTTCTTTTGCTCAAGGCTAGCACCCTACTACTTTGAGCCACAGCACCACTTCTGGCTTTTTTTGTTTTATGTGGTACTAAGGAATTGAACCCAGGGCTTCAGGCATGCTAGGCATGCACTCTGCTACTAAGGCACATTCCCAGCCTGACTTTCTTTTCTTTTCTTTTTTTTTTTTTTTTGCCAGTCCTGGGCTTGGGCTCAGGGCCTGAGCACTGTCCCTGGATTTTCTCAGGGCTAGGGCTCTAGCACTTGAGCCACAGCACCACTTCTTTTTGCTACGTATGTGGTACTGAGGAATCAAACCCGGGTCTTCATGCATGTTAGGCAAGCACTCTACCACTAGGCCAAACTCCCGGCCCCACTGACTTTATTTTCTTTGTTTATTTTTATGTAGTCCTGGGGTTTGGGCACTGTCCCTGAGCATTTTTTACTCAAGACTAGCACTCTATCTTTTGAGCCACAATTCCACTTACGCCTTTTTGGTAGTGAATTGGGAATAAGAATGTCACACTTCTTGCCATGGCTGGCTCAGATCTTGATTCTCAGATCTCAGCTGCCTAAGTGTGAGCCACCTGAGCCTGGCTTTTTTTGTTGTTTTATTTTTTTCTTCTGTTTTGGAACTTAATAGGTAGATAGTAATCTCTCAGCTTTTGCCTTGCAAAGTAATGTATCTCTCTCTCATTCTCTCTGTCTCTCTGTCTCTGTCTGTCTCTGTCTCTGTGTCTCTGTCTCTGTCTCTCTCTATATCTATCTATCTATCTATATATATATATAGCATTGCACACACTAGGCACACATAAATATAGCAAAGTAAGAATCTTGAAGCCTTGTCTTTAGGTATGTATAGTCTAACAGGTATTATTGACTAGTATGGAATGGCATTATATAGATGGTTATTATTTATAATATGTAAGCTTTAGTGTTACTTTTAAATGTAGTACCTCATTTATATTCCTTCATAACAATCCTGTTAGATAGGGCTATATTTTCTCCCTAAAACTCAGCTAAGGAACCTGAAGGTATGGTGGCTGAAGTACTTCAGAAGACCATCATTCTTCAGGGGATGGCCTTAAATTTTTTTTTTGTCCATTGTGGGACTTGAACTCTGGGCCTGCGCGCTATCCTTGAGCTCTTCAACTCAAGGCTACTGCCCTACCCCTGAGCCACAGTGCCACTTCTGGTTTTCTGGTGATTAATTGGAGATAAGAGTCTCACAGATTTTAGTGCTCTGACTATCTCTGAACTGCGATCCTCAGATCTCAGCCTCCTGAGTAGTTAGGATTACAAGCATGAGCTACCGCGCCTAGCCTTGGATTTTTTTTTTTGCCAGTCACTGAGCTTAAACTTGAGCTCAGGACAGGGCCTGAGCACTGTCCTTGGACTTTCTCAAGGCTAGAGCTCTACCACTTGAGCCACAACACCAGTTCTGGCTTTTTTTGTTTTATGAGGTACTGAGGAATTGAACCCAGGTATTCATGCATGCTAGGCCAAACTCCAGGCCTAGAATACTTTTTTAATATCATCGAAAATCCATTGGTTTGTAGAAGACAGCCCTTAAAGGCATGCAGTGCAGAGCAACCTGAAGCCCTCACTCTCCACACATAGCTACTGAAATACTAATTTGTTCCAGTTGACCATCTCTCCTTAGTATTTGTGGATTAATTTAAAAGGCAAAGGGACTCCATTTTCATTCTGTAGGTTACTGAGGTATGTATGTGAATTTCAGCATTTAAGAAATTTCATTGCTTTTCATTCTTGTGTTGCAGTTTTATGGAGGCTTGTACTTCTACATTCAAGCTTACAAAGCATTGAAGCATAAGACAGCGAACATGGACGTGCTCATTGTGCTGGCTACCACCATTGCATTTGCCTACTCTCTGATTATTCTCCTAGTGGCCATGTATGAGAGAGCCAAAGTGAACCCTATCACCTTCTTTGACACCCCTCCTATGCTTTTTGTGTTTATTGCACTGGGTCGGTGGCTGGAACATATAGCAAAGGTAACCTATAAGACAAGGTGATGTTTTGGAGAATTTAGGGTGAATAAATGACTATAGTACTTTCTAAAAGTTATTTTCTATCAGCAGTATTTGAAGCTGACTATTCCTTTAGAAGATTTCCCAATTTCTAGAATTACTGCTGTTAGTAGTATAGTATATCATGGTTGTTTTATGAGAGAGATACTTGAGATATACTTGCTGCTATTATATCATTAATTCAAATTTGATGTCATAGTTTAAAATAATGATGGAAAAGTCTACCCATACTCCCATGGTGTAATGTTTTTTTTGGTGGGTCATGGGGCTTGAACTTGGCCTGGGTGCTGTCCCTGAGCTCTTCAGCTCAAAGCTACTGCCTTACCCCTTGAGCAAAGCTCCGCTTCTCATATTCTAGAGGTTCATTGGAGATAAGAGTCTCGGGTCCTTTTGTGCCCAGGATGGCTTTGAACCTTGATCTTTAGATCTCAGCCTCCTGAGTAGCTAGGATTATAGGCGTGAGCCATGGCATTGGCTCCATGCTATAATTTAATCTTGTACAACACAGATTTGTATTTAGTTGCTATAATCATAATATACATACAATCCATGCAATTTTTACCTATTTCCTGAATAGATAATTATTTAATATATCTATATAATATAGTCTGTCAAGTCTGTGGGACTCTAACCTACTAACCCATCCCGCTTTTGTTCTCAAATCAAATGTTTCTAATTTTTCATTTTTGATTAATCTGTACCGATTATATTCCTGTCTAATAATCATTTCCATTGACCTAGTATCTTAGGAGGAATTATACATCTTTCTATGGCTAGTGCTGCAGGTTGCAGTAGTTTTTGCGAGCAAACTGTTGTCCCTGTGTCAGTGTTGCATTTTATCTAAATTCTATCTAATTAGGCATTAAATGGTATTAGAGAGCTGCTTTTTACAATTCTTCTGTTAATGGCATGAGTAAACATTTTTTTCCTTCTGTCAGGTGTTTATTTTTCCTTTTCGATAATTTACTTATTCATGACCTATCCCCACGTATCTATTGGGTTCCTGATGTTTTTCTTATTACTTTCCTTTATTTTTGTAAGTGATACTTAATGCTTTTATATTTTATGCACTTACTTTTACTGTGCACATTTTTCTGATTTTAAACACCTGAATTTAAGCTGTTTTTTAATCAACATTAAAGATTCTATCTTTATTTTAGTTTATACTTGAACATTTTTTTCATAGCATTGTCAATTGTGTTTGTTTTAATTTTTAGGGCAAAACATCAGAGGCTCTTGCAAAGCTAATTTCACTACAAGCTACAGAAGCAACTATTGTAACTCTTAACTCGGAAAATATCCTCCTGAGGTATTTATTTTTACCCTCATTTTCTTTTGCTAACTTCTTATGAAAGTTTTCAAACATATACCTAAAAACAGAGAAAACTATTGTGAACTCACACAGTTTTATCCCCCTTATTTCCCACACATAACAGTTATCTACTTTTTCATATTAACTTATTCATTTTATTTTTTATTGTTGCAGTAAAATTAAATTTCAATAATATGTTTTAAGTAATATTTCTTTAATATTTTTAAAATTTTTTAATATATTTTTTTAAAAATTTTAATATTTTTTTGTCAGTCATGGGTCTTGAATTCAGAACCTGGGACTGTCCCTAAGCTTTCTTGCTCAAGGATAGCACTCTACCACTTGGAGCCACAGCACCAATTTCCATTTTCTGGTGGTTAATTGGATATAAGTGTCTCATGGACTTTCCCGCCCAGGCTGGCTTTGAATCCTCAGATCTTGGCTTCCTAAGTAAAAAAGATTATAGGTGTGAGCCACCAACCCCTGCTTTAACTGGTTTTTCGATAGAATCTCTATAGAAAAGAACAAGTATGGTGGCATAAGATTAGCATCCAGCACTAGGGAGGCAGAGGCAGGAAGATCATAGATTCAAAGCTAGCCTGATACCATATTGCACCTAACAAAATGACTGATAATTCCTTACTGTCATTTAATATTCAGTTCATGTTTACTTTTCTTTTGTCTCTAGAATGTCTTAAATCTGTTTGGGATAGAATTCAAAGAAGATTGGTATATCATTGCATTATAAAAACAGTTTAAATTAATGTTGTAGTGCTAAGACTTGAACTTAGATCTTTCAATATGGTAGGCAAGTGGTCTGAGAGCACTATAGAACTATATTTCCAAACTGAATTTAATTTTTTGCCAGTCCTGGGCTTGAGCTCAGTGCCTGAGCACTGTCCTTGTACTTTCTCAAGGTTAGAGCTCTACCACTTGAGCCTCAGCCTCACTTCTGGCTTTTTTCTATATATGTGGTACCGAGGAATCAAACCTGGGTCTTCGTGCATGCTAGGCAAGCACTCTACACTAGGCCAAACTCCTGGCCCTAATTTTTCTATTGACTCATAGTTATACATATTTATGTGGCAAAATGCAATGTTATATATTGTTATATGTCTTAGGTTTCTTTTCTTTTTTTCCTTTTTTTTGGTGTGCTGATGCTGAGGTTTGAACTCGGACTCCTGCTTGGATTTTTCTTTCAAGGGTGATGCTCTACCACTTGAGCCACACCTCTGCTTCTAGTTCTTTGCAGGTTACTTGCAAGATAAGAGTCTCATAGTCTTCCCTGCTCAAGATGGCTTTGAGCCACAATCCTCAGATTTCAGGCTCTTGAATAGCTAGAATTGCAGGCATAAAGCCACCATCACCCAGCCTCTTAGGTTTCTTTTGATCTGGAATAGTTCCTCTGTTCCTTCCTCTTTTTCTTCTTCTACCCAGCCCTCAATATAACTGACTTATTGAAAAAGATCCATTGGTTATTCTGTAGAATACTGTGCTGTCTAAAATTTTCTTTTGGGGGATGTAGCATCGTGTGGTTGAGCATCTTCATAGGATGTATGTGACAATAGTTTGATGATGCAAGAAAGCAAGAATTTGTCATTTAATGGATATCATTTAATACTCCGTTTATTGTGTCTCTGCATCCTCGTGATGCGATTTAACTTGTTTTCTTACTTTTGCTCCTTATAAACTGTAAGTTAGACCTGAAGACATTTTTTTTTTCTGTCTTGAGCTCTGGGCCTGGGAGCTGTCCCTGAGTTCTTCAGCTCAAGACTAGTACTCTACCATTTGAGCCACAGCGCCACATCTGGCTTTCTGGTGGTTAATTGGAGATAAGTCTCATAAACTTTAAGTGATCGGGCTGGCTTTGAACTGTGATCCTCAGATCTCAGCTTCCTTAGTAGCTAGGATTACAGTTGTGAGCCTCCGGCAGTCTGGCCAGACTTGAAGACATTATATTTCATTTTTTTGTATTTTTCATTATTTATACTCAAAGCTGTTTAGGCAACTTCTACATTTTAACAAATAAACCCCATGGGCATTACTTAGAAATCTTTTACTTAATGAGTCTTCAGCCACCATTCAGTTTCTGGTTTATGCTAACTGTGTTGTTCACCACTAGTGAACAAGACCAGTGTAGTGGTGTTTCTAGTCGTTATGAGACCACATGGACACGAACTCAAAGCTTGTATAGAGAGACCAGAGTGAGAAGCATGTCGCCATGACTCTATTCATATTACTCCTATTTAGTGAAGAACAAATAGATGTGGAGCTTGTACAACGTGGAGATATCATTAAGGTTGTTCCAGGAGGCAAATTTCCGGTGGATGGTCGTGTTATTGAAGGACATTCTATGGTTGACGAGTCCCTCATCACAGGTATGTTCATTTATAGACTCATGATCTGAAAGTGACTCCAATCTGCTAAGGAAAATAGACATAAAAGAGTCTATGTGTCTGTGTGTCTGTCTGTTGGTCCTAGGACTTGAACTCAGGACTTGGGCACTATCCGAGCTTTTGTGTTCAAGAGTCATAGCTCCACCTCCAGCTTTTGGTTTTTTCTTTTGTGCTTAATTAGAGATGAGAGTCTCACAGACTTTCCTGCCCAGACTGACTTTGAACCACAATCCTCAGATTTTTGGCTCCTGAATACCTGTGATTATAGGCACGAGTTACTGGCACTGGCAAATATGAGTTCTTTTGACTGTACTTGATCAGTTTCCTTGGATTTGCTTCATGTTTTCAGTTATAGTATTGAAGGCTGTTTTCATTGAAGATTGTTGATTACTAGAATGTACCACAAAAGAAGTTATCTCAGGTTTCTGTAGAAGAACTACCAGATAGACTTTGGCAAATTTTCCTGAGCCAGATGTATCTTCTCTCTTCCTGTTCTAGAACCTGTTCTGTTCCTAGCTGGATTAGACGTACAAACTTTTCCTGGAGTATTTGTAAAGTTCCTACATACATGGGGCTGGGAGTTTGGCCTAGTGGTAGAGTGCTTGCCTAGCATGCACGAAGACCCAGATTCGATTCCTTGGTACCACATACATAGAAAAGGCTGGAAGTTGTGTTGTGGCTAAAGTGTTAGAGTGCTAGCCTTGAGAAAGTGCAAGAACAGTGCCCAGGCCCTGAGTTCAAGCCCCAGGACTGGAAAAAAAGTTTCTGCATACCTAAGGCCAATGTGAAGCAGAAGTGAAATAATGCCTTGCTACCTTACCTCTCTGAATAGTTCCAGAATAGTCTCAGTTGATGGAGCCCATGTAAATAATTTCAGAGTCTGTATTTCTCAGGAGTGTTGCTCTTTCCAGTTAGGGTAGGAAGTTTCTTACTTCTTGGGGACTTTCTTGTTCATTCAGGTATAATTTAGTTTCTCTGACCCTGGCCATGGAGTTATTGTTGCAGTACTTGCCTGCCCTCATCTCAGTCCTTATCACAAAGAAAATTTCCCTCCCACATTTCTAAATGCTCTTGCAGAACATGTCGAGAAGCAGGGATGTAGGACTAGGGTGAAACTCTGGAAGTATCTGTCAACAAGAGCTAACATGTTAGATCTTCCCAGTTTAAAGTTAAATCCCTCCCTGGGTTTGGCCTTGAACTGAGATAAACAAAAGAGAGGACAGCTTTCATTGGGGGTATTTATCCTCACTCTACTTCACTCAGGAACACTTCTTCCTAACTTTTGGTTGACAATGAAGTGAATTTTGAAGTAGTGATCATCCATGTTCCCTAAATCTGTCTTGACTCCTCCCTCCAGGGGAAGCAATGCCGGTGGCTAAAAAACCTGGCAGCACAGTGATTGCTGGTTCTATTAACCAGAATGGATCCATACTGATCCGTGCCACTCATGTTGGAGCAGACACAACCCTTTCTCAAATCGTTAAACTTGTGGAGGAGGCCCAAACATCAAAGGTAACCTAGCCCACTAAGAAAAGCACAAAGTATTTTCTTGAAAACCTGCCTTCCTTCTCAGTGTAACTCTTGATCTATCTTTTATATTTTCCTTTGACTCTATTTAGTCGCATTAATAGGAAATTTACTAAACGATTTCTATATTTGATAACAGAAAAGGTGACTGGCGTTATTACTTATTATTTGTTCTGATGATTTTAATTGTAGGCTCCTATCCAGCAGTTTGCAGACAAACTCAGTGGCTACTTTGTTCCTTTTATTGTCTTTATTTCCATTGCTACCCTTGTGGTATGGATTATAATTGGATTTCAGAACTTCGAAATTGTGGAAACCTACTTTCCTGTAAGTGGCTTGTAACAACTCTTTACTGTAGGCAAAGTGTTTGCAAATCTTTCACATAAATAATTAAGGGGAAATAATTTTCTAAATGACAAATATAGGCTGGAGACTGTAGCAGAGTGTTAGAACACTGCATGTTCTGTGCATGGGTGCAAAGCCATGGATTTAATTTGTAATGCACCTACAGGAATGAAAGGGAGGGAGGAGAGAGAGTGACTAATTACCCCCTGTCCTTAGTAAATGTGTTCTAAGACACTAGTGAATGCTTATAACCAGAGAAGGTACCTAGTACATTTAAATACTATATATATTTGTTATACACACACACACACACACACACACACACACACACACACACACACACACACAACATGCTTTCTTTTCTGTAAATACCTACACAAATTTGATACCTTTTTCTATTGTTAGTTTTGTGATAAGGCCTTGATACATAGCCCAACCTTGAATTTAAGGTCCTCCTGCCTATTCTTCCCAAGGAAGATTACAAGCAGGTGCCACCATGCTTGGTACCTTTTCCATCTTTTTTTTGGCCACTCCTGGGTCTTGAACTCAGGGCCTGAGCATTGCCCTTGGGCTTTCCTCAAGGCTAGTGCTCTACTATTTGAGTCACAGCACCACTTCCGGTTTTTCTATGTATGTGGTACTGAGATAGCGAACCCAAGTTTTCATGCATGCTAGGCAAGAACTCTACCACTAGACCAAATCCCGGCCCCACTTTTCCATCTTAATTAAGCACTTTGTCTTACACTGTGATAATGTTTGCAGTGAGAAGCATAACAGCAAAAGCAGCACACATTTTTTTTCCTCTACAATTTTATAGACAAAAATGCTCCATTCTTTTAGATCTTAGCTATCTCAATACGCAGTTGGATTTCTTCCTAATTGTTACAAAACTTTCACCTCATCTCTGGGGTGAAAGTTTATTATATCCAAATTGCCATTATCACTTCTCTTTCACATGGAGGATATAATTAAGTAAGTAACATCAGCATTGCTTGAACATAAGCATAGGAATACAAATTTTGGAATAACCAATAGATAGATACTGGGTGACTAATGGGTGAGTGCTATATATGTGGATATTCAGAACATGTGGATATGGTTTCTTTCTTTCTTTCTTTTTGTCGATTGTGGGGCTTGACCTTTGGGCCTGGGTACTATCCCTCAGCCCTTCACCTGAAAGCTAGTGCTGTACTTCTTGAGCCACAGTGCCATTTCCAGTTTTCTGCTGGTTTATTGGAGATCAAAGTCTGATGCACTTTCATTCCCCAGGCTGGCTTTGAACCATAATCCTCAGATCTCAGCCTCCTGAGTAGCTAGGATTACAGGCATGAGCCAACGGCACTTGGCTAGCCAAAGGGATGGTTTTCATCTCAGCCAGGGAGGACAGGAAGATTATATTTTGCTACTCAGAATGTTGTATAATTTACAATTTGCACAATTTATTTCTGGAATTTTCCACTAAATATTTTGGATAACAGTTGACCAGGTAACTGGAATTACAGCCAAGGAGAAACTGTGTCTTTGAAGGGCTGGGGTAAGAGTGTGTTAAAAATAACACTTATAGCTATGGCACCTGCCTGTAATCCTAGCTACTGAGGAAGCTGAAGTTTGAGGGTCATGGTTATATGCCAGCTGAAGCAGGAAAAGTCCCTGACATTCTGGTCAGTGAACCACCAAATAGCCAGAAGTAGAGCTGTGAACCAAGCAGTAGAACACCAGTATACAGACACAAATAATAGTAACACTTGTATTTCTAGAAGAATAAAGATTTCCTTTTGGAATTTTTTTTTCACCATGACTTTCCAAAAGGAATTATCATACTTTTACATTTTACACTTAGTCTCATTTCTGGCATGGTTTTGTTTTCATAAAAGAACTAGAGAGGTACTGAGGGAAAGTTCAAGATCTCAGCTCTGCCATTTATCTGAGTGTGATCTCAGACCAAGCATTGTTCTGAAACTTTGATGTTTATTGTTATTGTAAAGGTGATATACAGAGGAGCTACATTTTTTTAAACAATGTTACCCCCTCCTGGTCTCTCCCTGTTTAAAGTGACATTTTTTTGTGGGCCATGGGGCTTGACTTCGACCTGGGCGTTGTCCTTGAGCTCTTCAGATCAAGGCTCCCACCCTACCCCTGGGCCTGGCATTGTTTTGAGTTCTTCAGCTCAAGGCCACTGCCCTACCCTTGAGCCAAGCCCCACTTCCCATTTTCTAGAGGTTTATTGGAGATAAGAGTTTCAGGTCCTTTTGTGCCAGGCTGGCTTTGAACCTTGATCCTCAGATCTCAGCCTCCAGAGTAGCCAGGATTACAGGTGAGAGCCACTACACTCCACCTGGCTTAAAGTGACGTTTTTTTTTTTGTTTTGTTTTGTTCTGTTTTTTGTTTTTGCCAGTCCTGGGCTTGAGCTGAGGGCCTGAGCAATGTCCTTGGACTTTGTCAAGGCTAGAGCTCTACCACTTGAGCCTCAGCACCACTTCCAGCTTTTTTACCATGTATATGGTACCGAGGAATCGAACCCGGGTCTTTGTGCATGCCAGGCAAGCACTCTACCACTAGGTCAAACTCCCAACCCCTAGACATATGAACTTTTAAGTCATTCCTCTCATTTTCACTAGGGATAATAATACTTAATATAGGCTGGGAGTTTGGCCTAGTGGTAGAGTGCTTGCCTAGCATGTACGAAGACCCAGGTTCGATTCCTCGGTATCACATTCATGGAAAAAAGCTGGAAGTGGTGCTGAGGCTCAAGTGGTAGAGCTCTAGCCTTGAGAAAGTCCAAGGACAGTGCTCAGGCCCTGAGCCCAAGGCTCAGGACTGGCAAAAAAATAATAATATAGGATTGGAATTATTATAGATGAAAACATACAACATATATGAAAACATTGTTGTGTCTAGATAACCTAGAAAAATCCTTTCCAACTTTATTCCCTTATAGAGCTATAACTGTTAAATGAATATGTATTTCAGAACTTAGTAAGAACTTAGCACTGTAAAATCATGACTATTAAAAGCAAAGTCTTCCTTTTATTTGATTTTTTTGGCCAATTCTGGGGCTTGAACGTAGGGTCTGGGCCCTGTCCTCGCACTTTCTCAAGGCTAGAGCTCTACCACTTGAGCCACATCACCACTTCCGGCTTTTCTATGTATGTGGTACTGAGAAATTGATCCCAGGGCATCATACATGCTGGGCAAGCACTCTACCACTAGGCCACATTCTTGGTCCAGATGTTTTCTTTGTTGTTGTTGTTGCTGCTGTTTGTCTGTTTGTTTTGTGCTGGTACTGTGGCTTCTGTGGCTTCAACTAGGGGCCTGGGCTTTTCTCCTCAAATATGCCCTCTATCTTGAGCCACATTTCCACTTAAAAAAACATTTTTTGTCACTTGTGGGGCTTGAGCTCAGGGCCTGGGCACTGTTCTTGGACACTTTTTGCTCAAGGCTGGAGCTCTGAGCCACAGCGCCACTTCCAGCTTTTACTGTGTATGTGGTACCAGGGCTTTGTGCATGCGAGGCAAGCACTCTACCACTACGTTATGCTCCTGGCCTTAACTTTTTTTAAACATGATACTCCATGTACTGTTTTACTTTTTGCCAATCCTGGGGCTTGAACTCAGGTTCTGGGCACTCCCCTTGAGCTTTTTTGCTCAAAAGTAGCAGTCTACCACTTAAACTACACCTACATTTCTTGATTTTGGTGGTTAATTGGAGATAATGAGTGTCATGGACTTTCCTGCCCAGGCTAGCTTTGAACCATCATCTTTAGATCTCAACCTGTTCAGTACCCAGGATTATAGGCCTAACCCACTTGGACCTGGCTATATTACTTTTTTTTCCAGCCCTGGGGCTTGAACTCAGGGTCTGGACATTGTCCCTAAGCTCCTTTTGCTCAAGGCTGACACCCTACCACTTTGAGCCATGGTGCCGCATCTGGTTTTCTGGTGGTTAGAGATAAGTCTCCTCCATACTTTTCTTCTCAGGCTGGCTTTGAACCATGATCCTCAGCTCTCATATTATGCATTTTTAAGTGAAAAAACCAAGTATGATCCTGTGTTTTCCATGTTATGGTCATATATATATATGTGTGTGTGTGTATGTGTATACATATATATACATATATGTATACACATACACATTTTTTTGGGTCATGGGGCTTGCACTCTTGGCCTAGGCATTGTCCCTGAGCTCTTTAGCTCAAGGCTGCCATCCTATCCCTTGCGCAACAGCACCACTTCCCATTTTTCTAGTGGTTAATTAGAGATTAGAGTCTCACATTCTTTAGTGCTTGGACTGGCTTTGAACCTCAGTCCTCAGATCTCAGCCTGCTGAGTAGCTAGATTATTACAGGCATGAGCCACTATACTCAGCTCCCTTCAGAAATTTTTCTCAAAAGGTCATTGAGTCTTAGGAGATTTTCCCCTGAAGCTGTCAATCATAATTCCATACTTAAGCAAACATTCAATGCCATTAGGAGCTGCAGTTCCCATTGTTAGGTCCAAATTATAACAAAACTCTTGGCATGCCTGGTGAATTTTTTAATATTTTTATGAATATGTGAAAGGCAGGCCTGGGAGTTTGGCCTAGTGGTTAAAGTGCTTGCCTAGCATGCATGAAGACCCGGGTTCGATTCCTCGGTACCACATACATAGAAAAAAAAAAGCTGGAAGTGGTGGTGAGGCTCAAGTGGTAGAGCTATAGCCTTGAGAAAGTCCAAGGACAGTGCTCAGGCCCTGAGCTCAAGCCCAAGACTGGCAAAAAAAAAAAAAAGAATATGTGAAAGGCAGGTTAATTTTGTTAGTATACAGAGAGTCAGAATTCTATTTTTACATAAAAAAAATACTTTAGATACAGAGAAGAAAAAAAGAAAATGTGGAGTTTTATGGAGCTTATATTCACTGCATAATTTGTAACTTGAGAATTGTCCCAAGGGAAATTTTGACTTTATGATTCTCACTTGTTTAAAAGCAAAAAAAAAACCTATTTTTGTTGTTGGTTGTGGGGCTTGAACTCAGGGCCTGGGCCCTATCCTTGAGCCTCTTAGTGCTCAAGGCTAGTGCTCTACCACTTGAGCCATAGCACCACTTCTGGTTTTTGAGTGGTTAATTGGAGATAAGAGTCTTGCAGATACTTTTTCTGCCCAGGCTGGCTTTGAACTAGGATCCTCAGATCTCAGCCTCCTGAGTAGCTAGGGTTATAGATGTAGTCCCACAACGCCTGGCAAAAAGGTATTATTTCTTATTAGTAACTAAGATATTTGTTGGTTGCTATATGTAGGTTATGTGACTTTTAACATTGAGCTTTTATTTAAATATGATAAAGCTTGGTTTCTTTTGTTTTGCACAGCTCAGAATCAATAACCAAAATTTGTGCCTTTTTTCTAAAGGGCTACAATAGAAGTATCTCCCGAACAGAAACGATAATACGATTTGCTTTCCAAGCTGCCATCACAGTTCTGTGTATTGCATGTCCCTGTTCCCTGGGACTGGCCACTCCAACTGCTGTGATGGTGGGGACAGGAGTAGGTGCTCAAAATGGTATACTTATCAAAGGTGGAGAGCCATTGGAGATGGCCCATAAGGTAAGAGCCCTAGAACCAAAACAAAACTGTGTCATCCAAACTTGGGATCATACTCCTGTTGAGAAACCCAAAGGCCAGAATTATTTCCATGTGATTGACTCAGAAACAGCTTTTTCTGGGACTATCCTAAAGGCTGAGTTAGGGAAGCTATTGTTCTGATTCTCCAGATTGGCTTTTGTGGGGCTTGGGCTCTGGCCCTGGGTGTTGTCCCTGAGCTCTTTAGTTCAAAGCTATCACCCTACCCCACAGCACCACTTCCAGTTTTTTGGTGGTTATTTTGAGATACTGTTGATATGGAAAACCTGCTTATACTAGTCCAGATCTTTATCTTTATTTTATTTTATTTATTTTTTTCAGACCTGGGCTTGACCTCAGGGCCTGAATATTGTCGTTGGACTTTCTCAAGGCTAGAGCTCTACCACTTGAGCCTCAGCACCACTTCCGGCTTTTTTTCTATGTATGTGATACTGAGGAATCGAACCCCGGTCTTCGTGCTTGGTAGGCAAGCACTCTACCACTAGGCTAAACTCCTGGCTTTATTTTTATTTTTTGATGGTGATGGTGATTAAACGCAAGGCCTTGTGCTTGCTAGGGAGACATTCTTCCACGTACTTGAGCGATGCCTTGCAGCCCTCTTTTGCATTGGTTATTATTTTTTTTTAAATTTGGAAACTTTATTTTCTCAAATGAGCACCAACACATATTGGAAATATGCCAGAAATAATGTACTTTTCTCTAATACTGCATCACTACATACAAATACAGTAAAGGGTGAAGACAAATTGTTGCACTGGCTATTTTTGAGATAGCTTCTCTCTGCCTGGGCCCACCTGGGTTGCACTCTTACTATATATGTTTCTCACAGAATTGAGATAAAAGGCATGTGCCCTCATACCTATGCCATTGGTTAAAATGGTCTTGTAAACTTTAGTTGGAGCAAGCTGGCCTCAAACCTGGTCTGCTGGCTTGAGCCACTGTTTCTGGCTCTACCTAAACTAGTCTTTACAGCAGGAAGACAAAATAGGTACTTGCCAAATTGTCACCGGCTTCTGATGTATTGTTTGTGGGTCACTTCTTGCTTATGTTCTTTTTATTTATTTATTTTTTGGTCGGTCATGGGGCTTGAACTTGGCCTGGGCGCTGTCCCTGAGCTCTTCATATCAAGGCTACAGCCCTACCCTTGAGCCAAGCCCCACTTCCCATTTTCTAGAGGTATATTGGAGATAAGAGTCTCAGGTCTTTTTATGCCCAGGCTTGCTTTTTTGCCCGAGTGGCAAAAAAAAAAAACAAAAAACTTAAAATACCTCTTAAAGCACTAGGTTGAAACCTCTGATATAAAACAAAACCTAACCTCTTTTGGGGACGGAGTGAGCAATCATGGGGCTTGAACTCAGAGTTTGCTTATGTTCTTAATCAAGAGCTGACCTGACAATGGCAGTACAGTTTGTTTTCCTTTGCTGCCCCCAGGTGGCAGTGTTTAGCATGACATGAGGAATTCAACTCTAGCCCTGATATTTTTCAAATTAGGATTTTTGTAATATTTTCAGTCCAGGCTACTCAGTTTCAGCTAAAGCTGCATTCATATGCGGATTTAAAATAACATATGGATGCATGAAGTAAACATAGAACATTAGAACAAAATTGGGACTTCATCTAGCCAATGAGTACAAGCTAACAATTTTCTCCTCTTTTTTTTTTTTTTTTTTTTGCCAGCCCTGGGACTTGAACTCAGGACCTAGGCACTGTCTTTGAGCTTTCTCAAGCACTCTACCACTTGAGCCATAGCACCATTTCCAGCTTTTTCTGTGTATGTGGTACCAAGGAATCAAACCTAGGGCTTCATGCATGCTAGGCAAGCATTCTACCACTAGGCCACACTCCTGGCCCACTAGTAATTTTTTTTCAAGTTTTACATATGAAAAAAAATTAACTTGTATGGACATTAATAGTGAAACTATTCTAAATCGGGTGCTGTGTACATTTCTTTCCTTTTGCTTAATATCAACAAGCCAGTATTGAAAAACATTCTTTATTGTTATTATAAAGGTGATATACAGAGGGGTTACTTTTCCATAAGACAGGTAATAGGCACATTTCTTTTTGTACAATGTCTCTTGTTCCCTTGCTCTCTCCCAGTTTTCCCTCCCTCCCATTCCCAGTCACAAGTTGAAAAGTTCATTTTCCACATAGTATCTAGTGATTACCACTGCTGTATTTGTGGGGGGGGTTGTTTTTATTTTTTTCCAGTCCTGATGTTTGAACTCAGGGCCTGAGCACTGTCCTTGAGCTTTCTCAAGCTAGAGCTCTACCACTTAAACCACAGCACCATTTCTGCCTTTTTCTATGTATGTAGAACCGAGTAATTGAACCCAGGACTTCATGCATGCTAGGCAAGCACTCTACCACTAGGCCAAACTCCAGGCCCCCACTGCTGCATTTGTTCACTCTTTGTCCCTCATTTTTGTATTCTGCCTTGCCTTCCCAAAGACATATACATGGAAAAACAAGACAGAAAGAAAAGAAAAACAGCAACAAAGGGGGGAAAAACCTGTTGTTTCAACTACCTGGAGTTCATTTAGATAAATATTATTTTATATGATCAGATGATTATGCCTTTGGGTTAGCTAGCAGTTGTTATAGAAATGGTTGGGGGCTTTTGCTATAATATCAGACTTAAAGAAAAATGTACCCAATAGTGTAGCTGTTGAGTACCTTTCCTAAGAATAAGGACACTTCCTTCTACAAACACAGAATGTTTATCAAAGTCAAGAAATGAATGCTGATATAATACCATTATCAAAAGTCCATGATCCAGTTTCTTCTGTTGTCTCTATAATATTCTTTCCAGAATTTACCCTGAGGTGATGCTGTGTGTGTGTGTGTGTGTGTGTGTGTGTGTGTCTGTGTGTGTGTCTGTGTGTATGTATGTATTTATGTATGTATTGGTAGGTCATAGGGCTTGAACTCAGGGCTTGGGTACTGTCCCCAAGCTTTTCTACATAAGGCTACATAAGGCTCCACTTCTGGTTCTCTGGTGGTTAATTGGAGATAGTCTCACAGATTTTCCTGCCTGGGCTGGCTTTAAATCTTGATCTTCCTATCTCAGCTTCAGCCACCAGTGCCTGGCTGAAGCTTTGTATATAATACTCATATTTCTTATGCTCAAATGGTTAGGGCTATTAATTTTTTAGCATTCTTGTTCCAAGTGTACAGTAATGTGACGATGTTCTCAAGCTTCGGATTCTTTTCTTTTTTTTTTTTCCTGTCCTGGGGCTTGAACTCAGGGCCTGGACACTGTCCTTAAGCTTTCTCAAGGCCAGGGTCGTAGCACCTCTTGCAGCTTTTTCTGTGTATGTGGTAGTGAGGAATTGAACCTACAGCTTTGTTCATGCTAGGCAAATACTCCTATCATTAGACCACACTCCCAGCCCCTCCTTTTCCCTTTTCTATATGACCTGAAGTTTCTCACATTGATTCCCTGAATCCAAGACCATAACCAAGATCCAACCAAGCCAAAACCACACAGCTGCTCTTGTGTGGCACTTGCTTCCCATAAACTACTTGTAAGAACGAACTGCCTACTGCCTAGCTCTTTCCGAGGGTATTCCTGGTGAGAGCCTTTGTGCTTTCCCTGGACGCACCAGAGGCATGTGTCACTGCCTCAACCATTACCTCTAGGTGATTCATACAGATTTACAGACATTTAGCAGGATAAAAAAACGATCACACATGTGCAGAGGTAAGAGATGAATTGCAACTAGAGAGTATCTCATTCTTCATTCCTTTTGTTCACTCAGAGACATTCAGTTTATAAGTGAAATGCAATCAAAAGCCAGCGTATTGCAAGACCAAAATGACAATCTGTCATAGTACACCTTTTTGTCATTTCTGGGAAGATGGTGATAAGGATTATCTGGTCATCTAAGTGTATTCTATTTCCCATTTCCTTCCAGGTAAAGGTGGTAGTATTCGACAAGACTGGAACTATTACCCATGGAAGTCCAGTGGTGAATCAAGTAAAGATTCTAGTGGAAAGTAACAGGATGCCTCGCAGTAGGATCCTGGCCATTGTGGGAACCGCTGAGAGCAGCAGTGAGCACCCTCTAGGAGCAGCGGTAACCAAGTACTGCAAACAGGTATCCTTCCCCTTTGATTCCATCCATGGCATCTTCTGCAGGAATTATACCACCAACACTTAATGGTTGCCTAGAATTTCACATGGCTCCTGTTGATCAAAGGCAAGACATAGTTCAGGGAATTACCTATGAAGAGTGAAAACCTTGTCACCTGCCCCTTTCATATTTCCTGTTTCCATTATTAGCAGTTGTTATACTACTTTATTGAGATATATTTCATATACTATAAAGTTCATCCCTCCTTTTTTTGCCAGTCCTGGGGCTTGGAATCAGGACCTGAGCACTGTCCTTGGCTTTCTCAAGGCTCTACCATTTGAGACTCAGCACCACTTCTAGCTTTTTTCTATATAGGTGGTACCGAGGAATTGAACCTGGGTCTTCATGCATGCAAGGCAAGCACTCTACCTCTAGGCCAAACTCCCAGGGCTTAAACTCAGGGTCTGGGCTCTGTCGTTGAGTACTACTTGAGCCCACACAGCGGCTTCCGATTTTTTTGAATAGTTAATTGGAGATAAGAGTCTCACAAACTTGGGCCAGAAATTTGGCTTAGTGGTTAAAGTGCTTGCCTAGCATGCATGAAGACCCGGGTTCGATTCCTCGGTACCACATACATAGAAAAAAAAAGCCGGAAGTGGTGCTGAGGCTCAAGTGGTAGAGCTCTAGCCTTGAGAAAGTCCAAGGACAGTGCTCAGGCCCTGAGCTCAAGCCCAGGACTGGCAAAAAAAAAAAAAAAAGAGTCTCACAAACTTTCTTGCCTGGGCTGGCTTCAAAATGCAGTTCTCAAATCTCAGCCACCTGAGTAGCTGAGATTACAGGCTCGAGCCACTGGTACCTAGCTAATTTATCCACTTTAAAGTATATAATGATTTTTAAAAATATTCATGAAGTATGTATTAACCTTTTATTTTGTGTACCAGTCCTGGGGCTTGAACTCAGGGCCCACTTGAGGTCCCTCAGCATTTGTGGGGGGGCGCTTAAGGATAGTGGTATACCCCTTCTGGCTTTTTTTGGTGATTAATTGAAGATAATAGTCTCAGGGATTTTCCTGCCAAGACTTCGAACTGTGATACTCAGATTTCAGTTTTCTGAATAGCTTGGATTACATGTGTAAACCATCAGTTACTGGCTGTTAACTTTTTTTGGGGGGGGGGTTTGACATAATGGGTCTTGCTGTAGAGCCCAGGCTGGCCTCAAAGTCTTAGTCTTCTTATCTCAGTTTCCCCAAGGGCTGGAAATATAATGTATATATGTGTATGTGTGCGCACATATATATATAGAGAGAAAAGAGTCATTCTTAAAATTTTATTAAGTGAAATTTTCATATCAGGAAATACAACTCTGCCCTATTTGGTGTGTGTGTGTGTGTGTGTGTGTGTGTGTGTAAGTGTAATATCGTTGTTTGCTTTTAAATTTGTACCCAGGTTATTGCTCCACATTCTTATATAATTACTTTAATAGGTGCTTTGCACTTCCTTAATTATGAGTAAAGTTGAATTCTTTTTTCTTTCATCCTGGGGTTTGGACTCTGGACTTAGCGTTCTTGTTTTTTGTTTTTTGTTTTTTGTTTTTGCTCAAGGTTGGCATTGGACCACTTGAACTCCACCTCTGAATTTTTTTTCTGATTAATTGGAGATGAGTGTGAGTCAGTTTTGTCTATCCTGGTTCACTTCAAGTTGTGATTCTCAGATTTCAGTCTCCTGAGTAGCTTAGGATTGTAGATGTGAGCCACCAGCATTTGACCTGAATTTATTTTTAACATATTTATTGACATTTTTATTTGTTGTTCTCCAACCAACTAGTATACTTTTTTTCTGCCAGTTCTGGGGCTTGAACTCAGGGCCTGGACACTATCCTTGGGCTTTCTCAAGGCTAGCACTCTATCACTTGAGCTACAGAACCAGTTCTGGCTTTTTTTTTTATCAGTCGTGGGATATGAACTCTGGGCCTGGGTGCTGTCCCTGAGCTCTTCAGCTCAAGGCTAACACCCTACCCCTTGAGCCAAGGGCTACTTCTGGTTTTCTGGTGATTAATTGGAGATAAGAGTCTCACAGACTTTTTTCCCAGGCTAGCTTTGAACCTTGATCCTCAGATTTCAGCCTCCTGAGTAGCTAGGATCACAGGCGTGAGCCACCAGGTCCGGCAGCTCTGACTTTTTCTGTGTATGTGGTACTGAGTAATTGAACCCAGGGCTTTGTGAATGCTAGGCAAGTTCTCTGCCACTAGGTCGTGCTCCTGCCTCTTTTTTTTTTTTTTTTTTTTGGCCAGTTCTGGAGCTTGAACTCAGAGCCTGGGCATTGTCCTTGAGCTCTACCACTTGAGCCACAGCACCACTTCTGGTTTTTTCTGTTTATGTGGTACTAAGGAATCGAACCTGAGGCTTTCATGCATGCTAGTCAAGCACTCTACCACTATTGCCATGTACCCGGCCCTCTTTTGTTTTTTTTCCATAGGGTTTTTTTTTGTGTGTGTGTTTTTCTTGTTGATTTATGTAAGTCATCTCTTCTCACTTTTCCCTCTCCCTCTTTCCTCCTCTCTCTCTCTCTCTGATTAAAACAAACAATTCTGGGCTGGGAGTTTGGTCTAGTGGTAGAGTGCTTGCCTACCATGCATGAAGAAAACCCGGGTTTGATTCCTTGCTACCACATATATAGAAAAAGCCGGCGGTGGTGCTGTGGCTTAAGTGGTAGAACTCTAGCCTTGAGAAAGTTCAAGGACAGTGCTCAGGCCCTGAGTTCAAACCTCAATTCTAGCAAAAAAAAAAAAGTGGGGGGAGATTCTTGGGCTCTCCTATGGCTTGGAATGTTATACTCAATTGCTTTGTTTGTTTATAGTCACTCACTCTCAAATGGGTAGTGGTTAGTGATCATTTTAATGTATTTACCATTCACTAGAGGTAATCTAATCTGTGATCTTGCTGATGGATGCCCTTGAATTTTCAGGCCAGCATAGGAAGTCTTATTCCCATTTGTTTTCTGTTTGTTAGGAGCTGGACACTGAAACCTTGGGTACCTGTACAGATTTCCAGGTTGTACCGGGCTGTGGTATTAGCTGCAAAGTCACCAATATTGAAGGCCTGATCCATAAGAACAACTGGAAGATAGAGGAAAATAACATGAAAAATGCATCCCTTGTTCAAATTGATTCAAGTAACGAACTACCAAGTTCATCTTCTATGATCATTGATTCCCAGCTCTCAAGTAAGCCACTTTTTTTTGCAGTGCCATTTATGGGGCAATTATGAATAATCAGCTAACTTGATCACCATGGACTGTTATACAAGAAACACAACTTGGCATCCTGATTTCATTCTCTCAAATCAGGTTCACCCAGAGTCGCCTGATGATTTTTCTCAGGATACTCAGGAACATTGGCCAGCTGCACTCACCCACACCACCCTAGAATGGGAGCTGCCCTTAATGGATTCTAGACAGGCAATCTACCACTAGGCCAAACTCGCAGCTCTCCATTTTTGCTCCAACTCCACACTCAGTCAGTTCCTCAGGGACCTCACTCTCTCTGTCATGTCTCCTTCCCAGTTGATTTTCAGAGATCTGTTTTTATAGCAGCTTCTTCTGAACATTTCTCCCACTAAAATCATTACGTTCCCACTTAGACTTGGCCTTTTCTTTTTTTTTGTCTTTGTCTCTAAGCTTCAAGAGCGCATATTCAAGGGTTATTGAATTCACTTAGTTACTACAGATTCATGCTTCCTGCAGTGTGGCTTATACTATCCACTTAAGCTATTCTTTCTAGATCACAAAACTGTGCCTTCAGTGCCCCCTTCGTGGTCACTTTAGTTTGCACCCTTAGCAGTTGATGCTTTTTCTTTTCCCTTCAAAAACTTTCTGCCGGGTGAAGTGACTGTAACCTTAACTACTCAGGAGGCTGAGATCTGAGGATCAAGGTTCAAAGCCAGCCTGGGCACAAAAGGACCTGAGACTCTTATCTACAATTAACCTCTAGAAAACAGAAGTGGGGCTTGCCTCAAGGGTAGGGCAATAGCCTTGAGCTGAAGAACCAGGGGTAGATTGGTAGTCTTGAGCTGAAGAGCTCAGAACAGTATCCAGTCCAAGTTGAAGCCCCACTAGCCACACAAAAAGAAACCTTTGTATCACCTTCCTTCTGTGACTTACTTTCTATAGATTCTCTTACCTACTTAATTACTCCTTCTGTTATCCTTTTTCTTGTGCCAGTACTGGAGCTTGAGCTCAGGGCCTGAAGCTCTTTGCTTAGGTTTTTTTTCTCTCATGCTGGCACTCTACCACTTGAGCCATGCCTCTAGCCACTGCTTTTTGGTGGTTAACTGGAGATAAGAGCTTTGAGGATTTGTCTGCTGGGTTGGGATTAAACTGGGGACCTTCAGATCTCACCTTCTGAGCAGCTATAGTTATAGGCATGAGCCACACTGGTACCTGGCCTTAATTTTTACTTGATTACTTTTGTAGTTACCTTTTTTTTGCCAGTGCTTAGGCCTTGAACACAGGGCCTAAGCACTGTCCTTGGGCTTTCTCAAGGCTAGAGCTCTACCACTTGAGCCACAGCACTGTTTCTGGCTTTTTCTATGTATATGTGGTACCGAGGAATCGAACCAGGGTCTTCCTGCATGCTAGGCAAGCACTCTACCACTAGGCCAAACTCCCGGCCCTTACTTGATTCCTTTTTATTTCTATTCTCAAATATTGCATTTCCACAGGAATTCATTTTTCATCTTTTTCTTATGTACTCACCCCTACTTAATCCCATTCATGCTCATCACTTGTCCTTCCACATAAACCCTTCTTCTACCACTCCAGAATCATGACTGTTTCCTAGGTCCCATGCTGGCCTATCATCTGCTCCCAGAACATTATGTACTCACCCATCTGTATCCGAGTGATCTTGTTACCTTGTAAATCTCATCATGGTACTCGATCAATGACTTTATAATAGTATACAGTTTATTATAATTGATGTCAGAAATATGGATCCTTTGGAGAAATGGGCTGAAACTTATGAGCCTAGCTATGGTATGTTTATCTTAGGACATCCCATATGCCCTGGCGCACATCTGTGGATTTTTGTTCAAAATCTAGATTTAATGGGTCTGTTTTTCCTTCAGAATATGCTCCAAGATCTCTTCCTCAAGATATTTTTTATTCTTTCTTTTTTTGCCAGTCCTGGGCTTCAGCTCAGGGCCTGAGCACTGTCCTTGGAATTTCTCAAGGCTAGAGCTCTACCACTTGAGCCTCAGTACACCACTTCTGGCTTTTTTCTATGTATGTGGTATCGAGGAATCCATCCTGGGTCTTTGTGTATGCTAGGCAAGCACTGTACTACTATGCCAAACTCCCAGCCCCTCAAGTTATTTTTTGCCAGTCCTTGGCTTGTACCCAGGGCCTGAGCACTGTTCTTGGGCTTTCTCAAGGCTAGAGCTCTACCACTTGCACGTCAGCACCACTTCTGGCTTTTTTTCTATGTACATAATATCGAGGAATTGAACCTGGGTCTTTGTGCATGCTAGATAAGCACTCTGCCACTAGGACAAGCTCCTGGCCCTCTTCCACAAGTTATATCTCCCACCTCCCTATATCAGGCTTAGTGCCTGGTATATTGTATATCAGTGCTCAGTGTATATTATATGTCCCATTTATACCTTCCTATGTATAGTTCCTCCTTACAGAGCATCATTTCCTGTCCATTAGATCATTCCATTATTGCTTTGTTGTGTAATGTCCTTATCCACAAGTCACATCTATTTTGTGAACCCTTCTACCTCTGTAGACCTGGCTTCCATCTGTCTTCAGGGACACATTCACTGACTGATGTAAGCTGGTAGAAGTATTTGCTCATCTTCAATCATAGCTGTTCATCTGTGTAATTGTATCAGGAACACTATTTACTAATTGATTATGGGGCTGGGAATGTGGCTTCGTGGTAGAATGCTTGCCTAGCGTGTCTGAAGCCATGGGTTTGCGTCCTCAGGACCACATAAAAAGAAAAAGCTGGAAGTGGCACTGTGGTAGAGTGCTAGCCTTGAGCCAAAGCAGCTCAGGGACAATGCTTCAACCCTAGGACTCCCAAAAAACAATTGCTATTTCCTGATCATTTTCTACTAGTCTGTGGCTTCTTTTTCTTTGTCTATGGGTTTCCAGCATCAAGGATTATTGTATACAATGCACCTGTTGAGGGTACTAAGAATCAGCAGTGTGTGTGGCGAAGAGAGGGGGAGGGTAAGTCAGCGGGAGAGCTTTGCTTAGCATGTGCCAGGCTCAGGCTTTAATCACCAGCACAACACTCTGCCCCCCTCTATCTCTCAGAAGTGAGCAAGATGATAAACCAAGTTCTTACCCCACAGAACCTATATTCTTGGAGGGGAAGCAGAAAGTGGTAGAGGAATAAAAAGGAAATCGATCTGGCTAGTGGAGATAGGGCTGTGGGAGGAGATGAAGTGGACTGGGGTGAAATGAATCCTGGGAGCAGCAGGTACTGTTTCATAGAGGTGGCTTTGATCACCTTACCAAGAAGGGGGTTGGTGTTTGAATGGGGAGACCCAAGAGAAGAGAGGAACATATGCAGTAAGAGCATCACAGCTGGAGGGATGGTATTCGCATTAGGTGTGTACTTTATTCATTCAGGGAATGGCAAGAACCTCATGGCCATAGCAGACTAAGTGAGGAGGAAAAGGAAGAGATGATGTGTCACACGCATTGCTGCACTAGGTCCCATGCTAGGAAAAATAGTTGGTCTTTATCTCTGGTTGATTTCTGATGCTGAGGATCAGTTCCAAAATCTGATACATACTAAGCAAGTTTTCTGTTGTGAGCTAGATTTCCCCAGCAAGGATTTTGATTTTTCACCTTTGAGATGGGAGGCTACTTCTGGGTTTTGAATAGTGGTAAGCTGGAATTTGACTAGGTGGTTTTGTTTTTGTTTTGATTTTTGTGCTGATCTTGGAGCTTAAATTTGGCCTGAGCATTGTCCTTGAGCTTTTATTTTTCTTTAAGGCTAGTGTCCATTACTTGAGCCTCACCTACATTTCCATATTTTCTGGTGATTAATTAGAGGTAAGAGTCTCAGACTTTCCTACCCGGGCTGGCTTCAAACAGCAACAATCAGATCTCAGCTTGAATTGTTTGGATTACAGATGTGAGCCACCAGCACCCAGCCTGAATTAATGTTTTGTTTTGGGCTTTCTTTATTACCGGTCATGGGGCTTGAACTCTAGGTCTGGGCACTGTCCCAGAACTCTTCAGCTCAAGGTCAGCACTATACTACTTTGAGGTACAGCAGAAAAATCAGAAGTGGTGCTGTGGCTCAAGTGGTACAACGCTAGCCTTGAGGAAAGTCCAAAGACAGTGCTCAGGCCCTGAGTTCAAGCCCCATGACGGACAAAAAAAATAATAAAAAGAATAATGTTTTATTTCATAAATTAATGTGTATCTATGATATACAAACCCTTAGCCTAATTTTGATTATGTTCTAAAAACTAAGTGCCAGTGATTGTATATAGAGATTCCCTTCTTGAATACTTATTTGTTAAACATATCATTTGGAATATGATGTAAAAATCAATGTTAATAAATTCTTTAATAAAAAAAGAATATCACAGACTTTCCTCCCCAGGCTGGCTTCAAACTGTGATTCTCAGATTTCAGCTTCCTGAATAGCTAAGATTATAGGCATGAACCGCTGGCACCTGGCACTTTTGGCTTTTTTTTTGGTGGAGATGATTAATTGGAAATAAGAATCTCATAGACCTTCTTGCTTGAGTGGCTCTGAACTATAATCCTCAGGTCTTAATGAACATAGGAAGAGTGCTAAGGGCATTTCGGGTGAAGGCAACTCTCTGTACAAAGACCCAGAACTGAGTCTATTCTAGAAAAATTGAAAAAGCGCCCTTTATAGCTTCTCTTTTAAAAAAAATACGATGTAATGACTACAAGGGTAGACAGGAACTTGCCTTCAGAGAGTGGCTATATGGGAGACATGATCTGTTCCAATGTTATTCTGTGTTTCCTTTCAGCTACTGTTAATACACAGCAGTACAAAGTCCTCATTGGCAACCGGGAGTGGATGATTAGAAATGGTCTTGTGATCAGTAATGATGTCGATGATTACATGATTGAACATGAAAGGAGAGGTCGGACTGCCGTATTGGTGGCAGTGGATGGTAAGATTTTCCATAGTATGCTCTGACTCATGGTTGTGACCTGTTACTGTTAAATGTGTGTTTTGGAGAGACTTCTGAGCTATGAAGATTCTTCAAAAGCAACTTGAATGCAAAATGAAAAATATTAGTCTATGCTTAGTCACAATTAGTTAAGAATTATCTTGCCTGGCAGGGTGGCACACACCTGTAATCCTAGCACTTAGGAGGCTGCTATAAGAAAATAGATTCAAGGTCAGCTCTGGCTAGATGGCAAGACTCTTGTCACAGAAAATAACAACACAAACCAAGTTTGAATGGGGCCCTGAATTCAGTCTGTAGTACCACAAAATACAAAGTTTTTTTTAAAAAGCAGTTTAGAAATTCTTTTGTGTGAGCCTAGAGTTTGGCCTAGTGGTAGAGTGCTTGCCTAGCATGCACTAAGACCCGGGTTCGATTTCTTGGTACCAAATACATAATACAGAGAAAAGTCAGAAATGGTGTTGTAGCTCAAGTGGCACATCACTAGCCTTGAGGAAAGCCCTAGGACAGTGCTCATGACTTGAATTCAAACCCCAGGACTGGCAAAACAAAAAGTAGAAATTCTCTTGTATGGGGCTGGGAATGTGGCTTAGTAGTAGAGTGCATGCCTGAAGCCCTAGGTTCAATTCCTCAGCACTACATACACAGAAAAAGCCAGAATTGCTGATGTGGCTCAAGTTGTAGACTGCTAGCCTTGAGAAAGCTCAAGGACAGTGCCTAGGCTGAGTTAAAGCCCTGGGACTGGCAAAAATAAAAAAAGAGACTGTGGAGGACTTTTCTTTCTTTTTCTTTCTTTTTTTATTTACTTATTTATTTATTGGTCTGTCATGGGGCCGGGAGGCTGTCCCTGAGCTCTTCAGGTCAAGGCTAGCCCTCTGCCACTTGAGCCACAGCACCACTTCTGGTTTCCTGGTGGTTAATTGGAGATAAGAGTCTCTTGGACTTTCATGCCCGGTGTAGCTTTGAAACATGATCGTCAGATCACAGCCCCCTGAGCAGCTAGAGTCACAGGTGTGAGCACCAGCACCTGGCTGGGGGACTTTTGTTTTTGGCTAATTTGAAATTCAGTTCTCTAGATTTCATTCTTGTAACTAGGATTGTAAGCATGAATCACCCATGCCAACTTTTTATTCTTAATAATTTTGACAGTGCTGGTATTGGACCCAGGACTTAGTCAAGTGCTATACCACTGAGCTACATCGCAAGTCCTTTAATTTCATTTTACTGTTATATCACTTATCAAACTTACATATTCCTCTGTTGAAAATTTAGGGTATTTGTAATATTACAGTATTGTGTAATACCGCAGTAAACATTCCTGATGACTTAGGAACTGGGATCTCAGCCTCCTGAGTAGCTAGGATTACAGGTGTGAGCCACGGGCATTCGGCAGAGTCTCTCTTATTAGTTGGTACTGCCTTCACCAGTTACCTGGTGTAATTTTCATAATTGTCTGAAATTTGTCAGGCTCAAGCCCTGAACAGCTATTTCGTTATCTACTGTATTATTCTGCTTTCAGCATACTCCAAACCTTGTCTCCTGCTGTTCCCTCCTTAGATGAGCTGTGTGGCTTGATTGCCATTGCTGACACTGTGAAGCCTGAGGCAGAACTGGCTGTCCATATTCTGAAGTCTATGGGCTTAGAAGTAGTTCTGATGACTGGAGACAACAGCAAGACAGCTAAATCAATTGCTTCTCAGGTAATTGAGTTGCTCATTGGTAGGGGTGGATGGGCATGTGGCTACTTCTAATTCTTTTTTTTTTGCCAGTGTTGAGGCTTGAACTCATAGCCTGGGCCTGACCTTGACTTTGAGTGTCTTTGTGCTCAAGGGTAACACTCTACCATTTGAGCCATAGGACCACTTCTGGCTTTTCCTTAGTAGTTTACTGGACTTTCTTGCCTAGGCTGGCTTTGAACTGCAGTCCTCAGATCACAATCTCTTGAGTAGCTCGGATTACAGGCAGCCACTGGTACCCGGATAACTTCTATTTCTTCATATATGTTTTATTTCTTGCATTTATATGCTAAGGAATTCACATTACCTGTTGTTTTCATTACCACCAAATAGCCATACCTGTTTCCTTAATGATGAATTAGTATACTGTACTGGGAGTTCATTGGGCTTTGGATTTTTCTGGTATAAGTACAAGAAGGTATGTGCTTAGTTTATGGGATGCTTGCATGAGCCTGTCTGCCAGTGTCTGTTGCTGCTTCCTTTTAAATGTTGCTTGTATTCTTTAACAGCCCAAGCCAGGTGCTCACTGCCATGGCAATAACTCGAAGCAGGTTACTCTCTAGTTCATCTGGAGCCCAGCCATAGGCCCATTTCTCCACAACATACCACATTTCTGCTCACTGCAAATTTGCCTTACTACCGATATTTTTCCATCTTTTCAACTTTAGGTTTTTTTTTTATTATTTTTTATTGTAATTAATACAAGGGTTACATTATATTCGCCAGATCGTCTTTTCAACTTTAGAATGCCTTCTCCCTTCTAGTAAATGGCACAAAGAATTGTTATATAAAAACACAGATGGAGCCAAGCGCCAGTGGCTCACTCCTATATGCTTAGGTACTCTGGAGGCTGAGATCTGAGGAATATGGTTCAAAGCCAGCTCAAGCAGGAAAGTCTGTGTGGCTCTTATCTCTAACAAGCTGCAAGTAGTACTGTGGCTCAAGTGGTAGACCACTAGCCTTGAGCACAAAGAAACTCAAGGATAGCACCCAAACCCAGTATTCAATCCCCAGGACTGGCATCAAAAAGGAAAAACAAACCCCACTGATGGCTCTGAAGATGTCATGCTAGCCAGGTGCAGTGGCTCACGCCTGTAATCCTAGCTACTGAGGAGGCTCAGATCTGAGAATCAAGGTTCAAAGCCAGCCTGGGCACAAAAGGACCTGAGACTTATGTCCAATTAACCACTAGAAAACTGGAAGTGGGGCTTGTTTTCCCAGGTTCCCTGTTTACATCTCTCCTCACTTTTTCATATGCATATGTGCTCATATTCAAATGTTTAGGTTTAGTATTTTCAACTTCAAATGGATAATTTTGTACAGATTATTCAGTAGCTTTATTTTTTATTTTTGTAGTGGTACTGGGGCTTGAACTCAGAACTCAGAGTATAGGGACTGTCCCTGAGCTTTTTTGCTGAAGGCTACTGCTCTACCATTTGAACCAGAGCTCTCCTTTTGCCTTTTTGGTGATTAATTGTAGATGAGTCTCATAGGCTTTCTAGCCCAAGTTGTCTTCTAACCCTGATCCTTATATCTCAGCCTTCTGAAAAGCTAGGATTACAGGTGTAAGCTACTGACATTCTGATAGTAGTCTTTTTTTCAACATAACAGTATTCCCCAGCTTTGTTTACCTATAAGGTTATTTCTTTCATTCTACACTGCTGGATGGAATTCTATGATATGGAGGTGTCATAGTTTGTTGGACCATTTTTCAGTGAGACATTTAGGTTGTTTTGAAATTTGAGTTCTTGCAAGTAGGCAGTAATAAATATCGTGTCCATACTTGTACATTATTGCTGCTGATGTGGCTCACACCTGTAAACCTACTCAGGAGGCTGAGATCTGTGGTTCAAGGTTCAAATCCAGCCTGGGCACTAAAGTCGGTGAGACTCTTATCTCCAGTTAGCCACTAGAAAACTGGAAGTGGTCCTTGACTCAAAGGACATAGTGGTAGCCTTGAGGTGAAGAGCTCAGGGACATTGCCAAGGCCCAGAGTTCAAAGCCGCAGGACCGACACCCCCCCCCCAAAAAAAAAGTATAATTGCTGGACCAAATGCTACTAAATGCTTTCCAAAAGACTCAATTTTCACATTCAGCTGCAGTGTATAAAAAGCTTACTCTTTCACTTTGTCACTCTTAAAATGAAGACATGTAGTGGATTAAGAAGTGATGGCAGCTGGATGTGGTGGCTCATGGCTCTAATCCTAGCTACTTGGGAGTCTAAGATCTGAAAATCATGGTTCAAAGCTATCCAAGGTAATGAATTCCATTAGATTTTCATCTCCAGTTAACCACCAAAAAAGCCACAAGTGTAGCTGTGGCTCAAGTAGTAGAGGGGGAGGGCAAGCCTTGAGAAAAAAAAAAGTTGAGGTATAGCACTCAGTCCCTGAGTTCAAGTCTCCGTACTAACACAAAAAAAGGAAGGGAAAGGTGGAAGTAGGGAGGAAAAGGAGGGACAAGCCAGGCCAAATGGTTCACACCTGTAATCCTAGCTACTCAGAAGGCTGAGATCTGAGGATCAAGGTTCAAAGCCATCCTGGGCACTAAAGGGCACTAAGGTTCATGAGATTCTTATCTCCAATTAACCACCAAAAAAACAAATGGTGCTGTGGCTCAAGTGGTAGGGCGGTAGCCTTGAGATGAGGAGCTCAGGACAGCACCCGGGCCCAGAGTTCAAGCCCCACAACCAAAAAAAAAAAAAGAGCTGGAAGAGGCTCTGTGATTTTAAATGGTAGAGTACTAGCCTTGAGCACAAATAGGCTCAGGGAGAGAGCCCAGGACTGGAATTCAAGTGCCAGGACTGGCAAAAAAAAAAAAGAAAAGAAAGAAGGGGGAAAAAAGACAACAGAAAAGGTTGGTTTGTTACTGGTCAGTTATGTTTCAGGTACTCAATTTTATTCCTTGAATTGAGCTGAACTTTCTTCATTTAGGTTGGCATTACCAAGGTGTTTGCTGAAGTTCTGCCTTCTCACAAAGTGGCTAAGGTGAAGCAACTTCAAGAGGAAGGCAAGCGGGTAGCAATGGTTGGAGATGGAATTAATGACTCCCCAGCTCTGGCCATGGCAAATGTTGGAATTGCCATTGGCACAGGCACAGATGTAGCCATCGAAGCAGCTGATGTAGTTTTGATAAGGGTAAGTCTTACAGTCTCACCTCGGGGGAATGTGAGACTGCCCACTGTGCTCAGTGACGGCCTTGTAACGTGTCAAGCACTGTGATTGTGCTCTAAGAAAGAGGCATTGCATTGGAGTTGGGAGTTTGGCCTAGTGGTAGACTGCCTGCCTAGCATGCACAAAGCCCTGGGTTTGATTCCCTGGTACCACATACACAGAAAAGATCAAAAGTGGTGTTGTGGCTCAAGTAGTAGATCCCTAGCCTTGAGAAAGCCCAAGGGCAGTGCCCAGGCCCTGAGTTCAAGCTCCCAGGACTGGCAGAGAGAGAGACAGACAGACAGACAGACAGACAGATATTGTGGCAAAAGTATGAAAAAAAATAAAAACTTAGGACTTCAGCAATATAAATAACAATCCCAAGCTTGCTGGGCACTGGTGGCTTGTGCTAGTACTCCTAGCTACTCAGGAGGCTAAGATCTAAGGATTGCGGTTCAAAGCCAGCTCAGGCAAAAGAAAACCATGCCATTTTTTTGTCCGTTGTGTGGCTTGAACTCTGGCCTGGGCGCTCTCCCTGAGCTCCAAACTTAGGCTCAAGGCTACTACCCCTGGGCCTGGACGTTGTCCCTGGGGTCTTCAGCTCAAGGCTACCACCCTACCCCTGGAGCCACAGCCTCACTTCCTGTTTTCTAGTGGTTAATTGGAGATGAGTCTCCAGGTCTTTAGAACCTGGGCTGGCTTTGAACCTTGATCCTCAGATCTCAGCCTCATGAGTAGCTAGGATTACAGGCGTGAGCCACCATGCCCAGCTTCATGCTGCTCTTATCTCCAGTTAACCACCAGAAAACCAGAAGTAATGCTGTGGCTCACAGTGGTAGGTGGATCAAAGTGATAGAGCGATAGCCTTGAATGAAAAAGCTCAGAGACAGTACCCAGGCCCGTACCATTAGTGACAACAACAACAAAAGAGAGAATCCAGTGATTGCCATGCAAAGAATAAGACTTTGGAAGGTAAGCCACTGGCCAACCGGCTGGCCCATGGCTCACATCTATAACCCTAGCTACTCTGAGGAAAGCAGTTAAAGCCAGCCCGGGCACTAAAGTTCCTGAAACCCTTATCTCCAATTAACTGCTAGAAAACCAGAAGTGGCTCTGTGGCTCAAAGGAGTAAGGTGGTAGGTAGCCTTGAGCTGAAGAGCTCAGGGACAATGCCCAGGCTCAGAGTTCAAGCCCCAAATACTCAATGTTTGTAATATGATCATCTGAGACAAGTATTTGCTGAGGTTTTGTTAATGAGATTTAATCCTTGTACCAGCCAACAACCCTAAAAGTGTTTTCAGAACACTGAGGAAAATTTCTAAGAATGTCTCTCAAGGAGGCTCAATGTATATCTGAGATTTGCAGTGAGTTCTTAAATTCCCCTAAAGTACAGAATGTCCTCAAGGTTTCTAGTAAAGGTCGAGCCTCTCACTAATTCCACAAATATTTCTGTTCTCAGAATGATCTTCTGGATGTTGTGGCAAGTATTGACTTATCAAGAAAGACTGTCAAGAGGATTCGCATAAATTTTGTCTTTGCTCTAATTTATAATCTGATTGGAATTCCCATAGCTGCTGGTATGTGATTCATAACCTTTACTGTTTTATTCACTGAAGTCATTAGAAACATACTGTATTGGAAGCATTGTTCTTCATTTGAGTTTAGTTTCATGGGAGGTAGTCTGCTGGTGTGGTAAGAAGTAATGGTAAAAATCAATCGTCATTTTCAGCAGTGTCCCATTATAACTTGAAGAATCTATAAGTATACTGATAAGCCTTTCTTTTCTTCTTTTTCCTTTCAGTTTATAATTTGAAAAATGTCAAACCTACATCAAAAGATATATGAAAGGAGTGGGGGACATGGCTCAATTGGTAGACCACTTGCCTAGCAAGTACAAGGCATTAAGTTCAAACCCCACTACTGCCAAAAAAATTTAAAAGTGCCATAGAAATCTGTCTAAACTTCACCTAAAATTACCAGTTGGTATTGCTTTATCTGTTTCTCCATATACATACATACATGTATATATTTACATACTAGTTTACATTTTGCTGAACAGTTGCCTTTAACTTCACTATCCAAAGGAAACCACTGTTAGTGTTATGTATTTTCTTCCAGTCTTTTTTGCTTTGTTTCAACTTGTGTCTTGCTATTTACTTGTGACCATAGCACACAAAAAATTTTCTGTTCTCTGTTAATATCTGTCATAATCAACAGGTATTCTTTTAGGCTGAAAGATGATTAAGAGACATTATATAAAGGAATATGGACAATAAATATTTAAAATTGTTTATTAAGTATCTGAGAGTGTCTTGAATCTAGAGACTTGGGAAAATTAAATAATAGCCAGAGAAATGGTTACCACTTCCTTTTTTATTTTCTCTGGCTTAAGAGCCACAGAAAGACAAGAAATGACATGAAAATAGCTACAAAACTGCCAATAAAGAGACGTAAATAAATACAAATAGGAAAAGAGCAAAAACACAATATAAATCTAGTAAGACTCATTGGTAGAACAAGTGGCTTTTATTGTTCGTTTTTTTGTTGTTGTTGTTGTTTTGATTTTTTTTTTTTTTAGTGCCGGTACTGTAGCTTGAACTCAGGGCCTAGGTGCTGTCCCTGAGCTTCTTTGTTCTCAAGGATAGCAATCTATCACTTGGGCCACAACACCAATTCTGGCTTTTTCTGAGTAGTTAATTGGAGATAAGAGTCTCAGGGCCTTTTCTGCCCAAGCTAACTTTAAACCACAATCCTTGGATCTCAGCATCCTGAGTAGCTCATTATAGGCATGAGCCACCAGTGCCCAAGTAATTTTTTAAATATATTTTTATTGTAATTAATAGATTTTTTAAATATATTTTCCAAATAATTTTTTAAAAAATTGTTTTGGCTGGGTCTGGTGAGGTGGGTCATGGCTGTAATCCTAGCTACTCAGGAGGCTGAGATCTGAGGATCACGGTTCAAAGCCAGCCTGGAATCTAAACATGAGACTCTTATCTCCAATATTAACCACTAGAAAACTGGAAGTGGTGCTGTGGCTCAAGGGGTAGGGTGGTAGCTTGAGCTGAAGAGCTCAGGGACAGCACCCAGGCCCAGAGTTCAAGCCCCACAACCTACACACAAAGACATTATTTTATTTTGGTTTTCTGAGGCAGTCTCCCTTTGCACTTCAAAGTTCCCTTGAATATGCTGTGTAACCTAGGTTGGCCTTCAACTCTCAGTACTCCTGCTTCATTGTCCTGAGCACAAAGCATACTCAACTGACCAAGTGACTTTTAACAAAATTATACAAATAATACATGATTACTGTAGAAAAATAGAAAATAGGGGCTGGGAGTTTAGCCTAGTAATGAGTGTTTGCCTAGCATGCACAAAGACTCGGTTTCGATCCACGGTACAACACACATAGAAAAAGCCAGAAGTAGTGCTGTGGCTCAAGTGGTAGAACTCTAGCCTTGAGAAAGCCCAAGGACAATGCTCAGCCCCTGAACTCAAGCCCTAGGACTGGCACAAAAAAAATAGAAAATAGATGAACATATAAAATTCACTGTAAGAATTACCAGCTAGGGGGCCGGGAGTTTGGCCTAGTGGTTAAAGTGCTTGCCTAGCATGCATGAGGACCCAGGTTCGATTCCTTGGTACCACATACATAGAAAAAAGCCGGAAGTGGTGCTGAGGCTCAAGTAGTAGAGCTCTAGCCTTGAGAAAGTCCAAGGATAGTGTTCAGGCCCTGAGCTCAAGCCCACGACTGGCAAAAAAAAAAAAAAAAAGAATTACCAGCTAGGTGCAGGGTGGTATATGCATACACTCCTCACTAATAGAGACTGAAACCTAGAAGATCGTGTTTTTTTTTTTTTGCCAGTCCTGGAGCTTGAACTTATGGTCTGGGTACTGTCCTTGAGCACTTTCGCTCAAGGCTAGTGTTCTACCACTTAAGTCACAGTACCACTTCTGCCTTTTTCTGTGTATGTGATACTGAGGAATCAAACTCAGGGCTTTGTGCATGCTAGGCAAGTAATCTACCACTAGGCCACAATCCCAACCCAAGATCATGTTTTAAAGCCAGCTAAGGCAAAAAAAAAGTCTGAGAGACTCCATCTCTAATTAACTAGCAAAATACTTAGAGGGATGGGGAGTGTAGCCTAGTGGTAGAGTTATTCACCTAGCATGCACAAAGAAATTCTCAAAATGTGGTCTGGGAGATGTATACCAGAATGTTCATGCCTATACTTCATTAATGAAAAATTGGCAGCAACCACCAATCTCCTCAACCAAGAGAATCAAATACTGAAGAAATGATTTGCTTAAGTTAGAAAGACATTGATCATGTCTTTAATACTGCCTACTCTAGCTAATCCAAGCTTGTTTCCTAGGGGTGTTTATGCCCATTGGTTTGGTTTTGCAACCGTGGATGGGATCTGCAGCAATGGCCGCATCATCAGTTTCTGTAGTCCTCTCTTCTCTCTTCCTCAAACTGTAAGTATGATGGCTTGCTCATGTTGCTACTTTTTTTGGAGATGGGGTTTCACTGTGTGCTCCAGGCTAGCCTCGAACTCAATTCTGCCTCAACCTTCCAAGTGCTGGGATTATAGGCCTGTGCCACCAGGCTCAGCTTTCATATACCTTGATTCGTCCACAACTGGACTTGGAATATTTTGTTTTTGTATTGATTAATAATAAGCCCATGCTGGGTACTGGTGGCTCATGCATAAAATCTTAGCTACTCAGGAGGCTGATTATCTGAGAACCGTGGTTTGAAGCCAGCCTGGGCAGGAAAGTATGTAAGACTCTTCATTCCAATTAACCACCAAAAAGACTGAAGTGAAGGTATGACTCAAGTGGTAGAGCCCAAGCCTTCAGGAAAGAGGCTCAGGGACAACCCTTAGGCCCTGAGTTCAAGCCTCAGGACCAGAACCAAAAAAAAGCCCAAACAGTAATATGAGTTATAATTTGCTAGCTCCTTATAAAAATTGAGCTATGTTGTTCTTATTGGTCATTAGCCCAAGCACTGTCTTTGGGCATTTTTGCTCAGGGCTAGCACTCTACAGCTTTGAGCCACAGTGCCACTCCTGGCTTTCTGCTAGTTGGAGGTAAGAGTCTCAGGGGGACTTTTCTGCCTGGGCTGGTTTCAAACTGTGAACTGCGATCCTTGTATTTTAGCCCTTTGAGTAGCTGGGATTATAGGCATGAGCCACTGGATCCCACCTGACTGAGAATTAGGATATCTGATCATTACAACTCCACACAATCCATTTCAAGCTACTTCCCTCACAGTGACTGCCTTTGTTCATTTCATTCCAAGCAAATCTTTTTCCTTTGTTCATATAACAAGTATATGGTTTCCATTTGCTTCTTTTAAACTAGTGCCCTTTTGCATGTGCCCAGATATAGGAAACCCAGTTATGAGAATTATGTGCTGCCTGCCCGGAGCCAATTAGGACAGAAGAGCCCTTCAGAAATCAGCATTCATGTTGGGATAGATGACACCTCAAGAAATTCTCCTAAACTGGGTTTGCTGGACCGGATCGTTAATTACAGCAGAGCCTCCATAAACTCACTACTGTCTGATAAACGTTCCCTAAACAGCGTGGTGACCAGTGAAGCAGACAAGCACTCCCTTCTGGTGGGGGACTTCAGGGAAGATGACGACACCACGTTATAGAAGGCGCCAGAGAAGGCTGCTGTTGAAATTGTTATGCACTGACATTCAGCACATCACCTTGGCTTTTCAAAATCTTGTAGAAGGACTTTATGTTGGTTTCTGGCTCCTAGATTACTAAATGCAATTGTTACATGGGGGAAACAATATCACCTTCAGGACACAAGTTCTGAACCTAGCTTTATCAAAATGAGTTACCAGCATGTTTTGTTTTCACTAATGACAGACTAAGGGTAGAGCAGTGCAACTGAAAACAAGACAATTGATTAGAGCTTGCCCAGTGGCTGCTAAAGGAATAGATTTTTTTTCATTGACCAAAATAAAAGGCCCAAAGAGAGGGTATTGTGAAATCTTTAGATTGGAGAGAATAACTTTAGGGATATTTTTGAGCCTGTATCCTTGGCCTACTGGGGCAATGCCTTTGAAAGCACTGTTGAACACATGTAGTTTTAGAAGGAAAATAGTTAAAACTGTTTGAAAGTAGACGTGCCTTATTTATTGTAGGTTTCTTTGTCCTTTATTTTCCTATGTCCTTGATCTTGCAGTTTCTTAAGATGTTGTCTTTTGTTGTCTTCCTTCAAGTAAGCCAAGTTAGATGGTTTTTCATTGATAAAAATAACTGACATCAGGGACTGGGGGGTGGCATGGCATAAGTGGCAGAGCACTTGTGAGTATGCTTGAGGCCCTGGTTCAATCATCAGTGTCACAGAAAAAAAAACTGACAGTAATCACTCCAGAGATTAAGGCAGAAACAGCATGAGTTTGAGGCTATAATACAAGACCCTGCCTCAAAAGAAAGTATAAACAGAGCCCCTCAAAACTGACAATATGTGTCTTTGTTTTTTGAAACATTTTCTTGCAGCTCCAAAGACTTTAAGGATCTGCAGTGTTGCTTGCCTCCCATTTTTTCCATTGTTGTAAAGATTTATAAAACCTCCCTACCTCTGTGCTAGCTCACACTTCACTCCTGGTGATTTAAAGTCTTTAAGTTATTCTTTGTGTTGTCTGTCCATCGGTTTCACTCCAGAAAGTTAACACTTTGAGCTTCTTTTACTCAAAAAGATTTTTAAGATTAACACTACTATCTTTAACATACACAGGTTATATAAAACTAACCTGAGTTCACTAAATTTATCTTTTTATCTAGAACATAATCACTTGGCTAGTATATATGATTTAGTACATAACTTGTCAAAATGACATTTTAAAATAATGAACACAAAGTTGCTTTTTTATGAAATAACAAAGCCCAGTAAACTGTAATACAGAAATTACAATTTCCACAGATTTTGATACTTTTTAGTCAAATAAGATGAGATTCTCATTTAAAACATTTGCACTTGACTAGTTCGTAAGGTTGGCAGATTTAAGGACTTGTGACTTCCAGTTGCCATATAGATTTAGAAATTTCCCTGTGACTGTCTGGAAACCAGTACACTGGATGGAGATTTGGTACTTCTATGACTAGTTACATTTCCTTGTTGGTCCAAAGTGGAGTTCCTATGCAGAAAAGGTAAACCAAGAGAACTCCTGAGGAAATTCCTAACATAGGATTTATATTTAGATTTAAGTTTCTTCCTTTGAGAATAGTACTAAATATTTAAAAAAATATGATTTTTCCAGGGAAGAGTCTAAAATCAACTGGAGGGAGGAGACACTTTCTCTTGCACCCCTTTTCTCTTTTTACAAATACCCCATGTTTACAACATTCCATGCTATCTTTTCAGATTTGGAAGGGATCTGATTTCTATCTTAGCTATCTTAAGGAGAGAACTGAAACTTTTTGATGAAGGTGCTATTAATCTAGAAAGGCAAACCTATTTTAATGAAGCATGAATGAGTGTATGTATGTTTAAGCACTCTCTTGGAGCAGTGCCTATGCCATCTTCTGTGCTTGCAGATGGGAGTTTTAATGTCTGTTTCTTAACTTAATTCCAGTAGCTCATCACAACTCCTTTTTCTAGAAGAAAATACAATATCATAAATGTTAATAGATATTTTCTCACCCTGGAGCTATTGAGGAAAGAAGCCTGCCTCTCCTTCTTTCCTCCTTTCCCTTCTTCCATCCTCCTTCCTTCCTCTTGGCTCTATATACATATCATAGGACAGTGAAACTAGCAGCTTCCAGCCTTGGGAGTAACCAGAGAGTGTTTCATTTCTTAAAATATCAGAAAACATGCTGTTTAGAAAAACTCCATCCGGGATGGTAGTTCCAGTGGTAGAGTGCTTATGTAGCAAGCCGAGGCCCTGAGTTTAAACCTAGTACTACCAAAACATTAAACAAGATAAAAACCAGAGTCATACTTTATCAAATAGCCATATTTAACGTTCCTCTACCACAGTCTCTTGTAATCTTGAACTCTCATCAGCTTCACAGAGAAGCTGTATTCACAGCTTTCAGTAGCTTTAAGTAAACGTTTTAAAAATATGCATCTGTGTATGTTTATTCATATACATATGTATATGTGTATACATGTGTGTTTGTACACACATACACCAACATTACCATATAGAAGGAAAATGGATGTATATGGAAGATGGTTTGCATCTTTTAAACTGATCTGAATTTTCTTCCCTCCTCTAACTTTGTAGCACCCTGCACTCTGTCTATAGATAAAGGAAGGCTTGGATTTCTAGGGCTGCTGCAAACTCAGCGTTGGGCACTTTTCACTTAAATATCCAAAGAGGCCTTTTGAATTTCAAAAGATCGCAATGCCACTAGAGCACTTATTATTATAGTCTAAGAAAGATATGGTTGTCAATCATGAAAATAGAAATGTTATTTTCCTAGTTTAGGATCAGCATTTTAGAAAGTTAAATTTGATGCCTTGTGAACAAATTTTATATTGTGCTTTAATTTTTTTAAATTATTCAAAATAGAGAGTGCTGAATATAATACCATTGATGTTTCCAAAAATGAGGTATGCATATCTTTTGTGGACACAGCTTAAAATCAAAAATGCATAGGAAAAGGTTTTTTTTCCATTACTTTAAAATGATTTTTGTTAATATTTATTTTACTGTATTTTGTTACCTTTTAGAGGTGAGACATCTGGTTACTGGTCATGAAAAAAATAAAAGACATTTTTGGTATCAATCCCTTTGTTTTTTCTATATATTTTTTAAGTATTTTTTTTCTTGATTTTATAACATTTTTATGAGAAAAGGTTTTTTACTTTTAGGTTTGCCCCATTTAGTCATCCAACTGACAAAGCAAAGCCACACCAAGCTTGACCAAATGTTGAGGGGGTTTGATTTGTCTGTAGCAACATTGCAATAACAAAGTTAGTCGAATGTCCTGTAGTGGAAAGAACTCCTTTACGTTCACTTGCCTTGTACAGAGGACAAACATAGGCATTTGACTTCACAATGTGAGACTTTTCCGCTTAATAAAGAGAGAGAAATATATCCATGAAAGTATTTTTTACCAAATATGAAAATATAGATTTATGCAATAATTACCTGCTTTTCCTTTTTTTTCTTTCCTTTTTTTTCTTCTTTTTTCTTTTTTCTTTTTTTTTTGGTCATGGAGCTTGAATTTTACACCAAGGCATTGTCCACAAGCTCTTCAGCTCAAAGCTTGTGCTCTTACCACTTAAGCCACAGTGCTACTTCCCCTGTTTTTACTTTTAAAGTCTCTCACTATGGGTTGGGTAACAAGATAAAGCACAAAGCCTGATTGTTATTTTTGTTGTTTTGTTGTTGTTTTGCCATTGCTGGGGCTTGAACTAGGGGCCAAGGCAATCTCCTTTAGCTTTTTTCCTCAAGGCTGGTGCTCTACCACTTGAGCTACAATTCCACTTTAGCTTTTTGCTACTTAACTGAAGAATGTTTTTCCCTGGACTGGCTTTGAACTATAATCTTCAGATCATAGCTACGTCTGTAGCTAGGATTATAGGCATGAGCCGCCAGCACCCAGCCAAAGTGTGAATTCTTGTCTTTAGATCAAAATGTCTTTATTAATGGCATGAATAAGAAATGCCTCATAGCTGGAAAACCAGGTGTCTCAACCTTATCTTTTTCATTAGAAAATATTTAGTGGACTATTGTTAAGGCATTGATTGGTTTGCTTGGTACCCAAACGAACAGCGGCAGCATTGTGCAATGTTCATCCGCAGTCAAGATAGTTTGTTTTCTCTAAGCATGTCATTCATCATACTTCTGCCGAGGATGTGCCTTCAACTTTATAATTACAGTGTTGTAAAAGAGTGCCTCGTTTACGACTCTTTTGTTATTTTGTCCGACTCCCATCTTACCTGCTGCTGCAGACTAAGCTTATGTCTTTGGGTTTTACTTTACTTGTGAATGTGAGGTATGGCAGGTCCCTGTGTTGTTCTTGTTTTTGCAGCTGGTGATTTTCTATATTCCTCTCCCTTTCCCTCACTCTTTCTCTTGCTGGTCCTGGGGCTTGAACTCAGGGCCTGGGTGCTGTCCCTGAGCCTCGTAGTGCTCAAGGCTAGTGCTCTATGACTTGAACCACAGTGCCATTTCTTTTTATCTGAATAGTTTATTGGAGATAAGAATCCTAAGAACTTTCCTGCCCAGGTTGGCTTTGAACCATGATTCTGAGATCTCAGCCTTGTTAGCAGGTAGGATTACAGCCAGCCAGCCATCCTTCCTTCCTTCCTTCCTTTATTTATTTACTTACTTTATGTATTTATTTATTTATTCATTCATTTATTTATTTGTTGATCCTAGGCTTGAACTCAGGACCTGAATGCTGTCTGTCCATAAGCTCTACTACTGGAGCCACAGCTCCACTTCAGACTTCTTGGTGATGAATCGGACATAAGAGTCTCACAGACTTTCTTGCGTGGGCTACTTTGAACCACAATCCTGAACTTACAACCTCCTGAGTAGCTAGGGTTACAGGCATGAGCCACTAGCTCCTGGCTTCATAATTTCTTTTAAACTATAATTTCCCATGTCAATGAAATAGTACCAATTTTAGAGTTCACCAGATCTCTGCAAAACGCTAGTTCTATCACTTATTAATTGTATTGGTAACTGTGTTATATTGCTACAGAAACACATTTCAAGAGTTAAAACTACTCTCACCCAGCGCCGGTGGCTCATGCCTATAAATCTAGCTACTCAGGAGGGTGAGATCTGAGGATTGAAGTTCAAAGCCAACCCAGGCAGGAAAGTTGGTGAGACACTTCTCTCCAATTAAGCTCAGGGAGTGCCCAGGTCCTGAGTTTAAGTCTCATAACTGGAAAGCAAGAAGGAAAGAAGGAAGGAAGAGGGCCGGGAGTTTGGCCTAGTGGTAGAGTGCTTGCCTAGCATGCACAAAGACCCGGGTTCAATTCCTTGGTACCACATGCAAAAAAGCCGGAAGTGGTGCTGAGGCTCAAGCGGTAGAGCTCTAGCCTTGAGAAAGGCCAAGGACAGTGCTCAGGCCCTGAGCTCAAGCCCGAGAAAGATTGGGCTGAGAGTTTTTGTCTGCCTATCATGCACAAAGACCTGGGTTTGATTTTTCAATTCACATACATAGAAAAAGCCAGAAGTGGTTCTATGTCTCAAGTGGTAGAGCTCTAGCCTTGATAAAGCCCAAACACTATTTTATTCTATTACATGGCTGTCTTTTTAATACTTTAGATAATTTTACCAGGATCTGGCTCCAAGCTCTCTGTTTGAAAAAAAAAAGGAAGCTATTTCCTTTCAAATATTGAGACATTTCCTGCCTTTTTCTACCAGTGCTCCCCCAAATTTCTGTACTTTTATTTCCTTATTTCTATGGGAACTCGTTTTCTTGACAGAAAAGCAGACACAAATTACAAATTGGGCAGATCTTCTTCACTGTAAGTAACAGTATAATGGATGTTTTCTTCCTTTCTTAACTGATATCATAGACTAAAACTTTTAACTAATTCTATAAATCTCAATAATTCATAATTTTAGATTTTTGTCTTGTATTTTCTGTCTCTTTTTTCTTACAAGGGGGTGGAACTGGGGTTTGAACTCAAGGCCCACTGCTTGCTAGGCTGGCGTCCTAGCACTTGAACCATACCTCTAGTCTGGCTTTTTGCTGGTTATTTTGGGAGTCTTTGGACTTTTCTACCTAGGCTGGCCTGGACCTATGGTCCCTCAAATTCTCAGCCTTCTGAGTGGCTGTGATTAAATATGTGAAGCTGGGCACAGTGGCTCACACTTGTAATCCTAGCTACCAAGGAGGCTGAGATCTAAGAATCACACTTCAAAGCCAGCCCTGGCAGTGAAGAACTTGAGATTCTTATCTCCAATTAATCTCTAGAAAATGAGAAGTGGAGCTGTGTCAATGTAAGGCTGTAGCCTTGTGCTGAAGAGCTCAGGGACAACACCCAGGCCCAGAATTCAAGCCCCATGATCCACAAAAGAAAGAAAGAAAAAGAAAGAAAGGAAGGAAAGAAGGAAGGGAGGGAGGGAGGGAGGGAGGAAAAGAGATATGAGACACCAGTGCCTGGGAAGCTAGCTTGTTTGCTTGCTTGCTTGCTTGCTTGCTTGCTTGCTTTCTTTCTTTCTTTCTTTCTTTCTTTCTTTCTTTCTTTCTTTCTTTCTTTCTTTCTTTCTTTCTCTCTCTCTCTTTCTCTCTCTTTCTTTCTTTCTTTCTTTCTTTCTTTATGTTTTGGTGGGTAATGAGGCTTGAACTCAGCCTGGGTGCTGCCCTGAGCTCTTCATTTCAAGGCTACTGCCCTACCCTTGAGCCAAGTCCCACTCCCTGTTTTCTTGAGGTTAATTGGAGGTAAGAGTCTCAGGTCCTTTTGTGCCCAGGCTGGCTTTGAACCTTGATCCTCAGATCTCAGCCTCCTGAGTAGTTTGATTACAGACGTTAGCCACCACCCGGTGGGAGCTTTACTTTTATAGGTTTTAGTTTTAGTACATTTTACAAAAATATCTCTGCAATGTTCTTTTTCTTTCTTTTTTTAAAATTGTGTCAGTATTTTGGCTAGAACTCAGGGCCTGGACAGTCTCCCTTAGCTTTTTTGCTCAAGGTTGGCATTCTATCACTTGAGCCATAGCTCCACCTCTACCTTTTTGGTAATTAAAGAAAAGTGTCACACACTTTCCTTCCTACACTGGTTGTGAACTGCAATCCTCAGATTTCAGTGTCCTGATAGCTAAGATTATAGGCATGAGCAACTGGCATCCACCAATGCACTGTTCTTTTATATTTACCATAGGTTACACATCTCTGCAGGCTTTCTAGTCTCCTTTTTTTCCCAATGAGTTCAGAGAATAACAAGGGTAAGCATGTTTAAGATATTACATATGGGACCTGGGAGTTTAGTGTAGTGTAGAGTGCTTGTCTAACATGCATGAAGACCTGGGTTCGATTCCTCAGTACCACATACATAGAAAAAGCCCGAAGTGGTGCTGTGGCTCAAGTGGTAGAGCTCTAGCCTTGAGAAACTCCAAGGACAATGGTCAGGCCCTGAGTTCAGTCACCAGGACTGGCAAAAAAAAAAACAAAACAAAAGATATTACATGCTATCTTTTCTCATCACAATAGCACCCTATACTATATTTCAGATTTTTTTAAATCTTCATATTCCTGTGGGGGGGTGGGGGGTTCTGGGGCTTGAACTCAGGCTTGAGCACTTTCTCAGCATTTGTGCTCAAGGCTAGCAATCTACCACATGACCCCAATGCCACTTCCAGCTTTTTCTTTTTCTTTCCTTTTTTTTTTTTTTGATCAGTCATGGGGCTTTAATTATGGGCATGGGTGCTGTCTTTGAGCTCTTCGCCTCAAGGTTACAACCCTACCCCTTGAGCCACAGCACCACTTCCAGTTTTCTGGTGGTTAATTTGAGATAAGAGTCTAACAACCTTAGTACCCAGGCTGGCTTTGAACTGCAATCCTTAGATTACAGTCTTCTGAGTAATCAGGATTACAGGTATGATCCACTGGTGCCTGGCTGTGGTTTTTTGTGTGTGGGGGGGTCTTGGGGTGTGAACTCGGGCTGGGTACTGTCCCTGAGCTCTTCAGCTCAAGGCTACTGCCCTACCCCTAGGCCTGGGCGTTGTCTCTGAGCTCTTCTGCACAAGACTACCACCCTACCCCTGGAGCCACAGCCCCATTTCCAGTTTTTTTTTAGTTATTAATTGGAGATAAGAGTCTCACAGTTTTTAGTGCCTGGGCTGGCTTGGAACAGTGATCCTCAGATCTCAGTCTCCTGAGTAGCTAGGATAACAGGCGTGAGCCACTGTGCCCAGCTAGATTTTTTTTAAAAAGGCATTACCTCTCTGAATTCCCTAGCTATAACCATGTTCTTGACAGATCATGCACAGGCCTCTTACTCTGAATTCTGCAGGAGAGAACTAAAGTGGAGGCTGCCAGCATCCCTCCCTGTCTCCACAAGGAGCTATCACAATACTCCAGCCCTTTCTCTGCCATTTTACCTTTTTTCTTCTCTCTGGAATTTCTCTTGTAGTGCAGACTGAAAAATGTAATGGCCTTCTAGCAGATCCAGGAGAGGAGGAAAGGAGTTATGCACAAATTTAAGAAAAGCATCTAAGTTACACGCTGGTGGCTCATGCCTGTAAATCGAGCAACTCAGGAGGCTGAGATCTGAGATTCACCAGGCAAGGTGCGCGGGGTGGGGGTGGAGAGAGAGAGAGAGAGAGCGAGCATGAGAGCACACAATTAAAGAAAAGTGACAGGGCTGGGAGTGAAACCTAGTGGTAGAGTGCTTGCCTAGCATACATGAAATGAAGTCCTGGGTTCAAATCCTTGGTACGACATACAGACAAAAACCAGGAAGTGGTGCTGTGACTCAAGGTAGTAGCTAGCCTTGAGAAAGCTCAAGGGCAATGTGCTGGCCCTAAGTTTATTCCCTAGTACTGTAAAATAAACAAACGCTGGGTTTGCTGCTATACACCCATTATACCAGCTGTGATGGAAAATATAAATAAGAGGATCACAATCCAGGATAGCTTGAGCAAAAAGTGAGACCTTATCTTTAAAATAACAAGGTCAAAAAAAGCTGGAGGCATGGCTTAAGTAGTAGTGTCTTGCAAGCACAAGGCCATGAGTTCAAAGCATAGTAACATACAAAAAGAAAAAATGAGGAAAAAAACTCACATGAGTATATGTAAGCCAGGTGCCAGTGGCTCATGTCTATAACCCTAGCTAGTCAAGAGCCTGAGATCTGAGGATAGAGGTTCAAAGCCAGCCTGGGCATGAAAGTCAGTGTGACTCTTACTTCTAATTAACCACCAGAAAACAAAGTGGTTCTGTAGCTCAAAGAGTACTAGCCTTGAACAAAATAGTTCAGGGACAGTGCCCAGGCCCAAGTTCGAGCCCTACAACTGACAAGAAAGTATGCATAGTAAAAGTGAGAGTATTCAAAAAGTTAAAAGATAACGTTCCCTGGGGGCCTTGCTCCAAACTTCCAGACCCCTGCAGAAAGTGTTTTCTCTACACACAAAGACTTTATGAAGTTACTGCAACAATATTGGGGTTTGCTTTCATCTTTTTCTGCACTGTCTCTGCTTGTGGTCCCAGGGTTTAAATGCAAGAAGCAATAGGCTGTGAAAGAAAAGTGTGTCTCCAGGCAGAAGGCAATCTTTTTTTGCCAGGCTTGAACTCAGGGCCTCTGAGTCCTTGAGCTTGCTCAAGGCTAACACTCTACCACTTGAGCCACAGCACCACTTCCAGCTTTTTCTGTGCATGTGGTACTGAAGAATCAAACCCAGGTCTTTGTATATGCTAGACAAGCACTCTACCTCTAGGCTACACTACTGACCCCAGCAGGCAATTTTGACCCTAATACTCTCAGAGACACATAAAATGGAGAGCAATATGGTTTAGCTCCCAAGACCTGTCCAGCAACTTCTCAGGTCTACCAATGGCAGGCAGAGATCCATGCATGGGTTTTAAGGTGTCTTTTCACCTAGCAGGACTTGCCTGAGATCAGTTCTTGATGGTTTGGTACTTCAGAGTTCTGTCTTCTCACAAGTTTCTCTTGGCCAGCGTTAGTGTTGTATGAATATACCAGTAATGGTGCCTGAGCACTGTCCCTAAACTTTTATGCTCAAGGCTAGTGCTCTACCACTTGAGCCACAGCTCCACTTTCAACTTTTTGGTGGCTAATTGGAGATAAGAGTCTCATGGACTTTCCTGCCATGGTTGGCTCTGAGTCCTGATTCTCAGACCTGAGTCCTGAGTAGTTACAAGTGTAAGCCACTGGTGTCTGGCTTGGCCAGCAACTACAAAAGTTTGACTCCTAAACTCAAGCAAGTGTGGGACAATTTGGGAAATTCCATCAAACAGGCAATGGAATGAAGAAGTAACAGAGGAAGGAAATACCCGGGGGATGCTCACAGTTGACCTAGATGAAAATAAAGCTGGCCATTTTCAGGAAGGAATGAGGAGACAGACTCTCCCACCCCACCCTGTCTGCTTCCTGAGCCATTTCAGGCAGTCTGTATGGAATTTTACCCAGTCCAGGGCTGGACCCAACTGAGCAAGACCAAGATCTCCCAGACAGCAAGAAATCTGGAAGAATTGGCAGTGGATAGAAAATGAAGTTTTTTCCCCCTAGAAACCTGTTTTCTTTTGCACTACACACCCAACAAGACCTTGGCACATCTGCACACCACCGCCTACTTCTACCCCACTCTAAGCCAAAAAAGAGGAAATATAAGGAAGAAGAGGCCTTTGGCTTTGGGTCACTTTTCCTATGAGCTTACAGCAGTCATCTTGAGATTTTGCCAATTGTCAAGAGAGACAGTCTCTATTTTAGAGACAATATGAGTATGAGAAGATGAGCAAGAGGAATGTGTGCCCAGGCTTCTCACAGGTGTGCTCTTTTCCTTGACTCTTGATTGCATCTCAGTGTTACCCAGGGAAGTTTACAGGAGCTCACTGCTTTCCAGCAATTATACTGTGTATACTAGATAGCATTACTAGGAATTAGGGATCAAGGTGTACACACACGCGCGCGCGCGCGCGCGTGTGTGTGTGTGTGTGTGTGTGTGTGTGTGTGTGTGTATTGCAAGTCCTGGGTTTGATGTCAGGGCTTGGGCACTGTAGCCCTCTACCACTTGAGCTACAGTACCACGTACAGCTTTTCTTTTCTTTTTTTTTTGCCAGTCCTGGGCTTGAGCTCAGGGCCTGAGCACTGTTTTTGGACTTTCCTCTAGGCTAGAGCTCTACCACTTGAGCCTCAGCACCACTTCAGCTTTTTCTGTGTATGTGGTATCAAGCACTCTACCACTAGGCCATACTCCCAGCCCTCAAAAAAAGTTTTTTTTTCTTTAAAGTAACTTACTTCATCAGAACATTGATGACTCACACCTGTAATCCCAGCTACTCAACAGGGATCTGAAGATTAAGTTTCAAAACCAGCCCAGGCAGGAAAGTCTGTGAGACTCCTATGTCCAGTTAATCACTAAAACGCTGGTAGTGGAGCTGTGAATCAACTGACAGAGCATTAGCTTTTAGCAAAATAAAAGCATGGGGACAGCATCCAGGCCCTGAACTCAAGCCCCAATACTGACAAAAAAAAAGACATTTCTAAGAAGAGCAGTAAAAGCATTGAGTTTCATTTCCACAAAGACAGCCTAGAGTAATCAAAAACAAAACCAAAAATAAATACTTTGACTCACAACCAGCTTTCCCCTGAGACTCACAAGATGCCTTTCCACAAGTGGGGGAATGGCTTGAAGGACCACACCCTTATGTATGTGAGTCAGGAGTTTTAACTGTTGACTTTCCTAGGAGTCATGAAACTGTTCAAAACAACGAAAACGTTACCCAGGGACTGCCATTGGTAGACCTGAGAAGTTGCTGGACAGGTCTTGGGAGCTAAACCATATTGCTCTCCATTTTATGTGTCTCTGAGAGTATTAGGGTCAAAATTGCCTGCTGGGGTCAGTAGTGTAGCTAGAGGTAGAGTGCTTGTCTAGCATATACAAAGACCTGGGTTTGATTCTTCAGTACCACATGCACAGAAAAAGCTGGAAGTGGTGCTGTGGCTCAAGTGGTAGAGTGCTTGCCTTAGCCCTGGGTTCAATTACTCAATACCACATATACAGAAAAAGCTATAAGTAGTGCTGTGGATCAACTGGTAGAGTGCTAGCCTTGAGCAACCTCAAGGACAGAGCCCTGACCCTGAGTTCAAGCCCCAGAACTGGCAAAACAAAAAACAATGTCCCTCAGAACTCTTGCCAACAGTCCCTTAGTTTCTGCCCCTTTTCACAATGATTTTGAAGGATGCTAGGAAAATTAATGGGATCACCTGTCATCCTAAATATTCAAAAGGCTGAGGTCTGAGCACTACAGTTTGAGTTCAGTCTGGGCAGGAAACTCTAAGAGATTCTTATTGGTCCAATGAACCATGAAAAATCTGAAAATGAAGCTATGGTGCTATAGCACTGTCTTTGAGCAAGAAAAGCTAAGGAACATTCCCTAGGCCCAGAGTTCAAATCCCTATGCAAGTGCACACACACACGTATGCACATGTGCACTTTAAGTCCTAACAAGGATTTCCATTTGTTGAGAACCTACATGTTAAACCTAGGTCAGACAATTTCCCCAACATTATTTCATGGAGTACCTCAAATAACCTTGTGAAGTACAGATTATTGACTTTCATTTTAATTTTTTTCCAAAAACCTGGGAGACTACAAGGGAAGGAGTGAGGTTGTCCAAAAAGAAATGTACTGTTCACCTGACTTACGTGACTATAACCCCTGTGTATATCACTTTATAATAACAATCAAAAATTTTAAAAAAGTTATTTAAATGCAAAGTTCTTTTTAAATTTTTTTTATTGTGGTGATGTACAGAGAGGTCATAGTTACATTCATCAGGTAGTGGGTATATTACTTCTTGAACACTGATACCTCTTCCCATGTTTTTCTCCCACTTTCCCTCCCCTACGTCCTCCCACTCATCTTGTTTTCTCCTTCCCTTCTTTTTTTTGAATAAACAAATATACAGTATACCAGATACCAAAGACAGATACAGTAACCACATGAGATAAACCTTAAGGGGAAAAGAAGATAAAAGAAACAGCTTCACATAGTACATTAAGAACCGCAATCACAAGGCTGGGAGTGTAGCCTGATGGTAGTATGCTTGCCTAGCATGCATGATGCCCTGGGTTCGAGTCCCCGGAATCACAAATATAGAAAAAGCCAGAAGTGGAACTGTACCTAAAGTGGCAGAGTGCTAGTCTGGAGCAAAAAGTGTTCAAGGATAGTGCCCAGGCCCTGAGTTCAAGTCCCATGACCAAAAAAATAAATAAATTGAGTTATAACTCCAGTTCAAGCCCCAGGCCTGGCAAGAAAGGAAGAAAAAGGAAGGAAGGAAGGAAGGAGAGAGAGAGAGAGAGAGAGAGAGAGAGAGAGAGAGAGAGAGAGAGAGAGAGAGGGAGCAAGAAAGAAAGAAAGAAAGAAAGAAAGAAAGAAAGAAAGAAAGAAAGAAAGAAAGAAAGAAAGAAAGAAAGAATCTTTACTGATCATAGACTGGTTTGGAACTGGGTTTTGGAAGATGACTTTAGAAGAGAATTTCTTGGTTTTCTTGAAAATGCTATAAAGTAGTTATTAGGAGAGAGAAAACTTAATCACACACATTGTCTTTTCTTGGCAGCCAGGTTAACATGGAAAGACTATTCCTTCGAACATGAACTTCACAAATCTGAAGGGTAGTTTTTCAAATATTGTAATTCCAAGACCTGGTGCTGACAAGATGAGCTCCAAGAGCCTCGTGCCTTCTCCAAAGCTCTGGCTCGCTTTCATAGGGTTTTCTCTGCTGCCTCTGGCAGAGGCATACGGCTTTCGGAAATGCACACAGTATGAATTTGACTTCCACCATGTGTTCTGCATTGGCAAGAATATCACCAACTTGACAGATGCCATAAGTGACATTCCTGCCTCCACTACTCACCTCAACCTGACCCAGAATCACATTCAGCTCCTTCCTCCCCACAGCTTCACCAATGTGTCTGCTCTGGTGGACTTGCGATTGGAATGGAATTCCATTTGGCAAATTAGCCAGGATGCCTTTAAGGGACTTGAAAACCTGACGATTCTGAATTTAATAGAGAATAAGATTCAAAGTGTCAACGCCTCTTTTGAGGGCTTGTCCAATTTGGAGACGTTGCTTCTGAATCACAATCAAATTACCCATATTGACAAACGTGCTTTTGTCCCTCTTGTCAAATTGAAATATTTGAACCTGTCTCGAAACTATATTAGCAATTTTTCCAATGTTTTGGAAGCCATCCACCATCTTGCACGCCTGGAATATCTGGATCTTACGAACAACAGTATTTTCTCCCTTGGTCACAGTCCAGGGTCATTGGGTTTCTTGACCCATCTGAGCCTGAGTGGTAACAAACTCATTGAATTAAATTTCTCTGCCTTGTCATTGCCTAATTTGACCAGTCTGGATGTCTCTCAGAATCACCATAGAATCATCCACAATGTGCATCTAGAAACTCTGCCCCAACTGAAGAGCCTGAATCTGAGTGGAACACCCGTGAACCTGGACATGCTTGTAGCCAGACAGCTGCGGAATCTACAGGAAATGGACATCAGTAATCGAGAGCTTAGAAGTGGTCATGTAAACTTGAATACAGTGTGTCATCTCTTCAGAAACTTACCCACACTAGAAAAGCTGGTTTTTCAGAAAAATGCTACTGATGCAAGAGGCATAAAACACCTTGCCAACTGCACCAGACTTTTGTTCCTTGACCTGGGCCAAAGCAGTGATTTGATTTACCTCCATGATGGCGAGTTTGATGCTATGGCCAGCCTCCAGACACTGAAGCTAAACAAATGCCGCCTTTCTTCTGTCAACAACCAGACTTGGAGTTCTCTCCAGAACTTGATAACCCTCGATCTGAGCCACAACCAATTTAAAAGCTTTCCAGATTTTACATTTTCCCCTTTGACGGGCTTGCAGTCCCTCTCTCTGGCTCAAAATCGCCTCACAGAACTCAACGGCAGGGCATTTTGTGGCCTGTCTTCCCTGAGGAAGCTCAATTTAGCTGGATGTTGGATAGTCACCATTGATCGATATTCCTTTGCTCATCTGCCAAATTTAGAGACATTAGATCTCGAGTACAACAATATTCGGAGTTTGAAGAGGCACACGTTTCAGTATCTGAGAAAGCTCCGGGCTCTTATTCTCTCCCACAACCTCCTGGAAAATATAGACAACACAGCCTTTTCTGGCCTCCCATACCTGCATCATCTTGACCTGACATACAACAGATTGTGTGCTCTTCATGCACACCATTTCTTGGGCCTGGAAAATCTGCAAGTTTTGAAACTCGGCTTTAATGAAATTTCATATGAAACCACTAGGACCTTGCACTTCCCTCCATTCATGAACCTCAAGTCTTTGAAACAACTCAACCTAGAAGGCCAAAAACATGGAATTCAGGTGGTGCCAACCAATTTTTTCCAAGGACTCACTAGCTTAGAGGAGTTACTCCTGGGAAAAAATCCCATGATCTTCCTGGACCATTTTCAATTTGACCCCCTGATTAATCTCACTAAGTTGGATATCTCCGGAACAAAATCTGGAGACCGAAGTCTCTATTTAAACACATCTTTGTTCAGAAATCTTGTCCAACTGAAAATACTGCGACTTGAAAATAACAACCTAGAGACCTTGGATCCTGGCATGTTCTCTAGCTTGCGCAGCCTTGAGATCTTCTCATTAAGATTCAACAGCTTGAAAGTCATCAATCAAAGCCTTCTAGCGAACCTGAAGTCTTTGATGTACTTTGATGTCTATGGGAATCAACTTCAGTGCACCTGTGCCAACATGTGGTTCCGAAACTGGTCCATACACACAGCGGCTGTCCACATCCCCTACCTCAGGAGCTATCCCTGTCATCAGCCAGACAGCCACAGTTTATTGATTGATTTTGATGAGGCCACATGTAATTTTGACCTGGAAAAGGTCTGCTTCATCTGCTCTTTCAGTGCGGTCCTCGCGACCATGTTCTTCTCTTGGTTTAGTGTCAACATGATGACATCTCTCTGGTATGGGCTGTATATATTTCGAGCCTGGTTTCTGGCTAAAGGGCCCAGGGTGGAGAAGGAGTTCCTGTATGATGCCTTCGTCTCTTTCACTGCCTCCGATGAGCAGTGGGTGTTTGAAGAGCTTGTCCCGGCTCTAGAAGGAGGTGGCCATCCCACCTTTAAGCTTTGTCTTCACCACCGGGATTTTGAACTAGGCATGGATATCTTTGAGAATATCCAGAATGCCATCAACACCAGCCGGAAAACCCTGTGTGTGGTTAGTAACCAGTACCTACACAGCGAATGGTGTCAGCTGGAAGTCCAGCTAGCCAGCATAAAGATGTTCTATGACTATGAGGATGTGATTGTGTTGATCTTCCTGGAAGACATCCCCCACTATAAGCTATCCAGCTATCACCGACTCAGAAGACTAGTGAACAGGCAGACATTCATCACGTGGCCAGAGAGTGCTCATGAGAGACCCCTCTTCTGGGCTCGGATTAAAAATGCACTGCACAATAAAAATGTGAAGAAAGACAATGCACACCTATTAGTGGAAGTCTAGTGGGAGACTTGAAGTCTTCTAATTTCGAACCGTTGTTGGTAGATACACACACACACACACACACACACACACACACACACACACACACACATGAGAGAGACAGAGAGAATGTTTAGGTCTGGCCAGGATGCTCCTGATCAGACCAAGGACCACTTGGGTACTGTCCAGCAGACAAGTGGAGGAGGAAGGGAACTGCTGAAAGAAGCGTTATGAACAGGGTCCCGCTCCTAGAGGATTACATATCTGAAAGAAATATGCCTTTTCTTAAGGGGGAGCCATGAAACACGAATCTCCTGTAATTCTACGAGCAGAAGATTCCTCATAAATGCTTAAGCCAGTTTCTCCAAATCAACTTCTAGAAAAACAGATTGAACTGCACTCAAGATCTAACCATAGAAACGTAGTACATGTGATTCATTAAATGTAAAGCAAAACAAATCATAAAAAGCAAAAAGAGGGTTGGGTGCCAGTGGCTCACGCCTGTAAGCCTAGCTGCTCAAGAGGCTGAGATCTGAGGATTGAGGCTCAGAGCCAGCCACGAAAATCCATGAGACTCTTCTCTCCAATTAGCCACAAGAAAACCAGAAGTGACTCTGTGGCTCAATGTGGTATAGCATTAGATCTGAACAAGAGCCCAAGGATAGCACCAAGGCTTTGAGTTCAAGCCCCAAGACTGACAAAACAAAAATAAACACAACCCTACTTAAGCAGGCTCTAGCCAACTCTGTCTGTATAAAGAGAGCTGGACATGTTTGGGGGAGGACATTTTAGATGTGGTGCTAGGCAAGCTCTGTAATATTGAGCTATATTCCCAGCCTTGGACAGGACTTTGGAGAGATTGTAACTCATCGTTAGCTGAGGACCAGTTCTAGTTCCTTAAAGTCCCCATTGAAACGTATGTCTTTAGCTGGGTGTGATGGCCACACCTGTAATCCTAGCTACTCAGTAGGCTGAGATCTGAGGATCAAGGTTCAGAGCCATCCCAGGCACAAAAAGGACCTGAGTTGGGACCAGGATTTTGGCCTAGTGGTAAAGTGCTTGTCTAGCATGCACAAAGACCTGGGTTCAATTCCTAGGTACCACATACACAGAAAAAGCTGGAAGTGGTGCTGTAGCTCAAGTGGTAGCCCAAGGACAATGCTCAGGCCCTAAGATCAAGGCCCAGGACTGGCAAAAAAAAATCAGAAAAGCTTGTAGCATTCTGGGGTGGGGGGAAGTGGGAGAAAAACATGGGAAGGGGTAATAATATTCAATAAGAAATGTATTCACTATCTTACATATGTAACTGTAAACCCTTGTAATGCATAAGGCTATTTACAGCATAATAAAGTTATCTGCCTTAACAAAAAGGCATTGGAAACTTGGCATTTCTTTCCACTGCTAAAACTTGGGGCTAAGTATTAAAAATCTGGATCACTGTTTAAAAAAAATAAAACTACTTTGGACTTTCTCAGTCAGAGATCAAGAGAAAAGGACAGGGAAAACATAGGATGGGCCTGTGCACTTATCTTGAGGGGGGGAGGGGTGATCTAGCAAAAGGTACAGCTCAGCCAGCCCATGCATGATGTGACAGGGTAAGCTGGCATAAATGCAGGTCATCTAGCCATAAGGAGTCAGATGGGTATCTGCCCATTCTGAAAGCTGGGCCAGGTGCCCATCTTCGTCCTGTCTCTTTTCCTTTCAGATGGACACTGGAAACCTGATAATAAAATGGGTGATGTGATCGGTATTTCTAAAACTGCCCCTTGGGATATATTTTAAAAAATTGTTTAAGTTTAAAGGAGAGATCCTTTATAGAACCAGTGGCTCACGCTGTAATCCTAGCTAGTCAGTAGGCTAAGATCTGAGGATCAAGGTTCAAAGCCAGCCCAGACGTGAAAGTTAGTGAGACACGTATCTCCAATTAACCACCAGAAAACCATAAGTGGTGTTGTGACTCAAGTGGTAGAGTGTTAGCATTGAGTTGAAAAGCTCAGAGACAGCACCAATGCCTAGAGTTCAAGCCCCATGCCTGACCAAAAACAACAACAAAACGTTTTGAAGGACGGTTTAAAAAGGTTCATCTGTGTGATACAATTTGGTTTCAATGCTATTTTGCAAGTAAATGTATTTTTTAAGCATAAAGATGCTAAGTCTAGATTCTTGGGACAGCGCTGCTGCTTGTAATTCTTTTTTTTTTTTTTTGCCAGTCCTGGGCTTGAGCTCAGGGCCTGAGCACTGTCCTTGGACTTTCTCAAGGTTAGAGCTCTACCACTTGACCCTCAGCACTACTTCCAGATTTTTTCTATATATGTGATACCGAGGAATCGAACCCGGGTCTTCGTGCATTCTAGGCAAGCACTCTACCACTAGGCCAAACTCCCGGCCCCATGTAATTCTTGCATTAAGGAAAAATTGTCATTTGGATTCAAAAGTTTTCTAAGAGTTAAATTCAGACTGCAAGAAAAAAAAAACAATGGCTATTTTAAAACAAGTGTCAAGAAGCGGTCAAGAGGACAGGGGCAGTACCAAGTGCCAGTGTTTTAAAGGGTTCTTCAAATACAAATAAAAACTAAAGCTAAAAAGCGAAACACTAAAACAGAGGTTAGAAAAGGTTTGAAAAAATCAGGAATGGGTTTCTGGATTTAAAAGTTAAAAGTAAAATTGTTCTCAATGTTTGTTTTTAAAATGGAAAAAAATTAGGGCCACCAAAATGATTGTTTGATTGCTATTCCAGTTTTCCATGCAGGTTTTCTGTAACAATTGCAGGCAGGCCCACAGAGGACAAATAATTCTTACAAGTTTGTCAGAGGAAACTTTGGCCCTTAATAAGTTCCAGGCAAGACCATGCTTACGAACTACTTCTAATGACCACCTTTATTGTTTTTAAGTGGAGTAAAGTGGCTTTTTGTAAAGACTCATTAATTTGAAAACTGGTTTGAAGCCAGTCCTGGCAGGGAAAAGTCCCTGTGAGATTCTTGTTTCTAATTGGCCAGCGTGCTGGCAGGAAGAGATGCTGCAGTAAAAAGTGGCAGAGTGGTGGCCAGGAGTTTGGCCTAGTGGTTAAAGTGCTTGCCTAGCATGCATGAAGACCCAGGTTTGATTCCTCGGTACCACATACATAGACAAAAAAAAACCAGAAGTGGTGCTGAGGCTCAAGTGGTAGAGCTCTAGCCTTGAGAAAGTCCAAGGACAGTGCTCAGGCCCTGAGCTCAAGCCCAGGACTGGCAAAAAAAAAATGGCAGAGTGCTGGCCTGGAGTTGGATGGATAGCTGAGGGACAACACTTAGGCCCTGAGTTCAAGTCCAGAAACCCAACCCAATGGGGCCTTTATCCCAGCATGGGAAAGACACTCCTGGGACAAAAGCAATGGAACATCCAGAGGCCATTAAAATCCACTGCTCGGGGGGCTGGGAGTTTGGCCTAGTGGTAGAGTGCTTGTCTAGAATGCATAAAGACCCAGGTTCAATTCCTGGGTACCACATACATAGAAAAAAAAGCTGGAAATGGTGCTGAGGCTCAAATGGTAGAGCTCTAGGCTTGAGAAAGTCCAAGGACAGTGCTCAGGCCCTGAGCTCAAGCCCAGGACTGGCTAAAAAAATGCACTGCTCGAATGGTGTCATATCTTGTAGTCACTTGTGCTTGGCCAGGACGTCATGGAAAATAGTCTAAGCATGCCTTTCTAATGCCCATGTCTATCTACTTTGTAACTGGACAGGAACTTGCCAGTCATCTGTGATAGTGGATAATAAACAAGGTAATTAAATGTGGGGGATAATTTAAAAATCCCAACCCCCTGCTCAAATCCCTAACTGGCAGTAAATTTTGGGCTGCCATCAGCCACATAAATTCAGGAAAAGAAATTTGTGGACCTGAGATTGTGTCCCTACTAATCTGTATATCGGCCTGCACAGGTAACTTAGGCATTGTTAGGTCACCAGAGATGGAGTTCTCCAGGCAGTCAGGAAATGTTTCTGCAAATCAGAGTGCTAAAAAGTTACACTGCTATAGAAAAAAAAAGTCTGTGTAATTGTTAAAGAAATGTTGTAGGTAATTTCTTATTTCTTGCAATGACATCTGATCCTGGCTATCTCTTGGTTTAAATAGGCTGAGGCTATAGGTTCCTGGCTAGGCATGGTCCACGCTGCTGAGTCAGATTAAAGAAGTTATAGGTAGTGGTTCCCACCTGTAATCCTAGCTACTATTCAGGAGGCTGAGATCTGAGGATTGCAATTCAAAGGCAGCCAAGGCACTAAAGTCTGTGAGACTCTTCACTCCAATTAACCACTAGAAAACTGGAAGTGGCTCTGTTGCTCAAGGGATAGGTTAGTAACATTGAGCTGAAGATTTCAGGGAACATTGCCAAGGCCCAGAGTTCAAGTGCCACAACTGACTAAAAAAAAGATGGTTTTCGCTGATCAGTCCCTTTAAGATCAAATGACTAGAGTCACTTTTAAATTAAAAAAAACTAGGAAGGATAAAATTAAAAGAGAGAGAGAGAGAGAAAGGAACAACACTGGTAACAAGTGAACAAGTGTACAAGTGTGGAGATTGCACTTGTAAGAGAGATAGTTATAGCTCAAGCCCTCTATGTCTGCCTAAACATCCTGGTCTGATTTTTTCTTTTTGCTAGGACTGGGCTTGAGCTCGGGCCTGAGCACTGTCCTTGGACTTTGACAAGGCTAGAGCTCTACCATATGAGTCTCAGCACACTTCTGGCTTTTTTCTATGCATGTGGTACCGAGGAATCATACCCGGTGTCTTTGTGCATGCTAGGCAAGCACTCTACCACTAGGCTAAACTACCGGGCCTGGTCTGATGTTCTTAAATATATGGCTAACTGTCACCCTGGTAAATTGCACTGGGCCACTGCCTAAAACTCTCTTAAAAACCAGAGGGGCCCTGCCAGGCGGGGTGACTCACATCTACAATCCTAGCTACTCAGGAGGCTGAGATCTGAGGATCATGGTTCAAAGCCAGCCCAGGCACTAAAGGCCTTGAGATTCTTTTTCTTTTTAATTTATTTTGCCAGTCCTGGGGCTTGAGACTCTTATCTCCAATTAACCACCAGAAAACTGGAAGTGGTGCTGTGGCTCAAGGGGTAGGGTGGTAGCCTTGAGCTGAAGAGCTCAGGGACAGCACCCAGGCCCAGAATTCAGGTCCCACAACCCACAAAAAAAAAACAAACCAAAAAAAATATGGGGCCTCAGCCTTGCCAAGACTATGTAATTTATCCTTCAGCAGTCTGAGTAGCAATTTTCAGGCAACCCAGCAAGAGGTGAGACAATCCATCAAAGCCCGCTGGGACCATAGCCCAGCCCTGCCCAGATCCAGCCCATCTCTACAGGAGGTAAAAGTTGGGCCCAGAGTTTGGCCTAGTGGTAGAGTGCTTGCCTAGTATGCACAAAGACCCGGGTTCGATTCCTCGGTACCACATACATAGAAAAAAGCCGGAAATGGTGCTGAGGATCAAGTGGTATAGCTCTAGCCTTGAGAAAGTCCAAGGAGAGTGCTCAGGCCCTGAGGTCAAGCTCACGACTGGCAAAAAAAAAAGTAGAAAATTGATGGGACTTCTGCCTGACTCCATCATCCACGACTGCTTCTCTGTGAAAGGTGGCTTTGGATCCGCTAAAATTAAGATCTTCATAGGACATTCTTTTTGTGATATCCACTAACCCTCTCTACTCCCATGGAGGTAAGAGTTCAAAGCTTCCCCCTGCACACCGTCCCTCCCCAATTCATTTCTGGCATGTCAAGCACTACCTATCTAACCAAACATATCTCACTCCTCTGAGTTGACTGGACCTCTGACTCTATGGATAAACAAATTGGACTCAGTCTCCCTCACATCACAGAAGAAATGAAGCCATGAGACACAGAGGATATGGAGGCAGGTATAACATCACTGGTCAGCCTTAAGCACTTGAGGCATGGGATTAAATAAATTATGTAGTCATGACAAGTCACGGCCTTAGTCAGCTCTGGTGTGGTAATAAGTTAATTCCTTCTGGGTGTGTGATTAGGAGCAGCAACCCCACCAGCCTGGCCCCTGTTCATCGGATGTGGGTGAGCCTAGGAGACCATATCCTCTGCATCTCCTTCTACCTTTTCTTGTGTATCCTACAAGGTGATTCCCTACAATGGCTATAAATTTGTTATTGTTTATCTTTTTTTTTTGCCAGCCTTGGGGCTTGAACTCAGGGCCTGAGCTCTGTCCTTGGGCTTTCTCAGACTAGAGCTCTACCACTTGAGCCACAGCACCACTTCCGGCTTTATTCAATGTATATGGTGCGGTGGAATTGACCCCAGGACATCATGCATGATAGGCAAGCACTCTACCAATAGGTCAAACTCCTGGCCCCATAACTGTTTTTCTTAAACAGCTGTGTTAAGTTTTATTTGGGATTCCTGTTCTTACCATGTGGTTCTGTTTGTTTTTTAATTGCAATTGTTAGTAATGAGACCCTCCCTGCAGAATAGAAACTCAGAACAAACTGCTCTGTTTCTGTACCCTGCTGAGTTAATCACCTTGAGGCAGTTTTGAGGCTAGCCTAGCCCCACAGGCCAAAAGAAAAAAAGGGGTAGGTGATCTCTGCATAGTAGCACATATGCTCCCCCAAGTATGAGGGGAGGACACATATTGGTAAGCCAACTGGTGGCCACAGAAATAGCTGGATCTGCTTTGATTTAAAACATCTGTGCTTACCAAGCGAGACAAGCATTTTAGAGACCTGAGCAAGCGGGTAATCTGACCTCAGGCACATAGAACACTCTTACTAGCTGGCTTAAAAGCCAGGTAGGGGACAGGGAGTTTGGCCTAGTGGTAGAGTGCTTGCCTAGCAGGCAGGAAGACCCGGGTTCAATTCCTTGGTACCACATACATAGAAAAAAGCTGGAAGTGATGCTGAGGCTCAAGTGGTAGAGCTCTAGTCTTCAGAAAGTCCAAAGACAATGCTCAGGCCTTGAGCTCAAGTCCAGGACTGGTAAAAAAAATTCTGGAGTGATCGTAAAAGTTAGGCTTTTGTCAGAAGAGACTTGGAGAAGCAGGTATAGGCATATGAAAACAGTAAATATAGGTTGGTACCAATCACTTTTCTCATGGTCCTCCTGGGCCACAACCCTAGTTTTGGCCATTGCAGGACCGCTAGCTCTCCTGCTACTTAGCCTCACTGTGGGGCCCTGTATCCTGAAGGCCCTGATAAATAAAATATATAAATATAAATATATAAAATAAAATATAAGCCAGGGGCAGTGGCTCATGCCTGTAAACCTAGTTACTCAGGAGGCTGAGATCTGAGGATCGTAGTTCAAAGCCAGCCTGGGCACTAAACTCCATGAGACTCTTATCTCTAATTAATCACCAGAAAACCAGAAGTGGAGCTGTGGATCAAGGGTTAGGGTGGTAACCTTGAGCTAAAGAGCTCAGGGACAGTGCCCAGGCCCAGAGTTCAAGTCCTACTACCAACAAAATAAATAAAATAAAATATAAATAAATAGAAGCTCTAAAACCCTGGTAATTCAGACAGGTCCAAGACAGTTAGGATATAACCACTTGCTCCAAGAGAAAAAAAATTAAAAAGAAGAGAGATGGAAGTGTCCACAATTTGACTCTGTACTCGAGATATGGGAAATAAAATGAGGCCCTCAGCATGAGAGGAGCCATGAGCATGCTGGGAAGCCATGGCAAGAGACCGCTAGACAAACTTGTGACAGCCCTTAAGGAAAACAAGTGCAGAAATATAGTTTGTGGACAGCCAATTTTGAGAAGAAAGCTTACCTACATGCCTGCTGACAAACATATTTTGCTTCTATATTCTCCTTCTACATTTTGCTTACATTGCACAATGTAGGAGAGTTGAAAGATTCCATTTAATGTATGACCCCCCACCCTGTTTTGGGAAATAAAACCCGTTTGTTGTTATTTGTGGCTTCTTCTGGGTTCCCAGTGTCTAGGAGTAGTCCTAGCTGGTTATAATTGGCTATTGATGAATTCCTTTTTACAACTAATAAATTACCTCATAATTAAGATTTGGTTTTGACTCCCCGGTCTGGTCCCTGGGGCTCCTCAACTCTTACAATATTATGTTGTAGAAATGGTAGCTCCTGGGGCCGGGAGTTTGGCCTAGTGGTTAAAGTGCTTGCCTAGCATGCATGAAGACCTGGGTTCGATTCCTCGGTACCACATACATAGAAAAAAGCCGGAAGTGGTGCTGAGGCTCAAGTGGTAGAGCTCTGGCCTTGAGAAAGTCCAAGGCCAGTGCTCAGACCCTGAGCTCAAGCCCAGGACTGGCAAAAAAAAAAAAAAGAAAAAAAAGAAATGGTAGCTCCTACTGAACAACACATTGTTGAATCACCAATGGGTCATCGAAGAGATCAGAACAGAAATCCAACAGTTTATGAAATTTAACAGTAAGGAGCACACAAAATACCAACTCCTTTGGGACACAGCAAAGGCAGTACTCAGAGGAAAATTTATAGAGCTGAGTGCCTACAACAACAAGTTGGAAAAATTGCAGACCAACAAGTTAATGTCTCACCTTAAGCTCCTGGAAAAAGAGCAACAAACCAACCCTAATCCCAGTAGAAGAAAGCAAATTATTAAAATCAAAGAAGAATTAAATGATTTGGAATCCAAAAAAACTATAGAAAGAATCAACAAAACAAGGAGTTGGTTCTTTGAAAGAATTAACAAAATTGACAAACCCTTAGCAAATCTTACCAAAAAAAAGAAGAGAGCATATCGAAATAAACAAAATCGCAGATGAAAATGGTAATATCATGACAGAAATTACCAAGATTCAGAATATCATGAGGGAATACTTCTCAAACCTTTACGCCAACAAATTTGAGAATCTAGATGAAATGGATGAATTCCTAGCCAATATTAACATACCCACACTGAACCAAGAAGAACTAACCCAACTCAACAGGCCTATTTCAAGCTCTGAAATAGAAATGGCAATTAGAGAACTTCCACCTAAGAAAAGCCCAGGGCCAGATGGATTCACAGCTGAATTCTATAAGGTCTTCAAAGCAGAGCTCACACCAATACTCCTCAAGCTCTTCAACGAAATTGAAAATGAAGGTTGCTTACCACTCATTCTATGAAGCCAGTATAACCCTCATCCCCAAACCAGACAGAGATTCATCAAAGAAAGAGAACTATAGACCTATTTCTTTGATGAACATCGATGCAAAACTTCTCAACAAAATACTGGCCAACCGTCTACATCAACTCATCAAAAAAATTATACACTATGATCAAACTGGATTCATCACGGGGAGACAAAGCTGGTTCAACATACGCAAATCAATTAATATAATTCAACACATCAACAGGAGCAAGGACAAAAATCACATGATTGTCTCAATAGACGTGGAAAAGGCATTTGACAAGATCCAACACCCCTTTCTGTTAAAAGCTCTGGAGAAACTAGGAATCCATGGAACATTCCTCAATGTAATAAAGGCTGTGTATGAGAAACCCACAGCTAGTATTATACTTAATGGTGAAAATCTAAAGCCATTCCCTCTAAAATCAGGAATGAGACAAGGATGCCCACTCTCTCCACTACTAGAATTCCTAGCCAGTGCAATAAGGCAAGAAGCAAGCATAAAGGGGATCCAAGTAGGGAAAGAGGAAATAAAACTATCCCTCTTTGCAGATGACATGATTCTGTATTTAAAGAATCCTATAGACTCTACTCCCAAGCTCCTTGAGCTGATTCAAAACTCTGGAAGAGTAGCAGGCTATAAAGTCAACCCTCAAAAATCAACTGCCTTCCTTTACACCAACAGTGAGAGGAATGAGGCAATAATCAGGAAAGAAACTCCTTTCACAATAGCCTCAAAGAAAATAAAGTACCTAGGAATTAGCTTAACTAAGAATGTAAAGGACCTTTTTGATGAAAACTTTAAAACCCTAAAAAAGGAAATTAAAGCAGAACTAAGGAAATGGAAAAACCTCCCATGCTCCTGGATTGGAAGAATCAACATTGTGAAAATGACAATCTCGCCAAGGGCTATCTACAAATTCAATGCAATACCCATCAATATCCCAATGGCATTCTTTAAAGAAATAGAAGAGGCAATTCAAAATTTCATATGGAATAATAAAAGACCCCGTATAGCAAAAACACTTCTTAGCAGAAAGAACAGCGCTGGAGGAATTTCAATTCCAAACTTTAGACTCTATTACAGAGCTATAATTCTCAAAACAGCTTGGTACTGGCACAAGAACAGGCCTGAAGACCAATGGAATAGAACTGAGGACCCAGATACTAAACCACAGACCTATGGCCACCTAATCTTTGACAAGGGAGCCAAAAAAATAGAATGGAAGAAAGACAGCCTCTTCAACAAATTGTGCTGGCAGAACTGGTTAAGCGCCTGCAGAAAACTAAAGTTGGATCCTTCTTTGTCACCTTGCACTAGAATTAACTCCAAATGGATCAAAGACCTGGAGGTGAAAGCTGACACACTGAAAACTTTACAGGAAGGAATAGGAGATACACTAGGCCTCCTTGGCACAGGTAGAAACTTTCTTAATAAGGACCAAGAATCACAACAAATCAGAGAAAGGCTGGATAAGTGGGACTGCATTAAACTGCGGAGCTTTTGTATGGCAAAGGACATAGCTAGTAAATTAATTAGGAAGCCTACAGAGTGGGAGAAGATCTTCACCAACCAAACAACGGACAAAGGCCTCATATCTAAAATATATCAACAACTCAAAAAATTGAATCACTCCAAAACTAACCTCCAAAGTAACAACCATCCCATTAAAAAATGGGCCAAAGACTTAAAGAGAGTCTTCTCTGAAGAAGAAACAAAAATGGCCTATAGACACATGAAATGCTCAACATCTCTGGTCATAAAAGAAATGCAAATCAAAACAACTCTAAGATTCCACCTCACTCCAGTTAGAATGGCCAGGATCAGGAAAACGAATAATAACAGATGCTGGAGGGGATGTGGCCAGGAGGGATCACTACTACACTGTTGGTGGGAGTGCAAACTCGTTCAACCACTATGGAAAGCAGTGTGGCAGTGCCTCAAAAGGCTAAACATAGAACTCCCCTATGACCCAGCAATTCCACTACTTGGCATTTACCCAACCATCCAGAATCTAGGGCATACTAAATCCACTAGCACAACAATGTTCATTGCAGCACTATTCACCATAGCAAAGATATGGAACCAACCCAGATGTCCCTCAGTTGATGAGTGGATCAACAAGTTGTGGTATTTGTACACAATGGAATTCTATGCTGCTGTCAGAAAGAATGACATCGCCTCATTTGTTAGGAAATGGAAAGACTTAGAAAAAATCATATTAAGTGAAGTAAGCCAGACTCAAAGGAACTTAGGCTCAATGGTTTCCCTCATTTGTCATAATCAGTAGAAACCTTGGGCTCTACTAGCAGAGATCTGCACTAGAGCAAAATCTTGATACATAAGGCCATATAGTATGAAGCTAATTGAAAGGACCTGCAGGATATTGAAACAAAAGCCATATAAGGAATGATTGTTGTCCTTAATGTACTATGTTGTCTCTCATCTCCTTTGCTGTCCCTTGGTTATCTCATATTGTTATAGTATCTCACTTTGTTATCTGATATATTGAATTTATTTGTATTTGGTTATTTGAAATTGGATAGGGAAGGGGGTAAAACCAAGACGGGTGGGGGGTGTGGGGGGGAGGGTAATGGGTACCAAGACATGTGAAAGGGTATCAATGTATGTGAATTAATGCACCTTTTATCTGGCAAATATCATATAACCCTTTTACTAATTACAATAAAAAATGTGAAAAAAAGAAATGGTAGCTCCTCTGTATAGCACATGAATAGTAACAATAAAAAATTTAAAATGTATTGCATCTGATCATATAAAATATTTATTGAAGCAAACTCCAGGAAATTGAAACAAGAGGTTTTATTTTCTTTGTTATTATTTTTGTTTTCTTTTCTGTCTTTTTTCTTCGTTTAGCTGTTTTGGGGAGAGTAATGGGGAAGAGAAATGGAGAGACAATGGATAAACAAATGCAACAGTGGTACGCACTAGACTCTATGTTGAAAATGAACTATACAACTTGTAAGCAGGGATGGGGGAGGCGGGGGAACTGGGAGAGAGGGAGGGAAATAGTGACATTGTCCAAAAAGAAATGCACTCTTTACATGACTTGTATAACTGTAACCCCTCTGTTCATCACCTTTATGATAACAATAAAAAATTAAAATTAAAAAAGAAAAAATAGGGCTGGGAGTTTGGCCTAGTGGTTAAAGTGCTTGCCTAGCATGAGCGAAGACCCGGGTTCGATTCCTTGGTACCACATACATACAAAAAAAGCTGGAAGTGGTGCTGAGGCTCAAGTGGTAGAGTTCTAGCCTTGAGAAAGGCCAAGGACAGTGCTCAGGCCCTGAGCTCAAGCCCAGGACTGGCAAAAAAATAAAACAAAACAAAAACAAAACAAAAAAAAACATTAAAAAAAAAAAAGAAAAAATACTATATTGCAGAAGGAATTAATCTGTTCATTACATGAGACATATATGAACTATCCCATTTGTTAATCTTCTTTAAATCTAATTTTAAGACCTTGTCCTAGACTAAGTTGAGACTTAATATTAGCAATCACTGCATTCTCTATCCTTACGTATAAGCCTCTAATATTTTGCTCTGTTTCTTTCTTCTTTTATATATCTCAGGGTTTCCTGCTCAGGCAGGAAAGTCCATGAGACTCATCTGTAACCACCAAGAAGCTGGAAGTGGAGGTATAGCTCAAAAATGGTAGAATGCCAGCCTTGAACACAAAGCTTAGGGATACAGCCTAGACCCTGAATACAAACCTTAAGACTGTGGTTCCGGCCTGTCATCCTAGCTACTCAGGAGGCTACAATCTGAGGATGTGGTTTCAAAGCCAGCCTGGGTGGGAAAGTCTGTGACACTGTTATCTCCAATAAATCACCAAAAAGCCAGAAGTAGAGATGTGACTCAAGTGGTAAAGACCTAGCCTTGGACAGAAAGCTAAAGGACAGCATCCAGATTCCAAGTTGAAGCCTCAGAACACATACACAGTAATTAAAATGCCAAGCAATAAAGGGTCAAATAAGTGATATGGTCATTTGGCCTTTTGCCTTAAGCTAAATTAAAGAAGGGAAAAGATGATCAGAGACCACCTATCACTTTGTATTAATATGGCAACCTGGGCTGGCTTTGAACCTTGACCCTCAGATCTCAGCCTCCTGAGTAGCTAAGATTACTGGTGTGAACCACCATGTTCGAGCCTAGCCTGATTCCTTAACTGTAATCCTGTTGCTTAACTCCGCTGAACCTGAGTTCCACCTGAGAAGTTGAGATAATTAAGAGACTATCTTCCAGGCTGTTTTAAGGATTAAATAGGACATTGCATTGAAGAGCTTACGGGATTCCTGGCCCACAGATGTGAGCTAAGCAATCCATTATCCTGATTGAAGGCTCTGGGAAAGAAAGAGCATCCCTAGGCAGGTATATCTTTTTTTTTTTTTTGCCAGTCCTGGGCTTGAGCTCAGAGCCTGAGCACTGTCCTTGGACTTTCTCAAGGCTACAGCTCTACCACTTGAGCCTCAGCACCACTTCCGGCTTTTTTCTATGTATGTGGTACTGAGGAATCGAACCCGGGTCTTCATGCATGCTAGGCAAGCACTTTAACCACTAGGCCAAACTCCCGGCCCCGGCAGGTATATCTTGTTCACGAGTAGCATCTAGAAATAGAGACCACCAACTTTGTTCAATTTGTTCTTTGTAAGGCTGCCCCTAAAGGAGACTTAGGTTTTTTTTTTTTGTTTTGTTTTGTTTTTTTTTTTAAGAATAAGCAGGGGCCGGGATTTTGGCCTAGTGGTAGAGTGCTCGCCTAGCATGCACGAAGACCCAGGTTCGGTTCCTCAGTACCACATACATAGAATAAAGCTGAAGTGGTGCTCTGACTCAAGGGGAAGAGCTCTAGCCTCAAGAAAAAGTCCAAGGACAGTGCTCAAGCCCTGAGTTCAAGTCCTGTGACTGGCAAAACTATAATAAAATAAAAAATGGTACTAAGAATAAGCAGAATAAAACTGTATTGTGTATATATAATACATTTCTTTTGTTGTTATGGCTTTGTTTTTGCTGGCACTGGGGTTTGAGCTCTGAGGCTTGTGCTTGCTACATAAGTACTGTACTGCTTCACCTATGCACTCATCTTATTTCCTGTCATTATGTTGGTGGATAAGGTCTCAAATCTCTGCTTGTGCTGAATTAAAATGTGCCCTACCATGCCTCAATTATTTGTTGAAGGGGGGCATGTGTCACTGACTTTTTCCCTAGGTTGGGCTCTAAACTTGAACCTCCTAATTTCTGCCTCTCAAGTAGCTAGGATTATAGGTGTGAGCTCCCGGGCGCAACCCATGATGACACATCTTTTTCATACATTCATCTAGTGATAGACACCTGGGCTGGTTTCATAATATGGCCATGATGAAATGTAGTTGTGGTTGTGAAAGTATTTTTTATTGTATCGTAGCTTAGATTCTTTTTTTATTGTTGATGTTGGTTATGGAGCTTGAACTCTGGACCTGCGTGCTGTCCCTGAGCAATTCAGCTCAAGGCTAGCACTCTACCACTTTGATCCACCATGACATTTCTGGTTTTCTAGTGGTTAATAGGAGATAAGATTCTCATGGTCTTTAGAGCCTGGGCTGGCTTTGAACCGTGATTCTCAGATCTCAGCCTCCTGAGTAGCTAGGATTATAGGCGTGTGCTACCGGTATCAGGAACTGTTGCTTATTTTCTTGATGATGGTCTTTGTGACTTGGGTGAGGTAGAATGGCAATATTCTTTTGGTTTGCATTTCCCTAAAGTGTAAAGATGTTGACATCTTTTAAATGTATTAACTGGACATTTAGATTTCTTTTGAGATCTGTTTAATTCTTATGCCTATTATTGGTTAGATGATCTGTTCTTTTGTAATTTTAGTTCTTCATATATTCCAGATATTAATTTCCTGTTGGATGTGTAATTGGCAAAGATCTCCTCCCATTCTATCAACTGTCTCTTCACTCTGGAAATAGTTGTACAGAAGGTTTTTAATTTGATGTACTTCCATTTTTGATTCTTATTATTTCTTAAGCTATTGGAGTCTTATTGAGAAGCCAAATCTAATTTCTACAATGTAGACTACTTAAAGTCTCCAAGGTCCGAGCCTGTTGCACTAGGGAGTTATAAACACAATCTGGTCTAGTTGGATGGAGGCATGAAAGGAAAGGAGCTATCTATAGTGTGGGGGGGGGACAGGTGGCAACAGTTCACACCTGTAATCCTAGCTACTCAGGAGGCTGAGATCTGAGGATCACGGTTCAAAGTCAGCCAGAGTAGGAAATTTTGTGACATTCTGATCACCAATGAACTACTAAAAATCAAAAATGTAGCTATGACTGAAGTAGTAGACAGACCACCAGTCTTGACTGAAAGTGCTAAGGGAAGCCAGGTCCTGGTGGCTCACACCTGTAATCCTAGCTACCCAGGAGGCTGAGATCAGAGGAATGAAGCCAGTCTGGGCAGGAAAGTCCATGAGACTCTTATCTCCAATTACCACCAGAAAACTAGAAGTGGCACAGTGATTCAAGGTGGTAGAGCAGTACCCTTGAGCTGAAGAGCACAGGGACAGTGCCCAGGCCTACTTCAAACCCCATAACTGACAAAAATTCTGTGCTGTCATCAGAATGACATCATCACATTCATATGGAAATGGAAAGATTTGGGAAAAATCATATTAAGTAAAGTAAGCCAGACCCAAAGGAACATAGGCTCAATAGTTTCCCTCATTTGTCATAATTAGAATACATCTAGGATTTTCCTAGCAGAGGATCACAATAGCTAAGTGAAATGAACTCCACAATATGGAAACAAGAGATTTTTCTTTGTGATGTTTGTTTTAAATGTATTATGTGAATTTCTTTTTTCTGTCATTCCCCCCCCCCCATTGCTTATCCCCTGTTGTCACTGTATTTGATTTTATTGCCCTATGTATTATATACACATTTATTTAAATTAGGGAAGGGAAGAGGAACAACAAAGTCGTGAGACAAAGGGGGAGGGTATACAAGAATGATACTCTATCTGTCGAATGTAATGTAACCCTTCTACTAATGACAATAAAGAAGAGTGATACTGGACCAGGAGTTTGGCCTAGTGGTAGAGTGCTTGCCTAGCATGCACGAAGCCCCGGGTTCGATTCCTTGGTACCACATACATAGAAAAAAAAAAGCTGGAAGTGATGCTGAGGCTCAAGTGGTAGAGCTCTAGTCTTGAGAACGTCCAATGACAGTGCTCAGACCCTGAGCTAAAGTCCAGGACTAGCAAAAAAAAAAGAGATACTCAGAAGACAGTATGTTGAAAATGAACTTTACAACTTGGGGAGGATTTGGGGGGATTGAAAGTGGGAGAAAAACAAGGAGAGGGTAACGATGTGTGAAAAGAAATGGACTCACTACTTTATGTTACTGTAACCCATCTTTATATCACCATGACAATAATTTTTTAAGGGGAAAAAAAAGAAAGTGCTAGCCGGGTCCAGTGGCTCACACCTGTAATCAGAGCAACTCAGAAGGCTGAGATCTGAGGATAATGGTTCAAAACCAGCCTGGGCATGGAAATCCTTGAGACTCTTACTGCCAATTAACCAGCAGAAATCTGGAAGCAAGCCCAGGCACAAAAGGACCTGAGACTCTCATCTTCAATTAACCTCTAGAAAACTGAAAGTGGGGCTTGGCTCAAGGGTAGGGCAGTAGCCTTGAACTGAAGAGCTCAGGGATAGCGCCCAGGCCAAATTCAAGCCCAATGACCCACAGGTAGCATAGCTTAGTGGTAGCCTGCATGAAGCCCTGGGTTCAATTACTCAGTAACACATACACAGAAAAAGCCCGAACTGCTACTGTGGCAGAGTACTAGCCTTGAGCAAAAAGTGTTCAAGAAAAGTGCCCAGGCCCTGAGTTCAAGCCCCAGGACTGGCAATAAAATAAAACAAAATAAAATAAAGTGGGGGTGGGGAGAATGTGAACTCCAGAACCAGTTTCCTTACTATCACATGCATAGCGGTGCCATCTGGTGGTCATAAGATGAATCACAACCATCTTGCAGATGCAAATGGAACCCAGGCCATTGCACCAACTAAGCAAGCATACTACCACTGAGCCCCACTTTTTTTTTTTGCCAGTCCTGGGCTTGAGCTCAGGGTCTGAACACTGTCCTTAAGCTTTTCTCAAGGCTAATATTCTACCCTGAGCCACTGCACCACTTCTGGCTTTTTCTATGTATATTGTACTGAGGAATCGAACCCGGATCTTCATGCATGCTAGGCAGGCACTCTTACCACTAGGCCAAACTCCCGGCCAGCCCCACTTTTTTGTGGTGGGGGGTGCTGGTACTGGAGCTTGAACTCAAGACCTCACTCTTCATCTTGCCTTTTTTTGCTTGAGGCTGGCATTCTTTTTTTTTTGAAAGTTGCACAATATTTTTATTAATAAGTACAGTAAAACTATTTTACGAGAAAGTTCCAGTCATATTTCATGGGTTTTTCCCCCCTGTAAATGTTTTATTTGCATTTAACTACTCATAAAACTCTATTAATCATCATTCTATTATTTTAGCAATTTTTTCATTTAGAGGATTGAGGGTACAAAATAAAATTTCATTTCTTAAGTATTATCAATATTTATAATAACTTTTTAGAAAAGCATCTAATAAACAATATTGCAAAAGCAACAGCAGAGAGAGAGAGAGATCCAAAGAGAGAGATCGAGGAGGAGGAGAAGGAGGAAGAAAAAGAAGATGAGGAGGAGGAGGAGCAAAAGGAAGAGGAGGAAGGGGGATGGAAAATTTGAGGCTGGCATTGTACCACTACAACCAACTTTCCTGTCCACCATGTTTCTGCTTCTTTGGAAATAACAGTCTCAGGGACTTTCCTGCCACTTGCTTTCAAACTGTAATTTTCAGACCTCAGCCTCCTGAGCAGCAAGGATTACAGTGATGAGCCACTATCTCTGGGTTACCACAGCATTGTCTTCCTCTCATGGTTTTGGCTCAATGTGCAGCATACCTATTGCTTATGAATGGATGAAAAGTTTCCTATGGCATTGTAATGTTACCCCAAACTCAGTGGTTAAGGCAACACATAGTTGTCCATTCTTCTACAGAAATCCCAAATTAAAGTATTGGCAGAGCTGTACTGTGTCTAGAGATTCTAGGGGAAGATCTGTGGCTTGTGCCTGTCTTCCTGCATAGGTGGCTGCTGCTGTTTTTGAACTTGTTTGTACCCAGGTCTAATCTCTGTGTCTTTACGTGGCCTTCTTTTCTTCCTAACTTTTCTTTGCCAATTTGTATATGTATTTAGAAAACATGTTTTCACACTTGGGGTCCATTCAGAAAACTTGGGATTTTTGCCTCGCCTCAAGATCCTTAAAAACCAAGTTCCTTTCAAGGACTCAATATAATACATATGCCTACTCAAGGATGAGGCCTCTATGTCAAATCTCAAAACAAGAAAAATAAAGTCAAACCCACTGCACATGACTCAAGTGGCAGAGTGCTTGCCTAGCAAGCACTGAGGCCTTGAATTTAAAATCTTGTTAACAGTATTAGAGTCCAGGGGGCTGGTAAGGAATCCAAGGTGGCTGGCATAGCCATTTCCCAGAATGCAGGAGGAAGAAAACACCAGAAGAAAGCATGAACCTCCTTTTCAGGTTCCCAAGGTGAAAGTGACTCCGAAATGATGTCCAGAACTCAACCATACTGCAAGCTGCAGGGATGATGAATAGTCAGCTGCCTGACGAACACTTGGGATTTCTGTATTGTAGGAAAGAAGGGGAACGTGGTTTCCAGTAGAATGGTGGCTTGTCACAAGGTTTGACACCCAGTCAGATAGTACTGGAGATAGTACTGTAAGCTAGATAACAGCATAAAAGCTCCTCTTTGTAAGTTTGTGAGGCACTGGTGTAGAGGAGTCCAGGGTTTGTATAATCTTTCATTTCTCTCCCTCACAATTTTGGGGTTCTCTTTTGCTCAGAGTGACATTTCCTCTTTGTTGCCATATGTCTGTATTTTTTGTTTTCTTTATTCTTTTTCTACTGATTTGCTCACATGTCCTTAGAGATAGCATCTATTTCTGAGTAACTTTGGGGGTCTATTAATGGATTCATTAGCAAAAAAATGGCCTCCCAGGGAACAAAAACCAGAGCCTGTTTATAACTCAAAAGTTGCTATCTAAGCCACAAGTGGTAGCTCATGCCCGCAATCCTAGCTACTTAGGAAGCTGAGATCTGAATATTGCAGTTTGAAGTCAGCTTGGGCAGTAAAGTCTGAGACTCTTATGTCCAATTAACAAAAAAAAGCTAAGGGAAAACATCTAGGCCATGAGTGCTGGCAAAAAAGAAAAGGAAAGAAAAGAAAGAGAAAGGAAAGGGAAGAAAGGAAGAAAGAAAAAAGAAAGTTACCACCACAACACAAAAGGTCATGAGATGCCCAGAGCCAAGAATATACTTTAGTAAAATACAGTAGAAGCAGAAGCTGGCTGAACTTTAATGGGGACACAGTATTAAGATATTCTAAATTTAGAAATGATTTCTATAAAGAAAGGGAACAGGGCCGGACTCATGCCTTGTAATCCTAACTACACAGGAGGCTCAGATCTGAGGTTCAAGGTTCAAAGCCAGCCCTGGCACAAAAGGACCTGAGACTGTTATCTCCAATTAACTTCAAGAAAAGGGGAAATGGGGCTTGGCTCAAGGGTAGGGTGGTAGCTAAAAGAGCTCAGGGACAACGCCCAGGCCCAGGGGTAGGGTGGTAGCTTGAGCTGAAGAACTCAGGGACAGTGCCCAGGCTGAGTTCAAGCTCCATAACCCACAAAAAAAAATACTAGCCTACTAGAGGCCCTTTCTCCTAATTTATTTAGTTGGAGGAAAATTTTATGAGTATTTTTTTGCGTGTGTGTGTGTGTGTGTGTGTGTGTGTGTGTGTTAGTACTGGGGTTAGAACTCAGGGTTTAGGCGCTACCCCTGAGCTTTTTCTTTTCTTCTCAAGGCTAGTACTCTACCACTTGAACCAAAACTCTACTTCCAGCATTTGTGTGGTTAATTGGAGATGAGAGTTTCTCATATTGGTCTCTCTAGGCTGGCTTTGAACTGTGATCCTTAGATCTCAACCTCTTGAGCTGCTAAGATTACAGGCAAGAGCCACTGGTGCCCTGCTTAAGTTTTATAAGTTTTAAAACATATATAAATTTATGCAATTGCTACCATTGTAGATCAGGATACAGTAATGGAGGAGAAAGGATATTTATATAGATTTGCAATGTCTTTCTGAACATGACTTTTGATTACAGTAAGGGGAATTAGTATAACCTTGTGGTAATGAAACTTATGACCAGATGATCAAAGTTCAGATTACCAATACAACCAATGGAACATATTTCCTGATATGATTTCACTGAAAATGATATATTACTTACAAATATTCCTACTGAGGCGGGGAGTTTGGCCTAGTGGTAGAATGCTTTGTCTAGCATTCATGAAGACCCGGGATCGATTCCTCGGTACCGCATACATAGAAAAGCCAGAAGTGGTGCTGTGGCTCAAGTGGTATAGTTCTAGCCTTGAGAAAACCCAAGGACAGTGCCCACGTTATGAGTTCAAGCCCAGGACTGGCAAAAAAAAAACCTGGTTCAGTTAGATGAAGTGCTAACTTTTCCAGGAAGCCATTAGTGATTCTCCAAAGTAACTTTTCTTTTTTTGTTTTGTTTTGTTTTGTGTTGATCCTGGGGGGCTTGAACTCTGGGCCTGGGCACTATCCCTGATCTCTTCATCTTAAGGCTACTACCCTACCCCTTGAGCCACAGCCCTACTTCCCTGTCTTCTAGAGGTTAACTGGAGATAAGAGTCTCAAGTCCTTTAATTAGAGATAAGTCTCAGATTCTTTTGTGCTGGGGCTGGTTTTGAACCTTGATCCTCAGATCTCAGCCTCCTGAGTAGCTAGGATTATAGGCGTGAGCCGCCAGCACCCAGCTAGAGCTTACAATTTCTTATCACATGATTGTCTACTTGAGGCTATATGAATATTCATGATATAACAGTTGGATTCCCCCAGAAACAATGGTTCAAGTGACAGAACAAGAAGGAAACCACAATGCCTTTTATGACTAGTTTTCAGATGTCACATACTATATTTTCACCCATGTTCTACCCCTTAAAAGTGGATTTTACCCCTCCTCCCCGTGTGTGTGGGTTGTGGGGAGTAACAGTACTAAGACCTAAACTCAGGGCCTGGGCACTGTCCCTGAGCTTTTTGCTCAAAGCTAGATCTCTGACACTTGAGCCACAGCTCTACTTCTAGCATTTGAGTGATGAATCGGAGATAAGAATCTCATAAACTTGGCATGCGAGGTAGCTCACAGGGAAAGGCAGTAGCCTTGAGCTGTAGAGCTCAGGGACAGCACCCAGGTTCAGAGTTCAAGTCCCATGACAGACAAAAAATAATCTCATAGGCTTTCCTCACTGGGCTGGCTTTGAACTGTAATCCTCACATATCAGCCTCCTCAGTAACTAGGATGACAAGTGTGAACCAGTAGTAGCTGGCTAGGTTTTACCTCCTGAGTACTGGTATTACCAGTGTACACCACTACACCTAGATCACATATTACTATAATAATTCAGGCCATTTATTTTGTAGAATCTTTTCTAATTGAGTTGTTGTATTCTATTCTATTCTAACTTAGTCTTTGAGTAGGAACATTTTTTTTGCCAGTGCTAGGGCTTGAACTCAGGGTCTGAGCACTGTCGTTGGGCTTTTTCCTCAAAGCTAGTGCTCTGCCACTTAGCCAGAACACCACTTCTGGCTTTTCTATGTATGTGGTACCGAGGAATCGAACCCCAGGTCTTCGTAAATGCTAGGCAAACCACTCTACCACTAGGCCAAACTCCCTGCTCTGATCCAGAATTCTAAGGTTCCATTTTTTTTAATTTTTTATTGTAATTAGTAAAAGGGTTACATGATATTTGCCAGATAGAAGGTGTATTAATTCACATACATTGATAACCTTTCACATGTCTTGGTACCCATTTCCCTCCCCCTAAGATTCCATTTTTTGTTGTGTTAGAGATTATGCTATTGAGCTGCATACCCAAAGGGGCACCACCTTTCAAAAGAAGGAATACCAAATAAGTTGACCTATTTTTTATTTATTTTATTTAATATTTCTGTTGGTACTATGGCTTAAACTCAGGACTTCCCTTAGGGTTTTTTTTTGCCAGTCCTGGGGTTCAACTAAGGGATAGAGCTCTACCACTTGAACCACAGAATCACTTCTGGCTTTTTTCTATGTATGTGGTACTGAGGACTCGAACCTGGGTCTTCGTGAATGCTAGGCAAGCACTCTACCACTAGGCCAAACTCCTGGCAGCTTATTTTTTTATTGATATTGTAAAGATGATATACAGAGGGTATACAGTTATGTAAGTCAGATAAAGAATATATTTCTTGGTTAGGAATGTAGCTTAGTGCTAGAGTGCTTGCCTAGCATGCATGAAGCCCTTGGCTTGACTCCTCAGTACCACATAAACAGGAAAAGCTGTAAGTGGCACTGTGGCTTAAGTGGTAGCGTACTAGGAGCTTTGAGCAAGAGAAGCTCAGGCCCTGAGTTCAAGACCCAAGACTAGCAAAAAAGAAAAAGAAAAAGAAAGAAATACATAGCCAGGACTGGTGGCTCATGCCTGTAATCCTAGCTACTCAGGAGGCTGTGATCTGAGGATCAACTTCAAAGCTAGCCCAGGGTACAAAAAGACCTGAGACTCTTATCTCCAATTAACCTCTAGAAAATGGGAAGTGGGGCTTAGCTCAAGAGTAAGGCTGTAGCCTTGAGCTGAAGAGCTCAGGGTCAAGGCCCAGGCCCAGAGGTAGGGCGGTATCCTTGAGCTGAATAGCTCAGGGACAGTGCTCTGGCAGAGTTCAAGTCCCATGACCCACAAAAATAAATGAAAAAAAGAAAAAACAAACATATTTCTTTTTTTTGCCAGTCCTGGGCTTGAGCTCAGGGCCTGAGCACTGTCCTTGGACTTTCTCAAGGGTAGAGCTCTACCACTTGAGCCTCAGCACCATTTCCAGCTTTTTTTTTTCTGTGTATGTGGTACGGAGGAATCGAACCTGGGTCTTTATACATGCTAGGCAAGCACTCTACCAGTAGACCAAACTTCGGGTCCCAATTACTGTGTTATTATATCTTATAGACCTGCACTGACATACCTAGGAAACTTTTTACAAATTCAAAATGATTTAATTTGAGCCATCTTCTGAGGCATGGATGACACCATGTACCTATTTCTTTAGCGGTGGCATCTGTAATACAGTAGTTAAGGGTCTGGATTCATTTCAACAGAGTTGAAACTATTTACAAATCTGCAACCTAGACAAGTCACCACATCTTTTTGTCTATGAGTTATCTAATCACCAAAATGAGGATCATTGAACCTATTTCATTTTGTGCCCATTAGTTTAATATGGAGCTTATTAAACTTTTTTTTTGCCTGGGTTGGCTTTGAACGATTCTCCAGTTCTTAGCCTCCTGAATAGCGAGGATTTACATGCATGGTGTCTAGCTGTACTTGCTTTTTTTTTTTTGCCAGTCCTGGCCTTGAGCTCAGGGCCTGATCACTGTCCTTGGACTTTCTCAAGGCTAAAGCTCTACCACTTGAGCTTCAGCACCACTTCCGGATTTTTTCTATGTATGTGGTACCGAGGAATCGAACCCGGGTCTTCATGCATGCTAGGCAAGCACTGTACCACTAGGCCAAACTCCCGGCCCCCGGCTTTTTTTTTTTCTATGTATGTGGTGCCGAGGAATCGAAGTCAGGTCTTCATGCATGCTAGCCAAGCACTTTACTAGGCCAAACTCCTGGCCCCTGTATTTAATTTTGTGAGCATTAAATTAGTTATATAAAAAATATAGGATTGATGGGACGAGGTGGCTCACGCCTGTAATCCTAGTTCCTAAGGAGGCTGAGATCTGAGGATCAAGGTCCTAAGCCATCCGGCACGAAAGACCTTGAGACTCTTATCTCCAATTAATCACTAGAAAAGGGGAAGTGGTGCTATGGCTCCAGGGGTAGGGCAGTAGCCTTGGGCTGAAGAGCTCAGGGACGGCGCCCAGGCTGAGTTCAAGCCCCATGACCCCCCTCACCAAAAAAATTATATACATATCTATATAGAGAGATATATGATTAATACTGTAACCAGAGCAATCATGATTTTTTTTCTTCTCAAAAGTAGCGTTCTACCACTTGAGCCATAGCTCCACTTTTGAATTTTTGGTTGTTAACCAGAGAAAAGAATCCCATGGACTTTCCTGTCTGGGCTGACTTTGAACCCTTATACTTAGATCTCAGCATCCTGAATAACTTGAATTACAGATATGAGCCATTATTAAAAGGAAAAGCTTTTCCCAAGTTTTTAGGAGGTTTCCATTATGAAGCCCTTAAGTGCAGAATTCCATTTTAGGAGCTAGGAAGCTAGAGATTCGACAAAGGGAGGTGGCACTTGCCATGATTCCGAAAGGGCTGCCGGGAATTTCATAAGGTGGGGGTGGCGCTTTTCCAAAATCCACCAGCACAGAGAAGCAGCCGCTCCCAGGCGGGCTTCCGGGATCGCTGCGACGGAAAGCCCACCTCTGTTCTGTAGTACCGCCTACTTTCCTTCCGGTCCCCCTGCGAATCCCACCGCGTGGCCTCCCGCCCTGCCCTTCGTCAGGAAGGTTCCCCGCAGCTTGCGGCGTGCGGAACGTGACATTTGGAAACCGCACGTCCCACCAGTCCACCAGAAGATAGACAGCTTCTTGAACCTATCGCATCGCTCAGATCATTGTGGGTGACGGCCAATAACAGCTGTTCTTTTCGGCACACTCAAAGTGGCAGCCAGGAAGGGGCAGGGAAGGAGGCGGGGCCTCGAGGGAGAAGGCGGAGCGAGCTGGTTCCTTGCCCGCGCTGCGCTTGGCAGTCTGCACGCGTCCTTAGTGCACGTCGGCAGCTTTATCCGTTTCTGTCGCAGTTCTCGGCCTGTGTCACCCTTGCAGTATTGCCAAAATGTCGCTTTCTAACAAGCTGACTCTGGACAAGCTGGACGTGAAGGGAAAACGGGTCGTGATGAGGTAATTCTATTCATATCGCTGGGCGCCCTCAGGGCTCAGTCACAGGCTCTGTGGCCTCACAGATTTGCTTGCTTCCCTGTCTGCCCAAGTTGCTTTTGCCTTTCAGCTCGGTTGTGGGGATTCTAGGCTTGCAGGGCGAATCTGTGCTTGGGTTTGATAATTCTCAGGCGCATTTTCTCTAAGCTCAGATAGCGGCACTTCTTAGTGTGTCCTATTGAAAGCCCAGATTGCTGGTCTTATTTCCGAAACGTAGTTATCACCTCGAGCTCCCGATCGGCAAGGTGAGATCTAAAGCTGATTCTCCAGATCCTAGGCCTAAAGGAAGGGACCTTGGAAGGTCATTTGGGTAATCTCCCTTCCCCCACCCTCCCTCCCTAGACCATTCCATATAAACGAGAAATCGGCTACACTTCAAAAATCCCTATACGAAAACGTTATTTTAGAGGATGCTGCTTTAAATATTCCCCTAAAGAATTGGGAGTGAGAGAAGAGGCCCACCGGATGAGACTGTACATCTTATGTAACAGGCCTGTTCTACCTTCCCTGCTTGTGGCTTTGGACTCTGGGCAACGAGGTTTGCATCACGATTGTGACACATGCCCGGTAATGGTTTAGCAGGGTGTGGTTGCTCTTACTAGCAGTCCATGCAGTCTCACCCCCACATGTGGCTAGAGAAGCCGGATATTGGAAGTCACGACGGCACCCCATGCCCTTGTGGAGTGGCTGACCCTTGCTCTGCCCATGTGGATCCCCGGTTATTTCCAACATTAGTTTCTCCCTTATCTAAGGTGATACATGGAATTTTTGCGTTTAGCCTCTTTGAAAAGTGTAGCATGTTTGGTGTATATAAGTATACACAAACTGAAGGATGATGAGTAATTGCCTTCCCATTTACATTTAATAGGGTACAAGGATAAATTTTTATTTTTAATGCCTGTCTTGGGGCTTGAACAACAGGCCTGGGCACTGTCTGACTCCCCCTCCCTCCCAAGGCTAGCACCCTACTACTTGAATCACAACTCCACATCTGCCTTTTCGGTGGTTAAATGGGCACAAGAGTCTCATGGATTTTACTGCCCAGGGTGGCTTTGAATCATGTCCTTCAGATTTCATCCTTTTGAGTAACTAGGGTACTAAGGATCAGCCACCCCACCACGTGGCTAAGGATGGCATTTTTTGAATGGCTTTAGGCAATCTTGGACATTTTTTTAGCTAGCCTGAGGCTTGAAATCAGGGCCTAAGCATTGCCCTTGGGCTTTATCAAAGCTAGCGCTCTACCACTTGAGCACCACTTCTGATCCCCTCCCCCTCCCAGCCAATCCTGGGGCTTGCACTCAGGGCCTAAGCATGGTCCTTGGCAAGGTTTTCTCAAGGCTACCATTCTACCAATTGAGCCACAGCACCACTTCTGGCTTTTTCTGTGAATGTGGCACATATGCATCCAACCCAGGTCTTAGTGCTTGCTATGCACTCTGCCACTAGGCCAAACTCCGGTCCTTGGCATTTTTTATTTTTCTCTGAGTATGTGGTACCAAGGAATCAAACCCAGGCTTCATTCTGCTAGGCCAGTACTCTACCAGTAGGCTACACTCCCCGCCCTGAGTTTTTTTGTTTTTTTTTTTTTTTTTTGCGGGGGGAGGTCATGGCTTGAATTCAGCCTGGGTGTTGTCCCAGAGCTCAAGGCTTCTGCCCTATCCTTGAGCCGAGCCACACACACTTCCGCATTTTCTAGAGGTTAATTGGAGATAAGAGTCTCTGGTCTTTTTGTGCCACTGTGGCTTTGAACCTTGATTCTCAGATCTCATCCTCCTGAGTAGCTAGGATTATAGGTATGAGCCACCATGCCCGGCAGTATTTTTTTTTTGAAAGTGATTGGTCAGTGGGGGGTGTATGAGATCTAGCCCCTTCTATTTGGTACCTTGCAATCTGGGCAGAGTTGGAATCTCAGGTATCTGTTAGATAAGGATCCCTTCTGGATGTCATTCCATCCTAAAGGGATAGATGTATGTGAAAAATAGGTCACATGGATGCTTCCTTGCTGTTAGCTTTAAGTCTGAAATTCTTTTCCCTCTTCTCTTTCTTCAAAGCTGACTTTTCCAGTGGTGCTGCACAGATTCCTATAATTGCATACTAGGGCTATAGCTCTTTCATGCTAGAAAACTAGCTGGGGGAATTAACTACTACACTTGGTTGGGGTGGGGCTTGGTGGAGTTTATCTTTTTCTCCCTGGGCACCTAATAAAGTTTCATTTAGCACAGATTAACCTTGAGGCTTGAAGTGATTGGTTACTGCTATTTTGCTGATGGAGCATGACCTTTTGTAAGGTTATTGAAATAGCAAGTATCTCACAGAGCCAGGACTAAAATTTGGGTCTCTTTGGCAACCAATCAGTTCTTCCATATACTTGGCCATGGAGACCAAGGGCAGGTTGAATAGACTTTTTCTCTGTTGAAGGTTATAATCAGTAATTCTTCGCTGTAACTTTCATCTATGATACATCCTGGTTCTTAAAACTGAAGGCAAGGCCGTGAATTTGGCCTAGTGCCTAGCATGCATGAAGACGCAGTTTTGATTCCTTGGTACCACATATATAGAAAAAGCCTGAAGTGGTGCTGTGGCTCAAGTGGTAGAGCTCTGTCCTTGAGAAAGCTCAAGGACAGTGCTCAAGCCCTGAGTTCAAGATACAGGACTAGCAAAAAAAAAAAAACAACCCCAAAACAAAAAACCAAAGGCAAGAAGTTACTTTCTTCTCTGCTTGTTAATGTCTATCTCCTATAGAGCACTATATAGAAAATTTACTCTTTTAGAGGAACCCAGGCAGTTCACTTGCTGTTTGTTTCAGGGCCTTTCTGTGGCGGTGGTGGTGCTGGTTGGCAGTGCTTCAGCACTGAGGCCTCCTGAGCAGAAGCTGTTTCACTTGCCACCTCTATCCTGAAAAAGGGGCTCTGACTCATTTGTGTGGATTCCCTGATTTAAATTACCAAGGGATATTGACTGCTTTGTTGGAATTTTAGCCAGAAAACTGAAGGGAGCAGCTGGGTGCCAGTGGCTGACTACTGTAATCCTAGCTACTCTTGAGGGCTGAGAGTTGAGGATCACAGTTGAAAGCTAGCCTGAGCATGAGAGTCCACCAGGCTGGTATCCAATTAACCACTAGAAAACCAGAGTGCTGCTCAAAATGGTAGAGCACTAGCCTTGAGTTGAGGAGCTTCAGGGACACTGCCCAAGCCCAGAGTTCAAGTCCCATGACTGACCAAAAACCAAAATAATGCCGGAAGTGGAGCTGTAGCTCAAGTGGTAGACCATCAGCTGTTAGTGAAAACATTTAGGCCTTAATTCCCTCCTTTCCCCATAAATGGTTACCAGGTTCCACATCAGGATTCTAGGACTCCAGTTGAATTTATGATCCTTTTCAATGAGTTTTCTTTTCTCATAGGTTGCCAGTTTTCCTTGGCTTGCTTGTAAATTACTTCCTTTTTCCTTGTTCCCTCTTTTTTTTTAAATTACTGGTTTTCTCTAACTTGTTATAACTTGGTAAGCAACAGTCCTGATGTGGTGGAAAGAAATACAAAAGAAAATAACCAAACCGAAAAAACAGAACAAAACAAAAAAACAGTAGCAGTTCCAGCCTAAGGCAGGGAAGCTGTGGAATTAGGGCCCGAAGTCTTAAGATTTCAAGTACTGAAGAGTTGATATTCCAACTAAATCATTATTTGGTACCAGTCCCGGGGCTTGAATTCACAGCCTGGGTGCTGTCTCTTAGCTTTTTCACTCAAGGATGGCACACAACCACTTGAGCCACAGCTTCACTTCTGGCTTTGTGGTACTTAATTTGATCTCAGCTTTCTGAGTAACTAGGTTAATAGGCACGATCTGGCTTCTACATAGGTTTAAAGAAGTTTTATTTGAAAATAGCAACACCTATCATTCTAGCTATATAAGAGGCAGAAATTTGGAGGATTGCAGTTTGAGGCTCACCAGGCAGAAAAACATTGACTCAACTTTGCAAAATAATAAGCAAAAAGTATGTATGAGTTAAGAGGTAGAGCTTCAGCCTAGGGCTCTGAAAGCCCTGAGTTCAGACTCCAGCACCCTCTACACCCCAGGAGAGATAAATTCTAGAACATTGCCAAGATTATATAGAAAAGTCTTGTGTTCACTCAGTTTTCCACAATGGAACCATCTTACATAATTATAGCACATCGAAAGGAATTTGACATTGGATATTTTATCACATATTGTGATATTGTATAGCTTTGACCATCACATTCAAAATAACAGCTCCTTGGGAGCCAGCGATAGGAAGGATTAAAATTAGAGGCTAGCATAGTTATAAAAGTTCGTGAATTTTATGTCAAAGAATAAGTCCTACATAGTGGTGTGCACGTGCAAACCCATCTGTATAGCAGATGTTGTGTGTATCATTATTTGAGGCTAAGCTGGGTAAAAAGCATGAGATCATATCTGAAAAATAATTTTTAAAAAAAGGTAGGGGCATGGCTCATTGTGGAGGTCCCACCTAGCAAATGGGAAGAATGGAGGTCTTTTTCCAATAGCATCAAAATAGAATAATTTGGGTCCCCACTAAGACCACTCCCCATTCCATTTTGTCCTTTCCTGCATATTCTGTATTTTGGAGACTGAGTTTTTCTTTTTTTGGGGGGGTTAGTGCAAGAGATTGAATCTAGGTCCTTACTCATGAGGCAATGAGGCAAGTCCTCTGCCATTGAGCTACCCTCCAGCCTTTGGATTGGCTTTGTTCCCTCAGCATTTATCCAAGCTCTATCCAAGTTGTACCCTGTATCAACAGTGCATTCCTTTGTGTTGCTGAGTAGTTTTCCATGATCTGAATGCACCATAGTTGACTCATTCATCCAAGTGAAGACATTTGGGGTGTTTCCTGTTTGGAGTTATTACAGAATGACGGCTCCTGTTAACATCTTGTACAAGCCTTGGCATGGATAGAGGCTCTAAAGTATTTTTGGGATATCGACATATATTGACATAAAACAGGGCAACCAGGAAGCGTAGTGTAAGAGCTTTTATTGTGCTGGGAGTTCTCAGAGGGTAAGCTCAAAAGCAGCCTTGGAGAGGAGATGTGAGGAGAACTTTTCCAGAGTGCACAGGCAGCTGTCATCAGTAAGCAGATGCCATCGAAACTTGCGTAGGTGAGACAGATTCTCTGGTGGTTTTTAAGTTTTTTTTTTCTTGCCAGTCCTGGGGCTTGAACTCAGGGCCTGGGTACTGTCCTTGAGCTTTTTCAACAAGGCTAGAGCTCTATCACTTGAGCCTCAGCACCATATCCGGCTTACTCTGTATGTGGTACCAAGGAATCAAACCCAGGGCTTTGCGCATGCTAGGCAGGCATGCTACCACTAGGCCATGCTCCTGGCCCATGCCACAGATAATTGTTTTTTGTCAGTCCTGGGCTTGAGCTCAGGGCCTGAGCACTTGGACTTTCTCAAAGCTAGAGCTCTACCTTGAGCCACAGCACTACTTCTGGCTTTTTCTGTATGTATGTGGTACCAAGGAATTGAACTCTGGTATTCGTGCATGCTTGGCAGGCACTCTACCACTAGGCCAAACTCCCGGCCCTCCACAGATAATTTTTTTTTGCTAGTCCTGGGCTTGAGCTCAGGGTCTGAGCACTGTCTTTGGACTTTTTCAAGGCTAGACCTCTACCACTTGAGCCTCAGCACCACTCTGGATTTTTTTTTTCTATGTATGTGATACCAAGGAATTGAACCCGGGTCTTTGTGCATGCTAGGCAAGCACTCTACCACTAGGCAAAACTCCCGGCCCCTCCACAGATAATTTTTTTTTTGCCAGTCGTGGGCTTGAGCTCAGGGCCTGAGCACTGTCCTTGGACTTTCTCAAGGCTAGAGCTCTACCACTTGAGCCTCAGCACCACTTCCGGCTTTTTTTTTCTATATGTGGTACCAAGGAATTGAACCCGGGTCTTCATGCATGCTAGGCAAGCACTCTAACCACTAGGCCAAACTCCCGGCCCACCACAGATAATTTTTAAGGTGAGATTTGGGCTTTAGTTTACTTAACTCAGTCAATAGAAGTACTTGGAATTTTGAGGTTTCACTATGGTAATTGCTCATAACTAAATCTGAAACTTTGCTTTTTTTTTTCCAGGGTGGACTTTAATGTTCCTATGAAAAACAACCAGATAACAAACAACCAGAGGTAAGGTTCTTACAAAACCTGGACTGAACCAATTTTCCTTTCATGTTGTAGAACTGTAGCCACATAAAACACATGATGTGGATTCCTTCCAATTCACCATCTATTCTTTATTATTAGAATATGGGCATTTAAATATTCTAAATTAATGAGAAAATACAACTTTTAAAAATAGCCTTCCTCGCTGAGCATAGTGGTGTATGCCTATATAGTGCTATATCCCAGCATTTGGGAGTTTTGAGCTTGTGAATAGTAAGTATGAAGCTAGCCTGGGCTTACATAGTGAGACCCTGTGTCAGAATGCAGTGAAAATATTGTTCTGCCACGGCCTGAGTGCTGTCCTTCGGCTTTCTCAAGGCTAGAGCTCAACCATTTGAGTCATAGCACCATTTCCAGCTTTTTTCTATGTATGTGGTACTGAGGAATTGAACCCGGGTCTTCATGCATGTTAGGCAGGCACTCTACCACTAGGCTAAACTCCCAGCCCCTTGTGGTGGTAAATTTGAGATAAGAATCTCACCAATTTATCCAGGCTGGTTGACGCATGCCTGTAATCCTAGCTACTCAGGAGGCTGAGATCTGAGGATCGTGGTTCAAAGCCAGCCCTGGCACTATAAAGCCTGTGAGACTTATCTCCAGTTGACAACCAGAAAACCGGAAGTGTTGCTGTTGCTCAAGTGATAGAGTGGTAGGTAGCCTTGAGCTGAAGAGCGTAGGGATAGCGCCCAGGCCTAGAGTTCAAGCCCCACAGCTAACCAAAAAAAAAGAACAAAAAAAAGAAATTTTGCTAGGCTGGGTAGAAAGCATGGCATCATGCTCTCCCCTTGGACTTGTTTCAGATTGAATGAAATGTGGAGAAGAACATATGCTCTTCAATTTTATGGAGCCATGAGTAAACAGTCCCCACCCCCACCCCAATCCTAGGAGTAACTGTTACATGCACTTTCTTTTTGTGGTTGCAGGATCAAGGCTGCTGTTCCGAGCATCAAATTCTGCTTGGACAATGGAGCCACTTCAGTTGTCCTTATGAGCCACCTGGGCCGCCCTGATGGTGTCCCCATGCCAGACAAGTACTCCTTAGAGCCAGTTGCTGTTGAACTGAAGTCCCTGCTGGGCAAGTAAGTGGTTGGTTCTGGTGGCTGATGGATGATATGAGGGGTGGGGATGTTAGTAGTCTTCACTGCTCCTGGACCAATTGTTCATGTCTCTTTGTCTCTCGTTTCTCCAGGGATGTTCTGTTCTTAAAGGACTGTGTGGGCCCAGAAGTAGAGAAAGCCTGTGCCAGCCCCGCAGCAGGCTCTGTCATCCTGCTAGAGAACCTCCGTTTTCATGTAGAGGAGGAGGGGAAGGGAAAAGATGCTTCTGGGAACAAGGTTGGTAGCCTTTGTGTTTTCACCTGATTTTTTGTTATAGTGGTTGATCTCAGCTTTTTTTTGTTGTTGTTTTGCTCAAGGCTAGTACTTCGCCACTTTGATTTCTGAATTTTAGGTGATTCATGAGAGTTAAGAGTCTCACAGATTTTTCCCCATCTGGGCTGGCCTTAAACCACGATCCTCAAGTAGCTAGGATTACAGGCATGAGTCACCAGCACCTGGCTTTACTTGTATTTGTGAGACTGCTTGAACAGTAGAGGACATTCATGGCTTACTTTTTTCTTTCTGAAGTAATAGACATATAAGAATGCACACATGAAGAGAGCCTTGGTGAATTATCCATTAGTTAACACTTGTAACCAGGCGAATGTTGCCAGTACTGGTTGCCAGAACTGATTATGTTGGTCACAGTCACCTTTCAAATTCCTTTCAAGTGTATATGAACACTGCTGGAGTTAAGAATGTTCTGTGGTTATAGGACTTTATACTTAAGGGTTTTTCGTGGTAACTATAAAACATGCCTTGGAATTTACTTTCAGATGAGGTTGTAGGTATCTTTCTTAATTCCTAGGTAAACCAAGTGCCATAAAAAAGGAAAACAAATAGTTGGACACCAGTGGCTGTAATCCTAGCTTACTCAGGAGGCTGAGATCTGAGGATTGCAAGTTCAAAGACACTTCAGGCACAAAATTCCATCAGGCCTATCTCCAATAAAATACTGAGAAACAGCTGGAAGTGGCCCTGTGGCTTAAGAGCACTAGCCTTAAACACAAAGAGGCTCAGGGACAGCACCTAGGCCCTGAGTTCATCTAGCCCCATGTCCAATAAAAAGAAACAAAAAAGGAAAACTATGTTTCAGAAAGGTAGGTTTTTGGCTAAAGTTGGTTCTTTTGCTGGGTTTTATAGCCTAACTCAGGTTTGATCAAGTTTTTTCTGTAGGGCCAGGTAGCAAATAATACTTGGAGGCATTGTGATAATCTGGTCCCCAGCAACAACTGTATATGGTTTCTTTTCCACCTGCGCTGTTGTTATGCAGAAGCAAAGGCAGCGATGAAACACAATCACAAAATAGGATACAATGACTTGAAAACCAGAATTTAACTATTAAAAGACAAATGGGCTCTGGAACATGATTTTTGTATTTGTCAGCTGGAAGGGAAGCCACTCTGCTGGTCGTCAAATAAAGGAGAATAAGATGTTCTGAGGCTAGACTTAGTTCCCTTTTGACTTCTGACATTTCTTAAGGTCATCTGGAGTGCCTGCTCTCAAGCAGTTTCTTTTCTTAGCAGCACAGGTCCTGATCTTGCCTTTGGCATGATCCTGCTGTAGTATTAGGAGTCAAATGTTGACCTAAAATTTGGTGCCCTTTTAAACTGAAACCCAAGCTGCACCAAGAAGATGGCTTAGACATGGTGGGTGGCAAGTGGTAATAGGTTGCATTCAGAAAATGATGAATTGATTAGACAAGTCTCTTTAGTCGTCTCACATTTACTATCTCAATACAAAAACCAAGTGAGGACATGACCTTTATGCAGTATGACACATTGAAATTCTAGTGTGAATAACAGTATTCTAGTTACTGGCAAATCAAAAGTGAGAATTGAGTTCTGATTACTTTCTGTGGGACCATTTTCATGAATTCATTTGTGCTGTTTTCCTTAAAAATTCTTTAATAGAGTATTGATCCTGCATATTGGTAGATAGAATTTCAAAGAGCAACTTCTCAATAATCCAGAAATTGTATGTATCTTTTAGTCAACACTGGCAGATGAATTTCCATCCTGCAGACGTTGTGTGGGTTTCACAGTCCTTATTTAGGGTTTGTACTTTTTTTTTTTGCCGGTCCTGAGGCTTGAACTCAGGGCCTGGGCACTGTCCTTGGGCAAGGACCCTACCACTCAAGTCACAGTGCCACTTCTGCCCTTTTTGTTTATATTAGGGCTTCATGCATGCTAAGCAAGCACTCTACCACTAAGCCACCTTCCCAGCCCTAGCATTTGTACTTTTAGTTCCTTGGGTCAATCTTGTTTATTTGTGGTAGCCTCCTTTAAAAATATGCAAGTGGAGCTGTGGCTCAAGTGGTAGAGTGCCAACCTTGAGCAAGAAAGCTAAGAACCCTGAGTTCAAACCCTAGTACCAGCACAAAAAAAAATAGGACAGGATTACACAGTGGACATGTCCTGTTGTCTCCCTGTTGTAGCACCTGGGCCTGAGCGCTACACCTGAACTTTTTTGCTCAAGGCTAGTGCTCTACCACTTTGAGCCACAGCCCCACTTCTGGCTTTTTCTGTGTAGTTTATTGGAGATATTCTTCATCTCAAAGCTACTGATCTAACCTCGAGTCAAGCCCCACTTCCCGTTTTCTAGAGGTTAATTGGAGATGAGAGTCTCAGGTTCTTTTGTGTCTGCGCTGGCTTTGAATCTTGATCCTCAGATCTCAGCCTCCTGAGGAGCCAGGATTAGAGGCCTGAGCCACTGCACCTGGCTCCTTTTCAACCACTATAAAATAAAATATTTTTGAGCTGTATTTCTGTTGGCACATTTGAACCTGCCTTTTCCATCACATCGTGGCCTTGTTGCTTTTATGAGGAATATGTTTCAGGCCACTTTGACTCTGGATAGGCGTGACTAGCCAGCAGCTTGAGTCAGATGACATGCTAGCTTCCTCAGGGAGAATACGTCTTAAGTGAGAAACTTAATAAGGAAGGGAAAGGATAATGAAAATTGTGGCTTATAGGATTGAATGTGATATGCTTTCATGTCATTAAGAGGTTACAATTTTGAGAGATAAGGGAGAACGGAACCATGAAGTAACAACAACAAAAAAACCCCTTGAATATTTTGGGAGAAATAATAGTCTGTTCCTGGTGGAAAAAAAATGCTATCCACCAACTCATGCTCTTTTTTGGGGGGAGGGGGCAGTCCTGAGACTTGAACTCAGGGCCTGGGCACTCCCAAGGCTAGTGCTCTACCACTTGAGCCACAGCATCACTTCCAGCTTTTTCTGAGTTTGTGGTACCAAGGAATCGAACCCAGGGCTTTGTGCATGCTAGGCAAGGACTTTACTACTAGGCTACACTCCCTGTCACAACTCAGGGTCTTGAGATATTTCAGATGATTTTCATAGCCTGAAATAGTTTTATAATTATTGTTTGTTGTTTTTTATAATTGTTTCTATGAGCAAGCACATTTTCTACGTTGGTTTTCCATTTTTCCTTTTTTCCCCCCTTTGCAGGTTAAAGCTGAACCAGCCAAAATAGAAGCTTTTCGAGCCTCACTTTCCAAACTTGGGGATGTCTATGTCAATGATGCTTTTGGCACTGCACACCGAGCACACAGGTATGAAGAGCTTGTGACACTGAGCTGACAGCAGTCTTGTCCAATCAGCCCAACGTGTGGCTTACTTGGAGATTTCTTTACTGTTCTGTCTCCTTTTAGTTCCTATCTGTATTTGGAATTATGATTGATGGTGGTTCTAATTGTCTATTCCTGATCCAGAGAGGAAATAAAGATTAAAAAACAGGTTGAACTTTTTGTAGAACTTTAGAGAAAAGTGTTTTTTCTTTTTTTTTGGTCCTGGGGCTGGAACTCTTAGTTTAGGTGCTGCCCTTGAGTGCTTCAGTTCAAAGGCTAGCACTGGTTTTCTGCTGGTTAATTGGAGATAAGAGTCTCACGGATTTTCGTGCCTGCGCTGGTTTTTGAACTGCAGTCCTCAGATCTCAGCTTCCTGAGTAGCTAGGATTACAGGTGTGAACGAGCCATTAGCACATGGACATTAGCACCTGGTGGGAAAAGTTCTTTCTAACTTTGGATATTTTTTTTTTTGCCAGTCCTGGGCTTGAGCTCAGGGCCTGAGCACTGTCCTTGGACTTTCTCAAGGCTAGAACTCTACAACTTGAGCCTCAGCACCACTTCTGGCTTTTTCTATATATGTGGTACCAAGGAATCGAACCCGGGTCTTCGTGCATGCTAGGCAAGCACTATAACCACTAGGCCAAACTCCCGGTCCCTAATTTTGGATATTTTTGTACAGACTTGTCCCTGTGGGAATTTTACGAGATAAGAATCTTAAACTCTTCCTTTTTTTTTGTGGGTCATAGGCTTGAACTCAGGGCCTGGGTATTATCCCTCAGCTTCACTGTTGAAGGCTAGTGCTCTATCACTTTGAGCTACAGCACCACTTCAGCACCACTTCCGATTTTCTGGTAGTTAATTGAGATAAGAGGCTCACCAATTTTCCCACCCAGTTTGACTTCGAACCACAATCATTAGATCTCAGCCTCTTTAGTAGCTAGGATTATGGGTATGAACCACTTGTGCCCAGCTTCTTAAGCTCTTTTTTTTGTGGGTCATGAAGCTTGTACTTGGCCTGGGCCTGGGCATTGTCCCTAAGCTCTTCAGCTCAAGGCTACTGCCTACCCTTGAGCCAAGCTCCACCTCCTGTTTTTTAGAGGTTAATTGGAGATAAGAGTGTCAGGTCCTTCTGTCCCTGGGCTGGCTTTGAACCGTGATCCTCAGATCTCAGCCTCCTGGGAAGCTAGAATTACAGGTGTGAGCCACTGTGCCTGGCTGAGTTTTTTAAATTGCAGTCTAAGGATGAAAGGCTAGTCTCAGAAATAAAAGCGTTTTAGTGCTGAAGCAATAGGTGGCTTTTACAAGTAGATTTTGAATGTCTTTAATTTTTTTTCCCCCTAGCTCCATGGTGGGAGTCAATCTGCCACAGAAGGCTGGTGGATTTTTGATGAAGAAAGAACTGAACTACTTTGCCAAGGCCTTGGAGAGTCCAGAGCGGCCCTTTCTGGCCATCTTGGGCGGGTATGAAGAAATGACACTTGGATCATGCTTTTAAGTAGTGCTTGCTTGCCTGGTACTAGGTCATACTTTGGCGATTAATGGTCAAATACATAGTACATTCATTGTAGATAAGGGAGGAGATTTATTGGTATGTAGTAGTAATGTGATGCTACCAATAGCCATCATTCATCATTTCTAGGCCTGAATGGACTAAAGGAGGAATCCAGAGAGGATGTGGAGAGTTCCTCTGGTGGATTGGAGTCTTTGATCAAGAGCGAGAGACAGTTACCTGTCTCCTGCTGCAGTGTCCTGCTCCATGCTCCACTCTTGAATTGGCTAAAGCCCAATCAGATGCCAGATGACAAGGAGGCCCCATGATGTGGTTCATGCATGTTGACTGATTGGCTAGAGAAAATGGTAGTAGGCCACTGAAGGCACAGATAGGGATCTACTTTAGTACTTTACTGTAGTATAGTAAGATTAGGGAATGTTGGTATAAATTAATAACAGTAAGTTTGGAGGAGGGCATGGAGGGGTTTTTTTGTCTCCTTACAGTGTAGTCTCCTTTCTCAGACATCAACAATTTATAGGAAAATAAATTTTATTTCAAAACAAAACTCTACCTAGTGGTAGAGTGCTTTCCTAGCTTGCATGAAGATCCAGGTTCAATTCCTCAGTACCATATACATAGAAAAAAGCTGGAAGTGGTGCTGTGGCTCAAGTGGCAGAGGGCTAGCCTTGAGAAATTCCAAGGACAGTGCTCAGGCCCCAAGTACAAGCCGCAGGACTGGCAAAAAAAGACAAAAGCAAACCTTTATTATGGAAATAAATGTACAAAATGGAATAAAAGTTTAATTATCCCTTAGACACAACAGTCCCTTAGAGACCAAACTTATTATCTTACTTCCCTCTCATACAAAATGTTTTCTAAAAGGTTCAGAATCTTTTTCTTGCTAGTCCTGGGGCTTGAACTCGGACCTGTGCATTGTCTTGAGGCTTTCTCAAGGCTAGCGCTATACTACTTGAGCCATAGCACCACTTCTGGCTTTTACTGTTTATGTGGTACTGAGGAATTGAACCCAGGGTTTTATGTATGCTAGTCAAGCACTCTACCACTAGGCTCTGCTCCTGGCCCAAGGTTCAGGATCCTTTGTTTTTCCCACTGATGTTTTTCAAAGAACAGTGCAGAGTATATGTGCCTGGTGAGAGTGTTCAATTGGGTAACTCAATAGAAAAATGTAAAAACAAATGTCCACCATTGCACCTGGAATGTGATTTTAATTAGGAAAGTCTGTTTTTGTTTGGCATATATTTATGTGTGTTTAGTGTCTAATCTTAACCTTTGTGTCAGAACAATTGTCATTGGGCTGAGGAATCACAAAATTACCCATCTTGCTCAGCCACAATTAGAAATCTGGAAGCTGTGAATTTTATGGGGAGGTAGATCTATTTGGAAGTTACCTTTTTTTGTGTGGTGTTGGGGAAAAAATCCCCAAAAACCTAGGGCCTTATATATGCTAGGCAAGTGTTCTAGCACTGAGCTGTGCCTTTGGCCTAAGAGTAGGTTTTTTTTTTCGTGTGTGTGTGGGGGGCAGGGGCAGTGTTGGTGGCTTGAGCTCAGAGCCTGGGCAGTGTCCCTCTGCTTTTTTGTTCAAGGCTAGCTAGCACACTACTACCTGGGCTACACAGCTCCACTTCCAACTGTTTTTTTTTTTTTTGCCAGTTAATTAGAATCTCCCAGATTTTCCTGACAGGGCGGGCTCTGAAACACAATCCTCAGATCTCAGCCTCCTGAGTAGCTTAGATTATAGGCATGACTCACCAGCACCCAGAGTAAGAGTAGGGTTTTCTAAGCCCTTTGTAGTCCTGGGCTCTGCCTTAAATGAACTTAATGGATTTGGATTTTGAGGTGGAACAACATATATAGGGCAAAGTTATACAGGACTTCTATCATTTGAGCTATTATTTTTTCCTGCCTTAATATAAAAACTTAGGCTGTATTTTTACTTCCCTTATTGATGATTTCTTGCTTTCCCTTCCAGAGCTAAAGTGGCGGACAAGATCCAGCTGATCAATAATATGTTGGACAAAGTCAACGAGATGATTATTGGTGGAGGAATGGCATTTACCTTCCTAAAGGTGCTCAACAACATGGAGGTAGGAAACCAAGCTCATGTGCATGTGAAGTAGTTCTCTATGAAATAGCAGGGTATATAAGTTTAAAAAGAAAAAGAGCTTCTCAGGGATTTGTGCTTGCCAGAGAGTTCTGACATGAACCCTAAAAACTTGTTTTGTCTTTGCATTATTCCGGTTACTGGCTTCACTGTGTGTGTGTGTGTGTGTGTGTGTGTGTGTGTGTACACGCACACGCACATACATATACTAGGGCTTTGAACTTGGCAAGGGATGCTATCCCTTAGCCTTTTTGCTCAGTGGAGTCACAGCTCCATTTTCTGGCTTTTTTTTTTTGATGATTAATTGGAGAGTCTCATGGATCTTCCTACCCAAGTTGGCTTTGAACAGCCATCAGATATTTAACCTCTTCAGTAGCAGGATTATAGGCATGAGCCACTGGTACCTGTTTCTTTTTTTGGGGGGGGGTTATGGGGCTTGAACTCAGCCTGGGCGCTGTCCCTGAGCTCTTCAGCTTAAGGGTACCATCCTACCCTTAAGCCAAGCCCCACTTCAGGATTTCTAGTGATTAATTGTAGATAAGAGTCTCGCTTTTTTAGTGCCTGGTTTGGCTTTGAACCCGTTCCTCAGATCTTAGTCTCCCAAGTAGCTAGGATTGCAGATGGGAGCCACTGCACTATACCCAGCCAGGGCCGGGTTCTTATCTGCTTTAGACTCAATCATGTTCTTAGTGTAATGAACCTGGTCTTCTGCTTGCCCTTCCTGTGTAGATTGGTACTTCTTTGTTTGATGAAGAGGGAGCCAAGATTGTCAAAGATCTCATGGCAAAAGCTGAGAAGAATGGTGTAAAAATTACCTTGCCTGTTGACTTTGTCACTGCTGACAAGTTTGATGAAAATGCCCAGACTGGCCAAGCCACTGTGGCTTCTGGCATACCTGCTGGTTGGATGGTAAGATGCTTGCTGATTATGGTGTGGGTGTAAAGAAAATGTTTTGGGATCATCCATTTACTCTTGTAACCAACTTAAAACAATTTTTATTGCTAATATAAAGGTATTGACTGCACATATGGGTTAGTTACTTTGGACAATGTCACCCTTTCCCTCCATTGCTCTCAGGATTTTATCCCCATCCACAAGTTGCATAGTTTTTTTTCCCAATCCTGGGCTTGATCTCAGGGCCTGAGCACTGTGCTTGGATTTTCTCAAGACTAGAGCTGTACCACCTGAGCCGCAGCACCACTTCTGGCTTTTTTCTATGTATGTGGTACAGAAGAATTGGGACCAGGTCTTTGTGCATGCTAGGCAAGCACTCTACCACTAGGCCAAACTCCCGGCCCATGTATATGATCAAAATTAGGCTAAGGTATAGTTCATTTTAAATAGTGTCTGGTGGGTACATTTATCTAGTGTCCAGTCCTTTCCATTTCTGTGCCTCCCCTTAATCCTTCCAAAGACATAAACACATGACATAAAATGAAAGAGCAACAACGGAAAAAAACCCAAAAACCTTGTTTCCTGGAGTTTATTATTTCACATGATTGAATATGCATAGGGCTTTGTGTTCCTCTCATTACTATGTTCCTTTAGTCTCATTGTATGTGAATGCCTAGAGCACCCAACATTTTTTTATATAAAAAGATATTCTGATAGTTTAAGTTTAGCAGGGTCTCATGAACTTTCCTTCCTGGGCTAGCTTTGAAGTGTGATCCTCAGACCTTAGACCTTGAGTAGCTGGGATTACTGTAATGAGCCACTTGGGCCCTATTTACTTACTGCTTTTTTTTTGGTCGGTCGTGGAACTTGAACCTGAACCCTGGGCCTGGGCCTTGTTCCTCAGCTCTTTAGCTCAAGGCTACCACCCTATCCCTAGAGCCACAGCACCACTTTCAGTTTTCTGGTGGTTAAATGGAGATAAGTCTCAACAGAGGCTGGGAGTTTGGCCTAGTCGTAGAGTGCTTGCCTAGCATGCACGAAGACCCGGGTTCGATTCCTTGGTACCACATACATAGAAAAAAGCCAGAAATGGTGCTGAGGCTCAAGTGGTAGAGTCCTAACCTTGAGAAAGTCCAAGGACAGTGCTCAGGCCCTGAGCTCAAGCCCAGGACTGGCAAAAAAAAAAAAAACCCAAAAAACAAAAAAAGAGTCTCAACAGACCAGGCTCGGCTAACAATTTGGTTTTAATAAGGTCTGGTGATTCTGAAAAATGCCATGTTTGAGAAGACTTTATTCAGTCTCAACACTCTGGATGGACATCTTAGATATATTTTTTGGGTGGAAAGCTGTAGGATGTTTTAAGCATCCCTGGCCAGTAGGTGTCAGTAATGTGTCTTATTGTCACTGCCAAACATGTCTCCAGACATTTGCCACAGATCCCTCCTGGCCATGTAGAATCTACCCAAGTTGAGAACCACTGGTTTGCTTCTTTGCTACTATTAATACAGTGAATAAGAATGCCTATAAAATAATGTTTTTTTTTCCTTTCTGAGATAAAAGCTGAAAACAGGTTAGTTATTTTTGTCAGCGGTGGGCTTGAACAGGGCCTGGATGCTATTTCTGAGCTCTTTTGTTCAAGGCTAGCGCCCTCCCAATTTGAACCACAGTTGCACTTCTACTTTTAGGTGATTAATTGGGCGATAGCATCTCATGGCCTTTCCTACTCTGGTTGACTTTGAACTTCTTGCCACATATCTCATTCTATGTATGTGGTACCAAGGAATTGAACCCGGGTCTTCGTGCTTGCTAGGCAGGCACTCTGCCACTTGGCCAAACTCCAGGTCCCTGTAAGTGACTTTTTTAGGTATTTGAGTTTCTCTTCATTCTATTCCTCAGGGCTTGGACTGTGGTCCCGAGAGCAGCAAGAAGTATGCCGAAGCTGTTGGTCGGGCCAAACAGATTGTATGGAATGGACCTGTGGGGGTATTTGAATGGGAAGCTTTTGCCCGAGGAACCAAGGCTCTCATGGATGAGGTGGTAAAAGCCACCTCTAGGGGCTGTATCACCATCATAGGTAAGGAAGGGGTCTTGCACAAAGCTAATATTAATGTGGCCTGACAATTTATATCAGGGGTAGATAGAAGGGAAATGGAGATAGTTAGGTTTTCTTGGGTGATTTGTTCTGGGAATGTCACAAGGACTAAATGGATGTTTTACTCATGGAGGATCCTTTTTTGGGGGGGGGGGGAAGCGGTTGGTCATGGGGCTTGAACCCTTGACCTGGATGCTATTCCTGAGCTCTTCAGCTCAAGGTTAGCACTCTACCAGTTTGAGCTCACATTGCCATTTCTGGTTTTTTGGTGGTTAATTGCAGATAAGCGTGTCCCAGTTTTTCCTGTCTGGGCTGGCTTTGAACTGTGATCCTCAGATCTCAGCCTCCTGAGTAGTTAGAATTATAAGCATGAGGCTCCTGCACTTAGTTTGGAGGACCCCTTTGATCCTGATGCCAGTAGTTTCTTACCCGTCATACCGGGCTTTCATTCTGCAGGTGGTGGAGATACTGCCACATGCTGTGCCAAATGGAACACAGAGGATAAAGTGAGCCATGTGAGCACCGGGGGCGGTGCCAGCTTAGAGCTTCTAGAAGGTGAGCTTCCCTGGTTTGGGGTTTATTTGGAACTGTGGGTGAGGTGAGGACTGTACACCATTAAGTGTGTAGAATGGAGTGGAAAGTTTTTTTTTTTGCTGGTCCTGGGACTTGAACTCAGGGCTGGATTGCTATCCCTTAGCTTCTTTTGCTAAGTGATAGTGCCCTACCACTTGTGCCACAGCTTCACTTCTGGCATTTTTTCTGTGTATGTGGTACCGAGGAATCGACCCTGGTCTTTGTGCAAGCTAGGCAAGCACTCTACCACTGGGCCAAACTCCAGGCCCAGGAATTTTTTTTTTTAGTAATGTATAGGAGGTTGGAATTTCTGAGACTTCCTGCCCTGGCTCTGCCTTTTGATCTTAAGTTCTCAGCCTGTGGGATTTTTTTTTTTTTGCTGGTCATGCGGTTTGAACTCTGCCTGGGCGCTGTCCCTGAACTCTTCAGCTCAAGGCTACTGTCCTACTTTGAGCCACCAACACTTACTTGGCTTGGAGAGTTAATATGAGCAGGGTGTGTTATTATGCATTAGCAATGCATGATGGAAGAACTTCAAATAAAGTTCCTGCATCCACTTGACCTTGGGAGGGACACAGAGGGACTTGTCCTCAAATATGTCATGTTCTAATTGACCTGGGACCAATTTTTCCTAAGTCTCAGACATATAAAGACGACCTGGCATGTTATTGGGGAGGCAGCAGGGGGCATCCTGGCTTGGGCACTGTAGTAATACTGTGTGTTGTGTATATATGTTTCCCAACTACAGGAAAAGTCCTTCCTGGGGTGGATGCTCTCAGCAGTGTTTAGGACTTTCCTGCCTCTTGGTTCCTGTGCACAGCTCCTAAGTCAAAATAGTGTTTGCATCAACTCCATTTGGCGTTTCCCTTACGTCAAGCTTCAGCTAGTGGTCAAGAGATGCAGCCCCAGGAACAGAGAGGTGCACAGCTTTGTAGCTCATCTTTACCTGGGATTTGCCTACATCTTTCAAGATCTCACTTCAAATGTCTTGGTGACTAAACCATTGTGCATTCTAGAGTATATTGATATTTTGCCTCTTATACAGAAAACGAGCCGTATTAACTTTTAGTGTGTTTTGATGTAGCTTCTTCTGATTATCTGTCACTCTTCACTACTTAGCACTGAATCAATTGTGATGAAATTCCACCTGTAGGGAGAACTTGATGAACTATTAAAGAAATAAGTTAAAAAATGTCCATTGAAACTGTGATTTTTTCCCCCCCAATCGTATTTAGGAAGGGTAAGAAAAGAATGTTGAAGAAAGTATCAAATATCCATTTTTTGAATGGGGTGGCAGCAGTGGGGAAAGTGGGGGGAAGGATTAGATAAATGTGTATTCCTTATTTAAGGCTTTCTCTGTGGTAGACACTGTGTTTGTCAAGGGTGGCAAAAAAAGGGATGGGAATGTGGCTTAGTGGTAGAAGTGTTTGCCTAGCATGCACAAAGCCCGGGGTTCTATTCCTCAGTACTAGATACACAGAAAGCCGAATGTGGTGTTGTGACTCAAGTGGTAGAATGCTAGCCTTGAGAAAGTTCAAGGACAGTGTCCAGACCCTGAGTTCAAGCCCCAGGATTGCCCTCCCCCAAAAAAGGCCTGAACTTATTTCTTCCATTCCTAATTTCCATTCTCTGAGGTGACCATTGTCTTTTCAAATTTACCTCCTTAAAAGTAAATATGGATAGCCTCTTTTAAAAAATGCCTGATTGAAGTTTTTTTTTTTTTTTTCTGTGCCAGTCCTGGGCTTGAACACTGTCCTTGGGCTTCCTTAAGGCTAGAGCTCTGCCACTTGATTCATAGCAACACTTCCAACTTTTTCTGTGTACATGGTACCTAGGAATATGCATGTTAGGGGAGCATTCTACCACTACACTTAGCGCCCCCCCCCCCTTTTTTTAAAACCCAAGAGAAAACCTCATTTCCATTTCCGGGAGCTGATTGTACCTTTTAAGTACTTTCTACTAGACTTTTACATTCTTATGATTTTTAGTGTGTGGTAATTGTTCAAAGAGGTTTCCCCCGTATTCTATATGAATATACAAAATTTTAAGCGCATTGTCCCTCCTTTACTTGCTTTCTCCATCCCCACTATTTTATTCAACAGCTTTCAGTGAGTTTTACTGTCTTTATTTACAGATAAAAATTTCATTTATCTATCCAATTACACTTGGTAGAGGGCAGGCCCCAGGACTTGGCACACATGCATGCATGCATGCGCGCATACACACTTGGCCATTAGCTATATATTTAAATGCTATATACATGAGGGAATTGTACCTGGAAGATGTAAAAACCTAGTCAAAGAAACAGTTACCTCATCCATATATATATTGAGCCATAGCACCATTTCTGGCTTTTTCTATGTATGTGGTACCGAGGAATCAAACTCAGCTCTTCGTGCATGCTATGCATGCTATGCATGCCCTCTACCACTAGGCCAAACTCCCAGCTGGCCCCCCAATATATATATATATATATATGGTCTGCAACAATAACTACCTTTAGTACTTCTGAATGCTAGATTCAGGTGAAATTAGGGTCTAACACAAAGCAGTCTTTAAACTACAAACCACATCCACTGGTTGACCTGTTAATTAATGCTCAGATTCAGATATATATACAAATTCCCATCTAGGGCAAAGTTTGTTGAACAGAGTTCAACACATTTTTATTTCTAGGGAAAGCCAACCATTACTTGATATATGTATCAGTTCATCCAGTATACAGATCCAAACTGCTTTATAGCTCTTCCCTTAGAATTACTATGCTTCATTCACTTTGAATCCCTATAGTCAGAAATGAAAGATCACTGACAAACTTAAAAGGTTTTATTAGTAATAATGGAACAAATAACATTATTAATCATTGTAGCATTTTACAACTTTGAAAGGACTTTCACACATACCAATTAAACCCTCACAACATTCTCGTGAGGTAGGCAGGGTAGGTCTATTTCTCTTACTAAGTGAGAACAAGGCTCAGAGGGGAAGAAAGGTTACACAGCTTGTAAATGATGGAGCCAGGACTGGAACCTAGACCTTCGGATACTGTCTCCCTGAGAACATTCAAGTAAGATAATCATACTATATTTAATGCACATTTCAACTATGATACCAATCAGATCTGTTTTTAGAAGTGGTAAAATCACCTTTCCCTAACATCCCTAAACCAATGAAGCATTTCCATGTTAACTGCAGTGTTTTCTCAGATACATCAAGCACCACCCTAAGATGAAACCTGAAATTGAGAATCCTTTGTGATAAATTGTAAAATGCACTGCAAAGATTTTAAGAAATTCTATATTAAGTACGTTGGTGTCAAGTATGGAAAAGTTAGTTAAACTGGACCATTCATTCTATTTATGGTCTCAAGGCCAATCTGTCCTAGTAAGACTTTCTAGGTAAGTATAAATGGAAAGGCAGCCACTTTCTGGACTACGTGTGGAGGAAGTCACATGAGATTTTTCCTTGGCCCACTAGAGACCCACTAGAGTCAAACTTTTAGGTTTGATCCCATCTTAAGTGTGACTCTGCAACAAGCTTGAGAAATGATCTGAATTATACCAATAGGATTCAAGCAGTAGTGACCAAAGCATGTATGCATCTGGAAGAAAGAAAATACTTGCTCTTCAGTGGTTTTGTCTAGATCCAGTGTAGTTTACTTATCAAGGCAGATTTTAAGCTATAGCATTTCTGTCAAAAGTTACAAATATGGAAAGATGGAAGTGATACTGAACTATATTAATAGGAGTGGTATTAAAAAAATTCCAGCTACAGGCTTTTCAGTTTAAGGGCAATGGGGAGAAACTTAAGGCTGTGGGAGTGGACACAGGAAACAAATGGGATCTAGAAAGAAAATTGAAGCCAGGCCTGGTGGCTCACGCCTATAATCCTAGCTACTCAGGAGGCTGAAGGCTGAAATACGTGGATCGCGGTTCAAAGCCAGCCCAGGCACTAAAGTCTGAGACTCCAATTAACCACTAGAAAACCTGAAGTAGTGCTGTGGCTCAAGGGTAGGGTGGTAGTCTTGAGCTGAAGAGCTCAGGGACAGCGCCCAGGCCCAGAGCTCAAGCCCCAAGACCAACAACAACATGAAAAAAAAAGGAAAGAAAAAAATCAAAGTGGGAGTAAAGAGAGATCAAGAAATAGTTTAATTAAGTGTACTCAAAATGGACTTAGGAGGCTGGGAGTATGCCCTAGTGGTAGAGTGCCTGCCTAGCATGCACGAAGACCCAGGTTTGATTCCTCAGCACCACACACATAGAAAAAAGCCAGAAGTGATGCCGTGACTCAAGTGGTAGAGCTCTAGCATTGAGAAAGTCCAAGCACAGTACTCAGGCCTTTAGCTCAAGCCCACGACTGGCAAAAAAACCACAACAAAACAAACAGATTTGGTTAAAAAAGTTATTGAGAAATGAGGTTATTTTACCTTACAACTATTACTTTGCATTCGAAAGTATATTAGGAAGTAAAAATTAGTCCACTGACTAGGGTGCAGAAATTTGAAGTGTAGCTGCTGCTGTCAGTCATCTAATAGCACAAAACTGCTCCACAAAATAGAATAGTCATGAATGTCACCATTAGGAAATAAGTCTGTACTACTGGAAAAAAAATCACTTGTACTCTTCTTATTAAAGGTATGTAAGTTTTAACTGAAGTGAAAAATATTGCAACTACCTTTACATTTTCTATGATAAAATTTAAGACCAGCTACACTTTTGTAGTGTACCTAGAATATATTTTGTTTACATTGTATCATCGTCATCATCATCTTCATGTTTTCTCTTCAGCTGATTGGAATCATTGGCTGTATTCTGTGATGAAACCATGTTGGTAGTAATCAGAATATTTTTGGACCCAATCATGGAAGGATTAATCAGAACATTTTGAACTGGAGTTGTTGCAGGAACTGTGAACAGAAGGAAGGCCCATAAACTGAATTACCCAGACCCCAAAACATGTAGAGTCAAAAGTACACAATAGGGGCTGGGAGCATGGCCTAGTAGTAGAGTGCTTGCCTAGCATGCATGAAGCCCTGTGTTTCATTTCTCAGTATCACATACACAGAAAAAAACAGAAGTGGAGATGTGGATCAAGTGGAGATGTGTAGAGCACTATCTAGCCTTGAGAAAGCCCAAAGACCAAGGGCAGTGCTTAAGCCCTGAATTCAAGCCCTAAGACTAGCAAAAAAAAAGTATACAGCCAAACTTCATGTAATTCATTAGGATGTTTCAGTAGTGTAGAGATTATAAATTCACTAGTAATTACAGTTCATTTAGAGGTGAATGCATTTTAACTGGCACATAAGCCATATTAAAAGATACACTAGGGCTGGGAATTTGGCCTAGAGGTAGAGTGCTTGCCTATCATGCATGGAGACCCGGGTACAATTCCTTGGTACCACATACACAGAAAAAGCCAGAAGTGGTGCTGTGGCTCAAGTAGTAGAGTGCTAGTCTTGAGAAAGCCCAAGGACAGTGCTCAGGCCCTGAGTTCAAGCCTCAGGACTGGCAAAAAAAAGATACACAAGATTATAAACATATTTAAGTAATGTTAAAAAATTGTGTTTAAAGAAGTTTCGTTGTTTTGCCACTTCCAGTCTTCTGGGGGTTAACTAGAGATAAGAGTCTCAGGGATTTTCCTGAAGCTAGGATTACAGCACCCAGTTAAAGAAGTTTAACGCACAAAATTTCCATTAGCACTTAGTACACTGAACTCCTGAATGCACATGTTCAAGTGTAGAAGTAATGTTATGCTGTAAGTTTATTATATGCAGATGTGTTTCAATATAGGAAATCTAAACATGCATTACAATATGCTGTATCAGAATTCTAACAATTCAACCAACAGTGTCTATCTCTTATGAAATGAGTAAAGGTATGATTTTTATGTTAATTTATATTGTTATCTAGATTACATGCATTCTCTTTCATTAATGCACTATCTTTTTCTTTTTTGGGGGGAGAGGTCATGGGGCCTTAACTCTGGATCTGGGTGCTGTCCTTGAGCTCTTCAGCTCAAGGCTACTGCCCTACCCATTTGAGCCAAGCCCCATTCCCATTTTCTATAGATTAATTGGAGATAAGAATCTCTTGCTTTATAGTGCCCAGGTTGGCTTTGAACCATGATCCTCAGACCTCAGCATCCTGAGTAGCTAGGATTATAGGCGTGAGCTACTGTGCCCAGTTTACACTATCTTTTCTTAACCTTTTAGCCTGTGAACCTTTTTTTTCTTTTGTGCTGGTGTTGGGGATTGAGCTGAGGGCCTCTACAGTATTACTGAGTTTCTTTTTCTCAAAGCTCTTATTACTTGAGCTATAGCAACATTTTTGCTTTTTTTTGGTAGTTTAGCAGAGATAAGAGTCTTACAGCTTTCCTGCCTTGGCTGGCTTTGATCCACAATCTTTCAATTTCAGCCTCCTGAGGAGCTAGAATGATAGGCTTGCGCCACTGGCACATGGCTGGGCTGAACTCTCACTTTAGTTGTATTCTCAAATATACATAATTTCACAATTACACTGAACACTTTATGTCCCTTCTCTCTGAAAATGTTAGGTTTATGTAAATTTGATACAATTTTAGAGGACTTTGATCCAATCTCAATTATTTTATTTTGTTGGTTGTTGGGGCTTGAACTTTGTGCCTGGGCACTGTCCCTGAGCTCTTTTGCTCAAGGCTAGCACTCTACCACTTTGAGCCACAGTGCCACTTTTGGTTTTCTGATGGTTAACTGGAGAGTCTCAGAGACTTTCCTGTTTGGACTGACTTCAAACCAATATCCTCACATCTCAGCCTTCTGAGTAGCTAAGATCATAGGCATGAGTCACTGGCACTCTGCTTTCAAGAATTTTAACTGGCAACATTTCCACGACCTTCCTATTACACTAGAATAATTTAACATGCCATAACAACAGAAAGTGTTCTACAACTGTGAATTATTGGTGACTTGTCTTGCCCCTCACCCCCTCCAATCATGTTACCTGGTTTGATAGGTGTGGCCTGAGAAGGTGGCATCTGCATCGTAAATCTTTGGCTTGTTGCTGTCCCCGGAGTTATAATTTTATTTGAGATAGAGACCGATTGTGGGGTTGCTGGAGTTATAACAGACCATGTTAGATAATTTATACAGATTCATATTCTACATTCCTTAGCTCACCCCAAACTACCTTCAAAATGGGGGGGGACAAAGTGAGAAAAAGCAAAATAAATGTTTTAAATTTACAAGTTTAGATGCTATGAAAATGTGCCACGTGTATATTGCACTGGTGAAGCCCTTGGCTAGCTAGCATGCAGTGCAATTTTCCTTCTGACATAACCTATAATATATCTGTAAAAGAGATGATGGTGAGACTCACTCTCCTCCGTGGGGAGGGCTGAGGATCCCTTCCCCACTTTCCCAAACCAATTTCAACACGTCTCACTGTTCCATTTGCACATGTGGTCGCATTCACCCTCTCGATGTGTTCTCACTTCCTGCTACTAGTACCCACACAGGATCTGTTTCACATTCTTCTTTTTTATTTTGGTGTTAGTGCTGTCATTTTTCTTAGTGTGTGTAAGCATTGGATTTTAGCTAAATGAAACTATGAAGTTGAGAGAGTTTAAACACTATAATGTCTTTTTCTCTTTGGTGCTAGATTTTTTTTTTGTCGGTTGTGGGGCTTAAACTCAGGTCCTGAGTGTTATTCTTGAGCCTCTGTGTGCTCAACACTAGAGCTCTACCATATGAGCCACAGTGCCATTTCTGTTTTTTTTGTGGCCAGTCCTGAGCACTCTCCTTGGGCTTTCCTCAAGGCTAAAGCTCTACCACTTGAGCCACAGTACCAGTTCCAGCTTTTTCTATATGTGGTACTTCGGAATCCAACCTGTCTTCATGCACGCTAGGTAAGCACTCTACTACTAGACCAAACTCCCAGCCTCCCACTTCTGGTTTTTGAGTGGCTAACTGGAGATGAGTCTCACAGGGACTTTTTTGCTGGGGCTGGCTATGAACCATGATCCTCAGATCTCAGCCTCCTGAATAGCTTGGATTACAGGCATGAGCCACCACGGCCTGGCTTGGTACTAGAATAATTTGAAACTCAAGGCCCCTTGCTAAGAAGGCATTCTACCTTTTGTGCCATACACCCTCAACCCTTTTCAAACAAGGTGTTACATACTTTTGCCTGGGTCTAGACTCAGACCTTAGTTGACCTACTCTAATGTTGCGCTGGCTGGCCTTGAAGCATAAACCTCCCAATCACTCTTTCAAGTAGCTGGGATTACAAACATCATCCATTGCATTCAGTCAAGAAGCAATTTTTAAATTACATTTTAATCACTTTATTGTTATTATAAAGGTGATGTACAAAAGGAGTTACAGTTATATAAGTCAGATAAAGAGTAGATTTCTTTTTGGACAGTGTCACCTTTTCCTTCCCTTGCTCTTTCCTGGCTTTTCCCTCCCATCCCTACCCACAAGTTGTATAGTTGGTTTTCCACATAGTATCTAGTGAGCAGAAGAACTCTATCTGTTCACCCTAAGTCCCTCCATTTCTGCACCCCCCCTTTACACTCCCAAAGACAGAGAAATGAACAAAAAAGACAAAAAGAAAACAAAAACAGCAACAAGGAAAAAAAGCCTCATTTTCATTCCCTGAAGCACATTTTGATACATATTATATGATCAGATGTATATAGGCATTGTGCCTTTGTGTTCCTAAAAGGACAAGTTAGTGTATTTTTTGGTCTGTCAAGGGGCTTGAACTCAGGGCCTAGGTGCCGTCCCTGAGCTTTTTCACTCAAGGCTAGTGCTCTACCACTTGGAGCCACAGTACCATTCCCGGTTTCCTGGTGGTTAACTCTAGATAAGAGTCTCATGGACTTTCCTGCACAGGTTGGCTTTGAACCTGAATCCTTAGATCTCAGTTCCCTGAGTAGCTACCATTACAGGTATAAGCCACAGGCGCCTGGTGGCAAATTTTTATTACTTTGGGTGTCTTTTTTTTTTTTTGGTCATAGAGCTTGAACTCTGGGTGTGGGTGTTTTTTTTTTTTGCCAGTCCAGGGCTTGAGCTCAGGGCCTGAGCACTCTCCTTGGGTTTCTTAAGGCTAGAGCTCTACCACTTGAGCCTCAGCACCACTTCTGGCATTTTTCTATATATGTGGTACTGAGGAATCGAACCTGGGTCGTTGTGCACGCTAGGCAAGCACTCTACCACTAGGCCAAACTCCTGGCCTGGGTGTGGGTGTTGACCCAGAGCTTTTCATATCAAGGCTAGATCTTTACCACTTGAGCCACAGTGCCACTTCCAGTTTTCTAGAGGTTAAATGGAGACAAGAGTCTCACGGACTTTAGTGCCTGGGATGGCTTTGAACTGAGATACTCAGATGACAGTCTCCCACGTAGCTAGGATTACAAGCATGAGCCACAGGCCCTTGAACTCTGGTCCTCAGCTCAAGGCTACTGCCCTATCCCTGGGTCTGGGCATTGTCCCTGAGCTCTTCAGCTCAAGGCTACCATCCTACCCTTGAGCCATAGCCCTACTTCCCTTTTCTAGTGATTAACTGGAGATAAGAATCTCAGTCCTTTAGAGCCTGGGCTGGCTTTGAACCTCAATTCTCAGATCTCAGATCTTGGCCTCCTGAGTGGCTGGGATTACAGGCCTGAGCCACTGTGGATGGGTGCCATTTTTAAAGTCACATTTTTTTGGGGGGAGGGTGTTGGTCATAGGGCTCAATTCTGGGTCTGGGTGCTGTCCCAGAGCTCTTCATCTCAAGGGTAGTGCTCTACCACTTAAGCCACAGCACCACTACCAGTTTTCTGGTGGTTAATTGAAGATGACTGCTCAGGCTGGCTTTGAACCTTGATCTTCAGATCTCAGCCTCCTGAGTAGCTATGATTACGTAAGCCACTGGTCTGTCACTAGTGGTCTGCCACTTTTTGAGAATTAGATGCTCTGGAAGCTAAATAAATATGCACCTAACTAAAGTTATCCAGGCATTGGTGGCTCCTGCTTATAATTCTAGCTGCTGGGCAGGAAAGTACTAAAGACAGCCAATCAACCACCAACAAGTTGGGTGTGGTTCAAGTGGCAGAGTGCTAGCCTTTAGAAAAAAAAAGGTCATGAACTGAGCTCAGGCCTTGAGGGGTAAGAGGGGAGGGAGAGAGAGGGAAAGAAGAGGAGGTGGGGAGAGAGGCAGAGAGGGAGCAAGAGAGAGAAGGGGGTGGGAAGAGGAGGAGGGAGGGAAGAGGAGGAGGGGAAGGGGAGAAGGGGGAGAGGGGGAAGGGGAGGAGGGGGGAAGGAGAGAGGAGGAGAGTGAGGGAGGGAGATAGGGAGGGTGAGGGAGGGAGAGGAGGGAGGGAAAGGGACACACACAGCCATCTGTAAGAAGCTGATCAACTATATCCCCAGGTGGGCACTAAAAGCTTAACTCCTTTTTGATGATCAGAAACTTTCTCTTTCACAGAAATGGAATTGGGGATTTGGGGAACAACTCATTTCAAGCCACTTGCCATTCAATACTACCCCTTAATTTGTTTTTGTATTGCTGGAGAAGGATCCCAGAACCTTGTACATGCTCTCTACCACTGATTTACACTAGCCTATATTTTAATGTATATCTCAATCACTCTAGTCTATAAATTATGCCTTGAATTGCTCATTTAACAGTTGTGCCTTCTGTGTCAGAAAGTCCCTTAATAGGTCATAGGAGTCTTCAGCATCTAATCTCATCCACAAGCTCATAATCCTTTGCTATTTTTTTGGTGCATGGCTATTGTGCTTGCCCCCAACAAGTGCTCAATAAATATGTGCTTAATGAATGAATGTTACAAGACTTGGTATCTATATTGACACCTACCCTCTAAACAAAAAATGATATTCAGAGCCGGACACCAGTAGCTTATACCTATAATTTTAGCTACTTGGGAGGTTGAGATCTGAGGACTGAGGTTCAAGGCCAAGCCGAGACAGGAAAAGCCATGAGACTCTTATCTACAAATAACTACTCAGAGAAAAGCCAGAATTGGTGCTGTGGCTCAAGTGGTAGAGCACTAGCCTTGAGCACAAAGAAGCTCAGGGACAACAGCCAGGTCCTGAGTTCAAACCCCAGGATGGAGAAAAACAAAAAAGACATCCATGGAAATGTATTTGTTTTGAATTATTCCTTTGGCAAGGTAGTCTTTTCATAACCCATCCCAGCAAGCACAGCTGAGCAAGCACCAACGCTGAGTTTAAACCCCTGTACTGGCAATCAATCAATAGAATAAAAACCACTGTTTTCTGAAATACTTTCATACATGTCTTTACTAGTGGATGAAAATTACCAATGGTGGCACCTTTTGGTGCCTATGTTCATAAAGAAATGTACATGTTTGTGAAAAACCCATGTTAAACATTGGACTTAAAACTCTTCAGAGAGCAAAACTAAAACATTCTTGTCATGGATTACCCACTGTGTGTGCATACATGTACATATGCAAATGCACAAAATTCACTGTGATGAGGCATTTCTTTACCAGCCAGGAAAGTCATTTTCCAGTTTTACTTACCCATAGTAGGAGTAATTGGTCTGCTACTAACCCCAGCAACACTTAATCGTGGAACTAGTCTTCCTTGGTTAGGTCCCTAAAGGATTTAAAAATAAGGTTTAGTGTTAGATTTGGAATCTAAACCTAACCAAGAGGAGAATTACAACTGTTGATATGAATTATCTGCATTATAATAATACATGACAAGAATGTTTTAGTTTTGCTCTATCAGAGTTTTTGACTCCATTGTATAAAAGAAGTTTTTACAAACATGGATCATGCCTACGTATTTTTTCTCCAGTCCCAGGGCCTGAACTCTGGGTGTGGGCACTGTCCTTGAGCTCTTTTTTTCAAAGCTAGTGCTCTACCACTTGAGCAACAACGCCACTTCCAATTTTCTAGTGGTCAACTGGAGATAAAAGTCTCTTGGACTTTTTGGATGGCTTTGAACCTGGATCCTCAGATCTCAGTTTCCTGAGTATCTAGGATTACAAGTGTGAGTCACTGGCACCGGCATTGTATTTAGGGGTTTTTTTGTTTGTTTTTTTTCTTATTTGTTACTGAGGAATTGAACCCCGGGCCTCATGAATGCTAAGTAAGCACTCTATCACTAAGCTAAATTCCCAGTCCTTGATCCTATATATTTAATTCTGTATAGTTAAGATAAAGTTATCTGAATGGAGATAACTGCTAACTTCTTTGTAATTTTTTTTCTTTGCTGGTCCTGGAGCTTGAACTCAGAGCCTGGGCACTGTCCCTGAGGATCTTTGTGCTCAAGGCTAGTGCTCTACCCACTTGAGCCACAGTGCCACTTCTGGCTTTTTCTGAGTGGCTTATTGGAGGTAAGTGTCAAACTGGATCCTCAGATTTCAGCCTCCTGAGTAGCTAGAATTACATGCTTGATGGGGACAGTTACCTTTTTTACTAAGGACTTCAATCTATAGTTGGGAGCTGTTAAGCAGTATCTATCAGGTGGCAGTCGAGGTCCTGAATATGGCTTGATCAGTGGCAAAGGGGTTTGATTTTTCTGTCTTGCAATATCCAGTAGAAACTAAAAGAAAAATTCTCATTACAACTACAAGTTGAAAACAACAATAAGTAAAATAACGTAAATGTTTGCTCACGTCTCTCGGGGGCGGGGAGGTAAAAGACTGGTCAGCTCGACATTGGATTGCCAATCTCACATCATCTGCATCGACATTAGGTTTCTTAGCATGGCTTGAATAAATTTTTGCATCATCCAGTATTGTAGTAACATATCCTTTAAGAACAAAACATTTTTTTCTTAAACACATGAATATTACTTACGGCTCTTTTGTCTTAAAAGGTTCCTCTAACTTTTGGAAAATGTATTGTTTTATGATTAATTGGTGTATGCAGAACACATTCTTTCTCCCCCTCCTCCCTCTCCCTCCCCCTCCCTCCCCCTCCCTCCTCTCCCTTCTCCTCTCTCCCCCTCTCCCTCTCTCCCCACCTCTCCCTCTCTCTCCCCCTCCTCTCCCTCTCTCCCCCTCTCCCCCTCTCTCCCTGTCTCCCTCTCTCCCTTCCTCCCTCCCTCTCTCTCTGGTTGACTCTAGGCTTGGGCCCTATCCCCCAGATCTTTTGTCCAAGGCTGGAACTCTACCACTTTGAGCCACAGCTGAACTGGTTTTAGCTGGTTACTTGGAGATAACAATCTCACAGACCTTCCTGCCTAATTGGCTTTGAACCTAGATCCTCAGATCTCAGCCTCCTGAGTAGGTAGAATTACAGGTATGAGCCACCAGTTCCAGGCCAGAATACATTTTCAAGAGACTGCTCCTTAGCTCCTTTGTAGTGTTTTAGTTATTTCTATATTGATAACTGTTTGCATCATTTGGTTGGAAATGTTTTTGTTTTACAATACACTATCATTTCAAATGCACACATTTTTAACTTACGGAAAGCAAACTCCAGCATTTGATTTATAACCCGTGGTTCATATTCGGTGATTCCCATATCCTTCAGAATCTGTGCCATCACCTGTGGAATCAAAAATTCCCAGATATGTTATCCAGGTATTTTCAATCAAGGAAGTATTCTGTGTATAATGTAAGGTTCCCTCCTCCAACTCTAAACTATCCTACTCCTCCTGGGTGTGTCAGTGATAACACAAAATTCGTCCTATGATGACGATGACAACTTTTAGGGCAGGGGAGGTGGGGGGGGGTTGAGGATAGATGCAAAAGATCTAGGTTGGCTTTTCTAGCAGAAGCTGGGGGTGGTTCCAGGCGGTTGTCATTTTGGGATGAGGTTGTGGCGGAAGCTACTATCAGAACCCAGGAGATAGAATCGGAGCACATAGATAAGGGGAGACAACTAGGCAGCAGGAATCCAGGAGACAGAGCCTGGAGATTGGGCGGTACATATCTCGTGGACCACAACACTCCAGAGGAGTTTCGTGGGAACGGCGGGAGGGAACCCCAGTGGCCTGGGCGACTGTATGTCACCCTCGGCAATGTGGGCTGAAAATGGGGCGGGCCACCCTCAGTCCCTTCACCCGCGGGACGTGGATGGCACCAGGCTTCAAGCCCCGCCTCTCAATAGTCGCACTTACCAATGCATCTCTCGGAGCAGTCTTGAGAGGCGCCATCTTGTTCGGCTCCATATTAGCCCGGCTGCACTCGTTTGAGGCTAATGAGCTGCTAGGGGACCGTTGAGTCGGGCTCCACCCCTGTCGGGGCGGGAGGCGAGGTTTCCTCCTGTGGGAGAGGCCTTTTTGGAGCAGCTAATCCGGTCCGGAATGGTAGGCGGGAACTGCAAACTGTGCTCTCCGCGCAGGAGACGCAGGAGAGGCGGGGCGAAGAAGGGGCGGGGCGAAGCGAAGGGCAGATCCAGGTCAAGGGCAGGGCGGGGCGCGGGGCGCGGCTCCAGAGACTGGGAGGGTAACAGGAAAATCGGCAAAGTGGGCTACCAAGCCTCCCCCAAACTGAAATGAAACTGAAGAGCCAAGAAACTGGAGGTCTGAAAGTTGCCTCAGTGTTGCATCTCCAAACAAACAGAATCACAGTGCCAACACACTCGTTTTTAGCTTGTCTATCTTACAGATTCGCATGGGTTGTACTTACCCTGTGGATCTGCTTGCTACTCAAATTTATGTATGTGTCCTGTGTTTCTATTTGCTTAATCTGGGACCCTTAATAATACCTACTCTCCTCACTTAAGACACCGATTGGCCCATTAAGTTAATGCCCCAAGCTATAATAAGTGGTTGCATTTATAGAATGCCTACTTCAGCCAGCTGAAGGCCCAGAGTTCAAACCCCACTGTAGTGTGTGTGTGTGTGTGTGTGTGTGTGTGAAAATGCAGCACAAATACCAAGTAAATAAAGCTTAAAAGCCAAATGGACCACCCCTCACCTCCATGCCCTCATCTGACACCCACACCCCCTCCACCAAAGCGCCCCTTCCCCACTCTCATACCCTCATCTAGGCTGAGACTCATGCTCCTCCTCCCACCTTCCTTCCCTCCAAAGCACCCCTCTCCCATGTCCTTATCTAAACTTAGGCCTCTGCCCCTCACGTCCTCAGATAGGCTGAGGCCCACACCCCTCCCCCATGCCCTGTCACAGAACAGCCCCTCCTTCACCCTCCCTCACACCCTCATCTAGCCTGAGCACAAGTCCCTCGCCAACACCCTCCCACCTAAGCGCCCTCCAGAACCTCCTCCCCCACTACTGGATGGAAGCCCACGCTCCTCTCTCATCCTTCCCTAATGCGCTCTTGTAGGGCGAGGCCCATTAGGTACAAATGTGCATCTCAGTCTGTCCCCATTCTCCTTGGAAAAAATCCCAAGGACCTGAAGCACTGTTTACAATTAAACCAAACAAAACTATAATCGTGAGTGAACGATCTCTGGTTTTAAATTTGGCAGACTGTTTTGTTTTAGTCCTCCTTTTGGCTAAGGAGCTTTCATCAGCCCCACCAGAGAAACAAGCAGTCACACATAGCCCTCGCATGGCCATCCCCAGACCATTTACTTCCCCATCTATGTCTGTACGGTCCCACAAGCCCAAGCCACCACCCTCCCAGTTAAGGGCCCCAAATTGAGCCCCACAAGCCCATTTCTGTTATAGATTCAGAGGAAATGATTTTCTGCTAAAGTCTCCCAGGTCTCCCCTTCCAGGCTTCCACATATATTTACATTTATTTCCTTGGTTTGGGGGGCACTTTACTTTCTTTCAGGGAGCTTTTTACTTGTTCCAGCTGTTCAGAGTACTTACAGTTCCCAGAAGCCATCTTGAACTTTGTGCAGAGCTGTGGAGCAGTGTGTTATGAATATATTGTTTCCAGTGGCCCAGACTTTCCCCAGAACACGGCCTTCACGTTCCTTCACATCCCAAACGCTCCCCCCCACACTCCCCACGCCCCTTACAACCTTTAAGGTCTTCCACGCCCCCTTATGTCCCCCACACCCCTTACGTACCTGCATGTACACCACGCTTCTCCATGCTTGCCCATGCTCCTCCCAGCCCCCACGCACCTCCAAGCACCCCATACTCATGCATACCCCCAAGCTTGCCCACTCTCCCCCATACCCCCATGCTCCTCCACACTTGTCCGCGCTCCACCACGCCGCCCCCCAAGCTCCCCATTCTCCTCACAGCGTATGTGCATCACCCGATCTAGGCATTGCCCATTTTGAAATAGTACAGGTAGGTGTAAAGTAGGAAATTTTTCATCCTTTTTATTTAAAGGAGAAAACTAGGCATCGGTAGCTCACACCTGTAATCCTACCTATTCAGGAGGCCGAGATCTGAAGATCAAGGTTCAAAGCCAGCCGGAGCACTGAATTTTGTAAGTCTCTTGTCTCCAATTAATCACCAGAAAAATGGCAAGTGGGGCTGTGGCTCCACGGGTATGGTGGTAGCCTTGACCTGAAGAGCTCAGGGACAATGCCCAGGCCCAGAGTTCAAGCCCACAACCCCCTCATCTCCGCTCCCCCAAAGTAGGGAACAAGAAAGAAAAATCCTCCCCCAATTAGCAACATATTTACCATTTTCTCTAATTCACGAGCAGTAGCCTATCTATATCTTTTTTTTTTGATGTAATGTTCTACAGTCTTTAGGTAACTAACAATTAAACAGGGCAGTCAACAAACACTTTGGCCAGATGAGAAACTTGTACCATCTAACAAACGATCACACATGTATTATTGCTTGAAAATATGTTTATATAACATGATTTTTTCTATTACTTTTGTATTACAAAATGCCATTATCCAAACAAAGTTGGACTACCTAATGGTGATTAGTGATAATAATACTAATTAGTATGTGTAAAATATTATATATATGTAAAATATATTTCATGTATATTATAAACACTGTTTATAAACCATAAATAACACATAAATATGATATACTTAATCTATTTATAGATAACATTTAATATACTGTTATATAACAATTTATATTACATATGAAACAATATTGAATATACATTATATTTTTCATGACTGTCTTCTGTCAGCAATTATTTTCATTATTAAAATTTTGTAAGTCATGGTGTTCTCCATATAAGTGTAAGACTTTCACAAAAACATGTTTGAATATAGGCTATTTAGGTTTTACTTAACTATGAACAAGACATTTTTGCATTTTTGCATTTCTTAGTTTCCTAAAATCATCCTCTCTCAATACTAGACGTGAGTCTCTGTAGATTACTTGTTTCTCAATAAGGCCCTTTGCATGTGTAAGCGATGGCTGATGGGACAAAGGTCCATCAGTTTTGAACTGTCCAAAGGGCACATGTTTATTCTTTCCCAGGGAAAAATATTCTTATAGAGCAGAGATTTAACTTTCTGAAACTGAAGTTGTATTCTAAATGATATTTTAATACAGTAATGCTTATCTTCGGGAGACACATTCAAAGACACATCAAATTGAGAAAGATCGTGTCTGGTTTAAAGCAGGGTCTTTTTTTTGGTAGGTTGTGGGGCTTGAACTCAGGCCTAGGTACTGTTCCTAAACTTTGCTCAAGGCTAGCACTCTACCACTTTGAGCAACAGCTCCACTTTCAGGTTTCTGGTGATTTATTGGAGATAAGAGTCTCAGCAAAGTTCCTGCCTGGGCTGGCTTTGAACCTCGATCTTCAGATCTCAGCCTCCTGAGTAGTTAGGATTACAGGTGTGAGCCACCAGTGCCTGGCAAGACACTGGCCTTGAGTTTCATATGTAGCCCCAGCTAGCCTCAAATTCTTGATTGCCCTGTCTCAGCCTTCAAGTACTGGGATTATATAGGCATGACTCACTCCATCTGGCCAATAGATGCTGTTATCAACAGAATATTAGTATCATACTAACACATGAGAAAACTATTTTCACTGTGTGAGATTAAGTCTCCGTATGTGCTTTTCCACAATCTTTCCTCTCTCTTAGGTACACATTCTACTGTGTAGACCATGCTTCCAGCTTTTTTGTTGTTGTATTTTAGTTCTTTTTCAGGGTCTCACACTTTGCCTTCTGCTGACTTCTAATGGTGGTTCTGCTAAATATACCTTTCTCGCAGCTCGGATTTCAGACATGAACCACCATGCTTGGCTTCTTATTTGATGTAAGGTCTCATTAATCTTTTTGCTCAGGCTAGCCTTGAACATCAGTCCTCCTATCTCTACCTCCTATGTAGGTGAGATGACCACTATACTTAGATTTCCACATCCTTTTCCACCATTCTTCTTCTCAGTATTTTTGCTAGTCTTGGGGCTTGAACTCAGGGCCTGGGCATTGTTCTTGGGTTTTCTCTAAGATAGTGCTCTACCACTTGAGCCACAGCACCACTTACAGCTTTTTCTGTGTATGTGGTACCGAGGAATTGAACCCTGATCTTTGTGCATCCTAGGTGAGCACTCTACCACTAGGCCAAACACGCGGCCCCACTACTCAGTAGTTTTTTCCCCCCTAATTATTATGAAGTATTATCAACTTTGGTTAATATCTTCCTATTCTAGTTATATGTGTATTTCACAGATAGATCAAGAAGGCTTAACTTTCCCTAAGGGAACTTGACTAGGGTTTAGTTGTTCTTAGATAAAAATTCCTCAAAGAAAAATGTTAATTCCATGTTACATCTTGGTTGTAAACATCTCTTATGTTTTCCTCCCTCTTTTGAATGACTGAAGTTGTTAGATATCAGAAGTTCAGCTGCTTAATTGACAGCTGTCAGACTTTCTTCTGTATTCTGCATTCAGGGGGCAATTTCCCAGGAGAAGTGGAACTGGGTGACTATTTGTTTGGGCAGAAATGGAGGATGGATGGGAACTGTTCCTGTTGTCTCTTGCAGAATCTCAACATGGACATGCCTGAGATCAACAATTTCTGATATTTCTGATATTCCTAAAGATCGACTAAGACTTCTATCTGCATGTCAGCCAAGCCGGCTGTCAATCCAACAGCCACTTCTTTGGTAATGGTTCAGCTGTGGTGGCTGTGTCAAGCTCCTCACTATTTATAGTATCCTGGGAGGCTCTGATCCAGCCTCAGGCACCCAGAAGAGGCTCTGCTCCCAGCTGTCTATGTGCCGAAGTCACTTCATTCCAGCCTTGGGAACCACCACAGCTGTCATGGCCACTGCTTGGATATTCTCTTTACTTAGGGAGAATGTGATCCCAGTTGTAGCCATGCTACATATTTGAGCAGTGGTTCAGATGACCCTCAGCTGACCTTCCTACGGTTTGTTCTAGAATACCCTACCCATAATCTTCCTCGATAGCTCCATAGTTTTCTTCAATCTGGTTGGAAACCTCCCTTAACCCAGGACAACTGAGCCAGGCAGACCTACTGCACATGTGCAGGCTATGAGACTAATCACCAAGTTCATGGCTAACAGACAGGCTGCGTACATGACCTCTGCCCACTTTTCAGAGCCATCTGGGACCATGGTCTCACTTGTTCCCAGGCACTGCTCTCCTGTGGCTATAGTCTAGCCCCCATAGAGTTTCATCCGTTGCTTTTGTTGCCTGTTTGTGGTCTCAGAGCAGACAACTCAGCTGGGTGCTGGTGGCTCACACCTGTAGTCCTAGTTACTCAGGAAGCTGAGATGTAAAGATTGCTGTTTGAAGCCAGCTTGGGCAGAAAAAAAATCCACAGGAGTCTTATCTCTAAAGAACTAGCAAAAGGCAAACGTGTAGCCGTGGCTCAAGTGGTAATGCACCAACCTTCAGTGAATGAAAAAGCTAAGGGACAGAGCCTAAGCCCTGAGTTCAAGCCCCAGCACCCCATTTCCTTCTCCCTCTCCAGAAGCAGACAGTAAGCAGGCAGCTCCTGGGGCTATCAGCCCAAGGCACACTTAGGATTCTAGAAAGGTGACTGAAGAGTTCAAGTTTGGCTCGGAGCACAGAACACAGGAAGCTGAGTCTAGAGATTGCAGTATACGAGAAGCTTCAAGATAGTTAAGATTGTGAAATTACTTCAAACTCCAGCCTGCTGGAAGACTTCCAGAAAACCACCAAGGAGTTGATGCACAAGTCTAATATTAGCAGCCAGGGGCTGGGCTGCTGGAAGCCCAGAGCTATAACTAAGAGCACAAGGTTCCAACATGCTCACCAGTGCCTGGCTAAACTATCTTCATCTTGATTCTGACAGAGCACAACTGTTTATTGCCAGGCCAAAGCAAAGACAGACTGTCAGTATTCCTAATCAGAGCACATTTCATTTGTAGACAGAAGTCACAGTCCTTGAGGCAATACAACACTGTTGCTATTAGTGGGAAAACTCAGGGACAGTCATGACGGATAATCTATGTTGTATTCTTTTGACACTAGAGATTTGTGGGTGTGTGGGTGTGCTTATAACTGCATACATATACATATATAAGTATAGAGCCACTGTTTTTTCGAGATTGTAAAATCTACAGCAATATTTATTGACTGACAAATATATATATATATATACACACAACTCAGAACTACAGTATTCCTTCTCTAGTATCATCTCATTGTTGACCTGGGAGCAGTCCCATCCATGCACCCTCATGGCCTCATCTGTCATTACTTGGTTATTTCTTTGTTTTGTTTTTGTTAGTTACAGGGCTTCAACTCTGGGCCTGGGCACTGTCCCTGAGCTCTTCAGCTCAAGGCTAGTGTTCTACCACTTGAGCCACAGTGTCACTTCCAGTTTTCTGGTGGTTCATTGGAGATAAAAGTCTCATGGAGTTTCATCTCTAGTATGTCTTTGAACTGTGATCCTCAGATCTCAGCCTCCTGAGTAGCTAGGATTAAAGGTATGAGCCATGGGTGCCCAGCATTACTTCATTTTTTACTGATAAATCCCTTTTTTTATCCCACATTTAATTTTGAAACACAGATATATTTACTCAACTATTTACTGCATATGTCTACAAACAGAGCTATTGTTTTTACCCTGTTTGTACCCATCACCCAAATCTGGGACTTATTGTGTCAAAAAATGTCAAAATATCTATAGACATAATGTTTTATTACATAGATTAATATGTATCTATGACATACAAGCCTAATTTTAATTATGTTCTAAAATTTAAGTGCCAGTGAATGTATATAGAGATTCCCTTCTTGAATACTTGTTTGTTAAACACATGATTTGAAACAAGATATAAAAATAAAAGTTAATAAATTCATTAAATAAAAAAGTCAAAATAGCACCCATGTCTATACCTGTAATCCTAGCTACTCAGGAGGCTAAGATCTGAGGATTGAGGTTCAGGTTCAAAGCCAGCCCAGGCACTAAAGAATGTGAGACTTTTTTTTGTGGATCATGGGGCTTGAACTCTGGGCCTGGGTACTGTCCCTGAGCTATTCAACTCAAAGCTACCTCCCTACCCCCGAACCACAGCCCCACTTCCCGCTTTCTAGTAGTTAATTGGAGATAAGTCTCTTGGACTCTAGTGCCCAGGCTAGCTTTGAACCACAATCCTCGGATCTCAGCCTCCTGAGTAGCTAGGATTACATGTGTGAGCCACATCCGCTGACAAGAACAGGAGACCCTTATCTCCAATTAAGCACTAGAAAATGGGAGGTGGGGCTATGGCTCAAAGGGTAGGGTGGTAGCCTTGAGCTGAAGAGCTCAGGGACAGCACCCAGACCCAGAGATCAAGCCCCATGACCCATCCCCAAGCAAACAACAATAACAAAAACCCCAACAAAACAAAACAAAAATGGAGGATGTGCTGGGTGCCAGTGCCTCATGACTATAATTCCAACTATTCAGGAGGCTGAAACCTGAGGATTGCAGTTTTACGCTAGCCCTGTTAGAAAATTCTGTAAGATTCTGATCTCCAGTTAACCAGCAGGAGTAGAGACATGACTCAAGTGGTAGAGTAACATTATTTTTTTTCTGCCAGTCCTGGGGTTTGAACTCAGGGCCTGAGCACTGTCCTTGGGCTTTCCTGTAGGCTAGAGCTCCACCAGTTGAGCCACAGCACCACTTCCAGCTTTTTCTATGTATGTGGTACCAAGGAATCGAACCCGGTCTTCATACATGCTAGGCAAGCACTCTACCACTAGGCCAAATTCCTGGCCTAGGGCAACATTCTTAAGTGAAAAAACCCTGTGAGGGTAAAAGGCCCTAAATTCAAACCCCAGCTAATACTGGCACACACATTCAAATAAACCAGAGGGTGGGATTTTAGAGAGTTATAGGCAAATGAGGATGAGGATTGGTCATCTATTATTGATCTGCTCTGTGCTTAAAATGTCTAAAAATAGCTCAGGCACTGGTGGCTCATTCTTGTAATCCTAGCTACTCAGGAGGCTGAGATCTAAGGATCATGGTTTGAAGCCAGCACAGTCCCTATGAAACTCTTTTTTTTTTTTACAAATAAATTCAATATATCAGATAACAAAGTGAGATACTATACCAATATGAGATAACCAAGGCCTATGAAACTCTTATCTCCAATAAACTACCAGAAGTAGAGCTGTGGCTCAAAGTGGTAGAGCACTAGCCTTGAGCAAAGAGTTCAGGGTCATTGCCTTGGCCCTGAGTTCTAGACCCATGACTGACAAAAAAATTAAAAATAACACCTATTCCATATTAGCATCTATAGAAAGATTTTTATTAGCAATTTCATTGAGGTATCTGTACAATTCACTTAGGTATAGATTGCAATTTAGTGACTTTTAGTCTCATGCCAGAATGGTATAATTACCCAACATCATGTGTATTATGTATATGTACATAATATATATATATATATATTGTATATACTATATATACTATATATGTATGCATACATATATAGTTTAAAATGGGTGTGTAAGAAATATAAGAAATATAGTATAATAGGTCCTGTGGATGTACATTCTTAAAAGTTTACTAGATTTATGGGTTTCTTTTCAATGAAATGCCTGTTCATTATTTGGGATAATCTTCTTTTTCTGTTGGGTTATTCCTTCATTTAAAATTATTATATTTTTTCTTTCTTTTTCCAGTCTTGGGGGTTGAACTCAGGGCTTGAACACTGTCCTTGGGCTTTCTCAAGGCTAGAGCTCTACCACTTGAGCCATAGCACCACTTCTGGCTTTTTCTCTGTATGTAGTACCAAGAAATTAAACCCAGGTTTTCGTGCATGCTAGCAAGCACTCTACCACTAGGCCAAACTCCTGGCCCTAACACACACACACACACACACACACACACACACACACACACATATATTTTTTCAGTACTGGGGGTTGAACTCAGGGCTCTGTTCTCTTGCTTGGCTGTTTTGTTCAAGGCTAGCACTCTATCACTTCAGACATACCTCCGCTTCTTTTCTTTTTTTGTTTCTATTACTTTCTTTTGCCAGTCCTGGGGCTTGAACTCAGGGTCTGAGCACTTTTTTTGGGCATTTTTCTCAAGACTAGGGATCTACCACTTGAGCCACAACCCCACTTCCTGCTTTTTTTGTGTATGTGGTATTGAGGACTTGAACCCTGGGCTTCACACATGTGAGGCAAGCACTCTACCACTAGGCCACAATCTCAGCCCTATTTTTCAATTTTTTCACTTCTTCAATTAGTATTTGTGCTGGTCTTGGTTCTTGAACTCAGGGAATAGGAGCTGTCCAAGAACAGCAGCTGTTGCTGCTTCTTCTCCTTCTCCGTTTTCTTCTTTTCTGTGGGTCATGGGGCATGTACTCTGGGGCTGTGCACTGACCCTGAGCTGAAAAGCAGCCTAACCCAGGGCCTCGGTGTTGTTCCTGAGCTCTTCTGCTCAAGGCTATCGCCCTAACCTTTGGGCCACAGCCCCACTTTCCCTTTTCTAGTGATTAATTAGAGATAAGAGTCTCAGGTTCTTTACTGCCCGGGCTGGGTTTGAACTCGATCCTCAGATTTCAGCCTTCTGAGTGGCTAGTATTACAGGCGTGAGCCACCGTGCCTGGTGTCCCTGAGCTTCTTTTGCTCAAGGATAGCACTCTGTCACTGGAGGCATGCCCCCATTTCTGGCTTTTTGGTGCTTAATTGGAGATAAGTGTCTCTTGGATATAATGCACTCAGCACCCTGGACCCTGGTCCCCAGTACCAGTTTCCCCCCCCAAAAAAGGAAAAAAAATAGATAGCATGAACTTATTCTCCCTATCAGATTTTAGGTGCTGTTGCAGGACCAACATTGCCCCAAATCCCTTTTTGTTCTAAACAAACCCTGCTATTTTCAATTTTCTGAGACATTTCAGGTATCAGTTGCTATAGAGCCTATTTTGGTTCAGTAAGGTTTTATTTTTTGCTTGTTGGTGTACAGATTCTTGTTCACTGAAGAAGTAGGCATTTTTTCTTGTTTTCATAATCTGATTTTGTGCATATCTCTCCAGAAATTTGAAGCAACCTTCTTTGGGAATCTGTGGACATTTCTGTTATTTCACCAACAGAGGGCGCACTGAGCCTAGAATTTTTTTTTAATTAAAAAAAAAGTGAAGAGTTCTGATTTTTTTTTGTTGTTCAAACCACTTAATGTTCCTTAATGTTCCCCAAAGTAATGGCTGCCACTCTTTCCTTAATGTGATGCTCATATGAAGACTGCTTTTTTTTTTTTTTACCAGTCCTGGGCTTGAACTCAGGGCCTGAGCACTGTCCTTGGGCTTTTCTCAAGGCTAGCACTCTACCACTTTAGCCACATTTCCATTTCTAGCTTTTTAGTGATTAACTGGATTAATTGATCTGGCTTTGAATTTTGATCCTTAGTTCTCAGCCAGGATTATAGGCATGAGCCATCAGCACCCTATTTTTTATGTGACATATAAATATTAGTCATTACATGTGTAATAATTCTGATGCCAAGGTAAACCAACACAGAAAAAATTTTAGCTTATAATCATATTAAATGACTGCCCACACCTGATTTTCATTTCCTCTGTTTCCTATTACATTTAAATACTAAAATTAAAGTTTTCTCACTAGCAAAGTAATTATCAGAGCACAGAACAATGGCTTACTACACTATTTAGAAAAAAATTACAGTAGCGGGTATTGGTATATAATTTTTTTATTGTGTCTTATAAATGTAAATAGACATGTATAATAGATTTTTCCATTTTGTTCTAAAGAAAATGTCCAAAATATTGTCTTCTCAGAATTCTTGACATTTGGGAAATATTAATTTGAAAAATAATATGGAAATAGTGTCCATGTAAGGCTCTTTTTCTAAATTAATGAAAAATTTAAGTTACTTATTTCCAAAAAATTTCTCTTCTGTCCCATAAATTTTTCAAATATTAAATTGGTTCAGTAAAAATTTTAGAGTTTTCACCAAATGAATGTTTCTTTTAAGTAATAGTTGAGGTGTATTAAACAATATGATTTGTCATTGAACTTTCTATAATGGACAGGATGTAGAAAAAATAGATCTAACTTATCAAGAACTTCTGAATGGAAACGGCAGACAAAAGCGCCACCACTGCAAATCCTATCACAAGGATGAAAATAAATGATTCATCACTTAGCTCTATCCGGAGCTTATCATCTCTGCGGTCATGATTCCCGCTTCTACCTCCATTACTGTTTTTATGAGTTAGGAAAAGAGAGGTAGGGCTATATGGTCCCCAGATCTCTTGTTTGCCAGCAGAAGTTTTATATTGACGCCCAGCACAAACTCTGAATCGATAATTCGTGTTTGTGACAAAATTCGAGAAACTGAATGAAGTATTTGGTCCTTTGTATAGCTAAAGGGAAAAAAAGAGAGAATTAGATGATGACTATATTTTATTTTTGTATTATTATTATTATTATTATTATTATTATTATTATTATTATTATCTGATCCAGGGGCTTGAACTGTCCTGAGCCTCTTTGTGCTCAAAACTAGTGTCCTACCACTTGCACCACAGTGCCACTATTGTATTTTTGAGCAGTTTATTGGAGATGAGTTTCAGGGGGACTTTTCTGCTCAGGCTAGCTTCAAATCACTACCATTAGATCTCAGTCTCTTGATTATCTAGGATTACAGGCATAAGCCACCAGCTCTAGGCTTAATGCTTTTTATTTTTTCCCCTGTTGCTCATGGGGCTTAGACTCTGGGTCTGGGCACTGTCCCTGAGCTCTTCATCTCAAGGCTACTGTCCTACCCCTTGAGCCACAGCGCCACTTCCGCTTTTCTAGTGGCTAGTTGGAGATAAGAGTCTCACAGTCTTTAGTGCTTGGGCGGGCTTTAAACTGCGATCCTCTGATCTCAGTCTCCTGAGTAGCTAGGATTACAGGCATGTGTCACTGCACCTGGCTTTAATGTATTTTTTTAGAAGAAAAATATAAATTCATTCATCTCATGAACTGGTTCACAACAAAACTTAACATTTTACTCTAGCTCTCCAATGTTCTTGCAGTGAACCTGTATTAGTTAGGTAACTTCATTTAAAGTAATAGTGAAAATTTTATAATTATAAAGGTTTAATTACATTAGGTTTAGAAATGAGTCTTGCTGTGTGGTTAACAGAATCAAGAAATACCAAATAATTCAATAATAATAAACTACACGACTAAGCTAGTTGTTCACAAATAAGTGTTACACACATACATGTTAGGGGCATGGTGAGATTTTTGGGACAAGATTTAGTTACATCTTACAAAAATTAAATTCATTACAAAAGTTCAATTTTCAGCAAGATAGAGGACTAGATTTTTTATGTTGATCTTGGGACTTGAACTCAGGACTGGGGATCTGTTCCTTAGCTTTTTTGCTCAAGGATAGTACAATACCATTTTTTGCCAGTCCTGGGCTTGAGCTCAGGGCCTGAGCACTGTCCTTGGACTTTCTCAAGGCTAGCACTCTACCACTTGAGCCTCAGCACCACTTCCGGCTTTTTGCTATGTATGTGGGGTACCAAGGAATTGAACCTGGGTCTTCATGCATGCTAGACAAGCACTCTACCACTAGGCCAAACTCCTGGCCCCAGTACGATACCATTTGAGCCATAAATGGACTTGCAATTTGGTTGACTGGAGATAAGAGTTTCACAGATCTGTCTGCCCCATCAGGCTTAGAATGGTGAACCTCAGATCTCAGTCTCTGAGTAGCTGTGATTGTGTGTGTGCGTGCATGTGTGCACGCTGGTCCTGGTGGTTTGATCTCAGGGCCAGCTTTTTCTTTCATCAAGGCTATGACTCTTTCAAGCCATAGTTCCACTTCTGGTTTCTGATGGTTAATTGGAAATGAATAGCTAGGGTGTGAGCCACCAGTGCCAATTAGAAATGTTTAAACATGAAGGAAGACTATACCTGTTCACTTCCTTTGTCGGTAATAACTTGAAGATTGTAAACAATGGGATCGCCATTGATTGGTTCCAAAGACCCCCATTTAATTTCACAAGCATTGTATTTCAGTCGATGTACTTTGGGAGCTAGAAAAAGAAAATGTCATTTTAGAAGATTCTGTTTTTCCCTACTAATTGTTTTTTTTTTGTATGTGTGCCAGTCCTGGGGCTTCAACTCAGGGTGTGGGCACTGTCACTAAGCCTTTGCACTTAAGGCTAGCACTTTACCACTTGAGCCACAACTCTACTTCTGGCTTTTTTTGGGTGGTTAATTGGAGATCAGACTCTCATGGTCTTTCCTGCCTGGGCTGGTTTCAAATTATGATCCTCAGAGCACAGCCTGCTGAACAGCTAGGATTACAGATGTCAGCCACAGGTGCTCAGCATGTTGCATTTTATTTTTACTGTTCAAATAAGGAGAGTAAAATCAGGGCTTCAGATGTTAACTTATAAAATTTGTGTATTTATGTTTAGCTTTAAGCATTATAAAAGCATTTTGTATGATAAATCTTTTTTTATTAAATAATTAACATTGATTTTTACATCATATTTTAAATGACAAGTTTTGTATGATAAATCTTTTGAAAAATAAAATGAGATCTATAGTGAGGCACATGTAACTATTAGAAAGAAGAAGAAGCACTTTTAGGGGAATCATATCTATAATTCTGATGTGGCTGTGCCATCTGATTCAGAGGGTCCTGTAGCTAAGTTACTTACAATCTAGAAGTCTTAATTTGTTACTATTAAAATTGAATTGAGTGGCCGGGAGTATAGCCTAGTAGTTAAAGTGCTTGCCTAGCATGCATGAAGACCCAGGTTCGATTCCTCGGTACCACATACATAGAAAAAAGCCGGAAGTGGTGCTGAGGCTCAAGCGGAAGAGCTCTAACCTTGAGAAAGTCCAAGGACAGTGCTCAAGCCCTGAGCCCAAGCCCAGGACTGGCAAAAAAAAAATAAAATAAAATTGAATTAGGTGATTTCTAAGATATTTTAAAAATATTGATATGAGTCTCAAAAGATCTTCAGTTGCAGTTTGAATCTGCAATTCTTACTTCTTTTGGTGCTACATTATTGTTTTTGTAGTTCTAAGGTTTAACTCAGGGCTTAACACTTGTTAGACCAGCACTCTCCTAATTGGAGCTATAGCCTCAATTGTTTAGTTCATGTTTCTGAGATAGTGCTCTTACTAACCTGGGCTTGCCTTCAGCATCTGCTTCCTGAGTAGCTGACATAAGAGGAATATATCACCACACACAATTTATGCGTGTGTGTGTGTGTGTGTGTGTGTGTGTGTGTGTGTGTGTGTGTGTGTGGGGTTTGAACTTACAGCCTGGGTACTATACCTGAGCTTTGTTTGCTCAAAGCTAGTGCTTTATCATTGAGCCACAGTCTCAGTTCTGGCTTTGTTTGCTGTTGGAGATAAGAGTCTCACTAATTGTCTTGCCTGGGCTTGCTTTGAATTGTGATCCACAGATCTCAGCCTCCTGAGTAGCTAGGATTACAGGTGTGAACTATCAGTGCCTGAGCAATGTCCTTGGGCTTTCTCAAGGTGAGAGCTCTACCACTTGAGCCACAGCACCACTTCCAGCTTTTTCTATGTATGTGGTAACCAGAGAAACGAACACAGGTCTTTGTGTATGCCAGGCAAGCATTCTACCAGAGTAGGCCAAAATTACGGACCCCCAACTTAATTTCAAAATCCTTGTTACTGTTTTTTTTTTTCCATATGAGTTGAGACTCAAAGTAGTATCAATATTATGGCTCACACTACTCACCTTTAAGTGCTGCTGGTGGGGTTTTTTTGGTAGTAAAAACATAGATATCAGACTCTGGTCCTTCACCAGCTTCATTACATGCCTGGATTTTAAATGAATATTCAGTACATTCAGTCAATCTCTGTACTCTGTGAGTCTGACAAGGTCCATGGTAGATGACAGAAAATCTAGGGGAGGGAATAAGATAAGGAAAACAGTACTATCAATCAACACTGATATATATACAAATAGCATTTTATATAACTAAAAGCTTATTTAAAGGTAAGACACACAAAAAAGCCAGGTGATAGATAACATAATGGCAAAGTGCTGGCTCACCCACCATAACCTCTTATTTTCTGATGTTTTGTGCTAGATAAAGGAACAAGTGCATTGGAAGAGACAACAATAAATAATTACAGCTATACAATGCTATTGTCTTTGGATTGCTTTCACATGTAATTAATTCAGTGAAACTTCTTTGGAGTATAGGATTAAAACATAAAATTTTGGCTGGGTGAAAGTGGTTCACACCTATAATCCTAGATACTCAGGAGGAAAATTATGTGAGGACTGTGGTTCAAAGCCAGCCCAGGCAGGAAAGAAAGTTCCGGAGACTTTTGGCTCCAGTTAAGCAGAAAAAGTATCTTAGGTGGAGCTGAGACTCAAGTGGTAGTGTGCTAGCCTCGAGCAAAAAGTTCAGAGACAGTGACCAGGCCCTGATTTGAACCCCATGATGGTCAATAAAAACAAAAACAAAAACAAAAAAAAGATTAAAATTTTAAATCATTTTATTATAATATATGCTAAAAAAATAGTTTACCTGTCAGATCGATCCTTCATGAACAAATTATAGCTTATAAGGCTGGAAAGTATTCTTCTGTTTGAATTGTTACCCCACTTAAGTTTAAGGCTCTGGTGCCCCAAAATTGCACATTCGAGGGGTGGAGGGTCAAGTAGAAGTGGTTTGGTTTTGCTTCTTATTGGTTGACTAAAAGGACTTAGCCCATAATGATTGATTGCTTGAATTCGAATTCTAATGGCAAAAAGAAAATGTAAAAATACATTATTCTACATATAAACTAACATCCTAATAACTTTAAATAGCACATTGACTATCACATTATACTAAATACAGATAAAAATCTGAAAGAAAAGTCTGTTCTCTGATCACTATTGACAATTACTGATGGGAAAAGAAGGCTCTTACTAATGCCAAACATTCCTATCCAGTAGAACTCCTTTCAAAAGGAATATTATGGGGCTGCGAGTTTGGCCTAGTGGTAGAGTGCTTGCCTAGTATGCATAAAGACCCGGGTTCGATTCCTCGGTACCACATACATAGAAATAAGCTGGAAGTGGTGCTGAGGCTCAAGTGGTAGAGCTCCAGCCGTGAGAAAACCCAAGGTGCTCAGGCCAAAAATAAAATATATGAATATATTGCTCAAATTTCTCAAAAGTAAAATTTAAGTGACTTACTTATACATAGTGTCTGGTTGTAGATTTTTAAGAATACACTCTGTTACAGTATCAACAGTCATAATTTTTCTATCTCCATATTCAATGTTGTATCCAGTTACTGGAGAACCATTACAAATTGGTTCGTCCCACTTAATAGCAAGGCAAGATGATGCTAAGTTTTCAGGAACCTTGTCTGCAGCTTCCTGTAAATTTTGTACTATTGAGGGTACAGTTGCTGGGGTGGTTATGGTAGCAGCTTCTCCAAACCGTCCGACTCCAACTCCATTTACAGCCTGGGAAAGATATACATTGTTAGAGATTCATTATTACTTTGTTTTGCACATAGTCAGGCAGTTGTATAATAAAGCAAAATTGAATAAAGTTAAACTCTAACAGTATGGTTCTAAGTTGCTGAAATTTAGAAAACTGTTAGGTTGTATATGTAGGAAGAAGAATATGAAAATGGATAGCTCAAATCAAAGCAAAGCAAAACAGCAACAGAGTGAATTGCTAAAACACACATACACACAAACCCAACAAGACCCAGCTAAAGGTTGCTTATAAGAAGTTCATTTTAGGGCTAGGAGTTTGGCCTAGTGGTAGAGTGCTTGCCTAGCATGCACAAAGACCCGGGTTCGATTCCTTGGTACCACATACTTAGAAAAAGCCAGAAGTGGTGCTGAGGCTCAAGTGGTAGTGTTCTAGCCTTGAGAAAAATCCAAGGACAGTGCTCAGGCCCTGAGTTTAAGCCCAGGACTCGCAAAAAAAAGTTTATTTTACTATAATAACATGCATAGATTGAAAAAGAAGGAATCGACAAAGATATTCCATTCAAATGGATCTAAAATGAAGCAGTAGCTGTACTTGTATCAGAACAAATAGCTTGCTCATCAGAATCAGTAAGAAGAGACAAAGGAAGTCATCAGACCATGATAATAAGTGGATCAATTCAGCAAGAGGTAATAATTATATATGTGAAAATCTACCCAATTTTAAGGGCATTCACATGTATAAAGCACCCATCTCTCCAAAAGGAGAGCTAGACACACAATACAATAATAGTTATGGACTTTACCTCATTTCAAAGGGAAACCATCCAGAAAATCAACAAAGAAACCCCAGAGATAAATTGCATCCTAGAGCAAATGAGCCTAACAGACACCTACACAGTATTTCATCTAAAAATGGCACAATATACATTCTTCTCAGCAGCATGTCCAACATTCTCAAGTATAGGTCCTAGACTATAAAATGTGTCAAATTGGATGCCAGTGGTTCACGCCTGTAATTCTAGCGACTCGGGAGGCTGAGATATGAGGATAATGGTACAATGCTAGCACAGGCAGAAGAATCTGTGAGGCTCTTATCTCTAGCTACCAAAAATATCTGGAAGTGGAGCTGTGGTTCAAGTGGTAGAGCACTAGCGTTGAGCAAAAGGTCAGTGACAGCACCCAGGCCCTGTGTTAACGCCCTTAGGACTGGCACAAAATGTAGAATACTTTTAAAAAAATGTCCTTTTTGATCATAATCCAATAAAATCCAGAAATTAACAAGAAACACACTAGAAACTATTTGAATACATGGAAATTAAACAACTTGAAGAAGCAATGGGTCAAGGAAGAAATCAGGAAGAAAACTTAAGTTTCTATTGAAACAAAAATGGAAAGACAGGGGCTGGGAGTTTGGTCTAGTGGTAGAGTGCTTGCCTAGCACGCACAAAGACCTGGGTTCAATTCCTCGTTACCACATACACAGAAAAAAGCTGGAAGTGGTGCTATGGCTCAAGTGGTAGAGTGTTAGCCTTGAGAAAGCCCAAGGACAGTGCTCAGGCCCTGAGTAAAAGCCCCAGAACTGGCAAACAGAAATAGCAATACAAAAAGGAAGCTTTATGGCAAACAATACATCAAATTGTTTCTTGATCACAATGAGGTAGGAAAAGAAGTACTAAATGAAATATTAGAAGAAAAAAGAGATCAAATTAGAAAGAAATGAAATAGAGATCAAGAACATGACATAAAGGAATGATAAAACACAGAGCTTGTTCTTCAAAAAGATAAACAAGAAAGAAAAACTTTTAGCTAGACTAAGGAAGAGAGGACTCAATTAACAGAAAGTATAGGGGTCGGGAGTTTGGCCTAGTGGTAGAGTGCTTGCCTAGCATGCACGAAGACCCAGGTTAGATTCATCAGTACCACATACATAGAAAAAAAGCAAGAAATGGTGCTGTGGTTCAAATTGTAGAGCTCTAGCCTTCAGAAAGCCCAAGGACAGTGCCCAGGCCCTGAGTTCAAGGCCCAGGACTGGCAAAAAAAAGGTGGCATGTCTTTAGTGCAAGTTAGGCAGCATTATGGGAAAAATGAGTCAAGCATAGAAAATTTAGTACTGAATTCTGTGCATTCTGAGCACACGCACCATTTCTTCAATGGAGGTCTCCTTGAAACCACATAGTAAAGGATAACAAGGGACTGTTACTAGACAATTCGTGGGTGGAGATGGGAGGGAGGGACTAGGAGAGAGAGAAGGAAGGGAAGACACCGGAGGAAGGGAAATGACTCATGTATCTGCATTCCCTTTTTACATAAGCTTTATAACAATAAAATTAGTAACAATAAAATAAAACAAAAACCCTCAGATATTAATAAGCCTGCGGTAGTAGAAAAAGAAAAGAAATAGAAACAACCTGTATGTCTATAAAAAGATGAATGGATAAAGAAAATGTAGTACATACTATGGGATAAAAAGAAAGCTTAGCCAGTCACTAGTGGTTCACACCTGTAATCCTAGCTACTCAGGAGTCTGAGATCTGAGGATTGTGGTTTGAAGGGAAGGGAAGTGAGATTGTTATCACCAATAAGTGATGTGGCTCAAGTGGTACAGTGCTAGCTTTGAGCAAAAAGAAGCTCAAAGACAGCACCCAGGCATTGAGTTCAAACCCCAGGACAGGCGCCAAAAAGTCTTGCCATTTGTAACAATTTTAGAGGAAATGGGGATTATTGTAATTGCATTAAGCCAAGCACAGGAAGATATGCATCTCACAAACATGATCTCACTCACAAGGGGGATCTATAAATGCTAATCTCTTAGAAATTAAGGGTTAAAATGGTAGTTAGGACTGAAAGGCATTCTGGGAGATACAGCTTAGACTTTATAACTCACAATCCTCTAGCCTCTGCCTTGTGAGTACCAGATTTACAGGTGTGCATGTCTGTACTCAGATTTTTCCCGTTTGTTTTTCAGTGCTGAGGATCAAACCCAGAGTTCTTGTACATGCTACCACTGAGGTATTACACCCACCCACCAGCCCTTCTGGAATATTTTGAATGGCTTAAACTTTATAAGGGGTACGTGTTACATTAAATTCTGATTGTGTCTCAAAAATTTTAAGTTGATATGTGTTGTAATTCTGGTTGGTCACAAGAAAAGATTATTTCAGGCAAAAATCATTAAGGGAAATTGCATGCAAGAGCTAGGGTTTGAGAGACAAGATAAAGTGATAGGACAGTATGGACAGATGTGTAAGGCACACTGAGCGCTTGGAAGATTCACTTATTTGGAAGAAGGATTTTGAAGAGTTTTGCCTAATGATAAATTGTAGAGAATGCTTGTTAAACATAGCAATTAGCAAATGTCTTGGATTAGCATTTTGATTCAATAGATCTGAATGCTCGTGTAAGAATCACTGTTTTTTTTAATATATTTTTTATTGTAATTAATAGAAGGGTTACATGATATTTGCCAGATAAATGGTGCCTTAATTCCCACACATTGATACCCTTTCACATGTCATGGTCCCCATTTCCCTTCCCCCTCCCCCACCCCTCATCTTGTATTCCCCCGTTCCCTATCCAATAGGAATCACTGTTTTTAACTATCAGTTTCAAGTGATTACTAAATGTAAAGAAATTGGAATACTGAATTTGAACAGGAACTATGGGATGGGAAATTCAGTGGGGCTTTAAAGGTCACATGAAGGAGCTCAGACTGGTGTCACCATATATGAGTAATATTTGTGATGTGTAAGTCCCTCCCTTATGGGTTCTCTAGTCTTTCCACTGGAAATGCTGCAGGCATTTTGAAATGAGGAAGTATTAGCTCTACCTGAACTCTGCAAAAGTATGTAGTTGCAGGAATGAGACTTTTTACTTCATATCGCAGACAAGTACCAGTGCAAATCAATTGCACTGGCTCTTCAGGTTTTCCCCACTCTAATTTGTAATCAGTGATTTCAGCACCATTGCATTCAGGAATCTGAAAGATGCAACAAACACAGAAATTCAATTCTTTCTCTGAGTGCTCACTATATTAGATACTGAGGAGGGTCACAAAAGGATCCTTTCATGATAAATTCTTGTAGTTGATCAAATGATGTGTGATATGGACACAAGTATACACAGACAGGACACTAAATAGCATTAAGGGCTAAGTAAAATGCTTTTTTGCCACTACCAAGGTTTTAATTTAGTGCTTGCTAGTTTTTTTTTTGGGGGGGGGTCATGGGGCTTGAACTCTGGCCTGGGTGCTATCCCTGAGCTCTTCAGCTCAAGGCTACTGCCCTACCCATTGAGCCACAGCCCCACATTTTCTAGAGATTAATTGGAGATAAGAGCCAAGGAACTTGGCTTGCTAGGCTTTTTAATCAAAGATGGTATACACACATCTCTGTATATTCATATGTTCTTATATCTGTAAAGGTAATGAAAGTAAACTGATAACATACAGTCCAGCTAACGACAACACAGGTTGGACCCTTGCAGGTCAGCACAGGTGCACTACACTGTGAAGGGGCACGTGGGACTGGTGTACTTTCACATGATACTCGATGGAAGCTGAGCTGCAAGTAAACAAAGGAACAGACAAAAATAAGCAAACATGGGAATGATTTTGTAGGAGGCATTCCCCTACCCTGATAAGTGCAGTTGAATCATGTATTCATCCAAAATGAAATAAAGTACACATGGGCCAAACAAACAGTATAAATTCCCTTCCTCCATTGGTTGCTTTTGGCTGTAAATGTGTATTCTTCAGTAAGTAATTTACTCACTGTGTTTCTGTGTTCAGCGCCACCATCTTGGTTACTTTCTGTGTTTCTGATAAGCACGGGTGCATCAGAATTGCTAGTAGTAGGAGGATTAGCTATAAAATGGACAAAACCAATTTATTTTTACAAATAGTTTTTAATTTTTTTGGTACTAGAGATAGAACTCTGAGGCTTGTGCACGCTAAGCATATCCTTTACCACTGAGCTACACTTTGGCCCTTGCAAGTAGTTTTAAGGGTAGTCCTTATAAACAATATGAAATGCCTTAACTCTATTTGTAAATATTTAGAAGTCTGGCTGGGGGATGTTTCAAGTGGTAGAGCACCTGACTAGCAAGCCTGAAGGTCTGCATTTAAACTCAAAACAAAAACTCCTCAAAACAAAACCAAACCAAAGTCCAAACCAAAAAAAATCATAGAATGCTTAATAATGCAGCAGAAGACTAAAAACATATTGCACCATTTAACTTCTAAGTTTAATATACAGACATTAAAAATAGGGACTTGCAATCACTAAGAATTACTATGCTAATCTATGTTTATCTTTGACTTTGTACAAAAAGAAAATCATTTTTTCCTGTTGTACCAGAACTGGGGTTTGAATCAAGGATTTTTTTTTTGTCAGTCGTGGAGCTTGAACTGTGGGCCTTGGCCCTATGCCTGAGCTCTTCTGCTCAAGAACAGTACTGTATCACTTTGAGCCACAGCACCACCTCCGGTTTTCTGGTGGTTAATTAAAGGTAAGAGTCTCACCGACTTTTGTGCCTGGGCTGGCTTTGAACTGTGATCCTAAGATCTCAGCCTCCTGAGTAGTTAGGATTACAGGCGTAAACCACTGGCGCTCAGCAGCTTTATTTTATTTTATTTTTTTTCAGGTTTTTAATCCGTGCTTTTTTTTTACTTTACCAAATTTTCTTTTTTTATTGTAATTAATAAAAGGGTTACATGATATTTGCCATATAGAAGGTGCATTAATTCACATACATTGATACCCTTTCACATGTCTTGGTACCCTTTACCCTCCCCCCCACCCCGTCTTGGTTTACCCCCTTCCCTATCAAATTTCAAATAATCAAATACAAATAAATTCAATATATCAGATAACAAAGTGAGGTACTGCAACAATATGAGATACCCAAGGAACAGCAAAGGAGATGAGAGATAACATGGTACATTAAGGACAACAATCATTTGTTATATGGCTTTTGTTTCAATATCCTGGAGGTCCTTTCAATTAGCTTCATACTATATGGCCTTATGTATCAAGGTTTTGCTCTATTGCAGATCTCTGCTAGTAGAACCCAAGGTTTCTACTGATTATGACAAATGAGGGAAACCATTGAGCCTATGTTCCTTTGAGTCTGGCTTACTTCACTTAATATGATTTTTTCTAAGTCTTTCCATTTCCTAACAAATGGGGAGATGTTTTTTTCTGACAGCAGCATAGAATTCCATTGTGTACAAATACCACAACTTGTTGATCCACTCATCAACTGAGGGACATCTAGGTTGGTTGCATATCTTTGCTATGGTGAATAATGCTGCAATGAACATTATTGTGCTACTGGATTTAGTATGCCCTAGATTCTGGATGGTTGGGTAAATGCCAAGTAGTGGAATTGCTGGGTCATAGGGGAGTTCTATGTTTAGCCTTTTGAGGCACTGCCATAAGCAGCTTTATTTTTTTCATATATTTTTTATTGTAATTAATAGAAGGGTTACATTATATTCACCAGATAGAAGGTGCATTACTTCACATACATTGATACCCTTTCTCATGTCTTGGTCCCCATTTCCCTCCCCCCCACGCCCACCCCTCATCTTGTTTTCCCCCCTTCCCTATCCAATTTCAAATAACCAAATACGCATTTATCCAATATATCAGATAACAAAGTGAAATACTGTAACAATATGAGATAACTAAGGGACAGCAAAAGAGATGAGAGATAACATAGAACATTAAGGACAACAATCACTCATTATATGGCTTTTGCTTTTATATCCTAGATGTCCTTTCATTTAGCGACATACTGTATGGCCTTATGTATCTAGGTTTTGCTCTATTGCACATCTCTGCTAGGAGAGACCAAGGTTTCTACTGATTATGACAAATGAGGGAAACCATTGAGCCTATGTTCCTTTGAGTCTGGCTTACTTCACTTAATATGATTTTTTCTAAGTCTTTGAATTTCCTAATAAATGGGGCGATGTCGTTCTTTCTGACAGCAGCATAGAATTCCCTTTGCTATGGTAAATAGTGCTCAACAGCTTTATTTTTAAGGCTAGCACTCTACAATTATAGCAACAGCTCCACTTTTGGCTTTTTTGGTGGTTAACTGAAGTTTGGACTTTTCTGCCCAGCCTGGCTTTGACTGAGATCCTCAAATCTTAGCCTCATGAGTTGTTAGAATTACAGGTATGACCTACCAGTGCCTGCTTGGCTTCAATAATTTAAAAATGTTTTAAAATTAACATATATATATCTACAAAATGGTTGTTTACTGTAATATTTCCATGCATAATATTTATTATATAAAAATAATCACAGGCACTTGGGCCAGGAACATGGCCTAGGGGTGGAGTGCTCGCCTAGCATTCATGAAGCCCTGGGTTTGAATCCTCAATACCACATAAACAGAAAAAGCTGGAAGTGGTGCTGTGGCTCAAGTGGTAGAGAACTAGTCTTGAGAAATCCCAAAGACAGTACTTAGATCCTAATTTCAAAGCCCAGGACTGGCAAAATATCTTAATAATAATCACAAGTTACAGAGCAGAAACTTTAGGTAAGACTGAAATAATGCAAGGGAACCTCACCACATCGAGAACTTGTTTCATTGGACTTCTGTTTATGATTTGAAGATTGAGTACGGTTAGAGGGAGGAAGCGCAGGTGTTTGAATAGTCAATTCATCTGAAGGCTAAGAGAAACACAAAAGATCTTATGATTATGCTATATTCAAGGTTACTTTTGTAAAACATTTAGCAATATAATATTGTTCAGTTCGATCCTCAATTTAAAACCTTTTTCTTTTGTCATTCCTCACCTGGCTTTGTCCTACAAGTGAAGTGCAAAATACTCTTAGTTTATATATCTTATCAGGTTGTAGATGGTCATACAAAAATTCCCGGATAGAGCCATTGTAGATTATATTCCAAACATTTTCTGAGGGAAAAAGAATGAAGTTATCCAACTTATTTATAGGCTACTTATAGATTTTTTTGTATTTCCGTGATAGCTCACATATATACTAAGAAATAAGCACTTTGGAAATTAACTGGGATCCAAGTCTCTAGTTATAATAGTTAAAGGGAATTCACAGTGGAATTAACAACCAAATCACCAGACATCAGTAAATAATGATTTGTTACCAAAAAAAAAACCCAACAAACAAAAAACACAACAAAAAACCCCTAGAGAAATCTGAGTTGGTTTGGTTAACAGGCGTATACTAATACCAATTTCCAGGTTTTGATAACTGCATTATGTTTATACATTAATTTTAGGAGAAACTGAATGAAATCCTCACAAGGGATCTTGATATATTATTTTTCAACTTCTAGGGGAGTCTAAAATTATGTCTAAGTGCAATTAAAAATCACAATGCGTAGGAGGGCACTGCTGGCTCATGCCTTTATTCCTAGCTACTCAGGAGTCTGAAACTTATGAGGACTGCACTTGAAAGCCAGCCCAGGCAGAAAAGTTGGGGAGACTCAACTTACAGGCAAAGCACTAGGCTGGAGGTGTGGCTTAAAAGGTAGAGTGCCAGCCATGAACATGTAATCTGAGCAAGAATGAAGGAGTCAAACAAAGCTACTGGGCAACGACAATAAGCAAACAAAAAAAATAATGATGTCTTACCATGTACACTGTCATTAACTTCTAAAGTGTAACTTAAAATGTGTGCTCCACCATTATCTTTGGGCGATTCTGGGAAAAAATTAAAATGAGTCATCAATTTCACTGCACTATTCTTTAAGTTACAAATTCTCAGAGAAAAATATAAGCATGAAATCTATTAGCATATTACTGTGTAGATATTAAGATCATTAAATATAATACATGTTACATGCTTTGGATATTGGAAATGAGGCATTTAAGTATTTGGAAATTATTTGGATGAGAATGAAATGTTAAATGTTATAAACTGTATTTCTCTACTTTAGAGATAAAAATTTGCATTCATATAATTTCTTGTCAAGCTGATATTTGTTATTGGTGTGGCTTGTTAATTATAGTCTCTGTATTATATGTAATTTTACCTGAAGTAAAGTTTGCCCACATAAAGTTCAATAAGAGGTTTGCATGTAAATTACTGAGATAGAAAATTCAGTAAAGAACTAGAAAACATAATAATGTACTAAGCTCAGGGCCTTGCACTTGCACTTGAACTCTGGGCCTGGGCATTGTCCCTGAACTCTTCAGCTCAAAGTTACCACCCTACCACTTGAGCCAGAGTGCTACTTCCGGTTTTCTGGTGATTAATTGGAGATGAGTCTCATGGACTTCTTAGGGCCCAGGCTGGCTTTGAACTATAATCCTCAGATCTCAGCCTCCTGAGTAGCTAGGATAAGCCACCATGCCCAGCAACTACATTTGTTTTTATGGCAGGGTAAGTTAAGAAAACTTTTTGTATGCTAATACTGAGACCGGGGGGCCCTCATGTTTTAGCTTGGTTTTTTTTTCTTTTCTGCCTGGGCTGACTTTGAACCACGATCCTCAGATCTTAGTCTCCTGAGTAGCTAGGATTACAGGTGTGAGCCACCGGTGACTGGCTTGGCTTTTTTTCTTTTTGCCAGTTCTGGGGCTTGAACTCAGGACCTGGGTACTGTCCCTAAGCCTCTTTGTGCTCAAGGCTAGTGCTCTACTGCTTCAGCCACAGTAACTTCTGGCTTTTTCTGAGTAGTTTATTGGGAGTCTCATGGACTTCCTTGCCCAGGCTGTCTTTGAACCATGATCATCAGATCTCAGCCTCCTGAGTAGGTAGGATTACAGGCATGAGCCACCAACACCCAACATAACTTGGCTTTTTTACTCAAGGTTAGCACTCTTTCACTTGAACCATACTTTTACTTTCTACTAAGACAATATTTCCTCTGTGTGTGTGTGCGCGTGTGTGTGTGTGCGCGCGCGCGCGCGCGCGCGCGCACGTGCACGCGCGCGTGCGTGTGTGCTACTCCTAGGGTCTGAACTCAGGGCCTGAGTGCTATTCCTGAGATTTTTAGCCCAAGGCTAGCACTCTACCATTTGAGCCACAGTTCTACTTCTAGTTGGTTAATTGGAGATAAGAGTCTCATAAGCACGGGCTGGGAGATTGGCCTAGTGGTTAAAGTGCTTGCCTAGCATGCATGAAGACCCAGGTTCGATTCCTTGGTACCACATACATAGAAAAAAGCCAGAAGTGGTGCTGAGGCTCAAGTGGTAGAGCTCTAGCCTTGAGAAAGTCCAAGGACATTGCTCAGGCCCTGAGCTCAAGCCCAGGACTGACAAAAAAAAAAGAATAATAAAAAAAAGTCTCATAAGCTTTTCCTGTCCAGGTTGGTTTTAGACCTTGATCCACATATCTCTGCCTCCTGAGTAGGTGAGGTTACAGGTATAAGCCACTTACACCTGGCTATAAGAATATTCTCTATGGGGCCGGAGTTTTGGCTTAGTGGTAGAGTGCTCTCCTAGCATACACAAAGGTCTGGGTTCGATTTCTCACTACCACATATACAAAAAAAGCCGTAAGTGTAACTGTGGCTCAAGTGGCAGAGCACTAGCCTTGAGCACAAAGTGTCCAAGGACAGTGCTCAGGCCCTGAGCGCAAACCCTTGGATTGGCAAAAAGAAAATATTCTCTAAAACTTAGGGTAATCAAAGGAAAATTTCTTGTCAGTAGTTAATATTAATATGGAGTCAGGAAAGCATTTAAATAACACAATAGCACTTACGCCATCCAATTTTCACTTTGTGTGCATAAATCTTTCCTTTTACATAAGGCTGTGTTGGAGCTCCAGGCTTGTCCGGACAGGTGGTATATTTTACTTCACTACTGGGGTTACTCCTTCCTTCCATATTGTAGGAAAAAATCTGTTTGAATGAAACAAGATACTTCACTGACTATGGGAACTGATAATGTATAGTTTGCAAATATAAAGTAAGTTCTTTGAGAACTTCTGAGAACTAAATGCAAAATGAGGCTTAATTTCAAAGGAAAACAACATTTTTCTCCAGCAAAGTATAATTTTATATTAAAACATGACACAGGGCCGGGAGTTTGGCCCAATGGTAAAGTGCTTCCCTAACATGCACAAAGACCCAGGTTCGATTCCTTGGTACCACATACATAGAAAAAAAGCCGGAAGTGGTGCTAAGGCTCAAGTGGTAAAGCACTAGCCTTGAGAAAGTCCAAGGATAGTGCTCAGGCCCTGAGCTCAAGCCCAAGACTGGCAAAAAAATGACACAAAATTATAAATTATAGCTACATACCCTAAACTTGTATGTAGTGCTCCTCTGTAGATTTGATACAGTACATGAGATGTCTTCGCCATTGTATGTAGGTTTAAAACCTAATCCCTGGAAATGACAAGCAATGAATTCAGAATTAGTCAAACCTGGATTTAAGTTTTAGCTTCAAAATATTTTTCCATCTGGGTGATCCTGAGCAAGTGCTCCAGTCTTCTGAACTTCCAAATCTCCATGCTAAGAAATGGAGATCATTTCTACTTTGAATAGACCCTTTTCCTAGGAGTTAATGAGAATACACGCGAAAGTTCCTATATTAATTAAAACATAGAACATATCTCATAGTTTTATATCTATCTCTGTATCTACATATTTACTTTTTTTTGGTCAGCCCTGGGACTTGAATTCAGGGTCTGAGAGCTGTATCTGAGCTCTTTTGCTCAAGGTTAGTGCTCTACCACTTTGAGTCACAGTGCCACTCCTGGTTTTCTAGTGGTTAAGTGGAGATAAAAGTCACAAATACATTCTTGCTTGGTTTGGCTTTGAACTGCACTCCTCAGATTTCAGCCTCCTAAACAGGTATGAATACAGGCATGAGTCACCAGTGCCCAGCTATCTTATGTACGTATGTACGAGCGTAGGTATGTATGTATGTATGTAATAATTTACAGCTAGTTTTTAAAATTGACTTACCCTGTGAGTATAAAGTTGAAAGTTGAAAAGAATGAAATAGTTACCCACGCCTATCAGGAATCCAAGACCAGGAAAGAACATAGCTTGGTGGAATTATGTTAAAATGAGTCTCTGTGCTGATTCTGGTTGCCATTCCCTTTAGCTAATTTTCAGGACTACACAGGCTTGCCAAACAATGATGTGCACTGACCTCACCTACCCTGCACTGACTCCACCCACCCACTAACAATCTAAGGACTTAGGAATCCTTCAATTCTGGATTCAATTGATTAAGTAGAAATTTATATTTTTGCAAGTGAGAAATATATGCAAAATGTACATAATAATGAGCTTGAAGATTACAGTATGTGAAAGGAAACTTACAGTTCCTGGTTCTTCCATTTCCAATACATAAGTAAGATGGCTATGGGAGTTTACACTGGCTGGTGCACACCATTCTAGAGACAAACTAAAAATATCAGCTTCTTTCAGCTTAGGAGGCAAAGGTGTTGGGGGCATAGACCCGGATGTATAAAAGGCTGCGATTTCACTGAAATCACTGCAAAATTAGATTAGGATGAATAAATTAGTTTCAGATTTTTATGGAAGTACAGACTTTTAAATGCTGAACTAATTGAATGTACCTTAGGCCAAAGTTATTTCTGGCAGCTAATCTGAATGAGTATTTTGTAGAAGCAGTTAGTTTTAGGAACTTTTGCTGTTTCATGGTCCCCATATAGCAACTTTTGAAATTTTCGCCTTTCCCCTTGAGGAACACATGCAAAAAAAATTAAACTATTAGAAATTATAATGATTAACAAGACAAATTCACCAAAACAATAATCATAATCAAGTGCTTTTAAAAGTAAGACTGTATACCTCATCCCATTCTAGAAGGAAGCTGTTAATTCTGGAACCATTTTCATTACAGCCCTAAAAATATCAGAAAGATACAATTATAATGGCTGTTTTTACATACATATATGCTACATATGTGTGTACATGTGCGTGTAAGAAATCGATTTACAGCAATATTAATTATGGATATAAATTAATATGTTGAAATAAATTTTATAGATATAAAATATGCTGATCCTTTGCTTAGTCAAAATTTAAAGTTATAATACCCTCTATAGGGCTGGGAGTTTGACCTAGTGGTAGAGTGCTTGCCTAGCATGTACTAACACCTGGGTTTGATTCCTCCGTACCACATACATAGGAGAAAAAAAAGCTGGAAGTGGTGCTATGACTCAAGTGGTAGAGCTCTAGCCTTGAGAAAGCCCATGGATAGTGCTCAGGCCCTGAGCTCAAAAGGCCCAGGACTGGCCAAAAAAATACTCTCTAAAAGACATATCTAGATCTTATGTTCTGTTGTGTTTTATAAGTTATATACAATAAAGAAAAGCAACACAGGTCAATTGAGAAATATTACTAGTATGTTTCTAAGCAAGTGTAGAAAGGGCTAATTAAGTTTTAACTAATTATTACAATTACTGCTGATTTTTTTCGAGTTAGTTGACACTTGATCTCTGTAGAAAGAACAGAAAGACTGCTGTAAAGAAACGTATCAGACAGGCATAATACTAGATTTAAAATTCATTAGCCAGTAGGTAGTGTTTTACAGTGGTGCTGAGGTGCTTTTGTCCTTACCTTCCACTGCAAATTCAGAGTGCTTTTGGATCGGTTAATGAGTTTAGGTGCATTTGGACGATCTGGTTCACAGCCTTGTGTGGTGAAATGAACCACTTCAGACACGATTTTAAAATTGGAGCCTCTTCTAACTGCAACTCTAAGAATGTAATGACAATTACTATTAGTATGTTTTCAGACAGTCTTCCTAAGAATTAATGATAAAATATGGGTTTACAGAGTAAAGTTAGGTCCTGCCAGATGGCTATCAAAGCTTTTACTTTTTCTAAATGAAAGAAAGTGAACTAGCGCTAGATTTGAAGGAGGTTGTTTTGAAGCTTGAAGGACCAATTTGCTTGTAAAGAGCTAGGCTCACTGTAGGAAATGGAATTAGTGAATTGGTACAGATTAAAAAATTATGGCTCACTATGGGTTAGGTGTTGGTTGTGTAGGATGGAATTCTTACCTTAAAAAGTAGGTCATGGATGGTTGTAAATTACTCATGGTAAACGAAAGTTTGTCACCACTGTAAAGGAAAGTTTTCTTTACAATAGATATCATGCATATTTAAAAGCTAAGCAAGCAGTCCCTATCTTATATATTCAACTGACAAACATGATTCTCCTTGAAACTGGATCACTTGAGCCCACTTTATATGTGTACAAAATGGTTATAGTAAACTGGACACAGGTGGCTCATGCCTATATTCATAACTATTTAGAAGGTTAACATCTGAGAATCAGTTTGGAGCTTTCCCAGACAGGAAAGTTCATGAGACTCTTATCTCAAAAACCACACACACACACACACACACACACACACACACACACACACACACACACACACTGTGAGAAATAGAGCGGTGACTCAAGTGGTAGAGTGACAAGCTTTGAGCAAAAAAAGGTAAAAAAACCTCAGGGACAGTGCCTAGGCCCTGTGTTCAAGCCATAAGACTGGCTAAAAAAAGATAACAGCAATAATTTCTTTCCTAATAAGAACTCTGTAAATTGAATGAGCTAATTGGTATTGAAACTATTCAGTTCTAACAATCTGGTTTTTTTTATTTGTTTGTCTGTAGGTCATGGAGCTTGAACTCTGGGCCTGGGTTCTGCCTCTGAGCTCTTCAGCACAAAGCTACTGCCCTATCCCTTGAGCCACAGCACCACTTCCAGTTTTCTGATGGTTAATTAGAGATGAGTCTCATGGACTTTAGGATGGCAGTTTGGCCTAGTAGTAGAGTGCTTGCCTAGCATGCACTAAGACCCAGGTTCGATTCCTTAGTGCCACATACATAGAAAAAGTGGTGCTATGGCTCAAGTGGTAGGGTTCTAGCGTTGAGAAAACCCAAGGACAGTGCTCAGGCCCTGAAGGACTGGCAAAAAAAAAGTCTCACGGACTTACAGTGCCCTGGTTGGCTTTGAACCGCAATCCTCAGATCTTAGCCTCCAGAGTAGCTAGGATTACAGGCATGAGCCACTGTGCCTGGCTTGACAATCTTATAAACCAGTCAGTTTTGTGGGCTGACTTGGTAACCTAACACTACTTAAAAATGATTTCTGTACACAAATGTATTCAAAGCTTATTAAAAATGAGAATTCAACCTACAATTTAGATTTCTATATGTTAAGACAGCACAACTGAATTGAATTATAGGAAAACAGAAATGATTAAAAAGACTTACGTGTAAATATTTTTAAAATTTCCATTTTTTCCTGTAGTGGACATTGACAGTTCAAATGTTACTGGGAGTTTAGTATCATCACATTCTTCAGAATCATGTAAATTCCATGTAATCACAGCAGATCTGTTTTGAATATCAGAAACCTAAAACAGTAAAAATATGAGGAGCATACTTAAAAATTATAATGTAAGATTTAAAATATAGTCTTTTATTTAGTCTTTTCTGATGCTAAGTAGATTGTTCTCATATTAGCTTCTTATACACTATGATGGATCTCAGTGAGCCATGAATCCTGTCTATAACAATGCAATCCTGGCTCTTTTACTTATTGGATTGCTAAAAGAGATTATGAACTTTAAACCAGTTAAAAGCTGTATATTAAAATAGTCCTAAGGAAATATCCTACTAAATTTGCAGGTTTGACACTTGACAAAAATAAATGAAAGGGAATGCTTTTCATTTTAGTTACTTACAATTGGCTTCTCAATGATGAACCGACATGACTTTTCAGATTGTTTTGTGCATTCTAAAAGTAAGCAAACACCGCAAACACAAGATTACATTAGTAAAAAACAAAAGAAAGGAGTGGTATATTTATTATCTCAGTACAAATATTTCATTACTAAGACAACTACTCACACCAAACAGCTATTTACTTTACAAGAAGAAAGAAGTCTAAAGTGTGTGTTAAACGAATTCTAGCAAAAGAGAAATTAAAAAAAACCTTGTCTTAAATAAAATCATATAAATTGATTAGCATTGAAATTTGTGACATTTCACTGTCAGGCCTAAACAGGAGGTATGCAATTTTGTATAAGGCTAATTAAATTTTCATTTAAATTTATTTTTGTAGTACTGTGAATCAAATCCCTGGCCATAAATCCCTAGGGAATAATTCTATCATTGAGATACATCCCCAACTCTCTTCAAAACTTAAAAAAAATAATGGCATTTGCAGGGAAGTGGATGAATCTACAGTGAATCATGTTGAGTGAGACAAGTCAAGACCAAAGGAACAAAAGGCATGGTATCCTTAATATGTGACTATTAGATCCAAACAGTAAAAGAGCAAGGACTCAATAGCTGCATACTCAATGCTATAGACATGGTACGGGAAATATAAACACAATCACATAGACATAAAAACTTATGAATAGAGACATAATTTTTTATTACATAGATTAATATGTATCTATGACATACAAACCCTTAGCCTAATTTTGATTATGTTCTAAAATGTAAGGGCCAGTGATTGTATATAGAGATTCCCTTCTTGAATAATTGTTTGTTAAACACGTCATTTGAAATATGATGTAAAAATCAATGTTAATAAATTCTTTAATAAAAAAATAAAAAAAGAAACAGATTAATTGGACCATTTCATACTATTCCATCTCAAAAGAAGAGTTTTTTCTTTTGTAGGTCATGGGGTTTGAAATCTGGGCGTGGGCACTGTTCCTGAGCTTTTCAGGTCAAGGTTACCACCCTACCCCTTGAGCCACAGCACAACTTCAGGATTTGTAGTGGTTAATTAGAAATAAAAGTCTCATGATCTTTAGGGTCTTTAGTGCCTGGGCTGGCTTTGAACCTTGATCCTCAGATCTCAGACTCCCGAGTAGTTAGGATTACAGGCGTGAGCCACTGTGCCCAGCAAGGACAGTAGTATTTTTTTTACCAGTCCTGGGGCTTGAATGCAGGGTCTGAGCACTGCTCTTGAGCTTTCTCAAGGCTAGTGCTCTACCAGTTTAGCCATAGCATCTGGCCTTTTCTGTATGTAGTACTGAGGAATCGAACCCAGGGCTTCATGAATGCTAGTCAAGCACTCTACCAGTAGCCCAAACTCCTGGCCCAGGGAGAGTAATTTTGTGATTGGTTACAACACAGATGAACTTGGAGGACATTATACTAAGTGAAATAATTGTATAATAATTACATAATTCTACAAGTAGAAATGGAATGATGAAGAAGGAGTACAGAAGGAAGAGAGAAAATGGGGAGTTGCTTAGTGAAAAATTCAACTATTTCTCAGCTTGTGCTCTACTACTTGAGCCATGTCTCCAGGTTTTTTTTTTGCCAGTCCTGGGCTTCAGCTCGGGGCCTGAGCACTGTCCTTGGACTTTCTCAAGGCTAGAGCTCTACCACTTGAGCCTCAGCACCACTTCTGGCTTTTTTCCATGTATGTTGTACTGAAGAATCGAACCTGGGTCCTCCTGCATGCTAGGCAGGCACTGTACCACTGGGCCACGCTCCCAGCCTTAAGTCTCCAGTTTTTAAGTATTTAAACCCTGAAAAAGGAAATTAAAGCAGAACTGAGGAAATGGAAAAACCTCCCATGCTCCTGGATTGGAAGAATCAACATTGTGAAAATGACAATCTTGCCAAGGGCTATCTACAAATTCAACGCAATACCCATCAATATCCCAATGTCATTCTTTAAAGAAATAGAAGAGGCAATCCAAAATTTCAGATGGAATAATAAAAGACCCCGTATAGCAAAAACAATTCTTAGCAGAAAGAACAGAGAACTAGGAATTCCAATACCAAACTTTAGACTCTATTACAGAGCTATAATCATCAAAACAGCTTGGTACTGGCACAGGAACAGGCCTGAAGATCAATGGAATAGAACTGAGGACCCAGATATTAAACCACAGACTTATGGCCACCTATTCTTTGACAAGGGAACCAAAATAATAGAATGGAAGAAAGACAGCCTCTTCAACAAGTGGTGCTGGCAGAACTGGATAAGCACCTGCAGAAAACGGAAGTTGGGTCCTTCTTTGTCACCCTGCACTAGAATTAACTCCAAATGGATCAAAGACCTCAAGGTAAAAGCCAACACACTGAAAACTTTACAAGAAGGAACAGGAGATACACTAGGCCTCCTTGGCACAGGTCGAAACTTTCTTAATAATGATCAAGAATCACAACAAATCAGAGAAAGGCTGGATAAGTGGGACTGCATTAAATTGCTGAGCTTTTGTATGGCAAAGGACATAGCTAGTAAATTAATTAGGAAGCCTACAGAATGGGAGAAGATCTTCACCAACCACACAACGGATAAAGGCCTCATATCTAAAATATATCAACAGCTCCAAAAACTGAATCACCCCAAAACTAATCTCCAAAGAAACAACCATCCCATTAAAAGATGAGGGGTGGGGGTGGGGGAGGGAAATGGGGACCAAGACATGTGAAAGCGTATCAATGTATGGGAATTAATGCACCATGTATCTGGCAAATATCATGTAACCCTTCTATTAATTACAATAAAAATATATGAAAAAAAGAAATCCAAATCAAAACAACTCTAAGATTCCACCTCATTCCAGTTAGAATGGCCAGGATCAAGAAAACTAGTAACAACAGATGTTGGAGGGGATGTGGCCAGGAGGGATCACTACTACACTGCTGGTGGGAGTGCAAACTTGTTCAACCACTATGGAAAGCAGTATGGCAGTTCCTCAAAAGACTCAACATAGAGCTCCCCTATGACCTACCAATTCCACTACTAAGCATTTACCCAACTGTCCAGAAACTAGGACAGACTAAGTCCACCAGCACAACAATGTTCATTGCAGCACTGTTTACCATAGCAAAGACATGGAACCAACCCAGATGTCCCTCAGTTGATGAGTGGATCAACAAGATGTGGTATTTGTACACAATGGAATTCTATGCTGCTGTCAGAAAGAATGACATTGCCCCATTTATTAGGAAATGCAAAGACTTAGAGAAAAAATCATATTAAGTGAAGTAAGCCAGACTCAAAGGAACATAGGCTCAATGGTTTCCCTCATTTGTCATAATCATTAGAAACCTTGGTCTCTCCTAGCAGAGATTTGCAATAGAGCAAAACCTAGATACATAAGGCCATATAGTATGACGCTAAATGAAAGGACCTCTAGGATATAGAAACAGAAGCCATATAATGAGTGATTGCTGTCCTTAATGTACTATGTTATCTCTCATCTCTTTTGCTATCCCTTGATTATGTCATATCGTTACAGTATCTCACTTTGTTATCTGAAAAATTGGGTATAATTGTATTTGGTTATTTGAAATTGGATAGGGAAGGGGGGAAAACAAGATGAGGGGTGGGCGTGGGGGGGAGGGAAATGGGGACCAAGACATGAAAAAGGGTATCAATGTATGTGAATTAATGTACCTTCTATCTGGTGAATATAATGTAACCCTTCTATTAATTACAATAAAACATATATGAAAAAACAGTAATAGGGCTGGCCTAGTGGTAGAGTGCTTGCCTAGCATGCATGAAGACCCTGGTTTGATTCCTCAGTACCACATACATAGAAAAAGCCATAAGTGTTGTTGCTGGAGCTCAAGTGGTAGAGCTGTAGCATTGAGAAAGCCCAAGGATAGTGCTTAGGCCCGAGTTCAAGCTCCAGGACTGGCAAAACAAAACAAAGAAACCCAAAATAAAAGCAGTAATAGCCAGGCTTCAATGGTGTGGGCCTATCATCCCAGATTAATTGGGAGACTGAAATAAGGAGAATTCAGTTCTAGGCCCAACCTTGGCAAAAAAAGTTAACCAGACTCTATCTCAGCAGAAAGTTGAATGGGGTGTAAATAGGAGGAGTGAAGTCTAGGCCAACATAGGCAGGAAACAAGAGTTTATGTGAAAAATACCCAGATCAGGGCTAGAAATATGATCAAATGGTAGCGCATCAGTCAAATAAGTGAAAAACAAAACAATAAAACAAAATAAGTGCATTATAGGGCCGGGAGTTTGGCCTAGTGGTAGAGTGCTTGCCTAGCATGCACAAAGTCCTGGGTTTGATTCCTTGGTACCACATACATAGAAAAAGCTGGAAGTGATACTGAGGCTCAAGTAGTAGAGTTCTAGCCTTGAGAAAGTTCAAGGACAGTGCTCAGGCCCTGAGTTCAAGCCCAGGACTGGCAAAAAAATAAGTGCATTGCTCAAGCAGTAGCACACTTGCCTGTCAAGTGTGAAGCTCTAAGCTCAAACCTCATTACCATGAAATAATAATAATATGTGACTAATGAGAATTTACAGGTAGAAGTACAAAAAAGACAAAGAAATGGAAGTAGAAAACAACATTTAAATATTTAAAAGGCACTGAGAGTCCTAAAGATTTCTATGCTCATTAGCAAGGAAACTAAACTAGATTTACCTTTCAGTGATTCATTTGAAGATTGGATTTCATTTTGTTTTCCAGTTGATTTTTGTTTGTTTTCTCCATCTCTTGATTTCTGATTCTTTCCATAATTACTCCCAGCCCTGGCAGGTCTAGATGCAGTGGGTACAGTCGACTCAGTGCTGGAGGTGTTAGGAGCACTGGGCTGAGCTCTGGATGCACTGGATGTGTTGCACACACTGGGCTCAGTAATTGATGTGCTCGAAGCACTAGAGTCAGTATCAGATGTGCTAGGAGCACTGACCTCATCAATGGATGTGCTAGGCGCACTGAGCTCATCACTGGATGTGCTCGGAGCACTGAGTTCCTCAGTGGGTGTGCTCGGAGCACTGAGTTCCTCAGTGGGTGTGCTCGGAGCACTGAGTTCCTCAGTGGGTGTGCTCGGAGCACTGGGCTCATCAGCAGGTATGCTAGGAGCACTGGACTCATCACTGGATGAGCTAGGAGCACCAGGCTCAGCACTGGATGAGCTAGGAGCACCAGGCTCAGCACTGGATGAGCTAGGAGCACTAGGCTCTGCAGTAAATATGCTGGGAGCATTGGGCTCGGTGATGGTAGTGCTGGGAGTACTAGAATCAGCACTGGATATAACAGCAACCCTAGCCTCAACACTAGATGTGCTGGGAGCACTAGGCCCAGCACTGTTTGTCCTGAGATCACTCAGTGTGAGAGGAGCAGTAGGCTCAGTGCTAGATGTGGGGGGAGCACTGACTGTGAGGAGATCAGTAGGCTCGACACTGGTTGTGCTGGAAATACTAGGCTCAACGTTGGGTTTAAGAGCAGCATCAGGCTCAGCACTAAATGTCCTGGGAGCCCCAGTCTCAGAAGTGCTTGTGCTGAAATCACTCAGTGTGAGAGGAGCACTAGGCTCACAGCTAGATGTAGTAGGAGCACTGAGTATGAGGTGATCAGTAGACTGGGCACTGAGGAGATCACTAGGCTCAGCACTGAATGGGCTTAGAGCACTGAGCTCAGTGCTAGATATGAGAGGAGCACTAGGCTCTGCATTAGTTGTGCTGGGTGTCATGGGCTCAGCACTAGAAGGGCTCGAAACACTGAGCTCAGTGTCAGTTGTGCTGGAAGCACGGGTTGTAAGGAGAGCACTGGGCTCATCATGGATGATGTAGGAAGCACTAGATGTGCTTGGAGCACTGGATTCATCACTGGCAGTGCTGGGATCACCCGTAGTAGTGAGAGAATTCTCAAGAGTATTAGGTTCATTTTGGAAGATGGGGTCGTTGGCCGCATTGGCCGAGCTGAAAGAGCCCGAAGGATTCTCAGTAACGGACGGGATTTCAATGCTGTCAGTAGTGGTAGTCGTGGAAGCACAATCGGCGTTGTCAGTGGTGTTGGAGCAAAAAGTAGTGTCAGCGGTGACCGTGTCATGGGCACAGTCAGCAGAAGTGCTGGACGTTTCTTTGGGGGTGTCAGTGTTGGGAGGAGTGTCAACAGTGTAAGGACTTGGAGTATTGTTGTCAATGCAAGTATCCAATGGATTATACACAGGGTAAGCGCTCCAGGTATTATCTACAGTGTACATGTGGGGTGCACTATTATCAACAGTGTAAACAGTTGGAGTATAATAAGCAGGAGTCGTGCTAGTAGCTTTGTTTTTGCGTCCACCGGGGCGGTCTTTCGTTCTCTTCTTATATTCACCTGGCTTAGCAGGCCTTTCCTCAAATTCATTATAATTTGCTCTTCCATAAGAGTAGGTTTCTAAAAGAATGATGTTTAGTAATTATAATAATTACATGTTTCGAGTTCTCTTTTTAAAATTAATCAACAAAAGAACACTTAAAATCTGGCTTCACTTCATTTTTTTTTGGAAGGGAGGATTTGGTCATGTGGCTTGAACTAAGGGCCTAGGCACTGTCCCTAAACGTTTTTGTTCAAGGCTAGTGCTCTACCATGTGAGTCACAGCTCTACTTCTGGTCTTTTAATGCTTAATTGGAGATAAGAGTCTCACAGAGTTTCCTGTGTGGGCTGGCTTTGAACTGTGATTTTCAGATCTCAGCCTCCTGAGTAGCTAGGATTACCAAAGTGAGCCATCATCAGTACGTGGCTCTTGACCAAGTTCTTTCTTTTTTAAATTTTTAGTGTTGGGGTAATGTATAGAGGGGTTACAGTTACATTCGTCAGGCAGTAGGTGTATTACTTCTCACACACTGATAACCCCCTCTCATGTTTTTGTCCCCATTTCCCTCCCTCCTCAACTAAGTTCTTTTATGGTTTTCAAGCTGGATTTTATAGACTCAGTCAGTACTTTGGACTATACCAAAGTACAAGAAATATTAATGGAAAATTCTGTTTAAGGAGTCTTTTGCCTAAGGCAAACCTAAGAGTGTATCATCATGTATACAGGATTGATGACACAATAAGGCAGATGTTCATGGAAATGTTGTTTCTGCTTTTTTTTCCTTTTATAAGTCAACTAAGGCCATTCATTTTATTAGTATATACTGGTTGCTTAATTAGCATATATTTTTATTAACATATATTCATTGTGTAATATCTGCTAATAAAAATACAATTGGTTGTACTGTGATATTTCTATCTATGTATCAAACTCATTCATCTCTTTTTTAAATTATTCTCCCTTTCTCTATTTTCTTAAAACAATTGAATGGATTTCTTTTTCTCCCATACATGCAGGTAAAGTACTTTGCTCATACTAATAATCATTTGCTTTCTTGGTTCTTCTTACTTTCCCCTAATACCTACTACCCCCAACAAAATCTGCCTTACATTCCTGTCATCTAGTATCTTCAGTGTGTATTAACTAATACACTAAGGGACCACACCCTGGTATTTTCCACATGAATATATTATATTTCAGTCCAATTAACTGCCTGTTGTTATGCTCTCAATTTGTTTAATAAATGCACACTATTTTCTATTGAGGAAAAGTATACAGTACCATGGTAATCTGGGTACACATATGTTGCTGGTGCTGGTGGAAGAGCTGGTAGTGGTGGGAATGTTGGCGGCAGCTGCTGCACAACAGGATCTTGGTAGTAAGTTACTGGAAATTCTCCTTGAGCAGGAGGATACATTAGGTGAGTAGGAGGTGGATACAGAATAGGTGGTTGTGTCATATATTGGGATCCATATGTTGTAGCAGGTACTGGCAGGTTGTAGTCAGTAATCTGGGGCACAACAATAATTTTTCGAATTCCATTTTCCTCAACCACCTAAGACAAGAGGGCACAGGAAAGTAAGAAGACATTATTGTAACAATTGTAGTAGCTAATTAAGATTAATTCACATACTCAGAGGCAAAAAAAGGAGGGGGTTTACTGACTAGTAAAGTGATCCAAAGTCAGCAGGTAAATTAGGTAAGAAGGCTAAGAGGGATTTGGTTAAAAGTCATTAATTTTGAACAATTACTTTTAAACGGATTGCTTTGTGGGGTGCCAGTGGCTTACCGATAATCCTAGCTACTCAGGAGGATGGAATCTGAGGATCACAATTCAAGGCTACCCCAGCACCACTTCTGGTTTTCTAGTAGTTTATTGGAAATAAGAGTCTCATGGACTTTTTAGTGCCTAAGCTGGCTTTGAACCACAATCTTCAGATCTCAGCCTCCTAGGATTATAGGCATGGGTCACCATGCCCAGCCACATCCAGCTTTTTCTGTGTATGTGAGTCTGTGAGACTCATCTCCAATTACCACCAAAAAGCTGAAATGGAGCTGTGGATCAAGTGGTAGAGCAGTAGCCTTGAGTAAAAATGCTCAAGTACAGCCGGGTGCAGTGGCTCATGCCTGTAATCCTAGCTACTCAGGAGGCCAGCCCAGGCATAAATGGACCTGAGACTCTTATCTCCAATTAACCTATAGAATGGGAAGTGGGGCTTAGCTCAAGGGTAGGGTGGTAGCCTTGAGATGAAGAGCTCAGGGACAGTGACCAGGCCAAGTTCAAGCCCCAAGACCCCCACCTCAAAAAATGCTCAAATACAAAGTCCAGGTCCTGAGTTCAAGCCCAAGGACCAGCACCCATGCACGCACCCATGCACGCACGCACGCACACACACACACACACACACACACACACACACACACACACACACACACACACACACACACACACACACCCCAATTGCTTTTTAGTAATAACAAGGACTGGAGCTATAGTTTGTTGGAAGAGCATTTGCCTAGCATGGGAAAGGTCTAGGGCTATATTCCCAGCATAGCACGAGTGTAAAGATGATTACAATAAGATGAAAAAATGGCATTCCAGGATTCTTTTCCTAGGACTTTGTTTGTGTGCTGGTAGTGGAATTTGAAGTCAAGCCTCATTTGCCCTCGTTTGGATTTTTTTTTCCTCACAGCTGCCTCTGTAACACTTGAGCTGTGCCTCCAGTTCTAGTTTTTTGTTGGTTAATTGGAGATAAAGTTTCTCAGAATTGTCTGCCTGGCCTTGAACTACAATTCTTAGATCTCAGTCTCCTGAGCAGCTAATATTTATGAACACTAGTACATCCCCCAGCCCCAGAATTTCTTTTATCGAACAATGAGGTAGGGAAAATATTAAATGATTAATTAAATGAATAATTAAATGATAATTTAGAGCTAGACAGCCAACTGAAAACAATGCTAACATACCTGGGACATATATCCAGGTGGCAGATAAATAGGTGGTAAAGTACCACTTGGTGACATCAAAGGTACATCAGCAGGTCCTAAGAAAATCAATAATAAATTAATAATCATGATATAGCTTGAAACAAAGTTACAGGAGCCAGTTAAATTTGCCTTGTAAAAACAGCACTGAGCCTTAACAATGGCATGCGATTTTGAAAGTGTTGTTCATTCACAAAGACAATTCAATTATCAGAGACAAATCACAACTAAGGAATAATAAAAAACATGGGCAATATTTATATTATAAAATGATGGCAAGATTGCTAATACAGATGAACTAGAAGGTATTTGTATGTGCATCCATCTATCTATCTATCTATCTATCTATCTATCTATCTATCTATCAATCTATCTATCTATCTATCTATCTATTCCTAGCATTGGGGTATCTCTTATCTCTATCTCTGTATCTCTCTTTTTGGTTTTTTTTTGTTGTTGTTGTTGTTGTTGGTCATGGGGTTTGAACTCTGGGCCTGGGCTCTGTCCTTGAGCTCTGCAGCTCATGGCTAGTGCTCTACCACTTGAACCACGGCACCACTTCCGGTTTTCTGGGGTTAATCGGAGAAAGAGTCTTTTGGACTTTCATGGCCAGGCTGGCTTTGAACCGAGATCCTCAGATCTCAGCCTCCTGAGTAGCTAGGATTGCATGTGTGAGTCACTGGTGCCTGGCTTCTCTGTTTCTATGTCTCTACCAATGTTTCACTATCTCTATTTATCTCTCTATCTTTTTTTGCTGGTTGTGGGGTTTGAACTCAGGGCCTGGGAGCTGTTCTTGAGCATTTTGCAAGGCTAGCACTCTACTTCTTTGAGCCAGGCTCCATTTCTATTATTCTGGTGGTTAATTGGAGATAAGAGTCACACAGAAGGGCCAGGAGTTTGACCTAGTGGTAGAGTGCTTGCCTAGCATGCATGAAGACCCGGGTTCGATTCTTTGGTACCACATATGTAGCAAAAACCCAGAAGTGGTGCTGTGGCTTCAAGTGGTAGAGTCCTAGCCTTGAGAAAATCCAGGGACAGTTCTCAGGCCCTGATCCCAAGCCCAGGACTGGAAAAAAAAGTCACACAGAATTTCCTATCCAGGCTGGCTTTGAGTGTGGATTCTCAGATCTCAGCCTCTTGAGTAGTTATCATTACAGATGTGAGCCACCAGCACCTGGGTTCTATATTTCTTTATGTCTATTTTTTTCCAAATCTCCGTTGGTGCCTCTCATCTCTCTCTCTCCCTCTTCCTCCTTTCCCTCTCCCTCTCCCTCTCCCTCTCTCTCTCTCTCTCTCTCTCTCCCCCCCCCCGTCTGTTTATGTCTATCTCTACTTTGTGCTGGTACTGTGGTAACTCCATGTCTTTTTTTTAAATCATATTTGTACTGGTACATTTCTCTTTTTATCTCTCTATATCATTGTTTCTCTTCATTTCTCTTGCTATCTGTCTCTTTTATCTATCTATCTACCTATCTATTTATCTATCTACCTACCTACCTACCTACCTACCTACCTACCTACCTACCTATCTATCTTTCTCTCCCTCTATCCATCATTCTCTTTCATTCTATCATTTTCTGCATTTCTCTCTGCATCTGTCTATTTAGTTCTGGCACTAAGATTTCTCTCTATCTCATTCCCCCCTTATATATGTATGTATCTATGCGCCTGCTTATCTTGTTTTCACGCTATCTTTTTTGTTATTTTTTTTTTGCCAGTCTTGGCCTTGAGCTCAGGGCCTGAGCACTGTCCTTGGATTTTCTCAAGGCTAGAGCTCTACCACTTGAGCCTCAGCACCATTTCCGGCTTTTCTCTATGTATGTGGTACCGAGGAATCGAACCCAGGTCTTCGTGCATGCTATGCAAGCACGTTACCACTAGGCCAAACTCCCGGCCCCTCACGCTATCTTTTTAAAAATATAATTTTATTGTTACTATTAAGGTGTTGTAGAGAGAGGTTACCATTTCAGAAGTCAACTAATGAGTAGATTTCTGTTTTGGAAAATGTTACCCCTTCCTTCTCTTCCTCCCAGTTTTCCCCTCCCATCCCTGCCCACAAGTCACATAGATCATTTTCTACATAGTGTATTCTGAAGAGAATGATTGCATTTGTTCACCCTTCCTGGTCCCTTTCTGCACCCCCATGCCCTTCCCCCAAAAAGATCCAAAACAAAAACAAACCACTATACCTCCACTACCAACACCAATAATCACACACACACACACACACACACACACACACACACACATTTTATATTTCCTGGAATTCATTACGATAAATAGCACTTTAAGTGTTCAGAGAAGTTACACCTTTGGATTCCTCCTAAGAATGCCTAGAGTCCCATGTAGGTTATCATGTCCATTTATATTTTTGATCTAGCTTCCACATATGAAAGAAAACATCCATCAATTGTCTCTCTGAGCTTGGCTTGTTTTACTTAGCATGATTTGTTCTAGGTCCATCCATGTCCTTGACAAATGACATAATCTTTTTTTTATACTCTGTTCTCTACCCTCCCCCCCTCAAGCTGGTACCAGGGTATCTTTCCCTTTCCCCTTTATCTTCTCCTTATCTTCCTTTATATCTCTTCATCTCTCCCTCTCTCTATCTCTCTGTCTCTTTATCTCTCATCTATTGTTTATATTTCTCTTTCTCTTTGTCTCTCGTTTCTCTGTCTGTGTGTCTGTCTCTTTTGTGGTTTTACTGACCTGTCTCTATCTCTTTCCTGGTTGCTCTTTATCTTCCTATCTCATTTTCTTTCTGTTTCAGTCACCACTTTTCTTTCTTTCTTTCTTTTTTTTTGGCCAGTCATGAGGCTTGAACTCAAGGCCTGGGCACTGTCCTTGAGCTTTCTTTTTTTTTTGTCAGTCCTGGGCTTGAGCTCAGGGCTTGAGCACTGTCCTTGGACTTTCTCAAGGCTAGCACTCTACCACTTGAGCCTCAGCACCACTTCTGCCTTTTTGCTATATATGTGGTACCAAGGAATCGAACCCACGTCTTCATGCATGCTAGGCAAGCACTCTACCACTAAGCCAAACTTCCAGCCTCCTTGAGCTTTCTTAAGGCTAGCACTCCACCACTTGAGCCACAGCACCACTTCTGGCTTTTGTGTATGTGGTTTGAGGAATGGAACCCAGGGCTTCTTGCACTATATACCACCAGGCCAAACTCCAGGGCCCTGTCTATCTCATAGCTCTATTCCTATCTCAATTTGTCTATCTCTATTATCTATCTATGAATCTATGACTCCTTTCTCTCTGTCTCTCTCTTTCTGTCTCTCTGTCTCTGTCTGTCTCTGTCTGTCTCTGTCTCTCTGCCCCCCCTCCCCCCTCTGTCTATTGTATCTAATGGTTTTACTAAGCTGTCTTTCTCTTCCTGTTCCTCCATTTTTCTCTCTTTCTGTCTCTGTCTCTGTTTATCTGTTTATCGCTATGTCTCTGTCTCTATCTCTAATCTGCTATCTATCTATCTATCTATCTATCTATCTATCTATCTATCTATCTATCTAATCTTTTTCCTGGTATTGGCTTACCTATCTTTCTCTCCTTTCTCATCTCTCTATTTCTCATCTATTAAACTATTTTGTGCTCGTACAGGGTATTGTTTTTTGTCCATTTTTAGTCTCTATCACTCTATCATGCTTACTCTTTATACACACAGACACACACACAGACACACACACACACACACAGACACACTGGCCTTCAAGCATGCTAGGCAAGTATTCTACCACTAGGCCAAACTCCTGGTCTTTACTCTTACTTTTTTATCTCTTTCTGCCACTTTCCATCTCTCTATTACTGCATCTATCTTTTTCTCTATATATTTAGCTTCTGTTTCTTTCATCTATGTTTCATCTGTTTATTTCTCTTCTATTTATCTATCTCTGAATTGCTACTTCTCTATGTCCATTTTTCTCTATTTTCTCTATTCCTCATTCTCTTTCTCACTCTATATATCACTCTTGCTCTCTGTTCTGCTCTCTATCACTCCCATTGTCTCATACTCCCTCTGAATCTGTCTATTTAGAGTTAGTACTGGGTATCTGTCTACCTCTCATCCATGTCTGTCTGTCTATATCTATCTAGCTGGACTATTTTGTGCTGTTATTGAGGTATCTCTATCTCTTTGCTTCTCTCTACATGACCTCTGTATTCCTCCAGTTTTTTCTACCATTCTTTTATCTCACATTGACCTATGTCTTTATCTATGTAAGTGTTGCTACTGGGGTGTCTATTTGGTCTCTATGTATCTATGTCCTATCTATCTATCTATCTATCTATCTATCTATCTCTCTCTCTCTCTCTCTCTCTCTCTCTCTCTCTCTATCCATCTATCTATCATCTATCTATCCATCCATCTGTTTATCTACCTACCTATCTATGGTACTAGTATACCTTTTATCTCTTTTCAGTCTTTACTTCTATCTCTCTAAAGATGTTTCTATATATGTCTCTTTGCTTTTACCAGTCCTGGTGACAGAATTCAATGCCTGAGTACTGTCTCTGTGCTTTCCCTCAAGGCTAGGTCTCTACCACTTGAGCCACAGCAACACTTCTGGCTTTTTTTATTCTTATGTATGTGGTACTGAAGAATCAAACCCAGGGTTTCATGTATGTTAGGAAGCACTCTACCACTAGGACAAACTCCCAGCCTCTGTATGTCTCTTGTCTCAATTTATACATGTATGTATATATCTATTTTGTGCTGAAATTGGGGTATCTTTCTATTTCACTCTCAATCACTCTTCGTATCTATTATTCTCACAATCTCTTTCTATCATTCTCACACTATTGTCTATTTCTCATCTGTCAATGTCTATGTCTCTTAATCTATTTTTCTCTATCACCCCTCCCTCTCTTCTCTTTTCTTCATCATTATCATCACCATCTTTTATGCTGGTGAATGCTTATCTTTCTCTATCACCTATCTATATAATTTTCTTTATCTGTCTATTTTATTTTAGTACTGGGATATTTCTCTTTGTCTTTCTATTTATCAATCTTTCTAACAATATCCATTTTCGATTTCTCTCCATCTCTCTTTACCTCTCTGTTTCTCACCTGTGTTATCTTACATCTGTCTCCACTATGTATGTATGCATGCATGCATGCATTTACGTATATGTATGTATGTATGTCATGTGTGTATGCATGTGTGTATGCATGTATGTGCATATGTACCAATGTATGTGTGTATGCATCTATCTATCTATCTATCTATCTATCTATCTATCTATCTATCTATCTAGTCTTTTGAGCTGGTACTGTGGTATCTATCTCACTCCCCCTTTTTTTGTGGGTCATGGGGTTGAACTTGGCCTGGGTGCTGTCCCTGAGCTCTTCAGCTCAAGGGTACCACCCTACTCTGGGCCAGGGCAGTGTCCCTGAGCTCTTCAGCTCAAGGGTACCACCCTACTCTGGGCCAGGGCAGTGTTCCTGAGCTCTTCAGCTCAAGGCAATAGACCTACCCTTGAGCCAACCCCCACTTCCCATTTTCTAGAGGTTAATTGGAGATAAGAGTCTCAGGTCCTTTTGTGCCCATGCTGGCTTTTGAACCTTGATCCTCAGATCTCAGCCCCCTGAGTATCTAGGATTACAGGCATGAACCACTGTGCCTGGCTTTACTCACTTTTTTTTTTTGCCAGTCCTGGGGCCTGAACTCAGGGCTCGGGCACTGTCCTTGGACACTTTTTGCTCAAGGCTAGAGCTCTTCCACTTGAGCCAAAGCATCACTTCCAGCTTTTTCTGTGTGGCACCAAGGAATCGAACCCAGGGCTTCGTTCAAGCTAGGTGAGCACTCTAGCACTAGGCCACATTCTTGGCCCCTTACTCTCTTTCTTTATATCTATTTTGTGCAGGTACTGGGGTATCTGTCTTTCTCATGATCTTCTTTCTTTATCCCTCCCTCCCTCCCTCTTCCTACCTACCTACCTTTCTCTATCACCTATCTTCCTACCTATTTGGCTATTTTGTGCTGGGTATCCCTATTTTTCTGTGTCTCTTCTATCTCTCCTGTATCTTTTATTTTCTCCCTATCTCTTTCTCTTTCTGTCACTATCATTTATCTATTGCACATGTGTGTGTGTATGTATGTATGTATGTATGTATGTATGCATGCATTTTGTGCTTGTACTGGGGTATCTCTACCATGCTCACTGTCTAATTTTTTTTGTCGGTTGTGGGGTTTAAACTCAGGGCCTGGCACTGTCCCTAAGCCTCTCTGTGCTCAAGACTAGTGCTCTATGTATTGAGCCATGGTGCCATTTTGTGTATGTGGTACTGAGGAATCGAACTAAGGTCTTCATGCATGCTAGGCAAGCACTCTACCACTGAACCACATTCCTGGCCTGTCTGTCTAATTTTTGTTGCTACTGGGGTGTCTATCTTGTTCTCTATCATATCAATACGTATCTATAAATCTTTTGCTAGTACTGTGTATCTGCCCCTTTCTTTATCTCTTTGTTCCTCTGTCATCCTCCCTCTATTTCAGTCTTCTTCTATCTCACTCTCTCTCTCTCTTTTTTTGTTGGTCATAGGACTTGAACTCTGGGACTGGGCATTGTCCCTCAGCTCTTCAGCTCAAGGCTACTGCCCTACCCCTGGAGCCACAGTGCCACTTTCGGTTTCCTGGTTATTAATTGGAGGTAAGATTCTCACAGATTTTTTAGTGCCTGAGCTGGCTTTGAACTGTGATCCTCAGATCTCAGCCTCCTGAGTAGCTAGAATTATAGAGGTGAGCCACTGTGCCTGGCTTCTCTATACCTTTCTATACATCTTTCATTTACCTATGCCTCATCAATGTATCTATGTATCTATTTTGAGCTGGAACTGAGATTTCTGCCTCTGTCTACCTCTTTATGTCTCTATCTCTCTATTAATCTCTCCCTCTATCTTCTATTTCTCATTTATGTCTGTCTCTTCATCTATTTCTATAACTACATCTTGAATCTGTCTGTTTATCTGTCTATCTATCTATCTATCTATCTATCTATCTATCATCTATTTTTTTCTGGCATGGATATCTAGCACGCTTTTCATTGTCTCTATTTCTTTGACCATCTCTCATTATTCCTTTCTTTTTTTCTGTCTCTCTCTATATACATCTTCATCCCTCTTTCTCTGTATTTTTGTCTCATATATCTATTTAATGTCTCATTATATATCTAATATTTATCTATGGATCTACGTATCTGTTTATATATATATTTTTTTCCTGGTACTTGTATCTCTTGCTCTTGCTTTGCATTTTGTGATGGTACTGGGTGAAAGATTCATCTTTGCCTTATTTCACTAGGTCAAACAAAACACCAGGTGCATGCTTGACCACATGCCTGATCACAGGCAGATCATGTCAACTTAGGCCTGGCTGAAAGTCCCTGTCACCCTAGGTGGGGCATGCATTCTACTCTGGACATAACAGAAATTACATGCCCTCAGCTCCTCACCCTGAGTAACAACAGCATATGTACCACTTTGTTTCTTTGTTAAGGCCCATATAAGCTGGACCCCAAATCCACCTCCTCACACAACCTCCATACCTGCAGTAATGTCTGTGCCCCTTGCTGGCAATAAACATTCCTAGCCTGTTGAGAATAGAGTCCCATCAAGTCTGATCAATTTCTTTTTCCTTCTCTTCCATTTTCCAATCCAAACACTGGGGGATCTCTATCTATTTCTATTTCTCTGTTCTCTCTCTCTCTCTCTCTCTCTCTCTCTCTCTCTCTCTCTCTCTCTCTCTCTCTCATATATATATTTTCTATTTTTGCCTTCTGGGGTATGAACTCAGGGCCTGGGCACTGTCCTGGGCTTTCTCAAGGCTAACACTCTACCACCTGAACCACAGCACCACTTCTGGCTTTTTTCTGTGTATGTGGTACCGAGGAATTGAACTCAGGTCTTTGTGCATGCTAGGCAAGCATTCTACCACTAGGCCAAACTCCCGGCCCTCTTATATAACTTTTATATGAGTTTTAGTGTACCTATCCTCTTTTTCTATCATCGCTCTTATCTCTCTAACTTGCTATCTACCTATTGATCTATATTATCTCTTAGCTCTCTACCACTAGGCTAAACTCCCTGCCCTTATTTTCTTTCTTTTTTTTAACCTGGCACCATTTTTGTTAGTTTCTAAATCATCATCTGGAAAGAAAACATTATTGAATAACATAATTAAAAATAGCTCTGATAAAGTAACAGTCACTACTATATATCATGAAGCAGGTATAAGGTGTTTTATAGTCACAGAAGTGTAATACAGTACTATCCTGTAGCTATAATATTACCGGATATAACTAAAAAGGCAATATTAAGACTTGATTCTATTTTTCCAGCAGATGGCACAAAGGATGGTATGACACAGCTCTAAAGAAATGTACTTTTCTTAGATAGGATTTCCTTCCACCAGCAGCACAGTTCTAAGTACTCACTCCCCTTTTTCTTTCTTCCTCTCTATTTCTTTATCTCTATTTCTTTTTAAAATATATTTTAATTATAATTAATAGAAGGGTTACATTATATTCACCATATAGAAGGTGCATTACTTCACAAACACTGATAACCTTTCTCATGTCTTGGTTCCCATTTCCCTTCCCCTACCCCCTCCCCTCATCTTGTTTTCCCCTTTCCTTATCCTATTTCAAATAAACAAATAAACATATATACAATATAGCAGGTAACAAGGTAAGATACTATAACAATATGAGATAATCAAGGGACAACAAAAGATATGAGAAATAACAGTACATTAAGAACAATAATCTCACATTATATGGCTCTTGTTTCTATATCCTGGAAGTCCTTTCATTTCCTATTTCTTTATCTCTGTTTATCTTTCAATTTCTTTTTTATTTTTGCCAGTCCTGGACTTGGGCTCAGGGCCTGAGCTCTGTCCTTGGGCTTTCTCAAGGCTACCAATCTACCACTTGAGCCACAGCACTACTTCTGGCTTTTCTATGTATGTGGTACCGAGGAATCGAACCTGGGTCTTCGTGCATGCTAGGCAAGCACTCTACCACTAGTCCAAACTCCCTATCTCTCTATTTTTTTTTTGCCAGTCCTGGGCTTGAGCTCAGGGCCTGAGCACTGTCCTTGGACTTTCTCAAGGCTAGAGCTCTACCACTTCAGCCTCAACACCACTTCCAGCTTTTTTCTATGTATGTGGTACTGAGGAATTGAACCCGGGTATTCGTGCATGCTAGGCAAGCACTCTACCACTAGGCCAAACTCCCGGCCCCCCATCTCTCTATTTCTATTAGTCATCTATCTCTTCCTCTCTGTATCTCAATCTCTGTTTCTATATATCTCTGTATATCTTTATCTACCTTGATCTCTCTCAATTTCTCTCTATTATCTTTCTCTATCTTGCACTGGTACTGGGCAATCTCTATGTATGTGCGTCTCTGTCTATACATCTATTTGTGTTAGTATTGAGGTGTATCAGTTTCTTTTAAAAAAATCTCTATCTTGCAAGACTACATCTATCTATTTCTCCATTTCTCAGGATATCTTTTTTTTTTTGGCCAGTCTTAGGCTTGGGCTCAGGGTCTGAGCACTGTCCTTGGACTTTCTCAAGGATAGAGCTCTACCACTTGAGCCTCAGCACCATTTCCAGCTCTTTTTTTTCTATGTATGTGGTACCGAGGAATCGAACCCGGGTCTTCATGCATGCTAGGCAAGCACTTTAACTACTAGGCCAAACTCCCGGCCCTCAGGATATCTCTTATTGTCACTTTTTCTGTCATTATACTTCTCTCTATGTCACACTCTGTCTCTCTCTTTTATATTTAGTGTTGTTACTGGGTATCTCTGCCTTTCTCTCATCTATTACTCTCTCTGTATCTATCATCTATCTCTCCATCTATCTTTCTATAAATGGATGCATATCTATTTATTTACCTACTTACCTATTTTGTGCGGGTACTGGCGTATCTATCTATCCTTGTCCCGTTTTCTCTTACTGTTATCCCTCTATCTTTCCCTTATTTCTGTCTCTCATCTCTCTATCTTTTATCTATTTCTCCATGTATTTATGTTTTTGCCAGTACTGGGGCTTGAACTCAAGGCCCGAGTGCTAGCCCTAAGCCCTCCTTCCATCTCCATCCCTCTCCCTCTCTCTCTGTCTGTCTGTCTGTATCTCTCTCTCTCTCTCTCTACTTTGTGGTGGTACTGGGGTAACTTTCCATCTCTCTGCTTCTGTTTCTCTATCTAGTTCTGGTAGTGCCATGACCTTCCCTATTTCTTCATCTCTATCAGATTATCTATTGCTATTAGTTCATCTTTCTAGCTGTCCCTCTATCTTTCTCTAATCTCTATTTCTCATCTATTTATCTTCTGTTTTTCTCTATCTCTGAACTTCTATTTATCTCTATTTCTCTATCACTTCTTCTGTTTGTAATCTTTCTCTTTCATCTATCCAGTCATCTCTCCATATCTGTATCTTTCTACATATTTGTTTCTATCTTTCTATGCATTGATTAGTGGATGTATGTATGTATGTATGTATGTATGTATGTATCATCTATCTTTGCTGGTACTGTGGTATATAGCTATCTTTTTATCTCTCTCTTCTATCTCTGTTTTTCTCTTTATCTCTAAATCTTACATTCATCTATCTTCTGTCTCCATCTATATATCTATGTATTCATCTATATATTTTGTACTGGTACTGATACTGGAGTATCACTTTTTCTCTATTTCTCTAGCTATCTTGTATGACTACATCTCTTTCACTCAATCACTATCTGGCTCAGACTATCACTTTCTGTGTCACTATAATTCTCTCTCTCACTCCTTCTGTCTGTACCAATGTACAGGGGTATCTATCATTTTGCTATCCACCTATGTCTCTCTGTCTCTATTTCTCTGTATATGTATGTATGTATGTATCTATTATCTATCTATCTATCCATTCATCTAGTATTGGAATTATATCCCTTTCTATTTCTTTCTTTTTTTTGCCAGTCCTGGGACTTGAACTCAGAGTCTGGGCACTGTCTTTGGACAGTTCTTTCTCCAGGCTAGCGCTCGGCCACTTGAGCCACAAGTGACACTTTCAGTTTTTCCTAAATATGTGGTACCGAGGAACCAAACCCAAGGTTTCATGCATGCTAGGTGAGCACTCTGCTACTAGGCTATGCTCCCACCGCCTTTTCTATTTCTTTGTGATTATCACTCCATCTATTTCTCCCTTTATAGCTCCCTCTTTTTATCTATCTCTCATCTATTCACTTATCTTTGATCTATATTCAGGTCTCTGTCTCTCTAGTTCTTTACCTTATCTCTCACTGTATCCCTCTAAAGATCTCTATTTCTCACCTATCTATCTACTTGTATCTAGTATCTATATGCCTTTCTCTTCCTCTCTTCCTCTACCTTTCTCTAAGTTCAGGCATCTATGCCATTATCTCTCCATCTCTTTTTTTCTCTAGCCAGTGCTCTACAGAGGCATCTCTATCTATCACTTTCTATCTGTCTCTTACTATCTCTCACTATTTTTCTATATCTATCTCTAACTCTCTCTAATATATCTCATCTATCTATGTATACATCTGTGCATCTAATTTGTGCTGGCACAGGGGTATCTCTCTCTTGCTCTCTCATCTTTCTATCTCTCTATTCTTCTATCAATAGCACATTCTATTTCTCTCTCTCCTGTTTTCTCTATCTCTATATTCTCTCTATCTATATCTATGTTTCTATTTATGCCTCCATATTTCTACGTGTCTATGTCTCTTAGTATTTATCCATCTACTCTTTGAAGGGTTTTAGTATGATTAGCAAGACCAGACCATTTTGTTTATTGGATTCCTATCAGGATTATGTTATTTTAAGAATATTCAAACTTAAGCAATAACCTAAAAAATACTTAGGACTTAACTTAACCAAGAAAGTAAAGGGCCTCTTAGATGAAAACTTGAAAAACCTGAAAAAGGAAATTAAAGCCATACTAAGGAAGTAGAAAAACCTTCCATGCTCGTAGATTGGAAGGATTAACATCATGAAAACTGCAATATTGCCACGGGCCATCTACAAATTCAATTCAATATCCTTCAACATCCCAACGTCATTCTTTACTGAAATAGAAGAAGCATTCCAAAAATAATGAAAGAATCCGTATAGCAAAACCAATCTTTAGCAGAAAGAACAGTGCTGGGGGAATACAAATAACAAACTTCAGACTCTGTTATAGAGCTATAGTAATAAAAATAGCTTGGTACTGGCACAAGCTCAGGCCGGAGAACCAATGAAATAGAATTGAAGACCCAGAAATTAACCCACAGACCTATGGCTAAATAATCTTCAATAAGGGAGCCAAAAAAATAGGATGAAAGAAAGACAATCTCTTCAACAAATGGTGCTTGCAGGACTGGTTAATCACCTGAAGAAAACTCAAGTTGAATCCTTATATGTCACCCTGCACCATAATTAATTCCAAATGGATCAAAGTCCTTGAGGTAAAAGCAGATACCCTGAAAACTTTACAGGAAGGTACTATAACCCCTTTAGATATCACCCTGACAATAAAATACAAATAAAAAAGAAAAGAAAAAAAAGAGCCACTAAAAGCACAATAAAAAAATCTCTTCCTTGAAAAAAAAAGAGAAAAAATATTCAAAAAACCAAACAAAACAACAACATCAAAAAAAAAAAAAAAAACAGAAAGAAAAGATGGCCGGGAGTGTAGCCTAGTGGTAGTGTGCTCGCCTAGCATGTATAAAGCCCTGGATTTGATTCCTCAGTACCATATACCCAGAAAAAGGCAGAAGTGGTGCTGTGGCTCAAGTGGCCACTAGCCTTGAGCAAAAAGTGTCCGAGGCCCTTAGTTCAAGCCTCAGGACTGGCAGAAAAAAATCTCTTTTCGGGCCATAAATTTGTCCTAGTGGTAGAGTGCTTGCCTCGAATGCATGAAGACCCAGTTCAACTCCTCAGTACCACATACATAGAAAAAAAAAACCAGAAGTGGTGCTGTGGCTCAAGTGGTAGAGCTCTCTCTAGTCTTGAGAAAGCCAAAGGACAGTGCTCAGGCCCTGAGTTTAAGTCCAAGGACTGGCAAAAAATGGGGGGATTTGGGAATATGGCTTAGTGGTAGAGTGTTTGCCTAGTGTGTATGAAGCCTTGGGTTTGGTTCCTCAGTATGGCATACACACACAAAAAACCCCCAGAATGGCTCTGTAGTTCAAATGGTAGAGAGTTAACCTTGCGCAAAAGCAGCTCAGTGCTCAGACTTTGAGTTCAAGGCCCAGGACTGGCAAAAAAAGAATATTCAATCTAACTCTAGTGGGCTTTACTAATTTCACACTAATATTGTAAACCTACTCTCTTAGATTTAAACTAAAATACACTTTTACTGACCGTGAATATTTTGAATAGTTCCATCATCGGCCTTTATGGTCAGGATCTCGCCAGGGTTAACTTGGACCAAAATAATCTTGAAAAAAGCATTACAATACAATAAAATGATAAGCAATGCAACAATCTGGAAAATAGCAATAAGCAATGACATGTTTTTAAAAACTTTTAGCTCATGTAAGTATCAGTATCATCCTTTTGAGCAATATTTTGATCCACTAATGAATGGAGAATACAATCAGATCAATGGACACTTAAGATATTTAATATCCCTTAGTAGGAACAGTTCTGCTCCACTCAAATAAAACTTCACAAGGTCATAGAAAAGAGGTGCACTGTGGTGGAATGACCACTGTCTCATCTATCCCTCCCCCTCAAAATAAAACTTCCTCAATACAGAAAAACTCAGAAAACAAAATTTCTTTTGTTTTGCCAGTCCTGGGCTTGAACTCAGGGCCTGTGCACTGTCCTTGATCTTTCTCAAGGCTAGCGCTCTACCACTTGAGTCACAGCACCACTTTTGACTTTTTCCTTATCTGTGATACCAAGGAATTAGCCCAGGGCTTCATACATGCTGGGCAAGCACTCTACCACTAAGCCACATTCCCAGCCCTGAAAACTAAATTTCTTATCTGAAGGTATAATTCAGGCATGTTTTACCCAGTACTGAGGGCGAGAAGACCATCTATTATATCTTTTTGGATAAGTGACGATTTGTGGAGTGTTACTTGCATCCTGGTAACTTTCCATCTAGTAAAAAAAAAAGAAAAAATGTTAATTCCAAGCAATTTTTCACCTTCACAGATTTAGGAAACGTAAAAAAATCATTTACCTTTAAATATGACTTAATATTAAATGTACAAAAATCAGGGGTTTCCTTGTGACACTTCTAACATCATCTTTGTCTCAGTTTTATTAAGCAAAAGAGAAATCTTTGCTCTTTTTAACTTCCAGAGAAGTTAAAGGAACTTTAATTTACATTAGAGTAATTTTTTAAACATACAAAATTTCTATAAGTATTCTTTAAATAGCTTCCTAAATAAGAATCAATACTAGATTCTAAAACATTTTTAACCAGTTTTAATGAAAGAGAGAAAAAAAGGAAGCAAAACTTCTCATACCTGCTGTGCGGGATTCATAAAGGGAGTTACCAGAGGCATGTAAGTAAAAGTAGAAACGAGCTGTGAATCCATCCTGTTTAAGGATGTTGGTTTTCACGATAAGTGAAATTTCTAAAAAGAAAACGACAAATCAGTCACGCTTTTAAATAATAAAACTTGACAACATATTTGTGAGGAAATATATTTCAATTTTTGATTTTGAGACAAATTTTATGGTACTATTCTATGGTAATGTTTCAAAATAATCACTGCTTTTCACAAATGAAATATAAAGTTTGCCACTTATGTGAAGAGTCCATTTCAAAGACAATTGTTTAGCTAAGCAAGTCATTAGTTATTTGATTCACTCAGCCACAGTTGAACACATTGATTTTTAAACTATGATGTTAATCACCAAGTTGTTATAGCTAAAAGAATTACTAAGTGCCTTTAAAAATAATACCAGTAGTAATTCTAGTTACATGAAAGACTGAGAATAAGAAGATTGCAGTTCAAGAGCAGCTTGGACAGAAAAGTTAAGACAGATCCCTTTTCAATCCAATTTTGGTACCCACTTGTCATACCAAATTACATTAGAGGCTGACACAGGGAGCTTTGGTTAGTACCGTGGTTGGTACCATGGCAACGCAATCACAAAAGTCTAAGATTCTGTTTCCACAGGAGGGAAGCTATACACTGATCCCAGTGGCCAATGGAAGCCTAAAACTAAAAGTAGGTGAATCTCTATTCAGGCAAGTGCCAGTATTACCCTAAAAATAACCATTGAAAACCAGAGCTGGATGGGTGGCTTAATGGTTTCATCCCCCTCCCCTAGCAACCACCAGGCCCAGAGTTCCAACTGCCTAAATAAAAAAGGGCTAAGATCTTAGAAATTTACCTTAACTGTCTCAGATACTAATTACATTAACTCTTAGACACTAAACCAAACATCCTAAATATCCAAATTTTCGAACCAAACTTAAAATTAGAAATCTAGTTCCCAGGTTAAAATGAGTGAGAACACATCTGTACCTGTTTAGTTACTTGAATCTTGACCATCTTGATAAAAAAATCAGAAGAAAAATGAACTTTTTGATGGATAAGAGGGAGGATATTTAAGAGTCAACCTCTCCAGTCAGTCCTTGAAAGGAAATGTGCCGTCAGCATAAAAGAATGTTCACTATGTCATAATTCCAGGAACACACTGACATCACTTCCTGGCCAAGATTTTTTTCTCTTAGGCTTTTTATTCATAAATGCAGATTGTCATAAATTTAAGACTTATTTTTTTAAAAAGATTTGGAGTATTGAAAAATATGGAATATATCTGATGAAAAAATATATATTTATTTGGGTTATGGATATAGGAGAAAGTTACCAATTGAATGTTTTAAAATATCTAACAGTGATAAGCACTTTATGCTAATTTAAAGAGCTTTTGTCACCGCAGCACTGGTTTCATTCAAGGAGAAAAGTCATTGCTTTTGAGTTCATTCTAATGCCTGGACTGATGAATATTGAAAGCATAGCCTACAATGGCATTTAAAAATGGAGCATTGGCCCGGTGTGTGGCCTAGTGGTAGTGCTCGCATAGTATGCATGAAGCCCTGGGTTCAATTCCTCAGTACTGTCTACAGAAAAAGCCAGAAGTGTGGCTGTGGCTCATGTGACAGAGCGCTAGTCTTGAGAAAGCCCAAGGACAATGTCCAGGCTCTGAGTTCAAGCCCGAGGACCGGCAAAAAAAATTATTAAAATGGAGCCTGGCCAAAAATCAGTCTTCCTGTCTCTGTGTCTTCTTCTCCCTCTGGTTATTTCTATCTATCATTCTCTCTCCCTCCTCTTCCTCCTCCTCCTCCTCCTCCTCCTCTCTCCCCCTTCCCATTCCTTAATATGTTCTTTAATCATTAAATAACATAATATTCTAAACAGGGTTTTCTACTTCAATTCTTTACTTTTTCTTTGTGCACTAGCCTAGGTCTAGAATTAATACAATCTCAGATGACACCTATATGCCACCAGATGAATAGTAGACAGCCTGAGAGAGATAACTGCCCTGAATTACAAATTGAGAAACTAAAGCTAATTGGCATTAGGTGCCCTAAAATATAAACTTTAAAAGATAAAAATCCCTTAACAGTTATAAGCATGTAGGACTAAGCACCCCTTTTAGTTTTTATAGCACTTTATTTGTACACATTCAAACTACCTCTGTGGTACAGAGAACTAAATTTCCTTTTAGCACATGGAAAATTTCATTAACACAACCATTTCAAAATTAATTACTAAATTCATGGATAGCTATTCAATTTCTTAAAGACTATGACTAGTTATATATATATACATATTTAAAACCATCAAAATTTACAAGTAGGAATTACCTTACAATTATGTTTTCATGATTCATTTATATTTTCTTGTACACACACTAAAGTGCCGAATAAAGTTTAGAGGTTATAAAACTGAACTTTTTATCAGTGTTATTATAGGCAAAGATGGAATAAAGGCCCTATAATATACTTTTCTTATCTAGAACCTAATTTAACATCTGCTTGAACTACAGCTTTCATCCATTCTATAAAAGGAAGATAAATAACTACATAATGGAAAGCAGTTTGACAATGGTTTGGTTGCCAAGGATTTTTTTTTCTGTGTAGAGCATTTCTAGGGTGGCTTCATTAAGTGCCTCTCTTCCAACATAATCTATTTTCCAACTCATTAAGTAGGTCAATTAACTACTCTAAAAGGTGAAGTACCTTTTTCCATGCAGCCTTAATAATTTTGCTTTTCAGGCTTTTGAAATCTCCTGACAAAATCCTATAGAAGCTTCTGTTTTGGTATTCTGTGCTCTTCATAAATTTACAATTATTCTCCTGTTACTTTGTACTGTAGTTGGGCTATAAATGTAATGCTTTAACATGCAACAGCTCAAAACAAAGTGGCCCATAAGAAAAAGTACAAGACATGGAGTGGCTTTTCTAAAGCTGAAACTCAATGGCCCAAAATCCATTGTAATAAATTCTCTGCATGAGCACAAGTCATCAACTCTAGCAGAAAAAAGGAATTACAGAACAAACAAAAAAATTTTCCTTAAAATAAGAAGCCTTATAAGTTGGTAAGGAAAATTTTAAAATAGACATGCTAAACCAGGGGACTATAAACATTTACCTCTAATAAAAATGTATTAAAGCACAAGAACTATCAGGGAACACTCTGTTTTGTGACTTTTTGGTAACTTATTTAAAGTAATGATATAAATACTAAAGTAATAGATATATAATTTACTTAAAATGATATATTTTTGAAAATTATGTGCTTCAATAAAAATGTGCTTCTGAATATTATTGAAATACGTTTTACACTATGCCGTGTATAAATTGTTTTGAAAAGATTATATGACAATTAGACATGATTTTCAACCTTTTACAAAGTGGGGAAACATATCTTAAATATTTAATTTGATTAAGCGGTGCTTATTTTTTAAAACAAAATGTTAGGCTCGAACATCTACAAATTCATATTTTTGATATTTCAATTCAGAATGCATTGTTCTGGCTCACAGCCTTGTGTTCTTTGCTTACTGCCCCAAGGGAAGGTTTTCCCAATGAAACTCCTTACAACAGGCATCTCAAAATCCTATTCCAAAGTTACCAATAACTTGTTAAAACTGGAAATCAATTATTAATAATAAAATTCACTTCTGGAATATACTTTTGCCAACAAACTGCAGAGTAGATTTAATTTCTTGCTTGATAGAAAGCATGTTTTGCATTCCCTTGACAGAAGGCAAACTGAATCTTGGTGAGAGAAAAAAAATCCTAATGTTTTTTATTATGTTTTATCTAAGAGATGGTGAAATTTATTGTTTTATATCAATAAGTCTGTGAGTCAAAAGACTAGAGGTAAAATTCTTTGTTTGTCCCTTATTAGGTAAGTTGTATTTGGTTTGTATGCTACATTGCTGAAAACTCAGCAGATGCTTTAGGAGTACTGAATAAATGATGAACATTAGTATTGAAAATGTCCCATTCAAATAGGCAGTATTGATCATGGGACTTGAATTCTGGTCCTGGGTGCTATCCCTGAGCTCTTCAGCTCAAGGATACCCTCCTACCCCTTAAGCCACAGTGCCACTTCCGGTTTTCTGGTGATTAATTGGAGATAAGAGTCTCACTGTGCCTGGTGGAAATACTTTTATTTAATGAAGTGTATACTCAATTTTCAAGGGAAGGACAACATACTAATTAATATCTAAAGAAAACATTATCTTGAAGACCATTGGTATTTGCTGGGTGCTGGTGGCTCATACCTGTAACCCTAGCTATTTTTTTGCCAGTTGTGGGGCTTGAACTCAGGGCCTGGGCACTGTCCTTGAACTTTTCTCAAGGCTAGAACTCTACCACTTGAGCCACAGCACCATGTCCAGCTTTTTTCTATGTATGTGGTACCAAGGAATCGAATCTGGGTCTTCATGCATGCTAGGCAAGCACTCTACCACTGGGCCAAACTCCCAGCCCCTGTAACCCTAGCTATTTAGGAGGCTGAGAACTGAGAATTACAGTTCTAAGCCATCCAAGACAAATAATTCCAAGAGTTAAACATTTTTTTCTTTTTTTGGTTATTTATAATTTCTTATTATTTTAAGTAGTTGTACCAACAAAAAAATAGAGGCTGGGGGCCAGAAGTTTTCCTGGTAGAGTCCCAGCTGTGAGTGAGAAAGCCATTCAAAGAGCCAGGCGCTGCAGCTCACACTTGGAATCCTAGCTACACAGGAGGCTGAAATCCAGGTTCAAAGCCAGGTTGGGCAGAAAAGTCCCTGTGAGAACCACTCAAACCTGGAAATTGCATTGTGGCTCAAGGTGATAGAGCGCTACCCTTGAGCAAAAGAGTTCAGCAACAGAGCCCAGGTTCTGAATTCAAGACCTACGACAGACAAAACAACAACAATAACAAACAACAACAAAAATGCCCATCAAGGGTAGAAGACTCTGAGTTCAAGCTCCAGTAGTACTGGCACACACAAAAAAGATAATCCTTTCATAGATACTTATGGTGAATGGATTCATGCTTCAAAGTTAAAAGTGAAAAATTCTGGGCTAGGGATGCAGGGGTGTGATAGAGCACTTGCTTAGCATATGCAAGGTCATTGGTTTTATCTCCTGTAATGCAAAAACAAAAAATAAAAATAACCCTTTTACTTTAGAAATAAAATTAAGAGAGTTGGGCATTAGTGGCACACACTTATAATCCTAGCTACTCAAGAGGCTGAGATCTGAGTATCATAGTTTGAAGCTAGCCCAGACAAAAAAGTCCTTGTGAGACTCTTATTTCCAATTAACCACTCAAAAACAGAAATAGTGCTGTGGCTCAAATAGTAGATTGCTACCCTTGAACACAAGGAGGCACAGGGACAGCAGCAGGCCCTGAGTTCAAGCCCCAGAACTGACAAAAAAACTGCCTAAAAACATCATTCAGGGCATTTATTATTCATTTAATAAGTTATAAATAACTAATATCAGAGAAATCTATTTTATTTAGACCAAAATATAAAATTACCTACTATTATATTATCTATTGAAAGATTTAACATTACTACAATGATGGGATCCAGATTATGAGCGATGCAACTTGGCGATAATGCAAAATTAATGATATCTGAAGGTTTCTACAAATAAAATTGCACAAGAAGACAAGTAACATTAAATAACAGAATTTTCTCTAGGCTTCTTTCAGCTCAACTCCCAGTCTCTGTATCAAAAGACTAGTTTAATTTGGAAGCTAAGCCTTAGAATTATACATCCACTCAAATTTCATCATTGAAAAAAATATTTTGTTTTTCTTGTGTCCAGGCTTCATGGCTTATATCTGTTATCCTTAGCTGCTCCGGAGGCTAAGATTAGAGGATCCACTTGAAGACAGCTTGGGTAGGAAATTTTGTGAGACACTTATCTCCTATTAACTATCAAAAATACAGAAATTTAACTGTAGCTCAAGTAGTAGAGTGTAGTCTTAAGTGAAAAGTTCAAACCCCAGTACACATACTGGACCTAGGTTCTGTCCTAAAGCTCTTCAGCTCAAGGCTACTGTCCTACCCCTTGAGCCACAATGCCCCTTCCGGTTTTCTGGTGATTAACTGGAGATAAGAGTCTCATGGACTTTGTGCCCAGGCTGGCTTGAACCACAATCCACAGATCTCAGTCTCCTGAGTAGCTAGGATTATAGGTGTGAGCCACTGCACCCAGCTGTATTAATATATTTTGATATAACATTTGCATGTATTTTTTGCCAGTCCTGGGCTTGAGCTCAGGGCCTGAGCACTGTCCTTGGACTTTCTCAAGCCTAGAGCTCTACCACTTGAGCCTCAGCACCATTTCCAGCTTTTTTCTATGTATGTGGTACTGAGGAATTGAACCCGGGTCTTCATGCATGCCAGGCAAGCACTCTACCATTAGGCCAAACTCCCAGCCCCCACATTGGCATGTATTTTTGAGATATAATGTTATTTTAATTCATGTATACATTGAGTGGTGATAATTAGCAAATCTATCACTTTAAACTTTTATCATGTCTTTTTTTGTTGTTTGTTTTGCCAATCCTGGAGCTTGAACTCAGGGTCTGGTCACTTGTCCTTAGGCTTTCTCAAGGCTAGAGCTCTACCACTTGAGCCACAACACCACTTCTGGCTTTTCTGTGTATGTGGTACCAAGGAATTGAACCCAGGGCTTCATGCATGCCAGGTAGGCAGTCTACCACTAGGCTACCCTCCAGGCAAAGTAAACTAATCTTCTTTATTCTGAAATATGTACTACATTATTGCTAGTTACATTTATATATTTTCCCAAATGACTTTTTAGTATTCAAGAGGTTTAATCAACAAAAACAAATAGTAAAAATAGTAGTAGTAATAGCAACAACAACAACAATAATAAATAACCTATATTTTACTTATAGCATATGCACAGTAACTTTCTCAGTACTATTTATATACCAACTCACTTAAACACTGTGTAATGTACCCACTATCTGGTGAATGTAACTGTAACCCCTCTATTAATAAAAAATAAAATGAAAAAAACCTTTTATTCCTAGGGGAAAAATAAACATTGCAATCACCTATGAAGTATACATTATATTATGTAGTTAATATATACTGAATATCTAATATGCATTTAGCTTGCCCTTGGGATTATGTAGGACATACATAGGACATGCACAGCATTTTTCTTTTCCATCCACCATCTGCTTAGAAGGTTCTAAAGTAAGTTTTTCTTTTTTATTTCAATGTCAAATATTATTTATTTATTTATTTTTCCAGTCTCAGGGCTTGAACTCAGTGCCTGAGCACTGTCTTTGTGCTTTCACTAAGTTAGAACTCTACCACTTGAGCCACAGCACCACTTCCAGCTTTTTTCTATGTATGTAGTACCGAGGAATTGAACCTGGGTCTTCGTGCATACTAGGCAAAAACTCTACCAGTAGGCCAAACTCTCCGCCCGTCAAATATTTATTTCTGTGCCACAGCTGTCTTGGCACAATTTGTAAAAGAAAGAAATTCAAGAAGGACAGGGCCAGGAATTTGGCCTAGTGGTAGAGTGCTTGCCTAGCATGCATGAAGACCCGGGTTTGATTCCTTGGCACCAAATACACAGAAGAAGCTGGAAATGGTGGTGTAGCTCAAGTGGTAGAGCTCTAGCCTTCAGAAAGCCCACAGATAGTGTTCAGGCCCTGGGTTCAAGCCCTGGGAATGGCAAAAAAGAAGGGTGCTGGTGGCTCATGCCTTCAATCCTAGCTACTCAGGAGGCTGAGATCTGAGGACTGAGATTTGAATCTAGTGAGACTCTTATCTACAGCTGTCCCAAAAGTCAAAATCGGAGCTGTGGTTCAAGTGATAAGGCACTAGTCTTGAACAAAAAAATCTCAGAGACATCATCCTGGCCCTGTGTTCGAGCCCTAGGACCAGTACAAAAAAGAGAGAAAGGAATCAAAAAACTTTTTTTGTCAGGATATATTTTGTGCATTATAAGAAATAACCATTTTGGGCTGGGAGTTTGGCCTAGTGGTAGAGTGCTTGCCTAGCATGCACGAAGACCTGGGTTCAATTCCTTGGTACCACATATATAGAAAAAAGCCAGAAATGGTGCTGAGACTCAAGTGGTAGAGCTCTAGCCTTGAGAAAGTCCAAGGACAGTGCTCAGTCCCTGAGATCAAGCCCAGGACTGGCAAAAAAAAAAAAAAGAAATAACCATTTTGGTGTCAGAATTACTTCTTTCGCCTCATTTTATGTCTATGTAGTTGTGTTTATATTTCCAATACCATGTCCCTAGCATTGGGTATGCGAATATTGAGTCCTCACTCTTGTACTGTTTGGATCTAATAGCCATATATTAAGGATACCATGCGCCTTCTGTTCCTTTCTTTCACCTCATTTTAGTAAGTTGCATCCAAATATTTTCCTTGAATGTCATTTCATTTAGTATGGAAAAATATTCACAGGAAAATATTTAGATATATTAAAATAAGCATGGGATGGTATCTGTCAGCAAATATATCTAGAACATCTTTGCTTTGGTACATTCTATCACTACTATGTTCTTATTACTACTATATTCTTATTATGTTAACCAAAATGTGCTAATATGAGCCATGTTAAGAAATGTACTAAACCTTAGTATATGATAAATCTTCGGGTGATTTCATAGCAGTTGAAGTGCATGGTTACAAACTTCACATTCAACACACATACAACTCCTTTTAGTGACTTAGTTCTTTTGCTTTAGGAGATAGGGCATCTGGCACCACCATACAATGGGATAAAAATGCTCTGGTTTCTTAACTAGTTTCTACATTTGAAGAGCCCCCAAATGGCATTTACTCTTTTGTGGTTTTTGTTGTGTTAATAATGGGGCTTTACCTCAGGGCATGGGTGCTGTCACTTAGTTTTTTTAGCTCAAGGCAAACAAAACTCTACCCTTTTAAACCCTAGTGTTGCTTCCAGTTTTCTGGCGATTAATTGGAGATAAGATTCTCACTGGCTATCTTGTCTCATGATAAAAACCCCAAGGATAATGCCCTGAGTTCACCAGGACTGGCACCAAAATACCAAAACAAAAACAAAAACAAAACCTGTCTCTTAGGAATAAATTTCATATACATTTTTTGTGCTATCCTCCTGACCTAAAGCCACGTGAATGTGTATGTTGATATAAATACAATCTGAGAACTAAGTTGAATTAGGCTGAAAATTATAAATATCGAGGCCAGGAGTGTGACCTAACAGTAGAGTGCTTGTCTGCATGGAAAAAGCTGGAAGTGGTGTTGTGGCTTAAGCGGTAGAGCGCAATCCTTGAGAAAACTCATGGACAGTGCCCAGGTCCTGAATTTACTTCCCAGGGCTGAACAACAACAACAACAACAACAACAACAACAACAACAACAACAGAGTAAATATAAAAATGTTTTTCTAAAAAATGGATTCAAAAGGGGCCGGGAGTTTGGCCTAGTGGTAGAGTGCTTGCCTAACATGCACGAAGACCCGGGTTCGTGTTGGTACCCCACCTACATAGCAAAAAGCCGGAAGTGGTGCTGAGGCTCAAGTGGTAGAGTGCTAGCCTTGAGAAATTCAAGGACAGTGCTCAGGCCCTGAGCTCAAGCCCAGGACTGGCAAAAAAAAATGGATTCAAAAGACAATATTAGAGAACAAAATATAAAACCATCACACAAATACAAACATTTTGAAATTATGGACAGCTTAATTTTTGGTTGAGCACTAGTGGCTGAAATCTGAGGTTCAGGACTCAAAACCAGCCTGAGTAAAAAAGTCTTTGAGACTCTGATTGACCAGCAAAAAGCTAGCAGTAGAGGTATGGATCAAGTTGTAGAGCTATAGCCAAGTATTAATGCCCTGAGTTCAAGCTTCAGTACTGGCACACACACAAGAATGGAGTTTAAAAAAAATAGAAATTTGGAAGCTGGACATGGTAGCACATGACTGTAATTCTAGTGCCTAGAAAGCTAGGGGAGGAATGAGATTTTAAGGCCAGGCTGGGCTATAAAGCAAGATCCTGTTTCCAAAAGTTGGATATTTAATATGCTATATTTTGTGTGTGTGTGTGTGTCTCTGTGTGTGTGTGTGTGTGTGTGTGTGTGTGATGGTGCTTGAACTCTGGTCCTAGGCGATGTTCCTGAGCTCTTCAGCTCAAGGATACTGCCCTACCCCTTGAGACACAGCGCCACTTCCGGTTATCTAGTGGTTAATTGGAGATAAGAGACTCAGAGTCTTTAGAACACAGACTGACTTTGAACCACCTTTCTCAGATCTCAGCTTCCTGAGTAGCTAAGATTACAGGCATGAGCCACCCCACAACCGGCTTAACGTGTTATTTTTAAATTACAAAAAATTAAAGTAAAAATTCTAATACAGGTTCTGGTTAATACTTCTAAAACAAAATATATTTTGAAATGTATTGAGTATAATTTTAAAAAATTGACATGATTTAAATATCTTTATAGCGGACTTATAAATTAGATGATGTTAAGCCAAAAGAGAAAAAAAACTGCACTTTAGGCAGACTATATCAATGAAATAGGGGGAGAAATAATTTGCAATACAAACATGATTTCTATTAATTAAGCATAGTGTCAGAGGCTCATGCCTATAATCCTAGCTACTCAGGAGGCCAACATCTGCAGTTTCAATCCAGCTGATGCAGGAAAGTTTGTGAGACTCTTTTTTTTTTGCCAGTCCTGGGCTTGAGCTCAGGGCCTGAACTCTGTCCTTGGACTTTCTCAAGGCTAGAGATGTACCACTTGAGCCTCAGCACCACTTCCAGCTTTTTTTTTTTCTATGTATGTGGTACCGAGGAATCGAACCCGGGTCTTCGTGCATGCTAGGCAAGCACTCTACCACTAGGCCAAACTCCCGGCCCTGTGAGACTCTTATATTCAATTAACAAACAAAAAGTGGAGCTGTGGCTCAAGGTGTTAGAGTACTAGCCTTACGCAAAAAATCTCAGGGACAGTGTCCAGGCCCTGATTTCAAGCACCAGGATTGACTTGTGTGCATGTACACGCACACATGCATGCACGCACATACACACATATACTACTACTGCTATTACTATTACTACACACACACTACTACAACTACTACTACTGCTGCTGCTCCTGCTGCTACTACTACCACCACCACCCTCACCACCACCACGACCACCAGCAAAAATATAAAGAGGTGCCTATGGCTCATGCCTGTAATTTTATGTTGTACTTTTTTTTGTTTTTTTGTTTTTTGCCAGTCCTGGGCTTGGGCTCAGGGCTTGAGCACTGTCCCTGGATTTTCTCAAGTCTAGGGATCTACCACTTGAGCCACAGCGCCACTTCTAGCTTTTTCTGAGTATATGGTACCAAGGAATTGAACCCGGGATTAGTGCTAGGCAAATACTCTACCACTAGGCTACAATCCCGATCCCAGCCCTATGCTGTATTCTTTTAATACTAGACTCTGTGTGTGTGTGTGTACATATATATATATATATATATATATATATTAAATACTGCTTTTACCCCAACCACTGAAACTTGGGAGTTTTTCTTATATTTTTGTCAGTTGTGGGGCTTGAACTCTGGGCTTGGGTGCTGTCCTTGAGCTCATCAGCTCAAGGCTATTGCCCTACCCGTAGAGGCACAGTGCCACTTATAGTTTTTTGGTGGTTAATTGAAGATAAGAGTCGCATGGACTTTAATGCCCGGGTGGCTTTGAACTGTGACCCACAGATATCAGTCTTCTGAGTAGCTAGGATCACAGGCGTGAGCCACCATGCCCTGCTAAATTTCGGAGTTTTTGTTCAGAAAATAGGAGATGTGGAGGTGTACACAGGGGCTTAAGCCTATAATCCTAGTTACTCAGGAGGATGAGATTTAAGAATTGAGGTTTGAAGATAGCTAAGACTGACAAATTTCAGATACCCTTATCTGTTAAACCAGGAAAAAGCCAAAAGTGGAGATGTAGGTTTGAGCAAAAAGGCTATGTCAGAGCACAAGACCCTGAGTTCAAGCCCCAGTACTGGCACAAATAAATAAATTAATAAATTTAATAAATACTAGAAAGAAGCATAAAATTATACTCTCAGCGGAGATTATACATACATATATATTGCATGTAGTCTCTAGTGTCAAAAGAATACAGTGTAAAATTTGTGATAGGAAATATGCCTTTAAATACAAAGCAATATATATTACAGAAAGGCTAAAGATAATTATAAAATGTTCAGTCAATATTGGGTTATATAGAAATAGAGGTTGCTAGACATGTCCAGTTTTCTGAGGCTGATATCATAAAAGACATATATTATTCATGGAGTGTCTTTTGGAAAGCTAGGAATGAATGCTTATTAATCTGACCTAAATATGCCTTTCATCCTTTTCTTTTCTTTACTTTGTAAATATCTGTAATTTGAACTTGGGCCTCCAGCTGTCAGACTGTTTATAGTTGGTGTACTATTACTTAAGCCATGCCTTCAGTACAGCTTTTTGTTGGCTAATTGGAAGTAGGATTTTGTAGACTTTTCTGCCTTGGCTGGCTCTGACCACAGTCCTCCAGATCTCAGGCTCTCAAGTAGCTAGGATTACAGGAGTGAGCCAGGAGCACTGTGCTAGTAGGACATTTCTAACCCTAAAGTTTCTCCATTAAAAACACCTATGCATAGTCTTGAGCTGAAGAGCTCAGGGACAGCATCTAGGCCTAGTTCAAGCTCCATGACCCACAAAAAAAACCCAAACAAAAAACCTATCAACATTAAAGAAATTAAACTGTCCAAGAAAAGTCAAAACTAATAGGATAGGGAAGGCGGGGATAAAACAAGATGAGGGGCGGGAGTTGAGGGAGGGAAATGGGAACCAAGACATGAGAAAGGGTATCAATATTCGTGAAGAAATGCATCTTCTATCTGGTGAATATAATGTAACACTTCTATTAATTAAAATAATATATATATATAAAAGAAAAGTCAAAACTACAAATTGCATTTAGCTCTGGAAATGATTTGTGATGTGTGATATGTGTCACAATTTTTAGATGGAGCCAGAGTCTCTATTCAAATGTCATTGCCCTTTGCCTTTTGATGAAATTAGTGATTTTTCTTTAGTAAAGCTATTTAAAAAAATGAAGAGACAGCAAGTGATTGCATTAGATTAAGATTTCTAGAAATGCATCTCTTTTACTGATGTCACGTAATGTTGATTTTTCAAAACTATTTTGATCTCTAAAATCTACTAAATTTCCTTTATTTAATAAGACAGTAATCCAGGTGCCAGTGGCCCGTGGCCAGGTCCTGAGTTCAGGCACCAAGACTAGCAAAAAAAAGAAAATAAAAAGATCAAAAAGAAAATAGTGTAGTATTTTTTAGTAAGTGGCTATTATTAAGAAAGTTGATCTTAAAATGCTACAAATTCCACAGTTCCAGAAAGGCCACTGAACTTAGGTTTTCAAATTGTTGTTGAAAATCAAATTATGCTGAACTGGAAAGTATAACTAAATTAGAATATGTTACATAAAACATTGCATATTTCAAATATTACAAAATTTTAATTTTCACAGATTTTTTTTTTGCTAAAATGAGGGCTTGCACCCTCCTTTGAATTGTTGCTCATGGAGGGCCACTCTATCACTTGAGTCATGCCTGGAGCCCAATGAACTATTTTTTTGCTAGTCCTGGGCTTGAACTTAGGGCCTGAGCATTGTCCTGGGACATTATGAAGGCTAGAGTTCTACCACTTGAGACACAGCACAACTTCCAATTTTTTTTTCTATGTATGTGGTCCCGAGGAATCGAATCCAGGTCTTTGTGCAAGGTAGGCAAGCACTCTACTACTAGGCCAAACTTCGGGCCCCCCAATGAACTATTTTAAATTGTTGAAACAAACTACTCCCTTTTAGAAAACATACACCAATAAATAGAGCAGCTGGACACTGTTGGCTCATACTTGTAATCCTAGCTACTCATGAGGCTGAGATCTGAGGATTGTGGTTTGAAACCAGCTCACAGCAGGAAAGTCTATGAGACTCCTTATCTTCAATTATCCACAAAAAACTCTGGAAGTGGAGCTATGGCTCAAATTGTAGAGTGCTAGCCTTGAGCATACAAGCTCAGGGCAATGCTCAGACTCCGAGTTCAAGCCCCAGGACTGGCACAGAAAAAAATAGAGCATATTTAGTGAATTTACACTTACTAGTTTATCGTAATTCACCAAGTAATATAATTAGGATGAGAGTGTATGATAAATTTTTGCTTTCCTTCAGCAATGAAAATATTCAAAATCACAGTAAAACAAATGAACATAAAGAAAGTAAAATACACACACAATACCTCTCTTGTGTTAAGATTTCATAGGTTTTGAAAGCTGACAGGTTAAGTTGACCATTATAAATTTTTTTTTTTTGCCAGTCCTGGGCTTGGACTCAGGGCTTGAGTACTGTCCTTGGACTTTCTCAAGGCTAGCACTCTACCACTTGAAGCTCAGCACCACTTCAGGCTTTTTGCTATGTACGTAGGGTACCGAGGAATTGAACCCTGGTCTTCGTGCATGCTAGGCAAGCACTCTACCACTAGGCCAAACTCCCGGCCCGACCATTATAAATTTATGTTCTCTCAAATATATCAAAACATATGCCATTAGGAGCTGCAATGTCAATTTATAGCACTCGGCAAATATAGTTGAAAGGAAACTGAGATTCAGTTTTGTCAATCTAATTTTAGTGGATAAAGCACAAGGAATTTTGCTCAGATCTTAAAGCTGGATTTGGGGACCTAGGATGTCAGGTTTGTACTTACAAGAACAGAGCGATTCAAATTAAGATGTTAAACTGATTTTACAGCAAGTCCTACGAAGGTTTAATAAGAGAAGTCAATGTCGTAAATAAAAGGTATTCTCCTAGCAAGATCTGGCACTTAGGAAGTGATTTCAACACAGTCTTGGCTCTGAGATGGGGCACAAAAACAGGTGGAGAAAGTTCCTGAAAAAACTATGATTTACAAATTCTATCATCCCAATTTCTTTTTAGTATTGGATGAAAATGGCATTATTAGGAACTTTACAAATAAGTCATCTATTTTTTGAGCTTGAAAAGCCGTAGTTGATGTTTTAACTTTTTGTTGAGAGTTAAAGGTTTTCTCAGAATACATGTCATCTTTAATGCGTCCTACTCTATGAACATTTTATTTATTTATTTGTGATTAATAGGAATGTATATTACACTGATGGAGAAAAACTGCACAACTTTCCAAGATCTATTTCTGCACTCTTTGCAAAAGAAAAAAAGGAAAGGTATAAGGTACTGTCCAAAATTGTAGTGGTCATTTACAAAAATAAACGCTGAAAGCTCTGTGATATTTCTGTTACCCACTGTATATGACATAGATATTACTCGGAGAATCAAATTTCACTTATATTCATTAAATGGAATGTCCAGGGGGGAGGTGGTGGCATGCTCTAGAGCGCTACAGCCAAGGAAGAAGGCAGGGGGAGGAGGTTTGTTTCGCGGCACCCAGAGGTAGGAAAAGATTCCTTCCTCTCTCCCCTTCAAGGTGTTGTCATGAGTTAATGCTTAAAGTTCTTGCTTCCATTGATAATTTGTCAAAATACCGAAAAAATCATTGTTAAATTCTTAAACAAATTCGGCATCAGTAAAAGTCCTCGAAAACAACTAATTTGGTTTACTGTCAAGTGGTGGCTTACAAAAAGGACAAAATTCAGTAAGAAAAAGCTGCAACGATACCAGAGAAAAATCCACACAACTTGATTTAGAGAATTTCACAGAGCACCCATAGAATTAAATCTTGGTAACTGAAAATAATAATGCACAGTAGAATGACAAGGGAATTTACCAGTTACTTTTAAGCTTTACAAAAGCTAATGACTCACAGAAATAACAGGTATCTGCAAGATGCGATGTAAAAATGCAGGGAAAAAGAAACCATGAATAATCTCTAAAACAATCTCCCACTCTAAATCCTAAATACATAATGATTACTTTAATTTAAAAAAGATCCCCAAAGCGGGGCAACACTTTTAGATAAAACTGTATGACGTTCACATTTCTCTCTCTCGTTTAGTAAGTACCTGGCTCACTTACCAGTCAATGTCTGCCCAAAAAACAACGAAAAGAAAAAAGGAAAAAAAGGAAGACAAAAAAGGAGGGGAAATAAAGCAAGAGAAACCCCCCCACTGGACATAAATAGACAATATTTCCCACATACAGGTCTCTGACGGTGGGAAGTTCCAGATCAAGCAACTCACAGAGTAGACTTAAATATGATTCTCCCGGAGCAAGTCACTCTTCAGGTGTTTCCCAATTGGGACACCGGGTTTCCGCTAGCGTAAGTGACTGAGCACTAGGGACCGGTCTAGGATTAAGAAAAGATAAAACACAAGAGTAGAAAAGTAGTCCGAAATACAAAAGTCAAGCAAGGGAAGCTAAGCGGAGAAAGGGGGCGCGGGGCGGGACCTACGTGGCCGAAGCGGCGGACGCGCGGCGGCTCTGAGGGTCGTGGAAAGAAGGTCCATGCGGCACCCCGAGGGCTGCCAGAGGACCGCGCCTTTTCGAAGGTCCCAAGCTAAAAGCAAGGTCTCGAGGTTGAAGAAACTTCTGCCTTCCCTTTCTCCCCTCTTTTCCTTCCCGGCTTCCCGACCCCAAACTCCGACACTCTTCCCTCCAAAAATATCTCCTCACCTCCTTAAGGCGGCCCCAGCAGCCGTGTAACCCTATCCATCAGCATCCCAGCAACAGGCGAATGCAGCCCGTGGCCTCGTGGCCCCGCCCCGCCCCGCCCCCTCAACCCCTAACCTCCACCCCGCCCCACGCCGCCTCGTGCTATTCGGCGCGTTCCATCCGGTCACCCGCACGATCCCGGCCCCCTCCCACCACAGAAATCCCGGTGGAAGTCTGCTCACGCCCTCTTGGCGGGGCCACCCGTCCTAGTCTTCCAAGCACGCCAACAGCCGTTGGGGGCAGAAGAAAGGCACAAAGTTAGGAGCTACGGCAGCAGCTGTTCGGAGCCCCAAGGACGGGGAGGGGAGGGACAAGAAAGAAAAAGTGACAGGAAAAGAAAACAAGAGTGGCTGCAGGCCTGCGGGGGCCCCCCGCAGTCGCCTCAGCGGGGTCACAGGCCCGCGGCCCGGGCGGGTAAAGACTGACTAAACCAGGCCACCAGGTCAGGGGAAAAGGGAGAGGGAAGGGGGCGGGGGCTGCTCATGACTCCTTGACTGCCCCCCTCACCGGATGCTGACAAAGATCCCATTATCTTCTCCCCCCCCACACCTATTGAGGGGAAGGTGTCTTTGTACTTTAATCATTTGAGTGTCCCCGAATTCCCTGGACGTCAAGTCTAAGATGTGCAAGCCACCAGGAAGGAGATAACTTGGGAAGAATTGGGGGTGGTGGACCCCAAGAGCTCTTCCAACGGTGTTTTAAGGCAGCAGTACGTAGATGCCAACTCCAGCAGATCTCGCTGCTTCTGAGAATTGGACAGGGCCAAGGCAGTCCCTGTGAGTGTCAGGCTAGATGATAGGAATACTTTCTGGATGGCACCCCTCCCCCCTCCCCCTTTTATCCCTCAGTCATGGGGCTTGAACTCTGGGCCTGGGCGCTATCCCTGAGCTCTTCAGCGCAAATCTAGTGCTCTGCCACTTGAACCACAACGCCACTTCCTCAGCCTTCTTGATCCTCTTTGGAGGGCCAAGAACTCGTGAGGGGCCAGAGTGCAGCTCCCTGACACTTGACCATGGTCTGTGACAGCTTCACCAAATCTGGTTGGTTCTGACCCTACTTAGGACTCCACAGGCAGTCCTCATTTCTTCCCAGATTTGTCCCGCACAGTTACCAGCTACTACAGCCTCGCCCTCAGAAAAGGGGGCAGAACTCATCCAAGGACATCAAAGGGCAGAGTCCCCCCCCCAGGCCGGGGAATGGAGGGCCACTGCTACAGCCCTCTTTTCATAGAGGGCCGTTACCTCTTTGTATACTAGGCTATTCATTTATTTGCGCAATCGTGGAACTGGCCAACCTTTTCTTCCGTTCTCTTGAGATTAACGCTCCCAATTTGCAAACCTATCTCCTTAGCCGTTTTATTGTGTGGATTCTGTTTCGTAAGGGTCTGCAGCAGCTGCGGCCCCTGCGTGAAAGGGGTCCAGAAGAGGAAATTGCTGAATCATAGGATTGGACACAAGTGTTCTCTAACAAAAGGATTTGTGAGGGGGAAAGGGCAAGAACACTTAAAAATACTATAACTCACAATGAACGTGTGGTCCAGTTCCCTCTTTCTAGCCAACCCCCATCTCTAACTGGGTAGACTGTCTCACCAATAAGTGGGTTTGAGAGTCTCCCTAGTCTGGTTGGGGCCAGAATAAACAAACTGTCCTTAAGAATTGTAGAGATGCTAATGTTTGACAGGAGACAAGTGCCAGGAGCTGGGGTTTGGGGAATGTTGATTCTCAGACATTTCAGTCAATTCAACTCAGCTGCTTTTTTTTTCTTTTTTTGAGAACCTCCTGCTGCTGGTATCAAGAAGGAGAGATGCTTCCCTACTGCCTAAACTAAACCAATATCTGAAAGATTGGAGTGTAATTGTGGGGGCGGCAAGGTCTGAAGCCATCTCAGGACGAGGAGGAACAGCCCTGGATAATGGAGTGGGCACTGAATGTCTCCCAAGGACCAAGGTCAGACCTGTGCAAAACAGAGCAGAGACAGCAAAGAACAAAGTGAGCTCCCACAGTGCTTGGCTGGAATTGTGGGAATTAGGAAGGGAGAGCTGACAAAGAAAGTAGGAGAATCTAGAGATTTAAATTCCTGTAACAACAAAACTGTATAATCCACAGGAAAACCAGAGGGAGGATCTGAAGTAGATTGGATAAAACAGATTCAGAACCAAGGTGGACACGTGCACTGGTAACTGCCGGAACTCTGAACTACTGAATTGCTCAAATCTCTGACCAAAGGAGAAATGATGCCGAGGGAGGTGAGGGAATTTGCTACAGGGTTTACCTATTCCAGCTCTGTGGGGGGTGAAAGAAGTTTGTAGTCCTGCAATTTACACAGGTTAAGAGAGGTTCCATAGTTGAACAAAGGTATTTTGAGAAACCAGGACCATGCCATACAAACATTTCTACCCCTTTCACAATTTTCTGGTCTAAATGATACAAGAAAAATGAAGAGCAAGAAAGTCGAGTTAGGGGTTCCTTGTGTGCTACTTTTCTCAGAGGGTATGTTTATCTGTGACCTTACAGAAGGTTTGTGGACACACATGGGCATGGTGAGGAAAGGGGTGAAAGTGTCAAGAAACAAATATATTCTTGGCCCTGCAGTGTGGCCTACTGAAAGTGTGCTTGCTTAGTATGTACAAAGCCCTGGGTTCTATTCCTCTGTACCATATACAAAGAAAAAACCAGAACTGGTGCTGTAGCTCAAGTGGTGGAGCTCTAGCCTTGAGAAAACTCAAAGACAGTGGCCAGGCCCTGAGTTCAAGCTCCAGGACTGGCAAAAAAAGAGAAAGAAATGTACTCTTTATCTGACTTAAGTAATAAAGAATCCGCCAATCTCCCTAAACTTTTTAGTTTTCTTATAAAAAATTTTTATAAAAATTTAAAAAGTTTAAAGTGCACACAGAGATACTGGTTGCTTATGTCTGTAATCCTAGCTACTCAGGAGGCTTAGTTATGAATATTGCAGTTCAAAGCTCCCTAGCAGAAAAGTCTATGAGACTCTTATCTGCAATAAACTACTCAGAAAAGTCTGAAATGGTGTTGTGGCTCAAGTGGTAGAGCACTAGCCTTGAGTACAGAGGCTCAGGGACAATATCCCCATTCTGAGTTCATGCCCCAGAACTGGCAAAATAAGTAAATAAACAAATGAGATAAAAATGCACATAGAGGCCAGGAGTTTGGCCTAGTGGTAGAGTGCTTGCCTAGCATGCACGAAGACCTGGGTTCAATTCCTTAGCACCACATACATAGAAAAAAGCCAGAAGTAGTGCTGAGGTTCAAGTGGTAGAGCTCTAGCCTTGAGAAAGTCCAAGGACAGTGCTCAGGCCCTGAGCTCAAGCCCAGGACTGGCAAGAAAAAAAAATGCACATACAGACAGACAACTTGCACTCAAGACAAATGGTAACTCATAGGGATTTACCTACAAAGGAATTAACTATGAATGATTACTTTTTTTGCCAGTCCTGGACTTGAGCACAGGGACTGAGCTCTCTCCTTGGGCTTTCTCAAGGCTAGAGCTCTACCACTTGAGCCTCAGCACCACTTTCGGCTTTTTCCTGTGTATGTGGTACCGAGGAATCGAACCCGGGTCTTCGTGGATGCTAGGCAGGCACTCTACCACTAGGCCAAACTCCTGGCCCTGCTTTTTTTTAATTTTAAGTTGGCTGTGGTAGCTTGAACTCTGGGCCTGGGCTGGGCTATCTTCTACCACTTGAGTCACAGCTGTGCCACTTTCAGGTATCTGCTGGTTAATTGGAGATAAGAGTCTCATTGACTTTTCCTTCCTGGATTGGCTTTGAACTGCGATCCTTAGAGATCCTTAGATTTCAGCCTCTCGAGTAGCTAGGAAGCTAGGAGCCACCGGGCGCCTAGCCAAAGGATTACTTTTATAATTACATACTTTTGTAAGGAATTATAAAAGGATTACCCCTAAAGGACTCGAGTTTACCTGTTGGCAACCATGAAAAGGAAGAGAATTTGGTAAAGTTGTATGTGGAGATCATGTACTGAAAATACTCTTGGCTAAGCTTAGTGGTTAAGGTGAGTAACTCAATAGCCAAGAGCTCTAAGAAGCCGGCAGTACGCTATCCCAGCAAATAGTGACATCCTACAAATAGATACACACACCTCCCTTTAATAGGACTTGGGTTGAGCTCTTTGAAATGTGAGCCTTATTCAAAACAGTTTTTTTTCAAAACAGTTTTATAAACAGTAACATCAGCTGCAGAAATTGTGATAAATAGGGGTTAAATACTGAAAAAAAAAAAAACCTCATGGAAACGACCTATCAAGCTACAAAATGAAGACCAAATTAGGACTGGGAATGTGGCCTAATGGTAGATTGCTTGCCTAACATGCACAAAGCCCTGAGTTTGATTCCTCAGTATGTGCTCAACAGGAAAAGCCTGAAGTGATGCTGTGACTCAAGTGGTAGAGCGTTAGTCTTGAAGAAAGCCCAGGGATGGTACTCAGGCCCTGTGATCAAGCCCCGGGACTGGCAAAATAAATAAATAAATAAATATTTAATAAAGGCCAAATTAAAGCAATTTTTGAAAGTATATATACATTAAAAGAGCAAATTAATATTTAAAAAAGGATTTACCATTTATGTGTCTCAAATATTGTCATTGCAGTCACGTAGTTACTACAAAACTATCAAGACCAATGATAAACTACATGTCAGATGAAATCTCGAGGACAGTTCATATAGCAAATTTAGTTAAAATACTATTCATTAATATTTCAGAAATTTAATTGCACTTATTTAATACAAATTACTTTAAAATGCTTCATATTGTTAAATTTATTTTTCAAAGATTTGCAACCCAATGGTTGACATATATTAATTCAAATAACATTGACACTATTATGTTGACATTATCTGAATTTCTTTTCTATTGGGGAGAAACAGTATTTTTGCCAGTTTTATTGAGTTTTAAATGACAATAAAATTTGTAGTTACTTTATCATTGCTACCACAGAACACTTGATAAGAATAACCATAAAGGAGGATGGAGGTTGGAGGCATGGCTCTGTTGGTAGAACACTACCTTTTGCTCACTACCCGAGCAAAAGCATCAAGTACCCAGTTTGAATACTGGTCTCAGACCTAAAAAAAAAGCGGAAAGATTAATTTCATAGTTTCATAAGTATCAGTCTATTCTGGTGAGATTGGGATTGTGGAGCTGAGTGGATCACATTATGATGGCCACGAAACAAAGAAAAAAAAAAGGGATGTTGACTGACTTTCTCTTTTTTTCCCCTTTTATTCCATTTAGGCCTTCAGTCTGTGGGATAGTGCTGCTCAGGTTCAGGGCACTGCTTCCTGTCTGGAAAGACCTTTGAAGACACATCCAGAGGTATGTTTTTCTAATTCCATAGGTACTTCTTAATTTAACCTAATGGACGATTTGCATGTTTTGATATTCATATATGCTGTGAAAACATCTGTATAAACATGATAATTAACATGCTTATCATTTAATCATTTGTGATGAATTGCTGGAAGGTCAACTTTCTTAGAAAATTTCATGTATATAGTAAATTACTAGTTATAGTCACCAGTCTGTTAGAATTTGTAGATTTTTTTTTGCCAGTACCTGGGGTTTGAATTCAGGGCCTGGGTAGTATCCTTGGACACTTTCTTTTTGCCAGTCCTGTGCTTGAGCTCAGTGCCTGGGCACTGTTCTTGGGCTTTTCTCAAGGCTAGCACTCTGCCACTTGAGCAGAGTAGAACGGAAGAATCGAACCTGGGTCTTCGTGCATGCTAGGCAGGCACTCTACCACTAGGCCAAACTCCCGGCCCCATACATACATCACCTTTTAACTCAAAGATTATATACCTTTTTCCTCCCTCCCCCATTCCCCTTTTTCTCCTCCTTCCCCAACCTCCTCTTTCTCCTCCCTCCCCTTCTCCTCCTCCTCCCTCCCTTCCCCCTCCCTTCTCTCTCTCCTTTTCCCCCCCTCTCCCCCTTTCCATTCCCTCCTCCTCCTTCTCCTCTCCTACTCTCCTCCCTCTTCCTCTCCCCTCCTTCCCTGCCCCTCCCCCATGCCCCTCCCCATCCCTCTCCCTGTCTCCTTCCACTTTCTCTTTCCCTTGCCCTTCCTCTTCCTCCTTCCTGCTCCTCTTCCCCCACTTTCTGCGCTAGTATTGGAGCTTGAACTCAGTCCCTAGACACTGTCCCTTAGTTTTTTTGTTCAAGGCTGGCACACTGCAAACTGAGCCACACCTCCAACTTATGGCTTTTTCTGGCTTTTTGCTGGTTAATTGACCTTCCTGCTTTGATTGTCTTTGTTGAAGTGTGATCCTCAGATCTTAGCTTTGTGGGTAACTAAAATTACAGGCTAGAGCCAGTGACACTCAGCCAAAAATCCCATTCTTTATATTTTCAAAATATTTGTAAGTGTGAAGTTTTTACATTTTATTCTTCAACATTATCTCTTGTGTTTACATTTTGGCATTTTTTATTTCTTTTTTTTTTACAAAGTTTTTTTTTTTTTTTCCAGTCCTGGGGTTGAGCTCAGGGCCTGAGCACTGTCCTTGGATTTTCTCAAGGCTAGAGCTCTACCACTTGAGCCTCAGCACCACTTCTGGCTTTTTTCTATGTATGTGGTACCGAGGAATCGAACCCGGGTCTTCATGCATGCTAGGCAAGCACTTTAACCACTAGGCCAAACTCCCGGCCCCTTTTTTACAAAGTTTTAAGCTGTAAGTTTGTCTTTAATTCATTGTGAGTTGAGTTTTGTGTATACAGCAAGGCAAAGGTCCAATTTCTTTTTTTTTTTCTTTGTTTTGTTTTGTTTTTTAGTTGGTCATGGGGCTTGAACTATGGGCCTGGACACTGACCCTGAGCTCTTCAGCAAAGGCTAGTGCTCTACCACTTGAGCCACAGCACCGCTTCTGGATTTCTGGTGGTTAATTGGAGATAAGAGTTTCTCAGACTTTTGTGCCCAGGCTGACTTTGAACTGAGATCCTTAGATCTCAACCTCCTGAGAAGCTAGGATTACAGGCACAAGCCACTGGTGCACAGCTCAATTTCTTTCTTTCCTTCCTCTCTTCTTCCCCCCTCCCTCTCCTTCCCTCCCCTCCCTCCCTCCCTCCCCTCCTCCCTCCTTGCCTCCCTCCCTCCCTCCCTCCTTTCCTCCCTTCCTCCCTCCCTCCCTCCCTTCCTTCCTTCCTTGCATGTGGATATTTACTTTTCCAAGCATTATTTCAGACTGTTCTTTTCTCATTGCATGTCCTTGACATCTTGTTGAGATCAGTTGACTGCAAATGCAGGGATCAATTTCTGAGCTTTTCTTTTCCATCGGTCTGCACGTCTATGTTCATGCCACTTTCACATTGTTTCAGCTAGCATATCTCTGCATTATAAATAAAGAAATTTCATGTCTTTAGCTTTGTTCTTCTTAAACAGATTGCTTTAAGTATATGAAGGTGTGTGTGTGTGTGTGTGTGTGTGTGTGTGTGTGTATGTGTGACAGCATATATATTTTAGGCTTATCTATTTTGATAAAAACTGCCATTAGTATTTTGATGGAGATAGCATTGAATTTATATATGACTTTGGGTATTATAGATGGTTTTCATGACATTTATTTTCCAGTCCATACACATAGAGCATTTTATTGCTTTTGTTATCTCCTGTTATTTCAGCCCTTCTTTAAAATTATTTCTTGGTGATCCTGGGATTTGATCTCAGAGCTCACAATTGTTAGGCAAGTACTATGCTTCTGAGCCACATCTCTATCCCTTCATTCCTTTTTAATAGTTTTCATTGTATGATCTTTCACCTCCTTAGATAAATTTATTTATTTATTTATTTATTTTTGCCAGTCCTGGGCTTGAGCTCAGGGCCTGAACACTGTCCTTGGACTTTCTCAAGGCTAGAGCTCTACCACTTGAACCTCAGCACCATTTCTGGCTTTTTTCTATGTATGTGGTACCGAGGAATCGAACCCGGGTCTTCATGCATGCTAGGCAAGCACTTTAACCACTAGGCCAAACTCCCGGCCCATAAATTTATTTTTAAAATTCCATTTTAATAAGTCTACTTTCTTGATTTCTATTTTGGGCACTTCATTGAGAGTATATAAAATGTAACTGATTTTGTATATTGAACCCAACTGAACTCATTAAATCTTATAGTTGTTTTTGTTTGTTTTGCCAGTCCTGGAGCTTGAACTCAGGGCCTAAACACTGTCCTCGGGGCTTCTTTGTGTGTGTGTGGGGGGGGTGGTCATGGGGCTTGAATTTGGCCTGGGCATTGTCCCTGAGCTCTTCAGCTCAAGGCTACCACCCTATCCCTTGAGCCACAGTGCTACTTCTGGTTTTCTGGTGGTAAATTGGAGATAAGAGTTTAGCAGTCTTTAGTGCCACGATGGCTTTGAGCCTCAGATCTCAGCCTCCTGAGTAGCTAGCATGACATGCATGAGCCACAGCGCTAGGCTTAGACTTTCTTAAGGTTGAGTCACAGCACCATTTCCAGCTTTTTCTACGTATGTGGTACCAAGGAATTGAACTCAGGTCTTCGTGCGTGCTATGGAAGCACTCTACCACTGGGCTAAACTCCTGGCCCCTCTGATAGATTTTTTAAATGTCTACCTATCTATCATCTATCTATCTATCTATCTATCTATCTATCTATCTATCTATCTATCTATCTGTGTTTATTTATTTATTCTTATGATTGTGGGGCTTGAATTCAGGGCCTGGGAGCTGTCCCTGATCTTTATGCTCAACCATTTCGAGCCACAGAACCACTTCCAGTTTTCTAGGGGTCAATTGGAGATAAGAGTTTTAGGGACTTTCTTGCCCAGGATGGCTTTGAACCAGGATATTCAGATCTCAGCCTCCTGAGTAGTTAGGATTATAGTCATGAGCCACTGGCAGAAGGAAATTCTGATAGGTTTTAGTGGAATCTTAGAAAAAGGATGTCAGGTTTACACTACTGAATCTGATATTAGCTGTGTTTGTCATATTTTTTTATTGTGTTTGGTTATACTCTTTTTTTTTTGCCAGTCCTGAGGCTTGAACTCAGGGTCTGGGTACTGTCTCTAAGCTTCTTTTGCTCAGTGCTCAAGTACTCATCATTCTACCACTTGAGCCACTACCACACTCCTGGTCCTAGTTATATTCTTTTTATATCTAATGTGTTGAGTTTTCATCATGAGGAAGTGCTGACTTTTTCCAATGCTTTCTTCTAAAATTATCTATTGGAATAATTATGCAGTTTTTTTGCCAGTTCTGGGCTTGAGCTCAGGGCCTGAGCACTGTCCCTGGACTTTCTCAAGGCTAGAGCTCTGTCACTTGAGCCTCAGCACCACTTCTGGCTTTTTTCCACGTATGTGGTACCAAGGAATTGAACCCAGGTCTTCGTGCATGCTAGGCAAGCACTCTACCACTAGGCTAAACTCCCAGCCCAATTATGCAGTTTTTAAATTTTATTGTCAGGATAATGTATACAGGGGTTACAGTTACATTCGTCAGGTAGTAGGTACATTAATTCTCATACATTGATACCCCTTCTCATGTTTTTGTCCCCGTTTCCTTCTACCCACCCCTCACAATCATCTTGTTTCCCCCTTCTATTCCCTATTTCAAATAAACAAATAAACGTATATACAGTATACCTGTAACAAAGTTAGATGCAGTAACGGTGAGATTAACCATAAGGGCAAAAAAAGTGAGAAGAGAAATAACATAGTACAATAAAACAATAATCACACAAGATAAAGCTCTTGTTTCTATATGCTAGAGATCCTTTCATTTAGCCTCATCCTATATGACCTTATGTACCTGGGTTTTGAGCTATTGTAATCCTCTGCTGGGAGAGTCCTAGATGTGTACTAATTTTTACAAATTAGGGAAACCATTCAGCCTATGTTTCTTTGGATCTGGTTACGTCTCTTAATAAATCATGCAGTTTTTATCTTTCATTTTATTTCTTTTTCAAAGAATTATTAAGTAGTTGTACAAAAAGTTTCAATTTCTAAAGTGCTTGCCTAGCATTCATGAAGACCCGGTTTCGTACCAGTTATGTAGAAAACAACTGGAAGTGGTGCTGTAGTTCAAGTGGTAGGGTTCTAGCCTTGACAAAACCCAAGGTCAGTGCTCAGGCCCTGAGTTCAAGGCCCAGGACTGGCAAAAACAAGTTTCTGTTCCATAAGTCAGGTTATGAGTACAATGAGTCTTGGTCAATATTGCCTTCTCGCCTATTTCTGCCTTCCCATTCCTAGCCTCATATTGTATAGTTCAGTTTTTCCAAAATGTACATTTAATATAATGACTATATTAGCTCACCCTCCCAGGTTCTTGTTCCTGTTATCTTCCTTCTCCCTCTAAAACATGTTTCCATTTCCTAATATTCATTTTTGTCTTTCTTTTCTTTTTTTTCTTTTTTGACTTTTTTTTTGTTTGCCAGTTCAGAGGACTGAACTCAGGGCCTGAACACTATCCTTGGACTTTCTCAAAGCTAGAACTCTACCACTTGAGCCACAGCATCACTTCTGGCTTTTTTCTATGTATGTAGTACTGAGGAATTGAACCAGGTCTTCATGCATGCTAGGCAAGAACTCTTACCACTAGGCATAACTCCTGGTCTCATTTTTTTTTACCAGTTCTGGGGCTTGAACTCAGGGCCTGAGCACTGTCCTTGAACTTTCTTAGAGCTGGTGTTCTACCACTTGAGCCACAGCACCACTTCCAGCTTTTTTTTTTTGTCGATTGGGGGAGTTGAACTCTGGGCCTGGGCACTGTCCCTGAGCTCTTCAGATCAAGGCTACCACCATATCCCTTGAGCCACAACACCACTTCCCGTTTTCTGATTGTTAATTGGAGACAAGAATCTCACAGTCTTTAGTGCCCGGGCTGGCTTTGAACCTTGATCCTCATATCTTAGCCTCCTGAGAAGCTAGAATTATAGGTGTGAGCCACCGTGTCCAGCCATTTCTAGCTCGAACCCAGGGCTTCATGTATTCTAGGCAAGCACTCTACCGCTAGGCCATATTCCTGTCCTTGTCTTTCATTTTCTTCATTTGATATACATTGCTTATTGATTTGTATATGTTGAAACATTCTTACATCCTCACGATTAGTCTCACTTGATCATGTTGATTGGTTTTTTAAGTTCAATAATGTTAAATTCTGCATTTTGTTGGGGATTTTTACCTCTATATTCATCAAAGATACTGGACTTTGATTTTCCTTTCTTGTCTAGCTTTGGTATCACGTTATAGTAGCCTCATAAAGTGAGTTTAGAAATCTTCCCTGCTCTGCAATGTTTTGGAACACTTTGAAAAGGAATGATATTAATTCTTTCAAAAATGTTTATAAAATTTCCTTAGTCTGGATAAAAGCTTATACATTTTATTTGTCTTTTTGTAGCTCTGGGGTTTGAACTCAGGACCTTGTGCTTACTAGACCCTTTACTGCTTGAGTCATGCTCTGAGCCCATTTTTGGTTTTAGTTATATTTCATGTAGGATGTCACATATTTGGATCAGGGTTGATCTTGGATGATATTTCTCCTACCCTACAGATAACAGTCATACATCATTATCCATGACTCATTGATTGAGATAGGGCTTTCTAATTTTATGCTTTAGCTGGTTTCAAACTGTGATCCTCTGTATCTCTGCTTCTCAGTTATATGGGATTAAAAGGTTAAAGACACTACACCAGTCATTAATGACTTTGGGTTTGATTCTCAGTGTTTCTTCTTTTCAATTTCACTGATTTCTACTCAGATTTTCATTATTTTTTTTCCTTCTGCGTATTTTGATTTTCATTATTTCTTTCCTTCTGTGTATTTTGGCTTAATTTACTCTTCTTTTTCTACTTTTCTAGGGTAAGAGTTTATATGATTAACATTTTCTTCTTTTTGATATGCACATGTAATCTCTGTAAGCAATACTTTTGATCTGTCACATAAGTTTTGTAAGTTGTGTCTTCCCTTTCATTTAAATTCATCTCTTTTTCATAATTATCTCTAAGTACTTGTACAAAGGGATTTCAATGCAGCATGTCAATTTATGAGTGTATTGTATATTTTGATCAAAGTCAGATCTTAAAATTTTATAATTTCCTGGTGCTGGAAGTTTGGCCTAGTGGTTGAGTGCTTACTTAGCATGCACAAAGACCTAGGTTTGATTCCTCAGTACCACATATATAGAAAAATCCACAAGTGGTGCTGTGGCTCAAGTGGTAGAGTCCTAGCCTTGAGAAAGCCCAAGGACAGTGCTTAGGCCCTGAGTTCAAGACCCAGGACTGGCAAAAAAAGAGTTAAGATTTCCTTTTCAACCTATATGTTATGGAGTAGTGTGCTTTGTATCTGTGCGTTTTAGTATTTTTCAGGTTTCTGTTAATGATTTGTATTTTCATTTCATCATAGGTTTGTTGTTCTTTTTTTTTTTCTTTTTGGAACCGGGGTCTTTGTGCATGCTAGCAACTACTCCTAACATTAGGCCAATCTCCTGGCCCCTTGTTGTTCTTTTTTATTTTTTTTTAACTGCATATTTTAAGGCCTATAATGTAGTCTATCTTAATATATGTTCTGTGTGACTCAGGAGTATATGTATTCTCTAGTTGTTAGGTGAAGTAGTATATGAATGGTATTATTTCCAGTTGAGTAAAGGTGCTGTTGTGTTTAAGAAAGTGCTTATTAATTTTTCTGCTTCCTCCATATATTTATTCCTAATGGAGGGGTGTTAAAGTCCTTAAAATAATAGTGAATTGTGTTAATAGTTTCCTTTGATGTATAGAAGGTATTTTTCATTATGCATTTTCATATTTTGTTTTGCTTAGAACAACTCTCTCTATTGCTTTCTCTTCCCTATCTTCTCAATTCTCAGTTGATCAATAGCTTTTTTTCATATCTATTTTTGTGCCAGTTCCAAGATGTTTTGTTACTATTGCTCTGTGTGTGTGTGTGTCTGTGTGTGTGTGTGTGTTTGTGTGTTTCTGTGTCTGTGTATGTTGTATTTGGTACTGGTCCTTGGGCTTGAACTCAGTGCAGGGCCCAAGTACTGTCCCAAAACTTTTTTGTTATGATTTTTTTGCCAGTCCTGGGCTTGAACTCAGGGCCTGGGCACTGTCCTTGGGATTTCTCAAGTCTAGAGCTCTACTGTTCCAAAGCTTTTTTGTTCTAGGCTAAAGTTCTACCACTTGAGCCACAACTCTATTTTTTTCTTTGCTGGTTAGTTGGAGATAAGAATTTCATGGACTTTCCTGCTTGGGCTGGCTTCAACCATGATCCTCACTTCTAGGCCTCCTGAGTTGCTAGGATTATAGTTGTGATTCACTGGCACCCTGGTTTTCTGTCTTTTTATATAGTTATTGTTTTATAAAATTGTGTGAATCGACATTCATTTTGCATTATTGAAAATTGTCATGTACTTCTGACGTATTGGTACTTTTTATTTAATTTTGTTTTGAAGTCTATGTGGTCAGATATGAGTATAGCTATTCCTGTTTCCTTTCAGGCTATATTTGCTCAGATTACTTTTTTTTTCATCCATTTACTTAAAGCCTATATTTTTCTTTCATTTGCTTGGAGTATTTTTCTTTTAATCCATTCACTTCAAATATATGTTTGTTTTGCTAGTAAAGAATGCTTCTTGAAGCCAGTATATGGTTCTATCTTATTATCTGATCCAATCTTTTAAGAAGGCCTTTGGGTTTTTAGGGTCTTAAAAACTGTCTTGGAGTTACAATGTGACCTAGATAACTTTATCTTTTCTTGGAAGTCCCATGTCTATTGTGGACATCCAGTATCCTATAGACATCAAGAATTTGGAGTATATCTTCACAGTCTAAAGGACTTTAATTTATTCATTAAAGTGTTTTAGTTACACTAAGCTTAGGATCCAACACACTACATAGCTGTGTATGTGTGTGTGTGTGTGTGTGTTTGTGTGTTTGTGTGTGTGCTAGTACTGGGGTGCCCAGGCTGGCTTTGAACCTCTATTCTCAGATCTCAGCCTTCTGAGTAGCTAGCCTTACTGTTGAGCCACCAGTGCCAGGCCTGTTATCTGTTTTATCCTTCATAATTTCTTTTTATTGTACAGACCTTTTACCTGTTCAGTTTCATTTATCTCTAGATATTTAATTTTTTAAACTATTGTGAATGAGATTGCTTTCTTAACTTATGCTTAAGAAAGTCCACTATTTGCTTATTGCAATGCTAGTGATTTATGGATGTTTTATTAGTATGTATTATTTATATATGGGAGGATTCATTGTGACATTTCCACACATGTTTACAATGAATTCCAATTAATCTCATCTTCTCTATCAGTCTCCCTTTATATCTTGTTTTTTGATCTCTTTGGAAAAATTTTCCAGCACTATGTTAAAAGAAGTGGTGAGTGTGGAGAACTTTGACTTATGACAGATCATACAATAAAAACTTTCAGATTTTCTCCATTAGGCATAATGCCAGCCATTGTTTTATTTTAACCAGCCTTTATTACAATGGGATATTTTCTTTTTTTCATATATTTTTTATTGTAATTAATAGAAGGGTTACATTATATTCACTAGATAGAAGGTGCATTACTTTACATATATTGATATCCTTTCTCATGTCATGGTCCCCATTTCCCTCCCCCCCACCTCTGATGCTCATGTTGTTTTCCCCCATTCCCTATCCAATTTCAAATAACCAATCAAGCATATATAGAATATATCAGATAACAAGGTGAAATACGGTAAAAATATGAGATAACCAAGGGACAGCAAGAGAGATGAGCAATAACATAGTACATTAAGGACAACAATCACTCATTATATGGCTTTTGTTTCCTTATTCTGGAAGTCCTTACATTTAGTGTTGTTCTATTTGGCCTAATATCTCTAAATTTTGTTCTATTGTAAATCTCTGCTAGGAGAGCCCAAGGTTTCTACTGATTATGACAAACGAGGGAAACCATTGAGCCTATGTTCCTTTGAGTCTGGCTTACTTCACTTAATATGATTTTTTTCTAAGTCTTTCCATTTCCTTACAAATGGGGCCAGGTCATTCTTTCTGACTGCAGCATAGAATTCCATTGTGTATAAATACCACATCTTGTTGATCCACTCATCAACTGAGGGACATCTGGGTTGGTTCCATATCTTTGGTATGGTAAATAGTGCTGCAATGGACATCGTTGTGCTAGGGGATTTAGTATGTCCTTGTTTCTGGGCGATTGGGTAAATGCCAAGTAGTGGAATTGCTGGGTCATAGGGGAGTTCTATGCTTAGTCTTTTGAGGAACTGCCATACTGCTTTCCATAGCAGTTGAATGAGTTTGCATTCCCACCAACAGTGTAGTAGTGATCACTGGGATATTTTCTATGAACTACTTATTGAGTATTTTTGTCATGTGAAGTTTTATCAAGTGCCTTTTTGGGGGTGCCAGTCCTGGGCTCGAACTCAGGGCATAGGTGCTGTCCCTGAGCTTTTGTGCTCAAGGCTAGTACTCTATCACTTACCCACAGCTCCACTTCTGACTTTTGTTGAGTAATTGTATATAAGAGTCTCACAGGGACTTTTCTGCCAGGGCTGGCTTTGAACCGTGGTCCTCAGATCTTAGCCTCTTGTGTAGCTAGGACTGTAGGTGTGAGCCACTAAAGCCCAAATTTGTTCTATTTTATTTTGAGTTAACATGCATTTAAAATTAAATTGATGGTGTTTAATTGTGATAAAATGTAATTGTAATATTTCTACAAGTATATACAATACACCTTAAGCAAATTAATCTTTACCATATTCTCATTCTTTCATCCTTCTGCACACACATATTTCATCCTTTTCTCTTTTCAATACCTTTCTTTTCCTCTCCTTTCACACTGGTTTCCTTCTTTTTTTCCGCCTTGGGGCTTGAACTCTGGGCTAGGGCACTGTCACTGAGCTCTTCAGCTCAAGGCGACCACCTTGTGTCACAGCCTTACTTCCAGTTTTCTAGAGGTTAATTGGAGATAAGAGTCTCACATCTTTAGGGTCTTCAGTGGCCAGGCTGGCTTTAAACCTTGATCTACAGATCTCAGCCTCCTGAGTAGCTAGAATTACAGGTGTGAGCCACCACGCCTGACTGATTTTCTTGATAGTCCTTTTATATTCTTGTCCCAATTGCATTACTGTTAGCATCATCATCATTTTATGTACACACTCCACAAATCATGATGATCTCTAGTTCTATTTATTTTCTTTCAAATGACATATTAATTTTTATTTATGGTCGAGTAATACTTCATTATATATAATACCACACACACACACACACACACACACACACACACACACACACACACACACTGCCAGTACTGGGGCGTGTAGTCAGGGTCTTTTGCCTTCCCTTAGCATTTAAGCAATACCTCTCTGTCTATTCTTGTTGGTTAATTAGAGAGAAGAGTCCCTTGAGTCCCTTGAACTTGTCTGCCTGGGCAGACTTCAAACCAGGGTTCTCAGAACTCAGTCTCTTGAGTAGTTTACAGGCAAGAACCACCAGTGCCTGCCTATATTTCTTTTCCTTTTTTTTTTGCTGGTCCCGGGGCTTGAACTCAGGGCTGGAAGTGTCCTTGAGCTTTCTTAAGGTTAGTGCTCTACCACTTGAGCCACAGCACCACTTCTAGCTTTTTCTGTGTATGTGGTACCAAGGAACTAAACCCAGAGTTCCATGCATGCTAGGCAAGCACTCTACCACTGGGCCATACTCCCAGCCCCTTGCCTATATAATTGTTTTATCCACTCATTGGTAGTTGGATGGTTCTAACATTTTGCGTACTGTGAGCAAAGCTGCAATAAGCATGAGTACACAAGTATTTTTCTTGTATTATTAACTTACTCTCCTTTTGATATATATCCAAGAGTGATATGGCTGTGAGTATAGGTATGTGTCAGTATGTCTGGGCTTGTTTTCTTTGTTTTGAGTGGCTGGTGAAGTCAGTGTGCTTTTATCTTAGTGGTTAGCAAATTTTCTGAAACAGTTTTCTTATATGTCTAAAGCCAAAGGGAACAAAAGTTAACCAAGAAATTTAGGGGGATGAGCAAAATGAAGAGAGAAAAAGGAAGGATAAAGGGTGAGTAATTTAGAAATGCAATGCAACTATGTATGAATATGGCCTAGGGAATCTCAATGAAAGTGATTGATCAAAACAGGATTAGGGTGCAGGGAAAAAAAGCAATAGAATGAGTTATTCTAAGAAAAATGTAATATATACATGTATGAAATGTCATGGTGAAACCCCTTGGTGCAATTAATACACACTAAAATAATGAATGTCAGGAAAGTGAAACAGGTTGTGTTGGGGAGGGGTTCCAGCAGGAGACAGTTGGGGTGGGGAGGAAAATGAGGATGAATGTGTTTAAAAATGTTCATCTACGGGACCGGGAGTTTGGCCTAGTGGTTAAAGTGCTTGCCTAGCATGCATGAAGACCCGGGTTCGATTCCTCGGTACCACATACATAGAAAAAAGCCAGAAGTGGTGCTGAGGCTCAAGTGGTAGAGCTCTAGCCTTGCGAAAGTCCAAGGACAGTGTTCAGGCCCTGAGCTCAAGCCCAGGACTGGCAAAAAAAATGTTCATCTACATCTATGAAAACAACAATCAAACCTGAAATTGTTTTAAGAAGGGAGGAGTAATGGATAGTGCTGGAGGGATATATGTTGAATTTATGTGTGAAAATGTCACAATGACACCCTTCTTGTACAATTAGTATATGATAATAAACAAAAAGAAAAGAAAACCAATCTCACCCATTCTTTGGAGACTGGTTCTTTTTAAGGCATTCTTGCAATGCCTAGCTGAGCTTAGCTATGTTATTTATAACACCATGTTAGTATTTGTTCCTTGTTTTCAGCAAATTCAAAGGCCATAGTAGGTGCAAGCATAGTCTTCAGACCTTTCCTATATAGCAATACATTGTTTTTATTTTATTTTATTTTTCTAGTCATGGGGATTGAACTCAGCTCCTGGAGGCTGTCCTTAAGTTCTTTTGCTCAAGGCTAGTAACTTTGTCACTCTGAACCACAGAACTACTTCTAGTTTTCTGGTGGTTAATCAGAGATGGAGTCTCATGCAGACTTTCTTGCTCCTGGTGGCTTCGAACTGTGATCTTCAGATCTCAACTTCCTGAGTAGCTAGGATTAGAGGCTTGAGCCACTAGTGCCCAACTGACTGTATATTCTTTTTTAGTGTGTGTGGGCCATGGGGCTTGAACTTAGCCTGGGTGCTGTACCTGAGCTCTTCAGCTCAAGGCTAGTGTCCTACCCCTGGGCCTGGGTGCTATCCCTGAGCCCTTCAGCTCAAGGATACTTCCCTACTCTTGAGCCAGGCCCCACTTCCCACTTTCTAGAGGTTAATTGGAGATAAGAGTTTCAGGTCTTTTTGTGCCAGGGCTGGCTTTGAGCCTTGATCATCAGATCTCAGCTTCCTGAGTAGCTAGGATTACAAGCGTGAGCCACCATACCTGGCTTGATTACATATTCTTGATACTCCAGTATACACCAGAGCTTCAAGAAGCCACCTTTATTTCATATTGCTCCTTTATTAGCCTCTCCATTTCTAGTCTTTGGATTCTGTATATGCCTTGTCCTGACTTTTCCATGCTTAGGAGTCTGCTAAGTCCAGTTAATTTTGCCTTAAGGTAATTTTGACCAAAGCTTCCCAGAAAACTGCCCCAGTTCTAAGAATGTTCCAAGTTAGTGGAAAGAAAAAAAATGGATGTTTCACTAATTAGATTTCTTTTCTTTTTTTCTTTCTTTTTTTTTTTTTTAGTGGTACTGGGGTTTGAACTTAGAATTTGTTAGGCAGTGAACCTGTGACAAACCTAGGCCTGGATGCCACCTAGTGCTGAAATAGGGAAATTGGCTACAAGCTCTGAGAAAAGAAGCTGCCTGCTTAGAATTTCTGGAAAGATTGGCAACTATGAAGACTGAAATGAGTTCTTAACCCTTTAATGTGCAGATGGTGTTGAATACCAGGGATCCAGGACATTAACTAAGGGGTTATACAAACTGTCAGAAACTGACCAGATTATAACCAGTGGTCAAACTATTTGATGGAAAAATTATACTGGTTTAGGGGCAATGGAATGAGCTTAAAAAACACACAGAAAGTATTTAATGTTCTAAGAGAGAAACTTTACAGTGAGATGAAAGAAATTAGAAAAACAAATCCTTCAGCTGAAAATTCATTAAGTGAAAAGAAAAATATGGTAGAAGACAAGAAGAGGAGAGTGGACAAAATAGAGGATAGAATAAGTAAACTCAAATATAGGATATTAAAAAAATATACAGGCTGGTAGTTGATGGCTCACACTTATAATTCTAGCTACTCAGGAGGCTAGGATTTGAAGATTGCAGTTTGAAGCCATCCCTGGCAGAAAAGTCTGTGAGACTCTTATCTCCAATAAACCTCTCTGAGAAGCTGGAAGTGGTGCTGTGGCTCAGGTGGTAAAGCACTAGCCTTGAGCACAAAGAGGCTCAGGGACAGTACCCAGGTCCTGAGTTCAAGTCCCAAGATCAGCAAAACTGGCAAAAATTACAGGTAGAGTAGCAAAAAACAAAAAAAGTGAAGAGAAATGAAGAATGTTGGGACCACATTGAAAGAGCAATATCTAGTTTGTTAGTTTTCAAGATGGATCACACAGTGCAAAAGGGGTAGAAAGTTTATTCAAAGAGAGCATAACAGAAACATTCCAAACTTAAAGGAAGGCACAAATAGCCAGGTATATAAGTCATCAAGAGAAAAGAAAAAAATGGTACACAGAAGAGCCCCAATTCAGAAAACTTACAGTCCAGAAAAGAGAAGTGTAAAATTTTCACAGCACTAAAGGAGTAGAACAACTAACTAAGAAAACTGTTCCCAGATAGCTTTTAGAATAAAGAAGAAATTAAGACATTCTACACAGAAAGCAGAGAGAATATGTCTATACGATCTTTCCTAGAATAAATGCTAAACGTTGCCTTTTGAATTTAAAGAAAGTGAAATTTAGAAAAGTCTAAGCTTGAATTCAGATATAAAGGAAGAGGTAGATTCCAATACAATAATAGAGATTCTAACATATCACATTGCACCTTTGAGCCAATGGGCCTATCAGACATTTATGGAACATTTCCTCTACCATCACAGAATACGTATTATTCTCATAAGCATATGAAACACTCTCCAGGATAGGTCATTTTGAGAGGCAAGGAAACAAATTAAAAAGCTAAAATAAAAGCAAGTACCTTTTCTAACATCAATGAAACAAGACCAGAGATTAATAACAGGAAAACTTTTAGAAATGACCCAAATGTACAGAAATAATTTTTGTCTATTTGTTTATTGACAGAACAAAAGTCTTGAATGTGGAGCCTCAAGTTCTTTACTGGGCTTTCTTGCTCACTGCTAACATTTTACTTGTTGATCCATGTCTGTAGCTTAGTTTTTGCTGGTTAATTGGAGATAAAACTCTCATGGACTTTTCTGCCCAGCTTTGGCCTTCAACCTTGATCTTCCAAATGTCAGCCTCCTGAGTAGCTAGGATTATAGATACGAGCACTGGCCCCTGAAGAAATGCAATATGATCTAAAGAGGCCTAAAATGCCTTAAGAAGTATTTAACCGTTTCTACTCTTGCTTTTAATTTTAGTGCTCAGCTTCCCGGTGTAAAGGACAATGGCCATGGACTTCATATCTCCTTTATTCAACCACTTCCACATTGTTACCTCTACCTTCCATTTAGGTTTCTTTTTCATTAGCACATATTAATTGTATAAAGTAGACTCTCTCCTTTCCTCCCTCGCTCCCTCCCTCCTTCCCTCCCTCCCTCCCTCCCTCCCTTTCTTCCTTCCTTCCTTCCTTTTTAGGTCCGATACCTGGACTTGAACTCAGTACCTGCTGCTTTTACTCATTGGCTGGCCTTCTACCAATGGAGCCATGTCTCCAACCCCTAAAGGGGACTTCATTGGGGCATTTCCATATATACTATAGCCTAATCAAATGTATCCCCTCAGTCACTCTTGTTTATCCTGCCTTCTAAAACAATTTCAACAGGTTTCATTGTTCTATTTTCATATATGCAACTATGCTATCTTCTATTGAATTAAATTTAACATAATGCTAAGTAGATCTTGAGGAAAATGGGCAAGACTTTTTTTCTTTTTTTCCCATATATTTTTAATTGTAATTAATAGAAGGGTTACATTATATTCACAAGATAGAAGGTGCATTACTTCACATACATTGATACCCTTTCTCATGTCTTGGTCCCCATATCCATCCCCCAACCCCCACACCTCATCTTGCTTTTCCCCCCTTCCCTATTCTATTTCAAATAACTAAATAAACATATATACACTATATCAGATAAGAAGGTAAAATACTGTAACAATATATATAACCAAGGGACAGCAAAAGAGATGAGCAATAACATAGTACATTAAGGACAACAATCACTCATTATATGGCTTTTGTTTCTATATCCTGGAGGTCCTTCCATTTAGCATCATACTGTATGGCCTTATGTATCTAGGTTTTTTTTTCTATTGTAAATCTCTGTAGGAGAGCCCAAGGTTTCTACTGATTATGACAAATGAGGGAAACAATTGAGCCTATGTTCCTTTGAGTCTGGCTTACTTCACTTAATATGATTTTTTTCTAAGGGAAGACTTTTTCTTATGCACAACTCTCCTAATATTTCTTTTGTCAAGTTTCCCTACCTTTTCATTATCTCAAGATTATCACCTTAATGTTATTAAGCTTCTGATTAGCATTTACCCCATTTGAAGATGTAGGCATATAGGAGAAAGCAAAAGAATGTTGGTGTCAGTGGGAGGGACCTGTCTTCAAATTCAAACACTTATTGAAAATATGGCCTTGGGTAAAATTGAAAGTCTCACTTTTTTAGTGCCAGATCTGGGCTTGAATTTGAGGGCTTGGTGCTGCCCCTGTGCTTTTTTTGCTCAGTGCTTGTACTCTACAACTTGAACGACAGCTCAATGTCTGGCTTTTTGTTGGTTATTTGAAGGTAAGAGTAACGTGGATCTTTAGCTCTTAAGTTTCCTGAGTAGCTAGGAGTACAGGGACGAGCCATTGGTGCCCAGCAGAGTCTCATTTTTGTTTTTTGCCTGTCCTGGGTCGTAAACACAGGGCCTAAGCACTGTCCTTGGGCTTTCTCAAAGTTAGAGCTCTACCACTTGAGCCACAGCACCATTTCGGACTTTTTCTATGTATGTGGTACCAAGGAATCAAACCTGGGTATTTGTGCATGCTAGGCAAGCACTCTACCACTAGGCTAAACTCCTGGTCCCCCAGAGTCTCATTTTTTAAAATCTACAAAACATTGATACTACTATCTCAGGTTACCTTGAAATTTTAAATAAAATGGCACATAGTAGGACGTGTATATTAAGTGCTTATTTTAGAAATGCTGATTATTTATGATTAGTTTAGTATATTGATTAACATGCCATTACAAAGGAAAAATTTTGACAATTTGCTAACTGCCAAGAAACTGTCACTTGAAAAGTGTGAGGAGGAGCTCAAGTGGGGAGATTAGACAAACGGAGAGAGGAAAGGTGGGTAAATGCAATCATATGCAATGTATATATGTGAAAATAATACTAAGAAATTTGAGAGGATGAGTGGGGTTGGGAGTGATGGGGGAGTATTATGGAGGGGTGATATTGATCAAGATGATTGTACTCATAAATGGACATGTTGAAATAAAACCCCTCTGTGAAATTACTTAAAGATAATATAAAAAGGGAAACATTCTGAATTCTAGGCAGCAAACTTTTTTTTGTTGTTGGTGGTGGTTGTGGGGCTTGATCTCTGGGCCTGGGCACTGTTCCTGAACTCTTGAGCTCAAGGCTAGCACTCTACCACTTTGATCTGCAGGGCCACTTCCAGTTTTCTGATGATTAATTGGAGATAAGAGTCTCATAGACTTTTGTAACTGGATTGGCTTTGAACTTTGATCCTCAGCTTTCAGCCTCTTGAGTAGCTAGGATTACAGGCATGAACCAGAGCCCAGCGCAGGCAACAAACTTCTTCAGGATTTGGTTCCTTGACTTATCCATAGTGTTTTCATAGGAGTCATCCAGTATCTGTTACAACAATTCTGCAGTGTGTGACATGTATTCACCCTGAATTAATCAATATCTGAATGTACAGTGTGCCTAGTAAGAAGTAGAGAGAAAGAATTTCTCACCTCTATTGTATAGCCATAAGTCTCAAGCCATATGTATAAAATCTATTGATAGGGAGAACCATGGTAGGAACAGCATCAAAAACATGATAGGCAGGGTGAAAAATCAAGGGGAGAGAGAGTTCATAGGATTTTGGCCAGCCTGCATGTGAAGTTGGGGTTAGATGGACCAAGGAAAGCATGTATATGGCACAAACTTAGAGAATATTATGCAGAAGCATCTGAGTAACTCTTCCAAGTGACTCAATGTCAAAGAGATAGTCTTGACACCACTGTTCTACAAACTTTCTTTTGTACAAAAGGATCATATAGTAAATATTTCAAGCTTTCTGAGGCCATATGATTTTGAGCACAGTTATGCAAAAGCAGATATGACCAATATGTAAAACAATGCCCTTTACTGTATTCCAATAAAACTTTATTTGCCTAAACAAGATGCCAACCAATTTGGTCTGTGGGTCATTGTTTATCAACACTTGATGGATGAGGGCACCATGTTAATTTTTTTAGGGTGGTGCTGAGGTATGATCGGAGCTATGATCTTGTTAGGCAAAGCTCTACAGCTTGAGCTATGTCTATAGACCTAGTTTTTTTTGTGGGTTATGGAGCTTGAACTTAGCCTGGGCGCTGTCCCCGAGCTCTTCAGCTCAAGGCTACTGCCCTACCCCTGGGCCTGGGTGTTGTCCCTGAGCTCTTCAGCTTAAGGCTACCACCCTACCCTAGAGCCAAGCCCCACTTCCCATTTTCTAGAGGTTCATTGGAGATAAGAGTCTCAGGTCCTTTTGTGCCTGGGTTGGCTTTGAACCTAGATACTCAGATCTTAGCTTCCCGAGTAGTTAGGATTACAGGCATGAAGACCACACCCTGCTTAGTTTTGTTATTTTTTAAAAATAGGATCTTGCCTAGGCCAGACTGGACTGTGATCCTTCTTTTTATGCTTCCCCATAGCTTGAATGATAGAAGTGATACATAGATTCTTATTGGTTGAGATAAAAGTTATGATAAGTTTATGCTTGGTCTGGCCTCAGACTAACAACTTGCCTCTTTCAAACTGCCCAGCAGCTAGTATTACATCCACTCAACCATGAAAATTATTACTTTATTTTTGTCTCAGCAAGTCAAAATTGACTTCTGCACAGTAGGATGTACCATCAGACAAAAATCTGGCAAGCAAGCACATAGAGCAGATAGTCTGCTCAGGTATTTATTCCTAATGCAGCCGGCCCTGCTTCTGTATTCAGATTGGTTGGACTCAGGTTCAGAGTCTGCTCACGATTGCAACCCTGCCCCCCCCCACTTTTTTCCAGTTATGGGGCTTGAAGTCAGAGGCTTGAACTTGAGCTCTATGGCACATTCTACCACTTTGACCCATAGCACCACTTCCAATTTTCTGGTGGTTAATTAGAGATAGAGCTCACAGACTTATCTGCTAATGGTGGCTTTGAATACTGATCCTCAGATCTCAAACTCCTAAGTAGCTAGGGTTGCAGGTGTGAGCCGCAGGTGCCTGGCAACCCTGCCATTTTTCTTTTTTTTTTTCTTTTTGCCAGGCCTGGGGCTTGAATTCAGGGCCTGGGTACTGTCCTTGGGCTTTCTCAATGCTAGTGTTCTACCACTTGAGCCACAGTACCACTTCCAGCAATATATATATGTGGTACTGAGGAATGGAAACTGGGTTCTTCATGAATACTAGGCAAGCACTCTACCACTAGGCCACACTCCTGGCCCACAGCCTTGTCACTTTTTTTGCCAGTCCTGGGGCTTGAACTCGGGGCCTAGGCACTGTCCTTGGGCTTTCTCAAGACTACAGCTCTACCACTTGAGCCACAGTACCACTTCTGGCTTTTTCTGCATATGTGGTACCAAGGAATCGAACCTGTGTCTTTGTGCATGCTAGGCAAACATTCTACTCCTGGCCCCAAGCCCCAAGAAATTCTTAAGAATTTCTTCCTTGCTTGCTTGCCTGTTGATTTTTTTTCTTTTTTTTTTTGCCAGTCCTGGGCTTGAGCTCAGGGCCTGAGCACTGTCCTTGGACTTTCTCAAGGCTAGAGCTCTACCACTTGAGCCTCAGCACCACTTCCGGCTTTTTTCTATATGTGGTATGGAGGAATCGAACCCGGGTCTTCATGCATGCTAGGCAAGCACTTGAACCAGTAGGCCAAACTCCTGGCCCTTGATTTTTTTTTCTATGTCATTATTGTGGCTTGAACTTAGGGCCTGTGCACTAAGTGGTGCCCTGTCACTTTAGCTATATCTCAACTTTCACTTTTTGTGTGATTTATTTTTTCTGCAGAATGGGAGATAGGATTCTCACAGACTTTCCTGCCCAGGCTATTTTCGAACCACGATCCTCAGATGTCTGCCTCCTGAGTATCTAGGATTACCAGGGTGAGGCACTGGTGCCCAGTGAGCACTTGAATTCTGAATGGAGCCAGGTGTCAGTGACTCATGCCTTAATCATAGCTACTCAGGAGGCTGAGATCTGAAGATTGAGAGATTGAATTTGGAAGCTAGCCTGAGTAGGAATGTCTATGAGATTTTTATCTCCAAATAACTACCAGAAAAAGTCAGAAGTAGAAAAAAAAAGTCAGAAGTAGAAAAAAAAAGTCAGAAGTAGAGCTATAGCTCAAGTGTTAGTGATATTCTTGAGAAAAAAAAAGCCCAGGGACAGCATCTATGCTCTGAGTTCAAGTCCCAGGACTGGTCTGAAAAAAAAAACAGTTTAAGTGTCGAGTGTCTTATTTCACATGAAATAAAAAAAATCCCATTATAAGATGGGTGTTGCAGTCTCATGCCTGTAGTAAGTCCCTCCTCCTCCTCCTCCTCTTCCTCCTCTTCCCCTCTTCTCTCCCTCTTCTTCTTTCACCTCCTCTTCTTCTTTTTCTTCTCCTTCTCCTTCTCCTCCTCCTCCTCCTCCACCTCCTCCTCCCCCTTCTTCTTCCTCCTCCTCCCCTCTCCTTCTCTTCCTCCTCCTCTTCCTCCTTCTCCTCATCTTCCTCTTCCTCTTCTTCCTTCTTAATTTTAGGTTTTAAATTTGGCTTATCTCATTCAACATGGTGATGTCAAATTCTATCATTTTCCTGTTTGCAGTGGTATTTATAACAAGCATTTTCTACTATGGACTCCATAGTCCCTTTGCTCTCAGTAAAACATCTCTTCTGGCTATGGTTATTAACCTAATTTGATGACCCCAAATTTCATAGCTATTTAGGTCTGGGTGCTCACTTTTCTTGCTGGAATTGTATTGTTGTCCTTTTACACTGACATTCATCCTAAGTCATGGTGGTCCTAAAGAGAGGTCCTGAGAGATCTTCTATATTTTAGATATACTTTCCCTATTCTCTATCATGGTGTGGTAGCACAATTTCCCCTCAAAAATTACATTTAATTATCCCACTTTGTTGATTCAGAAGCATGAGGGTCCCAAAAATATCCAGGAAGGCACTCTTAATTTTGAACTCAATGGAATCATTATTTTGTCTCCTTATTGTCAGCTTTCCTTCCTTTGGAGTCAGAGCAGTGTCAGTAAGCAATACTTTACTAGAGGATAAGTACAGGTAATAGTGAATGTTGTATCCTCATTTCTACTTTTTGGTTTCTGAGAATCTTGGAGAGAAAAACACATTAATCTATTTACTGAGGTAGAGCAAATATATCTTCTTGGAGAATCTCCCTAGAATTCAAAGGTATTACTAACTAGCCATTACTATATCTGAGTTTTAAATTTATGGTACTAGAGATTGAATTCAGGGCTTTGAAGTTGCTACACAGGTTCATGTACCACTTGAGTCATTCGTCTAGTCCTTTTTCTCTATCTATCTATCTATCTATCTATCTATCTGTCTGTCTGTCTGTCTATCTATCTATCTATCTATCTATCTATCTATCTATCTATCTATCTGTCTGTCTATCTATGTGGCTTAGATAACACAAATGTAGTTTCCTTACATTCCTGGAGAGTATGAAGCCAAGATAATTGGTTAGCAGTTTGCATTCCATCAGAGTTTTCTTCCCTGGATTTGCTGATTGAGACACTTCCTGTGTCTTCACATGGCTTTTCCTTCTTGCTAGTGAGTCTCTGGATTCTCTTTGTCTTTTTTCAAAAATTGACATCCATTAATTGCACAGGTGTGTTTCATTTTCACAAGTCCTTTTATGTACATAATGCATCTGGATCAGAATCCCCCCTTCATCATTCTCCCCCCTTCTCCTCCCCAGACCTTTTTCAATAAGCTTCCTTGTTCTCGTTTCATACATGTACATAAACCATTTTGACCATATTAGCCCTCCTTCCTCTGATATAGTTATATTTCAGATAAAGTGCTGCTTTCTTCTCCAGACTGGCCATGACCACAATCCTTTATTTATGCTTCCAGCATAGCTATGATGACAGGTGTACACCATCATCCCCAGCATTTTTCTGTTGAGATAGTTCCTGTGATTTTTTTTCTTTTTTGCTTTTGCCTGGGATGGCTTGGAACATTGTTCCTCCTGATCTCAGCCTCCCACATGCCTGGGACAACAGGCATAAACCCTGGTGTAGAACCCAGTAATCTAGTTTTTAAATGACTATTTTAAAGCCAGATGCAAGAGGATATACAGTTTTCAGCCAATATAAAGTTCTAAATAGCTAAAAAGAATCTGTAGGGATGAAAAATCTGAGAATTTCTTCTCTGGAGGGGAAAAGTACTTGTGAGAAACTAGGTAGGAATACTCTATATATTAATGAAGATGCTCTTTTCTAAAACTTAGAACTGTACGTTTATGTATTTTGTTTGAATCTATGCATAATAACTTCCATTAATAAAACTGGGTATTTTAGTTTCATCAAGCCAACTGTTTTAAGATGGTGGGAAGCATGGTGAGAATGGTGAATTCTGAGAGCTCAGTCCCACTGCTGTGCTTCATTGACTGTGAGCTGAGGTCCTTGATCAAGAGCAATGCTGTATAGAATACAAAAAATGATGGTAGAGATAGCTTTGTGTAAACCCATAGATGGTAGTTTTTTTAGATTTTTAAATTTTCCTTATAAAGATGATGTACAGAGGGGTTACAATTATATCAGTCAGGTAATGAGTATATTTTCTTTTGAACAGTGTCAACCCCTCCCTCATTGTTTCCCAGTTTTCCCCTCCCAACTTTCCTTCCCCGTCAAGTTTTATAGTTCATTTCTAAACAGTGTCTAGTGAGGTTCACTGCTGAATTGGTTTACCCTTTGTCCCACCATTTCTGTGCATTCCCTTTCCATTCCCATATCAGATACACTTATATACAAGAGAAAAGGTACAAAAGTAAAAAAACAGAGACAGTTGGGAATAAAACCAAAGAATAAAAGGAAAGAAGAAAAGAAAAAAGAATGGAAAACAGTACAATAAAAAAACCTCTTGCTTCCGGGGCCAGGAGTTTGGCCTAGTTGTAGAGTGGTTGCCTATAGGGTTCAATTCCTCGGTGCCACATATACTCGCAGAAAAGCTGGAATTGGTGCCATGGCTCAAGTGGCAGGCTACTGGCCTTGAGAAAAAGCCCAAGGACAGTGCTCAGGCCCCAGAACTAGCAAAAATTAAAAAAAAACAAAAACAAAAATGCAAAAATCATTTTGCTTCCATTTCTTAGAGTTCATTTCAATAAGCATCATTTTCTTTTCAATTTTTTTTATTGAGGTAATGTATAGAGGGGTTACAGTTGCATTCACTAGATAGTAGGTGCATTACTGCTCACACATTGATAACCCTTCTTATGTTTTTGTCCCCATTTCTTTCCCCCCACCCCCTCCCAATCATTTTGGTTTTCTCCCTTCCCTTTCCTATTTCAAATAAACAAACAAACATATATACAATATACCAGGTAACAAAGTCAGATACAGTAACAATATGAGATTAACCAAAGGGCAACAAAGGAGAAGAGAAATAACATAGTACATTAAGAACAACAATCACTTAAGATAAAGCTCTTGCTTCCATATCCTAGAGACTCTTTCATTTAGTCTCATTCTATATGGCTTTATGTATCCAGCACTATTGTAATCCTCTGCTAGGAGAGTCCTAGATGAGTACTACTTATTACAACTGAGGGAAACCATTGAGCCTATGTTCTTTTGGGTCTGAATAAGCATAATTTTTATATGATCATACCCACATAGCTATTGAGCCCTTGAAATCCTCTCCTAAGCATATCCTCCTTTGTTCTAACTGTGTGCATGTTTAGACTGCTTTTAAATTAATTAGATGGTAGTTTTGCTTTTCTTTTGGTCAGTCGTGGGGCTTGAACTCAGGGCTTGGGTGCTTTCCCTTAAGCCCTTTTGCTCAAGCCTAGCACTCTACTACGTTGAGTCACACATGATTTCTGGTTTTTGAGTGGGTAATTGGAGATAAGAGTCTCACAAGGACTTTTCTGCCTGGTCTAGCAGATCCTCAGATCTCAGCCTCTTGGTAGCTAGGATTAGAAGTGTGAATTACTGGCACCAGGCAGATGGTAGATTTTGTAGAAATGTTTTATGTAAGGAATTATAAATATATATCCAGAAGAAGTGTCATTAAAAAACCAAATGCAGAGTCTTTAGGCGCCATCGACCACCGGGAAGATGGTGGAGCGCAGCCCCAAGTCCGTGCTCTTCGTGTGTCTGGGTAACATTTGCTGGTCACCCGTTGCAGAAGCAGTTTTCAGAAAACTTGCAGCTGACCAAAATGTTTCAGATAACTGGGCCATTGACAGTGGTGCTGTTTCCGACTGGAACGTGGGCCGTGCCCCAGACCCAAGAGCTATGAGCTGCCTAAAAAATCATGACATTAGCACAGCCCATAAAGCAAGACAGGTTACCAAAGAAGACTTTGCTATATTTGATTACATACTGTGTATGGATGAAAGCAATCTGAGAGATTTGAATAGAAAAAGTAAGCAAGTTAAAAACTGCAAAGCTAAAATCGAACTACTGGGGAGCTATGATCCACAAAAACAACCCATTATTGAAGATCCCTATTAAGGAAACGACTCCGACTTCGAACTGGTGTACCAGCAGTGCCTCCGGTGCTGCAGGGCCTTCCTAGAGAAGGCTCACTAGACTAGCCCTGCCTGCAGCCAGCCCAGTGACTCGCCCACTAGTCCTGTGCCTAAGTGTAATGGCTTTCCTTAGCCCCTGTGGTTACTTCAGCTGACTTACTCTTTCTTATCTTAAAAATAATTGTAGGTGACAATTAGTTTTATTTGCCCAAGAATAAAAGGCTTTCGTTTGGGGAAGGTAGTTGACTAGTGGAACTTCTCATTTTTCCCTGATTACAAAACGGTGGAACAAGTAAATATGGAAGAACAAAATACAACCCAGTGAAGTAATAATGACCTGAGGGGTGCAGTCTACCTGGCATGTTGCATGCCTAGCACTGCTCAGTGCCACTCCTCACCTTGTACCTGGCTGGCCTGTGCTTCTTCAGAGTCACAACAGCTCTACTGATAACAGCTCCCTCGCCTACCTGAGACATGTTTTAGCTCAGTCTACTCACAGTGTATACTTGTATGTTTTAAGACAGAAGCAGGCATGGCAGTGCCTGTAAACCCAGCACTTGGGAGGAGGATCATAAGTTCATTTTCAGGCTGGACTATAACTTGCCTCAAAATACAAAATAACCCAGAATAAAGAAAATTGGAGGAATAAATCTTTAGCAGTCTTACTACTTGTTGCTTTGTATCTAGTTTATTTCATGGGAATCAGCTTATTTGCTCTGATTTGAGCCACTTTGCCTTTAAGAATTGAATTCTATACTGGAAGTACACTTGTATTGCAGGTTACCTTTCATCAGTAGAGAGTATGTTTTCCCTTTACTCAGGTGTCCAACAAAAGCTGACCAGATGTGAAAACTTTTAAAAATTGCAGATTTCTGTTATGTTGGTGTACCATAATGGTATGTGAGTAGTAATTCCTTCATCAGTATTTAATAACTTCAGGCAAACAGGCAACTTAGGTGTACCATCAGCTCACCTCAAATCCTATTTCAGAAAATATTGTTTTCAAAATAAACTGTGGCGTTATATAAGATCAAAAAAAAACCCCAAATGCAGCTCCTTTCCTGATGGAGGTGGTCAAATGTAATCAACCTGTTACCACACTGATCATGCTGGGTAATGCAGTCATATAGGGACACATAGTTGGTCTTCAGAGCTGGCAGATTAGGTACTCAATAGTGTCTAATAGCCCGTTTGGCCTTGGTAATCTGTGTATAATTTCCATCCTGACCACTACAGCTATCTTATTATATGAATCCCCATTGGCCAATGCCAGAGACAGCACAGGAAAAAAGTGAACTAGTATTCATAGAGTGAATGGAACTGAATTGATTATTATACTCATCTTCTGCTAAGGTTACCTTTATATAGGACAAAAATACCTTCAAAATTTCACCAGGGGTCATCCAGAGAGTTGTATCCACATGCCTCTTCTCCAGATTTCCTTGCTACCAATTTTATAATGATGCATCTTCCAAGTATCTGACCACTGGGTCAAACTATTGTCCATAGCCTATCAACTGGTTTACAATCTCTCCTATTTCTCCTTCTAAGAGACATTAACAACCAAGTGTAATGAGTGTAGTTTTGCCTGCTAGGAAGAGTTTTTCCTTTATAATCTTCTAGATGTTCTAGAAATACCCTGTAGGGCTGCAGCTATCCATTTTGGATGCCACTTTTATTTCATGAAGAACTATCTGGAAACTGGGCCTGAATGTTCTCTTCTTTAAGTCAAATAGATGTAGGAAAATCTTCACGAAAACTGATTCAGTCTGTATCTCTTAGAGATGTAGGTTGGATGGGAACTGTGGGTATTTGGGATATTTCTACAGTGGTGCAATTTTATGGCTCAATAGGTCAAAATAACCTTCAGGTCACGTGAATACTGTGTGAATCATGGATAAGGCTCAGTAGCAAGCTAAAAACTATGTCTTGAAAATAACACAATAATCTCCAGGAGATGGCAGGGCTTTGCACCAAAATTCTAAAGGCTTGAGTTCTGACAGTGGGGTAGCTTTCATGGCAGCCTAGACCTGTTATAGACCCTTTTATGTTCTGAGCTGCACTCAAGTGTAGTAAGTTTTCAAATCACTCAGTAGATAGGCTGCAGTAGTCTATCCAAATGGGGGAAATGTTGCTTCTGCGACAAAGAGGCCTACTGAGCATTTTGCCTCAGTTTGAGTTATCAGAGAAGCCTTAGAAAGGATTGCCTAATATATCCACATTATTAGATTTCTAGAAATTTTAATGGAGTACAGGCCCTAGAACTTTAGTTGAATTTATTATTATTACTGTTATTTTACCTTCATGTCTCTGACATGCAAATGTCTTAATGAAGTCTAGGGTTGATACTACTTCCTCATCAAGTACAATCAACATAACTCCATTAATGTACATGCTCAGTGTGATAATGTGTTAAAATTAGAGGCAATCAAGATCCTTGCAGAAATAGGTATGGAGAATTGATGTGTCACTGAGGTGGTACAATAAAGGTATGTATGTATAGATAGAAACATATGTGTATATACATATATGTATGAGTATGTATACATGCTCATATATGTGTATATAGAGAGGTATATAAATACACATATATGTATATATGTACAATATATACAATTGTAGTGGTATAATAAAGGTGAATATATAAAGGTGTATATATACACACATATATATGTACACACATAGGTATATATGTGATATATATATATATATTTATATATATGACTTCTTTGTAATCTCCTTAGAAGCTATGACTTCCTCAACTCCAACTTTATGTAGGTTTTAAAAAAATTTACCAAGCTTTTAAGTTTTAAAAATCTTTCTGCCTTACTTTTTACTCCCAACTTCTCCCTGGTTAAAAGCAGCTAGCAAAAATCCATGCCACATCCTGAACACTGGGCTGCCATCAAACTTCCTTTCTCAGGTTAACCACCTTTGAACTCAGCCTCTCACAACATCTTAGGACACAGATAAAATGTAGACAAATTCTTTGCCACAATGTGGTATGAATGGCCTCTACTCCAACTCCTGAGTCCTCATTTCAATTTTAAATCTCATGAACACAGTCTGCATTTCTGCCAGAATTCCAGTCTTCTGAGCTTTTGCCAGGATCTCCCATTACATTCATCATGTTTAGCTTGCAAATTCCTCCCACAAACCTGTTCTAAAGTCACAGGAATGATTTCACTTCTTTGGTACTACTTTTCTGTAGTAGTAAATTTTTTTTGTTATGTGAAAATTCACAAGAGAAACAACTTATGGAAGATGAATTTATTTTGGTACACAGTTTCAGAGGCCGGTCATGTCAGAGAGGCCCTGACAGAGCACGAAAGCTCACCTTATGGTAGTCCATGTTAGCTGCCTCTCTCCTCTCTCCCTCCCTCTCTCCCCCCCCCCTCTCTCTCTCTCCTCCCTCCCTCCCTCCCTCCCTCCCTCCCTCCCTCTCTCTCTCTCTCTCTCTCTCTCTCTCTCTCTCTCTCTCTCTCTCTCTCTCTCTCTCTCTCTCTCTCTCTCTCTCTCTCTCTCTCTCTCTCTCTCTCTCTCTCTCTCTCTCTCTCTCTCTCTCTCTCATTTTTTGTGTTGGTCCTGGGGTTTGAACTCAAGGCCTGCACACTGTCTCTGAGCTTTTCTTGCTCAAGGCTAATCCTCTAGCCCTTGAGCTACAGCTCCATTTCTGGCTTTTTGGTGGTTAATTGGAATCTCATAGACCTTCCTGCCGAGGCTGGCTTAGAATCATAATCCTCAGCTCTCAGCCTCTAGAGTATAGGTGTGACTCACTGGCCCCCAGTTGCCATTATCATTTTTCTTCTTTTAATTTATTTGGGCTCTCTGACTACGGAATAGTGCTGCCTACATTTGGTGAAGGCCTTCAATCAAGTATCTCTGGGAACACCATTAAAGATGTACTCTCAGAGTTTTGCTTTGCTAATCTCTAAACTGCTTCTCAGTCCAATCTAGTTGACAGGGTAAAGAAAATAGAACTACAGGTTACATAATATACACACAGAGATATATAAACAGAAAATATTGTTTGAAAAGGGAGAGAAGAGAAGGGGTAAAGGAATATAATGGAATGGAAAAACTTATTAAAAATATACTGTCCACATCTCAGGAAGTAACACAATGAACCTGCCTCATATTATTAATGTGTGTAAATTAATAAAAGATTAACCATCACACCTATTAACAGCAAGAACACAAAACAAAGCAAATATAGAAATGTTATACCAATTCAAAACAATAACTACACTCCAATAATAGAAAAAGGAAAATTGATATAAAGTACAAAGTTAAAAATTAATAAATGTAAAATTATTCATGAGGAAGAAAAAAGATAAAAACCAAGTTAAAAAATAAAAGTGGAAATAAAGTTAAATGATGTTAATGAAAAATAAGCAGCAGAAAATATTATCAGTTAAATATGCCACCAACTTAATATACTTCGATATTGTTCTGATATTGGACTGGGCCGGCTATGGCCAGACAGTGCATCTCAGCCGAGGCCTGTTGTAATTTCTGTCCATTCCCACCAGCTGTGTGTATGCTGAGCTCTGCCCCACATTTTGTACTGGGCCAATTATCTGAAACAAGGCTTTATTTACTCTGCAGGGTTTTTGTAGGAGGTCCTGGAACCCTGATGAGCTTTGGTGGTATGTTTGTGAACTAGGCACGCACTTGCTTTAGAAACCCTCAGTCTGTTTACCCCAGGATGTGGCAACTATCCAAACCTTGCTGTATCTCACAATACCTCTAGGAGTTGGGGAAACAAACAGAAGTCTGAAGTCTGTTCTGAGCAAGGGTTCCTACAGGAGCTAAGCTGAGTCCACTGGGCTGAGTCTTTATACTCTCATACCCCCTCCCTCCTCTCCCCACCCCGCCCCTTTCTGTTGAAGGATCTTGCTCCTGTGACAGAAGGAGGGGCCATTAAACATGTGACCTTTATTAACCCACACATCTTGCTGCTTAAATGTCTCAGTGAGTTTTTCAGGCTAGCTTTGAACTTGCTGTGAAGTCCAGGCTGACCTTGATCTCATAATATTCCTGTATCCGCTTCCCGAGTGATGGGATTACAACCTTCTTGTAATGGATTTAAACTCTCTTTTGTGTCTAGATCCAACTCAGCATATGCTTGCAACACCAGGGTTTTATCTAGCTGGGGAGTACTGTTACATGTTGGTGTTGCTGATTTCTTTTTCTTTTTAGTCGTGGAACTTAAACTTATAGCCTGGGCCCTGACATTTTTTTTTGCCAGTCCTGGGCTTGAGCTCAGGGCCTGAGCACCGTCCTTGGGCTTTCTCAAGGCTAGAGCTCTACCACTTGAGCCTCAGCACCACTTCCACCTTTTTCTATATATGTGGTACCAAGGAATCGAACCCGGGTCTTCGTGCATGCTAGGCAAGCACTTTAACCACTAGGCAAAACTCCCAGCCCGGCCCTGACATCTTTTGCTCAAGGCTAGTGCGCTACCATTTTGAGCCACAGTGCCATTGCTAGTTTTCTAGTTGTTAATTGCAGATAAGACTTTTCTCTTTAGTAGCTAGGATTATAGGTGTGAGCCACCAGCATCTGACTTCTCTGTATTTTTTTTGCCAGTCCTGGGGCTTGAACTCAGGGCCTGAGCCCTGGCCTTGGGCTTTCTATAAGGCTAGAGTTCACCACTTGAGCCACAGCACCATTTCTGGCTTTTTCTTTTTTTTCTTTTTTTTTTTTGCCAGTCCTGGGCTTGAGCTCAGGGCCTGAGCATTGTCCTTGGATTTTCTCAAGGTTAGAGCTCTACCACTTGAGCCTCAGCACCACTTCTGGCTTTTTTCTATGTATGTGGTACCAAGGAATTGAACCCAGGTCTTCATGCATGCTAGGCAAGCACTTTAACCACTAGGCCAAACTCCTGGCCCCATTTCTGGCTTTTTCTATGTATGTGGTACTGAGGAATCAAACCCAGGTCTTCATACAGGCTAGGCAAGCACTCTACCACTAGGCTAAACTCCTGGCCATTTCTTTGTATTTTTTGAGTTGCCTTTCTTTTTGATACTTTTAGCTTTCCATCATTTCTTTGATTCCAAAGATTATTTTCTCCTTTATTGACACTACTGCGTATTTTGAATAGTCTGTTTTTCTTTTACTCACTTGTTATCTCTTCTGTTTTTGCTTGCTATCATGGCATATTTTATAAATTAATTTCACTAGGACTTATGTTTGATTTTACACATGGCTCTTATCTTTGTGTTAAATGTTTGTATTAGAGCATTTAGTCTTTTCTCGACACTCATTGAATTTCACTAAAGTAGCTCTTTAAATTTTTTCATCACAGAATTTTTTTTTGTCAGTCTTGGGGCTTGAACTCAGGGCCTGGGCGCTATCCCTAAATTCTTCATCTCAAGGCTAGCATTCTACTACTTTGAGCCACAGAGCCATTTCCGGTTTTCTGGTGGTTAATTGGAGATAAGAGTGTCAGGGACTTTAGTTCCCAGGCTGACTTTGAACCGTGATTCTCAGATCTCAGGCTCCTGAGTAGCTAGGATTACAGATTACAGACGTGAGCCATCAGTGACCAGCACAGTGCTGGGCATTGAAGAATCAGGTATTCTTTAAGTCTTTATCGGTGTGTGTGTATGTGTGTGTGTGTGTGTGTGTGTGTGTGTTCTAGAACTCTGAAGCAGAAGGGTATTTTGTCTGATCCTTAATTCCACTATTTTAACACTAGATGGAGACCTAATTTCAAGTTTGTTGTATTTGGGGTTGTTTGTTATTTCTTTTTGCAGCACTTGAGGGCAGTCTAAGCCCAAATTTGCTTCAAATCTTCAGTTGGGATATATAGCATCAACTGGAAAAATTCCTAAAAAAGGGTCACACATCTCTGTCAACCTCTCCCTGGGGCTGGTTTAGCCCCAAACACTGCTGTCAGACAATGTAAGATTACTTTGGGCAGAATTACCATAGTGGGATGAAATTCTTATGCATACCCATGTCCATCCGCACAGTTGAGCTATATGTGCAAAGCCCATCAAGACCATCACAGCTTTCAATAAGATGGGAACCTACAATGCTATCAGCTACCTGATACTCAGATGGATTTATGGCCTATGACTTCTACAATGGCCGCAGGTGAGGATATCAGCGATAAAAGCTGATAGACTTGGACCTTGTGTCTTCCATTGGTATTAAGGCTTTTTTTTTCTTTTGTTAGTATTGGATCTTGAACTCAGCATCTTGCACTTGCTTGACTTAATTGGATTGTGTTCACCATGTGAGCCATGCCTCCAGGTGGCTCTTTCAGAAGCTCTCGTATGTATGTATGTATGTATGTATGTATGTATGTATGTATGTATGTATGTATGTATGCATGCATGTATGTGTGTATGTATGCATGTACACACACACACACACACATATATATATATATATATTTTTTTTTTTGCATGCTTGGGGTTAGGGGTACTAGGCTTGACCAGCATTAGGTTTCATCAGCCCAGTACTCAACACTTGAGCAAAGTCTTGAGTTAACTACCCTGTTCTACCTTCTGTAAATTGAGTGTTGCTAATCCTGAGGTTGTGGTATCATGGGTGAAGATATTCTTATGGTCACCAAGGTAGATGCTAGGCTGAGTCACAATCAAGTGTCACAGCTGCTGGAACTTCTGAAGTCTTGGAGAGGTGTTCTAGGCATATTCTAAGCATGGAAATGTATATACTAAGACTTGATTCTGTCCCACTGGCATGTAATCTCTGATGCCCAGTTAGGTCTGCTATGTTTGGCTTTTGTTTTCTGTTCGTTGTTGGAGCTTACCATAGTAGGCCCGGGTGAGTGCTCCTAGACAGTCTTGTGCTGGCTCTCAAGACTTTGGGTATAGTTTTGCTCCACTTTACTCTACATGTAGTGAGAGGAGGGTTAGAGGAAGCAGTCAGCAGCTCATTCCATGGGTATTGGTCTGGGGGTGGATGTAGGATTTTTCTGTTACTGGAAATCACGATAGTGGACCTGATAGTCAGTATAAAGTCTAAGACCTGGTCTTAACTTCCTCTCCTTTCAGTAAGTTGGAGGTATTTGTCTTTAGGCTGTGCTATCTGGAGTTGAGGGAGCGTAACACTAGAAACTCGCTACTTCCTGCCTTTTTGAGTGCATTTTTTCCTTTTTACCAAAATTATGTACTATGATGTGTCATCTGCCTTCCTTATCTCTTGTGAAGGTAAATTTGTACACAAATAACTGTTCAAATTATTGTTTCTGGGCAGAGGTTTGCTGGAGCATCTCATTTGTCTGAAATATTGCTCTTCCTCCAAAGTTTCTTGTCTTCCTTTTTTTTCTGGACAGCTTTAAAAATTATTGTTATTGGCTGGGAGTTTGGCCTAGTGGTACTGTGCTTGTCTAGCATGCACAAAGACCTAGGTTCAATTCCTCATACCACATACATAGAAAAAAGCCAGAAGTGGTGCTGTGGCTCAAGTGGTAGAGTGCTTAGCCTTCAGGAAAAAGCCCAAGGACAGTGCTCAGGCCCTGAAATCAAAGCCCCAGGACTGGCAAAAAAAATTATTGTTATAGATACAATTTTAATTGACATACATTTTTAATATATTTTTATTGTAATTAATAGAAGGGTTACATTATATTCACCAGATAGAAGGTGCATTACTTCACAAACATTGATACCCTTTCTCATGTAATTGATATACATTTTATTTATGGTATACAATATAATGTTTTGAAAGCACAGGTTACCCTTGTTGCCTTCAGGTGTCTAATAATTTTGCTCTGGTGTACTGGTCTAAAATTAATTGCAGAGGATTGATTACATTGAAAAGGCATCTATTGCCTGGTGCTGGTGGCTCATGACTATAATCTTAGCTACTCGGGAGATTGAGGTCTGAGGGTTACAGTTCGAAGTTTGCTTGGACAGGAAAGAAGTCCCTAAGACTCTTATCTCCAATTAACTAGCAAGAAAGCCTGAAGTGGAGCTGTGGCTCAAGTAGCACAGCACCAACCAGCCTTTAGTGAAAATGCTACAGACAGCACCCAGGCTCTGAGTTTGAGCCCCAGGATTTTCACAAGAAAGAGGAAAAAGAACAAGAAAAAGGAACTGGCACAAGAAAAAAAATGGAAATACATTTATTGTTCCTATTTCTTACTGTGATAGCCAGTTTGTATCTTTGGCATATGTGACAAATAAAATGTAAGGTAATTTTGCCCCAGAGATAATATTGCTCAGTGATAGCCACAAAATGAACCAGGCTGGAGACTTCTAACTTATTTTTCAGGTGTGATCCTGGGACCTGCCAAACACAAAGTACTTATTATGGCTAAAAGTGTTTGAAATATGATAAGAATAAAAAATAGTTTCTAAATGGCCTACGCATGAACACAGGAGAAGAGTGTTGAGAAGGGGAAAACAGTAGTCACATTAGGTGAGCCTTCAGTGGGTAGGCAAAGATGGATCAGGGACAAAGAGGGAGAGCTGTGTTCCCCTCCCTCCCCATCAACTACTTGTCAAGTTACTACAGCATTCTAATTTATAACGTTACTGCCTTGCTGCCATGGCCTGTTTTCCTACTCGAGAGCCAAGAGTAATCTAACATCCTCCTGATGAGTAAGTTACCAGTAAAGCTATTTTTGGCCATAGGCAGTTTGGAAGAGAGGTTAGTGACACTTGGTCTAGTAGAGCTGACATGGTAGATGGCACATACTTAAGTGTGCCTTCTTGAAAGACACAGCTTAACTGAGACCTTCACAGAACACAAGAAACCAGCAAGGCGGAAAGCCACATGAAGACAAGGATTTTCCGGGTGGGAAGAGTTAAAAAGAATAGAGAAATCACAGGTCGGCGCTTAAAATTATGCTTCTGTCATCAAATCTATAGGTTAGATCACTTTGCCAAACAGAGATGATGAAAACTGGTAAAAATTCTTTTGTTCAATAGTAATCATAGATCACCATAGTTTTTCTGAAGACAATAAGATACAAGCCAGTATAGAAAAATCCATTTAGAAGATAGAGCATTTTTTCCTCTGGTAGAAATCCTTTTTTCGGGGGGTGGGGGGGGAGGGAAATGGGTACCAAGACATGTGAAAGGGTATCAATGTATGTGAATTAATGCACCTTCTATCTGGCAAATATCATGTAACCCTTTTACTAATTACAATAAAAAAATTAAAAAAAGAAATCCTTTTTTCTCATATTTCTCATTAATATCACTTAGTTGTATAAAGGTGTTTCATGTATGCATACAGTGTCCCTTGATTAGACTCACCCCTTCCATCTCTTTCCCTCACCCCCTCCCCTGTTCCTAAACAATCATAAAAAGATTCATTGTTCCATTTTCACACATGTATATGGAGTATTTCCACCATATTTTCCCTCTTTCATTCTTTAAGTTCACCCCCCTTTCCATTACTATCCCAGTCTCAGAAAGGACCTGTTTTACATTCCTGTTCTTCATTTTTAAGTGCACCTTAAATGTCCAAAGAGGTATCACCATGGTATTTTACATATTTGTACTTTAATCAGATTGAAATCTTCCTTTACTTCTACGTTCACCATCCCTGATTAGTCAACATATTTCAGGGAGTTTCATTTTGATACCTTCATTCACAGATGCAATTTACTCTAGATGATTCACCCTCTAACTTTCTCTTCCTCCTTGCCTCTAATCTTATTTTTTAAATTTTTTAATTTTTTGCCAGTCCTGGGCTTGATCTCAGGGCCTGAGAACTGTCCTTGGACTTTCTCAAGGCTAAAGCTTTACCACTTGAGCCTCAGCACCACTTCTGGCTTTTTCCTATGTACATGGTACCGAGGAATTGAACCCGGGTCTTCATTCACGCTAGGCAAGCACTCTACCAGTAGGCCAAACTCCCAGCCCCCTCTAATCTTTTTTATGAGCCAGTCCTGGGGCTTTAACTCAGGGCCTGGGTACTGTCCTTGGGCATTTTGAAGGCTAATGCTCTACCACTTGAGCCACAGCACCTCTTCCAGCTTTTTCTATGTATGTGGTACGGAGGAATCAAACCCAGGGCTCAGTGCATGCTAGGTAAGCACTCTACCACTAGGCCATGATCCTGGCCCATGTCTAATCTTAAAAATCTCACAATTGAGATCAAAGGAGGATACTCTTAATAGAGGAACACAAAGGTGCAATGCCTATATACATCTGATCATTTAAAATAATATTTAACTAAATGAAATCAAGGAAATGGGAGAAAGAAGTTTTTTTCTTTGTTGCTGTTTTCATTTTCTTTTCTTTTTGTTATTTGTTCTTTTATCTGTCATTGGGTGTGTAAGTACAGGGTACACAAATGGAGGGACAAAAGGTGAACAAATGCAGCAGTGGTACTCACTAGACACTATGTTGAAAATGAACTATATAACCTGTGGGTGGGGATGAGAGGGAAAAACTGCAAGTGAGGGAAGGGGTGACACTGTTCAAAAAGAAATATATGCTTTACCTGATTTATGTAACTGTAATCCTCTGTTTATCACCTTTATAGTAACCATAAAATATTAGATCTCGAGGATCAAGGTTCAAAGCCAGCCTGGGCACAAAAGGACCTGAGACTCTTATCTCCAATTAACCTCTAGAAAAAGGGAAGTGTGGCTTGGCTCAAGGGTAGGGCAGTAGGCTTGAGCTGAAGAGCTCAGGGATAATGCCCAGGTCAAGTTCAAGCCCCATGATCAACAAAAATATTAAGATCTTACAATTACAGTGAACATTATGTGTGTGTGTGTGTGTGTGTCTATGTGTATGTGTATATATCTCTGTATGTTTACATACATGCTTAAATTTTAGGTCTAGCATCTACATAAGAGAGGAACATGGAATCTTTATTTTTCAGAACTTGGCTTACTTTACTTAGCACAATAATTTCCAGTTGCATTTGTTTCCCTGCAAACAACATCATTCTACTTTATGATAAAATAATACTCCATTGTGAGTGAAATGATCTTACTCAGAAATTTACTAAGCACATTCCAAAAGGTAAAAACATTTGAACTTTAAAATTTCAGAATTAGGACTCAGTCCAAGGAAATAATGTCACATGCATGGAGAAATATGTACAACTATGTTCATTATAGTATTGACATAGCACATAATAGGTCACATTCAAAGTGCTCAATAATATTAGATCAGCTTGATAAACTATGACATATCCGTGAGAAGTGATGCTATAGGAGTATTTGTAAATATATAGCATGACATTCAAATGGTTGAATATAGAAATTAGGCTATAAATTGCATGTATAGTGTGATTTCCCTTTGAGAAGCCTATGCATACACATAAGAGAATAGAAAAGCATCTAGAAAGTAGACTATAAAGTATCAATATAAATAGTGATTATTTCTAAATAATGGGCTTAAGGATACTTTTCATTTTATCTGCCTTTAACTTTTTATTTTCTTAACAATGAAAATGTATTATCAATAGAATTGTTGTGTGTGTGTGTGTGTGTGTGTGTGTGTGTGTGTGCGTGTGTGTGCGAGAGCCAGTATTGGAGCTTAGGGTCTGGGCACTGTCCCTCAGCTTTTTCATTCAAGGTTAGTTAGTGTTCTACCACTTGAGCCAAATCTCTTCAGGCTTAAAGAATATTTATTATATTTAAGTAGTTTTACAAACAAGGAACTCTTCAACAAATTAGTTTATAAGTATAATGCATCTTGATCAATGTCACCCCTTTCATCATTGTCTCCATCCCCAACAACCCAAACCCTCTCCTCAATTTTCTTTCTTTTTTTTCTTGCCAGTTCTGGGGCTTTAACTCATGGGTTGAGCACTATCCTTTAGCCTTCTCAAGGCTACAGCTCTACAACTTGAACTGCAGCCCCATTTCCAGCATTTTCTGTGTATGTGGTACGGAGGAATGGAACCCAGGGCTCTATGCATACTAGGCAAGTACTCTATCATTAGGCCACATTCAATTTTCGTAATTGTATAGCTATGCATTAACTATTGTTACTACATTCTCTCCCCTTCTCATCATTCATCATCCCTCACCCTTGACCTCCCCGCACATCAGTTTCCTGGTTTTCATTTAGTTGAACCATATGAATTCTCCTCGCAACTATCATATTTGGACTAATACATTTGTGTGCAATTGCACACAACCCCCTATGTATTTATTTTTACATTTATAAATTAATTCTAGCTTGCACACATGAGAGAAAACATGCTTTTTTTGTTCCTCTCATACCTGTAATCCTAGCTAGTCATGAGGCTGAGATCTGAGGATTGTGGTTTGAAAACAGCTTACCACAGGAAAGTCTGTGAGTCTCTTTATCTCCAATTATCCACAAAAATGCTGGAAGTGGAGCTGTGGCTCAAATGGTAGAGTGCTAGCCTTGAACACACAAGCTCAGGGACAGTGCTCAAGCCCTGAGTTCAAGCCCTAGGACTGGTATAGAAAAAAATAGAGCATATTTAGTGAATTTACACTTACTAGTTTATCATAATTCACCAAGTAATATGATTAGGATGAGAGTGTATGATAAATTTTTGTTTTCATCCGCAATGAAAATATTTCTTTGTTCCTCTCAACCTGACTTATTTAACTTAAAATAATTTCCCCAGGTTTGTATTTTTTTAGAAAGTGATGTAATGGTATTCTTTCCACGGATGAGTAAAATTTTATTGTGTGCCAAACAATTTTCCATTAGGATGATTTAGTTGTATTAAATTTCTAAGATAGCGCTAGTGACATGCAAAGCATTTCCTAGATCAAGTGACTAGCTCTCATGAGAAACTGTTAAGGTCAGATTCTGCGAGTTGCAACTTTAAATGTCATTTGTGCAAGTAATTCTTATTGATAAAAATTAAGTTATGCTTTTGTGACTTAGAAAAATGACACATTCTTTTGATTTGTATTATTGTAAAAGTGCTTTTATGAAGGGACTATATTTAGTGCCAATGAATGAGGAGTTAAAGTTCTCTTTTTTTGTCAGTCGTGGGACTTGAACTCTGGGCCTAGATGCTGTCCCTGAGCTCTTCACTTTAAGGCTAGTGCTCTATCACTTGAGCGATAGTGCCACTTCTGATTTTCTTCTGGTTAATTGGAGATAAAAGTTTCATTGACTTTTGTGCCTGGGCTGGCTTTGGACCACAGTCCTCAGATCTCAGCCTCTTGAATAACTAGGATTACAAGTGTGAGCTACTGGTTGACTGGCCTAAAATTGTCTTTAGATTTATCTAGAGTAACAGAGCTCTGAGATGGAGCAGAGAAAATTGTTTGGACCTGTTCTCTCAGAAATGTTTTGCTGTTTTCATATCAGGCTAAACCAGTCCAATCCAGATGGTTTACATGAAGGGGAACAGAACATAAGTGTGCCTCTTTTCCTACCCCTTGTGCTCTGGAGCTTACTACAGGGGTCCACACTTTTACACTGATTTTATTTTTTTTCTTTTTAAGATTTCTTTCTTTCTTTCTTTCTTTCTTTCTTTCTTTCTTTCTTTCTTTCTTTCTTTCTTTCTTCTTTCTTTTTCTTTTCTTTTCTTTTCTTTCCTTTTTTTGCCAGTTCTCAGCTTGAGCTCAGGCCTGAGCACTGTCCTTGGACTTTCTCAAGGCTAGAGCTCCACCACTTGAGCCTCAGCACCACTTCCAGCTTTTCTTCCTATGTATGTGGTACCGAGGAATCGAACCCGTTTCTTTGTGCATGCTAGGCAAGCACTCTACCACTAGGCCAGACTCCTGGCCCTTTTGTCCTTTTTAAAAATATATTTTTATTGTAATTAATAGAAGGGTTACATTATATTCACAAGATAGAAGGTGCATTACTTCACTACACTGATTTTATTTCTAATCTCTCCACTTGAGTTTCAGAATTTTCCACAATTGGAGTCACTAAAGTATTAATAACAGAAAGGTATTGAGAAATATATTTAATCATCTTAAAAAGCCAGTTACAAATTAAAAAGACAAAAATCATGTGACTGGAGCTAAAACTCCAGAATATTTTAAAATCAAAGTTTACAGTCTGAAACAAACACTCAAAGCTATCTTTATTCTGAAAACTACAGCATTTTCCCTTAAGATCAAATATGAATTTTTAAAATCCAGAAGTAACATTGGCAAACCCTCCTCATTCAATGTTAAGTATATAATGAAAAGTAGGTTGGATAAATGAGGAGGTTTGAAAGACTGCTAGCACCTAAAGGAATATGTGTGAAGACTGTTGAATGTTAGTACCACCAGGATATTATATTTCCAATAAGCACACCAAAATGAAGAGCCTTCTAATTCTTACACACATACAATATTCTTAGGATAGTTTTCTAGCTAAAATAAAATGGCTTACATGATGCTTAATTTATGCAGAGAGATAAAACTTTTAAGCATGTAATTTAGTTAAAAGCTAGCTTTAGGAAAGCAACTCCTTTTGCATTAGCCTCAAATACTTAGGAATTAACTTACTCAAGGAAGTAAAGGACCTCTAGGATGCAAACTTTAAAAATTTGAAAAAGGAAATTAAAGCCAACTAAGGAAATGGAACATTATCTACAAATTCAATGCAATATCCTTCAACATCCCAACATCATTCTTTAGTGAAATAGACGAAGCAATCTAAAAATTCATATGGAATAATGAAAGACCCCATTTAGCAAAAACAATCTTCAGCAGAAAGAAGAGCGCTGGAGGAATATCAGTACCAAACTTCAGACTTTATTACAGAGCTAGATGTTGTAATAAAAACAGCTTGGTACTGGCACAAGAACAGGCCTGAGGACCAATGGAATAGAACTGAAGACCCAGAAATTAGGGCACAGACCTATGGTCAAATAATCTTCAATAAAGGAGCCAAAACAATTAGGATGGAAGAAGGACAGCCTCTTCAACAAATGGTGTTGGCAGAATTGGTTAAACACCTGTAGAAAACTAAAGTTGGATTATTTTTTTTCCAGTCCCGGGCTTGAGCTTAGGGTCTGACCACTGTCCTTGGGCTTTCTCAAGGCTAGAGCTCTTCCACTTGAGCCACAGCCCCATTTCTGGCTTTTTCTATGTATGTGGTACGGAGGAATTGAACACAGGTCTTTGTGCATGCTAGGCAAGCACTCTAACACTAGGACAAACTCCTGGCCCTAACGTTGGATTCTTATAAATCACCATGTACCCAAATTAATTTCAAATGGAATAAAGACCTTGAGATAAAAGCAGATACCTGAAAACTTTACAGGAAGGAATAGGGGTTTTTGGCCACAGGTCAAAACTTTCTTAATAGAAGCATAGAAACATAATAAATTAAAGAAAGCTTGGACAAATGAGACTGCATTAAACTGCAGAGCTTCTGTATGGCAAAGGACGTAACTAGCAAGTTAAATAGAAAGCCCACAGAGTGGGTGAAGATTGTCACTAGCCATACAACAGACAAGGGCGTCATATATAAAATACTCCCAATAGCTAAAAAAATTGAATTTCACAAGAAGAGACCCTCAAAGAAACAGCCATCCCATTTAATGGGGAGTTAAAGATTTAGAGAGACTTCTCTGAAGAGGAAGTGAGTCTGGCCAAAAGACACATGAAGAAATGTTGAACATCTTTGGCCATAAAAGAAATGCAAATCAAAACAACTCTAAGATTCCACCTCACTCCAGTTAGAATGGCCATGGTCAAGAATTTTAATAACAGATGCTGCAAGTATGTGGCCAGGAGGGATCACTACTACACTGTTGGTGGGAATGAAAACTTGTTCAACCACTCTGGAAAGCAGTATGACGATTCCTCAAAAGACTAAATATAGAGCTCCCCTATGACCCAGCAATCCCACTCCTTGGCATTTACCCAAATGTCCAGAAACAAGGACAAACTAAAGCTAGTACAGCGATGTTCATTGCATCATTTTTTACCATCGCTAAGATATGGAACCAACCCAAATGTCCCTCGATAGATGAATGGAACAAGGAAATGTGGTGTTCATACACAATGGAATTAATTCTATGTTGCCATCAGAAAGAATAACATCACCCCATTCATAAGGAAATGGAAAGACTTGGAAAAAATCATATTAAGTGAAGCAAGCCAGACCCAAAGAAACTTGGGCACCATGGTTTCCTTCATTTGTAACAATTAGTGTATGGCTAAGATCCCTCAGCAGAGGATCACAATAACTCAAAGCTAAGTGAAATGAACTCCAGGATATGGAAACAAGAGGTTTATGTTTGTGATTGTTGTTCTTTTTGTTTTTTCCTTTTTTGTTGGTCATAGGATTTGGACTCTCTTGGCCTGGATGCTGTCCCTGAGCTCTTCAGCTCAAGGCTACCTCCCTACCCCTGGGCCTGTGGATTGCTTCCTCTAGTTCCTTAAAGAATGACCTTGGGATATTGATGGGTATTGCATTGAATTTTTAGATAGCCCTTGGCAGGATTGCCATTTACACGATGTTAATTCTTCCAATCAAGGAGCACGGAGGTTTTTCTACTTCCTCAATTCTGCTTTAATTTCCCTTTTTCAGATTTTTCAGGTTTTCATCATAAAGGTCCTTTACATATTTAGTTAATTCCTAAGTACTTTATTTTCTTTGAGGCTATTGCAAAAGGAGTTGCTTTCCTGATTGCTGCCTCGATCCTCTCGCTGTCGGCATATAGGAAAGCAGTTGATTTTTGAGGGTTAATTTTATACCCTGCTACCTGGCCAAAGTTTCGAATCAGCTCAAGCAACTTGGGAGTGAAGTCTATAGGGTTCGTTAAATACAGAATCATGTCATCTGCAAAGAAGGATAGTTTCACTTCCTCTTTCCCTATTTGGATCCCCTTTATGCTTGCTTTTTGCCTTATTACTCTGGAGGAATTCTAATACAATGTTAAAGAGGAGGGGACAGAGTGAGTGTCCTTTTCTTATTCCTGATTTTAGAGGAAATGGCTTTAGCTTTTTTGCCATTAAGTATATTGATAGCAGTAGGTTTGTCGTACACAGCCTATCTTATACTGGGGAATGTTCCATGCACTCCTAGTTTCTCCAGAGCTTTTAGCATAAAGGGGTGTTGGATCTTGTCAAATGCCTTTTCTGAATCTATTGAGAAAATCATGTGATTCTTGAAGGAACTGATAATTCTACAATTTCACTCTAGTTCAGGAGAGAAATTGGGGAAGTACTAAGCAGTATGGTATAGTTTATAAATGCATAATTAATGAAAGAAGAAGAAATTCATGGTGAGCTTGCAGGTGAGTGAGGTTTTATAATATGTTTTCACATGGCATGAGTGAATCTGTGAGTAGAAAGGACAAAAATCTGAAATTAAGAATAAACATGCCACACAATTCTTTTATGTGGAATAAAATTTAGTCTAGCTATTTTAACTATTCTAACTCTTTCCAAATTAAGAATTGGTGTAGCAAGTTTGAATGAGTTATTTAAGTAGCAGAACGATCCTTAAATGCATTTAAGTAGTATAACTATTCCTAAATACAGTTACATCTTGCTATATATATTTTAAGAACATATCTGTTCTCTTTGAGTTTCATAAATGTTTTCAGTTTCAAAGAAAGGAAGGTAGTAAATATCACCTTAATTTTACAAATGAGAAAGCTGAGGATTAGAGTTTATCTCACTTGTTTAAAGTTACTCAAGTAGTGAGCAATAGAAACCAGGTTAACACACATGTCTTTCCGCATCCAAAACAGTATTCTTCTACAATATGCTGGATGCTATAAAGCTTAGTTAACAAGAAGCAAGGACTGACTTTTATGACAAATACCATGTTTTATATTTGTCTCAAGCAAGGGGAAACAGCACAGAGTAAAAGTATCAGTACTGTTGGGTTCCAAGTATGTTAGACAAACCTGATAGGTACTGGATATTACTTTGTTTACAGGGCTTCTCTCTTAATGTTTGTGATTTTTTCCCACTGCTAGAAAGAATCTGAGAATAATGTAGTGACTCAGATAGAACTTCTTTTCATAGTTTTGCTTTTTTTCTAAACTTTTAGAATTTATTTCTTCTGTGATAATGTGCACCCAAAGTTAAGGAACAGACTGAACCTCGGCAAAAATCTTGCCCTAATATAAATATATTTTAGTCATTACTAATTTTTTCACTATTTTAAGAACAAAGTTTTCTTTTAGTCCTGTGCATCTGTCGGGCTGGCCCTCCAGAACCCCAGCCCAGACGGACCCTGTGCCCCTGGAATTGATCTCTATCCTCTTGAAGATGCACCTGCCTAGATTCCGACTGCAGGTTGAAGACTACAAGCCAAGGAAGCTGATGATCTGATGTTGGTATTCCCATGATTCCAACAGGAGTATACTCATTACTGCAAGACAGTGTAGCTGATGAGATGGTATATTAGACATAGTAACTAGATGTCCGTGCACAGTTCTGGACAGTGCTGGTGGTTGCAGGGACACATGGCAGTTGTGCCAACTGCTCATGTTATTTAACTCAGAATTCTTGAGGCAGGTACGATTATCTCATTACAGAAAATGCAATGGTTAAGAGCCTTATGTATGCAACTTGCTGTGTGATTAATGGAATCCCTTAAGATTTGGTATACTGATAAAATAGCAAAAACTAAACATTGTTAGTCTGCTTTGGACTGGCAAAGGCAGTACAGAAGAGCTTAAGAATCTAAGTTCTTTGTGGTGTTTAATTGCACTGAGCCTAATTTCCCTAAGTTTGGTGCAAAGAAGACAAATGGGAATGTTGATGTCTACCAGAAAAACTCAAAGGACTGATGGCATGGCTCTAAGTAGAGCCCTGGGCAAGCAAAAGCCCTGAGTTAGTGTATAGGTAGTGATGAGGTACAAAGTAGAATTAAGGGCAGCAAATGTGGCAGGGTTTCAGGAGGTGATGATCATATCATATGAGCGGCATCAGTTCACACATGGAAGGCAATTCCTGCCTTGTACCTGTTCTGCATAGCCAGTAATAACTTAATTTTTTCATATATTTTTATTGTAATTAATAGAAGGGTTACATGATGTTTGCCAGATAGAAGGTGCATTAATTCACATACATTGATACCCTTTCACATGTCTTGGTTCACACATGGAAGGTAATTCCTGCCTTGTACCTGGTCTGCATATCCAGTAATAACTTAATTTTCATCTTTCCAGAATCTTTTAATAAACTAATGCTGCTTTTTGAAAAAAAAGAAAAATGTTTTTTTATCATAATCTAAAATGACTATAAACATATCTTTGCTACTCCTGTCAACAGACGAATACAAAAGTACAAAGTATGAAACAACAATAAGATTGTAATAAACTTTTATCCATAAATGCATATAACAGAGCAACAATTTATAGTTTATACCTGTACACAAATACATGAGCTTCTTAAACAATTTGTAATATGGATATTCAATGTTTTTCAGAGACCCTTTGCAGTAAATTTTAATGCTAATAATACAAATGTAGAAAAGTAGACTCTCTTTACTTCAGATAAATTTTTAATTCTTTTTATATATGGAGTCCATTGATCTGGCTTCTTTTTTTTGCTAGTCCTGGGGCTTGAACTCAGTGCTTGGGCATTGTTCCTGAGCTTTCTCAAGTCTAGTGCTCCACCATTTGAGCCATAGCATCACTTTTGGCCTTTTCTCTGTGTGTGGTACTGAGGAATTGAATCCATGGCTTCATGTATGCTAGAACAGCACTCTACAACTAGGCCACACTCCTGGTCCTGATCTGGCTTCTTAAGGGAGGATTATATGTCAGGTAGGGAGATTAATTCCTTGTAGGAATTTCAATGAGCAACAAGAACTATTCTTTTTTGAGGTTCGTAGGCAGGGACAGAGGAAAGTTGGAGGTACACTGGCCTTTGATCAAATTGACCATCCACAGTTTCCAGATTGTACATCACATGGGGATTTTATGGCCATTTGGCTGAATGAGCACTTGTACATTCTCTCCTGGAAGGAATGGCCTTACTTCCCCTTAGCTAGTCAGTACTACAAAGGAAGAGGCTGACAGTACATTTTATGTAGCTCTGGGGTCATCTCTACTTCTCATCTGATGGCAGGCAGACAAAGGAATATGCTAAGATGATTGAGAACTATTTGCTAATTTTAAAGTTAGATTTCAAAGTGTAGTTCTTAGCCTTTGTACAACTTTTATTGGAGAAGGAAAACCTTGACCTCACACTTGGTTTCACAGAGCAAAACCACAAATATTTTCCACCTTTTGTAGAATGGTCAATCATTTATAACTTAGTTCATAATTATGAAATTAACTTTTAACTTAAAATATATTTCATAATGGGATACAAGGTGGCTCAGATCTCATAATGGGCTTCATAAATGAAAGAGATTTATAGGTATAAGAAGCTACACATTTGTACATTGTTATTAGAAAAAATTATTTTTCTTATAAGAAGATGTGGGGAAATATTTTTGGGGAAAGTCTCTTTATTGATTTACACTGAAAATGAGTTTAAACTATTCTTTGTATGTATCTTCTCCTTTTTCTGGCAAGGAGGGCTTCTTTTTGGACAAATATGTCATGCTGGACAAAGAATGCTTCCTAAATGTAGACAACCTTCTCCTAAAGTTTCCCCCTGAGAAGAAATACAGGAGAGGGTCAAAGCAACAGTTTGATGCAGCCAGAGACAAGGTAATAACCACTGATTTCTGCATTCTAAGGACTGAGTCACAAGTTTCATTGTGTAAAAAATGCAGATGAATGGTGCGTTGAATATGATAGGGCATGAAGCTAATTAAAAAAGCAGCTGTCACAACTATAATCATTCCTATAGCCTTTTTACGACTTGACAGATTTTTCTTCATTGAATTTTTTAGTAAGGTCAAAATGATCATTGTGTAACATACAACTATAATGATGAAAGGGATGATGAAGCCAATGAGTAATGACACAAAATGTAAAATCAGAACATATTTTTTAGCTTGATTGTTCTGAGGAGGCTCAAAGCATTTGGTAATGTTTTTTCCATCCTTGTAACTTTTGGACATTAAAAATGGAGAACTGGTCACAATCACAAAAATCCAGATGCCTGCACACACAAACTTAGCTTTTCTCTGAGTAACTAAATTAATATTTTGGACTGGGAAAACAATTGCAACACATCGGAAAAAGCTCATGGCTGTCATAAAGAAAATGCTGCAGTAGAGATTGACATATAAGGCATAGGTGCTGAGACGACACAAAATGTCACCAAAGAGCCAATTGCCTTTGCGGACGTAGTAGACTACACGGAGAGGCAATGTGCACACACACAGTAGATCTGCTACAGCTAAATTAATCATGTATACTTGGAAGGCTGATTTCTCATGATATGTTTTTATGAGGACGTAGAGCACAAAGCTATTGCCAAAGAAACCCACAACAGAGATCATAGAGTACACAGTGGAGTACACTTGGTTGCGGAATTCATCAATAGTATCCTGGCACATGTTCTCATTGGCAGAGGATCGTGTCAAATTCCCTACTACACTCATGGTTTTTTTTTTGTTGTTTGTTTGTTTTTAGGAAGATCTTCTCAGTGCCTAGAATATAAAGAAAAGAAAAGCTTTTATTAGGCCTTAAAGTATAGAAGTATTAATATTTTATTCACATTGTTACTATGTGTACTTTTACCACCACTGCATGAAGCCACTGTACCTTGCCTCTGGGAGGAACATTCAAGTCATGCAAGCATTCACAAAACTTTTCCCTCCCTCCCTCTCCCCTTTCCTTACTTCCCTTCCCCTCCCTTCTTTGGTTTTTGAATCAGCATACAGTTATAATGTAAGGGGTTTTCATCATGATATGCCATGCATACACAGTGTACTTTGAAAAACTCTACCCCCTCCACCGTATTCCCAGTCCTTCCCTCATTCTTACCCTGTGGGTTTTGTGTGTGTGTGTGTGTGTGTGTGTGTGTGTGTGTGTGTGTGTGTGTGTGTGTGTGTGTGTGTGCTGGGGATTGAACTCAGGGCTGGGGTGCTGTCCCTGAACTTTTGTGCTCAAGGCTAACACTCTGTCACTTGAGCCACAGATCTACTTCTTGGTGTTTAACTGGAGATAAGAGTCTCATGAACTTTCCTGTCCAGGGTGGCTTTGAACCATGATCCTTAGATCTCAGTGTCCTAAGTGTCAAGTAATCCTAGCTATTGGTGCCCAGTTTTACCCTATTTTTTTTCGTAAAGCATTTATTAACATTGATTTTTACATCATATTTCAAATGTCATGTTTAACAAACAAGTACTTAAGAAGGGGATCTCTATACACAATCACTGTACCCTATTTTTTGAATTACAAAATACTTTTAAAGATACTAGTATCACATATATGAATGCATATGGATGTATGTACCTATTTTTATTTTTCCATTTTCTTTATTAAGTTAGTACAAGGCATTTCATTGTGATAGTTCTGAAGATGTGTACAGTATACTTTGAACAAGTTCAAATTCTGTTATATTCTAGCACCCCCCTTCTTTACATTCTGTTGTTTTTATACAGGTTCTTGCTACATAACCCTGGCTAGCTACTCACTCAGAAGCCTAAGTTCTTGGCCTTGAGCTGTGCACGATAATATCTTCGAGGCACTTCAAATTTTGTTATAGAGTAAAATATGAATGAAAATACTAGGTTCCCTCAAGATGAGGGCATGTGGGAATGTATATGGAAATCAGTTGTCTAACATCCTGGGGATCATCTTTTGGGTGCTGTTTATAACTTAGGGAAAATAATCAAACTTGTTGTTAGTGAAACTCATATTTGTGGGGGAGATTCTTGATCCAGAACATGGTTGCCTTATTTTTAGAATCACAAAATACCATGACTGAAGTGATCTAGTAATTTTTAATGATGAGAAATATATCTAGAAAGGTAATATATGTTTAAAAAGTCTATACCACAATTTGAGGCACTGAATAAGATGTGGTATCACTGGAATATACTGTTGCATGAGGAATTTTTTTCATTTTGTTTTTTTATTATTGAGGTAATGTATAGAGGGGTTACAGTTACATTTGCCAGATAGTAGGTGCATTAATTCTTACACATTGATACCTTCTCATGTTTTTGTCCCCATTTCTCTTCCCCCACCCCTCCCAATCATCTTGTTTTCCTCCCTTCGCTTTCCTATTTCAAATAAACAAACAAAAATATATACAATATACCAGGTAACAAAGTCAGATACAGTAACAATATGAGATTAATCAAAGGGCAGCAAAGAAGAGAAATAACAGTACATTAAGAACAACAACCACTTAAGATAAAGCTCTTGTTTCCATATCCTAGAGACTCTTTCATTTAGTCTTATCCTATTTGACCTTATGTATCTAGGTTTTGCGCTATTGTAATCCTCTGCTAGGAGAGTCCTAGATTTGTACTAATTATTACAAATGAGGGAAACCATTGAGCCTATGTTCCTTTGGGTCTGGCTTACTTCACTTAATATGATTTTTTCTAAGTCTTTCCATTTCTTTCCAAATGGGGCGATGCCGTTCTCTCTGATGGCTATATAGAATTCCATTGTGTATAAGTACCATATCTTGTTGATCCAATCATCTACTAAGGGGCATCTGGGTATATCTTTGCTATGGTAAATAGTGCTGCAATGAATATCGTTGTGCTAATGGCTTTAGTATGTCCTTGTTTCTGGACTTTTGGGTAAATGCCAAGGGGTGGGATTGCTGGGTCATAAGGGAACTCTATGTTTAGTCTCTTAAGGAATCACCATACTGCTTTCCATAGTGGTTGAATGAGTTTGCACTCCCACCAACATTGTAGTGGTGATCCCTATTTGCCACATCCCAGGCCAGAATCTGTTGTTATTAGATTTCTTGATAATGGCCATTCTAATTGGAGTGAGGTTGAATCTCAAGGTTGTTTTGAGTTGCATTTCCTTTATGGCCAGAGATGTCAAGCATTTCTTCATGTGTCTATAGGCCATTCTTATTTCCTGCATGAGGAAGTTTTTGTAGCTGTTCATCTTCATTCTCATCCTAGACGTGTCCTTAAGAATTTCTTATTTACCCATATACATTTTTAATTAAAAAATATTTTGAGCCAGGCACTGGTGGCCTACATCTCAAATTGTAGCTACTCAGGAGGGTGAGATCTGTGGATCATGGTTTGAAACCAGCCCAGGCAGGAAAAACTTGTGAGACTCTTACCTTCAACTAAATACCACCCACTCCCCTCAAAAAATACCAAACCAGAAGCAGAAATGGAACTGAGACTCAAGTGTAAAGTGCTACTCTGCAGCACAAAAGCTCAGAGATAGCACCCAGGCCCTGACCAGTACAAAATAAGTGCTAATATTAATCACCAAGAACTGTTGGTATGAAAGATGAGCTCACCATGCTCTGTTTCTGCATTAGAATTATAATATTTGCTTTCCAGTTACTTACCTCATTTATCAGTGGTTTTTAGAACTTAGGTACACTTGTGAGAGGAAAGGAAACCACCCCAAATTAATCCTGTTTGTGGAGTTTCCTCAAACTGTACTGTATTATTTTGTGAGGCACTAGATGGTGCTCTTGAGATTTTATTTTGTAGAAGAATCCTTTTCTAAAAAATTATGTAGTTTTGTATTAGCATATGTTTGTTATATGAAGAGTCTTCACTGTGATAGTTTAATATGTGCACCCAGTACATTTTGGACAAATTTATATCTCCCACCATATTCCCAAGGTATTTGATATAACTTTTCTTCTCTTGCTTTATTGTAGATAACTGGAAAGTAAATGTTATATATATTTGATATACACACAATGTAATAACATGATGATCTGACATAGCATATATCATGATATAATTATCACAACCATTTTGTACTGTGATGATTTGATACATATACATGTATGTGTGTGTGTGTGTGTTGTGAAATCATCACCATCATCAAATTAATTAACATATTCCTCACAGCCCAGTATGAAGTTGCACTCCTGTCATTCCAATACTCTGAAGGCTCAGGTAGAAGGATCTTGAATTTGAGGCCAGGTTAGGCTATATTGTTAGAGCCTGTCTAAAAGCAAAGCAAAGCAAAGCAAGATAAGGCAAAGCAAAACATCTACATCGATCACCTCACATTCTTATATGTGTGTGTGTGTGTGTGTGTGTGTGTGTGTGTGTGTGTGTGTGTGTCTGTCTGTCTGTCTGTCTGTCTGTCTATGGTCTACTCTCTTAGCCCACACCTAGTGACTTATGCTTATAATCCTAGCAACTCAGGAGGCTGAGATGGATTGAAGCCAGCCTGGGCAGAAAAATCTGTGAGACTTAACTCCAATTAACCACCAAAAGTCAGAAGTTGAAGTATGTCTTAACTGGTAGAGTGCTAGCCTTGAGCAAAAAAAAAAAACCAAAAACTGAGGAATACTGCTAAGGGCCTGAGTTCAAGACCTATACTATACTAGTAGCTGAAGGCCAAGAGGCAGGTAAAAACCATGCATGAAAAGGAAGAAACTGCTGTTAGAATTCAGCCCACTAAAGAGTTTCCTGTGTCATTTGATGGAAATTCATTTAAATCAGGGGGATTTGAAGTACCTGAAGTTTCTTGAGTATTCTGCAGTGAAGCAGAAGTAAACCTGGACAAAGATCCCATCCAAACAGTGAAACTAAATCTCATTCTAAATCAAGAAACCACTGGTAAGACTGTGACTAATGGAAATCATGTATGTTCTTGTAACAAATGAAACCTACTGTCAGTGTTCAAAAACTTGAAGTCCATTCAGATGAGTCAGATATGTTATGAAAGAAATCACGATAGGAAAAGCTAACGACAGAGGGCAGTACTGATAACTAATGTACTATATAAATGTGTTATTTGTATAGTTCTGTTTTACTCATTTAGTTTTTATTTTGTCCGTTGTTGGTTTTGAACCTTCAGGGCCTGGGCACTGTCCCTGAGCTCTTTTGCTGAAGACTAGTGCTCTACCACTATGAGCCACAGCACCACTTCTGGTGTTTGGTTGGTTAATTGGAAATAAGAGTCTCACCAGGGACTTTTCTGGCTGGGCTGGCTTCAAACTTCAATCTTCAGATCTTAGCATCCCGAGAAGCTAGGATTACAGTCACAGGTGCCCAGCTTATTTTATTTATTTTTAAATTAATTTACTTTATTCATTATTATAAAGCTGATGTACAGAGGGATTACAGTTACATGGGTTAGGTAATGAGTGTATTTCCTTTCATATTATTTTACTTTAAACAGGACACCATTAAGTATACTGTAACTTTGAAACCTTATTGTTATTTAATTAATTATTAATTAACCTGGCCATAAAAAAGGAAAAAATACTTCATGATATTTTTCATGTAGAACTTTTAAAAACTCACTATTAAAAACATGAGAAATAACATCTCTCTTGTTGTCCCTTTATTATCTCAAATTGTTACAATATCTTACCTTGTTATCTGGTATATTATATACATATATATATATGTTTATTTGAAATACGATAGTTGGATAGGGGGAAAACAAGATGTGGGGAGGGGGTGGGGGAAGGAGAGTGGGAACAAAAACATGAGAAGAGGTATCAATGTTTGTGAAGTAATGCACCTTCTATTTGGCAAATATAATGTAAGCTTTCTATAAATTACAATAAAAATAGCAAAAAAACTTGAGAAATAGAATACTTCAGTTAATTTAAAGATTTGAAGTAAACTTCACATTTCTGTTACTCAGTTAAGCTTTTTAAGAACTAGACAGAAGTATTTGTGTGATCAGTGTGCTTTTTCAGATATAGCAGTATTTTTCATTTGTAGATACATTTTGTGTGTGTGTGTGTGTGTATATATATATATATATTTTTTTTTTCTCGGTCATGGGGCTTGGACTCTGGGCCTGGGTTGCTGTCTCTGAGCTCTTCAGCTCAAGACTACTGTACTACACCTGGGCCTGGGCATTATCCCTGAGCCCTTCAGCTCAAGGCTACCACCCTACCCTTTGAGCCACAGCTCCACTTCTGCTTTTTTAGTGGTTAACTAGAGATAAGATTCTCATGGTCTAATAGTGCCTAGGCTGGTTTTGAACCTTGATTCTCAGATCTCAGCCTCCTGAGTAGCTAGGATTACACGTGTGAGCCACCATGCCTGGCTTATATTCATTATTGTAAGTCACATTCTATCACAAGTATAAACTATTAAATAATATTCTTATATTTAAAAATTTAAAACAGGGCCGGGAGTTTGGCCTAGTGGTTAAAGTGCTTGCCTAGCATGCATGAAGACCCGGGTTCGATTCCTCGGTACCACATACATAGAAAAAAGCCGGAAGTGGTGCTGAGGCTCAAGTGGTAGAGCTCTAGCCTTGAGAAAGTCCAAGGACAGTGCTCAGGCCTTGAGCTCAAGCCCAGGACTGGCAAAAAAAAATTTAAAACAAAATGACCAATTTTTGAAACTTCTTTTATTATTTAAATTAAGAACTTTTGAATTAACACTAGAAGCTATCATAGTTTATCATTTTTTTTGCCAGTCCTGGGCTTGATCTTAGGGCCTGAGCACTCTCCTTGGACATTCTCAAGGCTAGAGCCCTACTACTTGAACCTCAGCACCACTTCTGGCTTTTTTCTATGTATGTGGTACCGAGGAATTGAACCCGGGTTTTCGTGCATGCTAGTCAAGCACTCTAACAGTAGGCCAAACTCCTGGCCCCATAGTTTATCAATTTTTTTATTAGCATCCATTATAGTACAAGCCAAGTTCATTGTTGTCATTCCACAGTGTATTATGGCATAAAAAGTTTCTGCAAAATGATTTTAAGTTTATGTTCTCAGAGTTAACACATTAGATCAGTACTTTGGTTTGCTTTGAAAATTTCTCAGCTGGGTTTTTTGGTTGGTATGTGAATTAAAGCAGATTTTTAGTACTTTCCTATAGCTACAAATTTATTTTTTCCATTGCTTCTGATTGGATATGGTTACTGTATTCATAAAATATAATAGAACTGTAAATAAATGTTTCCTTTAAAATTAATACTGAGTGAATGAGCAAATGAATAATAGATAAGTTTATCATTTGAAGTCATTATCATTTGAAGTCACTTAGACATATTCTCTCATTCCAATATAATTTAAAGCCTTTCTCGTACTCCCTCGACACTATATTGAAAATGAGCTGTGTAACTTGTTGGTGAGGATGGGAGGAAAAAACTCGAGGAGAGTGAGAGAAGGGGTGACATTGTCTAAAAAGAAATTTATTCATAGCCATGCATCCGTGGTTCATACCTGTAATCCTAGCTACTCAGGAGACTGAGATCTGAGGATTACAGTTTGAAGCCAGTCCAGGCAGGAAAATTGTGAGACTCTTATCTCCAATAACCACCAGAAAACTGGAGGTGGAGCTGTGGATCAAAGTAGTAGAGCACTAGTCTTGCGTGAAAAAGTTCAGGGACAGTGTCTAGACCTTGAGTTTAAGCTTCATGACAGACGGACAGACAGACAGACAGAAAGAAAGAAAGAAAGAAAGAAAGAAAGAAAGAAAGAAAGAAGGAAAGAAAGAAAGAACCTCTCTGTACATTGATTTTATAATAACAATAAAAATTAAGAATTTAAAAATATTTCCAGCAGGGCATGGTAGATCATGTCTGTAATCCTAGCTACTCAGCAGGCTGAGCTCTGAGGATCATAGTTCAAAGCCAGTCTGGGCACTAAAGACCATGAGACTCGTTATCTCCAATTAACCACTAGAAAGGCAGAAGTGGCTGGCGCTGTGGCTCAAAGGGTAGGGCGGTAGCCTTGAGCTGAACAGCTCAGGGACAGCGCCCAGGCCCAGAACCCAAGCCCCAGGACTAACCAAAAAAAAATTCAAGCACCGGAGCCTAAAATGACTGTGTAAATTAAGTTGCTTCCTTAAGAATTGAACAAGGCAACAAATCATAGGGGGCTAAGGGTTAAAAATACTCATTTTACTGACATGTTACAAATAACTGAAATCCTCAGATATTTGAATGAAAGATGCCAAATAAAACTGAAAACAATGAAAAAGAAACAGAAAAAAAGATGATTTTTAGTCTCATTAATAAACTTTGGAGCCTTTATAGACTCTGTACATTTTGGTATTTAGGTTCAATTGTTTATATATAAATCAACTCAATGAGTTGTATCAGGCCATAGAAGACTTAAAGCAAGTAGTTAAGTCTAGAAGGGTAGAGATCATTTAGTGTAACCATTCTGATGGCTTTCCAGGGGTGAGCAGCATTTCATTCATTTTTCCACTGTGATCCACCAGTCATGTAACTCTACCAGATGGGCACAGAGAGTTCTTTTGGAAACCTAAGATATCTCAGGACCCATTCCTGCTTCCAAACAGCTCATAGGTGTGTAGGAGAGAAGTGATAAGGAAATAATAGATGAAAAAGTGGAGAAATTACAATGCAGTATAGTAAGAGTTATCCTACCATACAATGAGTCAATAATTAATGAAAGCAAGCAATAAACACACCTGCAACTGCTTTTATTTTAATACAGTTACATTGTTAAAAAGCAAGGCTTATTTTGAAAATGGAGTCATACCTCTTTCTGACACTGCAGTACTCTTCACAAATGTTCCTCCTTAGGCAAATTAGTACTTCTTATGTTATAATGTCAGAGGATGCGCCAGCTAAAATCATAAGATTGAAAAGAAAAATAATGATCGTTGAGGCAGTCCAAAAGGGTCATGGGAATGTAGCAGCCCTAAATATAGATTCAAAATGTATGATGGAACATCAAAGGTTCACTGAAAGATTTAGGGCTTGTCGTTGAATTCCATTACTCTTTTTTTCCTTCCATCCTTTCCCCCCGCCACGTTCCCAGAGGGAGGACTTGCAACTCAGACCTTGACTAGTCACAGATGTTTGCTGCCACGTGTCTACAACATTTGTATCTAGAGATGAACACAGTGTTATATTCCTCTCTATGAAACAATATTTTCTCTTATAAACATTACTGATGAAGTTCAAAAGGGAAAATAATTTGAAAATTTCTATTTTTAAAAAAACCCAGTTCTCTAGAAATGGGATTTAGAATATTATAAGTTATCAAGTATATCTTTCTGGGGTTGTTTAGGGACAGTTTATGGAAGAAAAACATAAATCTCTTTCTAGTTTTGTGATGGCTCAAAGAACTTTGCCTACAAATTTATGAAGATATTTGGCTTATACACTTTCACAGGTCAATTGTTGTATAATCTTCATAGGCGTTTTAAGGAGTATATTTCTCTTCTTCAATTAAACTATATCAGATAATCTGCAAGAGTACAGTAAATCTCTAAGAAATGAACAACAGGGGCTTTCTTCAACAGTACAACTGGAATATTTTTCTTCTGAGCATCTGCTGTCTCTGGCAGCCTTCATTCTTGTCAGCAAGGTCTCAAGAGAGACTGGTCACTTTTCTTTATGTGTGGTCCCAGTGCCAACAAATAAACACTTTTCTGCAGTTTATTCATAGCTTATAGTTTATTCATAGCCATAGTTCATTCATAGTAGTAACTGGGCAAAACTGTAGGAATGCTACTGAGTAACAAGGAAATGAAAAAGAAAACAAATGCAAAAATACAAAACATAATATAGCTTTTCATTTTTTGCCAGTTCTGTGGCTTAAACTCAGGGCCTCGGCACTGTCTTTGGACACTTTTTGCTCAAGGCTAGTGCTCTGCCACTTGAGCCACAGCATCACTTTCAGCTTTTTTGTGTGTATTTGGTACTGAGGAATTGAACCAAGGGCTTCATGCATGCTAGGCTAGTGCTCTACCATTAGACCACACTTCCAGCCCCCAAATATAATTTTAAAAGCAGACCCACAACTTTGATATTGCGTCTGGAGTCTATTCCATACCCAGACAGTCATTTTCAAAGCTTCCTCAACTTCTCTGTCCTTAAGTTGTCCCTGTTTCTTCAGATAAGCAGTGGGTAGTGTGGGTTACAGGTAGAGAACAGTTGACTATTAAAATTTAATCAGCTGGGGCCAGAAGTTCCTGCCTTGCATGCATGAAGCCCGGGTTTCAATTCATCCATACCATATACGCAGAAAAAACTGGAAGTGTGACTGTGGCTCAAGTGGCACAGTGCTAGCCTAGAGCAAAAAGTATGCAAGGAAACTGCCCAGGCCCTGAGTTTCAGTTACAGGACTGGCAAAAAAAAAATAATCAGCTTTCCTCAGATCTCTATGTATTACCAAACGTATACTGATTGAAAACAATGCATAAAAGCCTTTCTAATCCCAAAATATGATTTCACTCATTATGTAACCAGTGAATATTTGTCACTTTTCTGCACCACAATGTAGTGGGATTTTAGTCCCAATATTTGAGATAATCTCAATCTATAGCTGTCTCAGAGTTCTCACCTTTGCACATAGCAGGTGTTCAATAATTTCATTCATTTTACTGTTTTCCTTTACAGTTTTTGTGGGGGAATATTGTCTCTGACAGCATATTCTATCAATATTGGAAGCTACCATTCATATTAAGATGACTGGTTGGATGAGATGAGGTGACAAATAACAGTATGAATATGTGATTTTTATTATATTTTTATTAGTGCACATTAATTATACATTGATTCTATAATTTTATACATGTCTATAATGCACGGTGACCAGATTTACAGCTTCTATTCTTCTCTCCCCGCCCCCAGTTTCTCTCTCTAGTTCTTTGGCTTGAATTCAGGGCCTGGGTGTTGTCCTTGAGAATTATTTTCCATAAGGCCTCAAGCCTAGTGCTCTACCACTTGAAGCCACAGCTTCTGGCTTTTTGGTGATTAATTGGAGATAAGTGTCTTGTGGACTTTCATGCTCAGGCTGGCTTTGAACTGCAATCCTCACATCTCAGTCTCCTGAATATCTAGGATTACAGCTGTGAGCCATTGGTGCCTGGCACCCTATTTTCCTTTTATTAGTTGTTAGTAGGTTCTTTTATGCTATTTTCCTACAACATGTAGTTTACTTCGAACATATTTACCCTCTCATTACCCTACCCTTGTTTCATCTTCTCTCTCCTCCTAGTTTCTCATGAGTAGGCTGCCTTTTGCATGTACATCGTATTACTGTTTTTTAATTTAAAAATAGGTCTAGATTATATACATAAAATAAAATCTGTTGATATTTTTATTTTAGTGGTGTAAAACAGGAGTTACTCAGACTATATTCAGTTCAACTCAAGACAGGTCAATAAATATTTACAGAATTATTATTACAAGGAACAGTATACTCTCTCCATCAGGCCTTAACCTCTTCTGAACCTGTTAAAATAATCAAGCTCTAGTGAACAAGGTAAGTAGCAGTACTCACAGATATTATAATACAAGTTCCCAATTCATATCCATACTCTATTTAATTTCTGAAATGGAATTATATGCAAACAAGAATCAATTTTCCACTTCTTTTTTCCCAGTCCCGGGCGTGAACTCAGGACCTGAGCACTGTTCTTGGGCTTTCTCAAGGCTACAGCTCTACCTCTTGAGCCACAGCACCACGTCTGCCTTTTTCTATGTATGTGTACCGAGGAACCAAACCTGAATCTTCGTGCTTGCTAGACAAGCACTCTACCACTAGGCCAAACTCCCGGCCCCAATTCTCCACTTTTGGGCTATGTATGGCTCAGATAAAACTAATCGTCCAGAGGGGCACCGGTGGTTCAGGCCTGTAATCTTAGCTACACAGAGGGCTGAGATGTGAGGATTGCAGTTCAAAGCCAGCCCGTGTAGGAAAGTCCGTGAGATATTTGTCTCCAGATAATCATCAGAAAACCAGAAGTGGTGCTATGGCTCAAGAAGTAGAGCGCAAAATTACTGATGGCTCCTGGTGCAGTCGTGGGGCTTGAACTCTGGGACTGGGTCCTGTCCCTGAGGTCTTCTGCTCAGGCTAGCCATCTACCACTTGTGCCACAGCGCAAGGAAGGAAGAAAAAAGAAAAGACTAGACAAGAAAACTAAGGAAAGGGGTGGGTTGAAGGGGATGATAAGTTTGAAAGGGGTGATAGTGATCAAGACACATTATATTCACGAACTGCTTTTGGCAAATGACACCTGTTTGTACAATTGCCTTCTTTTTGTTGGTTGTGGGGCTCTCTCTGAGCGCTTGGGCTCAAGGCAGGGCTCTACCACTTTCAGTCATGGTGCCACTTCTGGCTTTCTGGTAGTTAATTGGAGATAAAATTCTCATGGACTTTCGTGCCTGGGCTGGTTTTGAACTGCGATCCTCAGATCTTATTCTCCTGAATAGCTAGGATTATAGGCATGTGCCACTGGCACCAGGTACAACTTCTTAAAGATAATAAAAATTTTAAAAAGAACTAAATTATAAAAAGAACTAAATTAAAACATTGGCTGACTTGAGGTAATCAATTTTCTATATTTTGTTTCAAAATAAAAAGGAAGGATGAGGGGCAGGAGTGTAGCCTAGTGGTAAAATGCCTGTCTAGCATGCATGAAGCCCTGGATTTAATTCCTAGGTATCACATACACAGAAAAGGTCGGAAGTAGTGCTGTGACTTAAGTGGTAGAGCACCAGCCTTGAGCTGAAGAGGTCAGCGACAGCACGCAGGCCCAGAGTTGAAGCCCCATGACTGACAAAAAACAAAAACAAAAACAAAATAAGAACACAAAAAAACAAGAGGAAAACCTTGCATGGAGAAAGATAATGGGTTTTGTGGAAGGTCTGTCCAAATGACAGGCAGAAGATGTGGGTCATACCTCTGGCTGTGGTAGATGATTACATGATATTGGGGAGAATTGCTTCATCTTTAAGATCCCTTCCCTTATTTGCAGTACACTAAGTTTATACCATATGATCTCAAGAGTCCCTTCTAGTTTCCCAATCTGTAAATCTATAAATGTCAGGGTACTTTTTTTCCACTTAAGAGCAAAAAATATAACTGATCTACAGCTTCAGCAAAGAACAGACCTGTTTCCTGCAACCTTGACTTAAGACAGTTGATTGTTCCCTGAGCTTCCTCAGATAAATATCTAAAGGAAAAGGTGGATTCCTTTGTGAATACATAAGTTGTACTCAGGACACAGACCTGGTCAAGCCTTCCAAATGTAGCACAATATTTCTACATTTGACAGTGGTTTCTAAGCCAAGGGCTAATCATAATTGTTTAAGTTTGCTCTAATTGCCAGGACTAAGTTCTTCCCCCTCCCCTTTTTTTTGCCAGTCCTGGGCTTGAGCTCAGAGCCTGAGCACTGTCCTTGGACTTTCTCAAGGCTAGAGCTCTACCACTTGAGCCTCAGCACTATTTCCGGCTTTTTTGTATATATGTGGCACCAAGGAATTGAACCCGGGTCTTCGTGCATGCTAGGCAAGCACGCTACCACTAGGCCAAACTCCCAGCCCCTAGTTCTTCCCCTTTTGCAATTATGGCGTCTCTGGATTTGACAGTAGCAGCACCATTCTTCAGGTCTTTTAAGTGAGAAATTTCTGAAATTATCTTCGTTAGTGTTTCTCTCTCTCTCTCTCTCTCTCTCTCTCTCTCTCTCTCTCTCTCTCTCTCTCTCTCTCTCTCTCTCTGTATCTCTCTCTCCCTTTTGCTCTCTCCTTGTTTTTCCCTCTTGTCCCCACTCACAAATTGTGTAGTTCATTTCTGCATAGTGTCTAGTATTGATGCTGCATTTGTTCCCCCTTGGTCCTACCATTTCTGTGCCCCCACTTACCCTTTGAAACACACATAAGCAAACAAACAAGACCAAAGTAAAGAAAACAAAAATGGCAACAAAGAAAATCAAACGTTTTGTTTCCATTTCTTGGAGTTCATTTTAATGAATATTATTTTATGTGGTCAGATGCACATCACTATTGCACCTATGTTATCTCTCCTAAGAATATGCTCCTTTGGTTTCACTCTGTGTGAATACATAGAGACCCATATAATTTATCATTCCTAAGTGTATTATTTTCTTTCATCATCCATTGTGTTTACTTGTACATTTATAATTACTTTCTAGTTACCACAAATGAAGGAAATCATACAGTCTATGTTTCTTTGGGTCTGGCTTACTTTGCTTAATAAGTTTTTTTCCCCAAGTTTTTCCATTTTCTTACAAATGGTACAATATAATTCTTTATGGTAGATGAGTAGAATTTCATTGTGTGTGTATGATATATATATATCATATATACCATATAAATGCCACATTTTCTTGGTCCATTCATCTACTGAGAAGCATCTGCGTTGATTCCATATCATGGCTATGACAATGCTGCAATGAACATGTTGGACTAGTAGCTTTAGTGTGGCCTTGTTTGTGTTCTGTTAGATAAATGCCCAGGAGAGTAATTGTCAGGTCATAGGGGAAATCTATGTTGAGTCTTCTGAGGAGACTTCATATGTCTTTCCAGAGTGGTTGAACAAGTTTTATAATTTGTTTTATTCCAACAAAATACAACAAGTAGCTGACACTTGTGGCTTACATCTGAAATCCTAGCTACTCAGGAGGCTGAGATCTGAGGATTGTGCTTTGAAGCCATCCCGAGGAGGGAAAGTTGATGAGACTATTACCTCCACTACACTACTCCTGCAAAACCTGGAAGTCGAGTTGTGGCCCCAGTGGTAGACTGTTAGCCTTGGGCAAACGAGCTCATGGACAACACCCAATCCCTGAGTTCAATCCCCAGGATTTGTACATATACAAAGAAGAAGTTATGAATTGAATAAAATTAGGTTGATTGAACAGACTTTGCTCACACAATTAAAAGCCTGAGGTCTAATTATAAATAGAATAAAATAAAATGTCTGCTGAAGCTCATCTAAATTACCCCCATCATACTAATTTAATCAATTAGACAAAACCTACTAGGATTTGGCTAAAAAATTAAAGGATAGGTCTGGAAACTGAGTTTTAAGTTTTAACTATGTTTATGCTTCCTATCTTTTTGTTATGAAGAAGCTTTTAAACTTGATGTAATCCCATTTGTTTATTCTGTGTCCGGTTTGCTGAGGCCCAGGAATTCTATTCAGGAAGTTCCTGCCTATGCCAATAAGTTCTAATGTTTCTTCAAGTCTTTCCTGTTGATGTTTCAAGATGTCACATCTTACACTGATGTCTTTAATCCACTCTGAATTGATTTTAGTACATGGTGAGAGTTAGGGATCTGGTTTCAGTCTTCTGCATATGAATGTGCATTTTTCCTCCCAACACCAAATGCTGAAGAGGCCGTCTTTTTTTTTCCAACACGGGAGTGTGGCCTATGGTAGGGTGCTTGCCTAGCATTCATGAAGACCCAGGTTTGATTCCTCTGTACCACATATATAGTATAAGCCGGAAGTTGTGCTGTTGCTCAAGTGGTAAAGCTCTATCCTTGAGAAAGACCAAGGACAGTGCTCAGGCCCTGAGTTCAGTACCCAGGACTGGCAAAAATAAATTAGATGGCTGTAGGTATGTGGGTTCATTTACGGGTCTTCTAGTTTATTCCACTAGTCTTCAGGTCTACTTTGTGTGAATATCAAGCTGTTTTTGTTACTATAGCTCTGTAATAAAGTTTGAAGTGTGAAATTGTGATACTTTCAGCATCACTTTTTTTCCCCTCAGAATTGCTTTGGCAATTCAGGGCTGTTTGGATTTTTGGTAGGTCTATAGCTAGAAAGGTAGTTATAAATTGCTTTCAACAACAGTTTAAGTATTTAATAAGTCTTAAGAAATTAAATTGGATTTGTAACAAGAAGAGCTCTTTAGTGCCTTTAAAAACTTTAGATTTCATAATGAAATAGAAAAACAGGATAGTTATATAGCTTATTACTTCATATCAATTGTGTGTAACTTCATTCAAAAATACTTTCAAGTGTCTACTATATGTACTTGGCTTAATCATTCCTTCTTAGGAGAAGGAATACGTTTCACCATCTTCATGTTCCCAGGGCTTAGAACAATGTGAGACTTCAATACATGTTTCTGACTAGCCTTGAATAGGTGGCTTGAAGATGACACCCGATTCTTGTTGATCTAGAGGTTGTATAGCCACAGTGTATTGGCCTTTGCCTGCCTGTGATTAATATCCATGGTAAAAAGCAAAAAAAGGGGGAATTATGCAGATGTCACCAAGTTTTAGGTGGTTCTTAGAACTCTAACTTTGAAATTTTAAATGTGGGATAGGGGATATATCTAAGGTGAATACCAGGCTAGTTGATGCCATTTATTAAAGACCAGCCAAGAAATGTGATGTTTAGTTGTAAGTGGAGCTTTAAAAATAATGCTGGGTCGGGTGTGGGGGCTTATGCCTGTAATTCTAGCTACTCAGAAGGCTGAGATCTGAGGATTGAGGTTCAGCCTGGGCACTAAAGAAACTCTTATCTTAGAAAACTGGAAGTGGTGCTGTGTTGGGAGCCGAGTGCAGTGTCAGGCTGGCCCATGAAGCTGCATCACTGAGTAAGATAACCACACAAAGAAATGAGCTGTCATGTATGATGCCTTTCCTTTGAACTTTGAGCTATATCATCGGTATTGTGAATCACTTTCTGCTGACATTTGATTATCATTATGTACGAATGTGTTTTTATGACTCTCTGCTGACACTTGATTATCAATGTAACACCTGACAGGTTCTTGTTTTGTAGAGACTATATAAGACCAGAACAGGAAATAAATGACCGCTGCAGTCTTAAGCTTACAGCCTTAGGCTACAGTCTTGGGTTGTAGCCCTCCCGACCCCATCTATTAATTTTTATTTTCTCATCCTCACCTCCTAATCAGGTATCCTGCCTTGCTGCCGGCTGGCTCTGGCAGTGTTGTGGCTCAAGGGGTAGGGTGGTAGCCTTGAGCTGAAGAGCTCAGTAACAATGCCCAGACCCAGAGTCCAAGCCCCACAATAAAAAAAATAGAGCTGGGTTCAGTGTGAAGAGAAAGTAAGAAAAGTAGTTTGGAAAGAAATGCGTGAACTAATTCACAAAAATCATAAAAGGTTTACATACCATTCTAGAGAATTTGAGCTTATCCTAGGAGAACTCCTCTAGGTAGTGGGGCAATAAAAGAAGATTGGCCTATAAAAGAAAAAGAAAGTGCCAAGATATGACAGCTGAATTATGATTTGCTGTAGCTTGGTTGAAAGCGAGGCCAAGTTCCTTGGAAACAGGGATTGCAAGTTCAAATTCTTACTTTCAACTGTTTTAGTTTCCCTCCTCTAGTATCTCTCCACAAACTTGGGAGATAGTAGTTTGCTTTTATAGTAGGAAAAAGTGAATGGGTGGTAAGATTCTATGTGTAGAAAATTATATTATTAATCTATGCCAGTAAAATGTGCCTTTTTTGTGGATTGTGGGGCCTGTCCCTGAGCTCCTCAGCTCAAGGCTAGTGCTCTGCCACTTTGAGCCTTAGCACCACTTCGGGTTTTCTGGTGGTTAATAAGAGTGTCACAGACTTTGTGCTGGACTAGTTTTGAACTGTGATCCTCAGATCTCTATCTCCCGATTAGCTAGGATCATAGGCATAAGTCACCTTTTTTAATCTCAAGAATAGTTGCCAGTTTGAACCAGGGGGATTTTTGTCCCTTTCTGATGGGGCTTGAACTCAGTGCTTGGGCAATGTCCCTTAGTTTTTTTGCTCAATACTGGTGTTCTACCACATGAGCCACACTTTTACTTGCAATGATTTGTCTATCTGAGCCAGCTTCAAACTGCGATTCTTAGACCTCAGCCTTCTAAGTAGCTAAGATTTACAGCTGCAGTTACCAGTGCCCAGATTCAGAAAGGATTTTTGAAATCCTGATCCAATAAACATTCATATGAGAAAAAAACCAGAAATCTGAGGATGAAAAGAGGGTGGCAATGACTAGCTCAAAAAACCAACTGTTTATAAAAAAAAAACCTGTTTATCTCCCTTATCAATGACATTGTTCAGGTAGTTGAGGTCATCCATCAGTGCAGCCAAGTCTGAAATGTCAACATATGGTCCTTAGCTCTTTGTTTTTCTGTCTCTCTTTCATTGCTATAAAGTTAATCTAATTCTGTATTAACCAATACAATTATACAACCAGTTAGAAGGAAAATCCAAGAGAATACACACTTGCAATTCAGAAATAATAGAATGAATTTATAAATTTTCATATACAGAACTGGAAGGGCTAGGACAGACAGGAAAAACAAATACCCCTTTTCTTTCTTGGCATCCTGGTCAAGTTCAATGTGGATAACTCAAACTTCTCTCAGCTATACACTACTCACCTCAATTCTTATTTTCAGCTGCCTACTAGGTTATTATTAAATTCACATCACTTGGCTTTTTTCTTAATTTCAATAATCTCACCTTCCACATGAATTTACTCAACTGACCTTTCTGGTTGTTTTTCACTGTTAGCAAGTCTTCTAGATATGGAAGCATAGAACTTAGTAGTCATACTTGAGTCCACCTGATCCTTATCTTCCTTATCGTCTTATCCCTCATCAAGTTCTGTTGAGTCTTGTTTTGTAATACCTGACCTTTTTTTTTGAAATCAACTTAGTTAATATCCTTATTTCCCCATGCTTTGGTTACTTGAAGAAACTTGAGCTCTGAATCATTTTTTGCCCTTAGATGTTCAAAGAGATGAACCTGGGAGCCTGAGCAGGTTTACTTAAAATATTTCAACATTCGGGTTGAAGTTGTTATTTTTGGTGAATATTTCCATTTATGTGGCTCAATTATCTTATTTATTTCAGTACTGCAATTTATTCATTTTTATAAGTATTCTTGCATGACTATAATTTAGGCAGACAGTGAGCATAGTATTGGGTGCCAATGTGTTCTTTTCCATTTTTTGGTGTGTTTTTGTCTTCTAATTTGGGCAATTGAAGAAGAGTAGATGTGTAGTTCTAAGTGCTCTTGAGTCATAAAGTACTTAACTCCACAGAGAGAGTGTTTAGGGTGTGAAGCAAGGCGTATTCTTTTGTGTGGAAACCTGGATGACATTGTGAAGGAATATAAATAATTATATAGAGGGGGACTGGATCGTAGACACCTCTAGGAAGATACAGTCTAATAGAAAGAAACCTGAAAAGTCAGAAAGAAGGCAGAGGATTGTATCTCTGATTTGTAAATCAATGAGAAGGTAGGAAATAGGGTCAGACATCATTCACCTGTTGAGGAAGAAAGGGAAGGTGAAAAGCTGAAAACAAAAGAAAGCATAAGTGACTTGGTGGGATGGGGGAGCATTCCAAAGTGATCAGAGACCGATTGAGAATCCTAAGACTCAAGGATTTGTTTGACTCAAAAGACTGTTGGGCTGATTATGGTGTTTTTGAGTTGAAAACAGAAGAGATTAAATGATTAAATCTGTATTTGGAGGTCATTTTATGAGTCTATTTAGTCAAGTGCTTCCCCAAGACTTCCTTTACCTTTCTAGTAAATGTTGTGTATTGAAAGATTGCCAACAGAGGTGGGGTAACTAGACAAAGGCCAAAGAAAAAGAGGAAGTGGGGGAGGCACATATATGCTTTCTCCACTTCTGTTGAGCAACAAGATGTAGGAACCTTACACTTTTTGAGAGTGCAGCTCAGTTGAACCCTATTTTTTTTAGAAGTTGAACAGTATTTAATTCATTACTACATGCAGTGGATAAATTGAAAGATCAAATACAATAACCCTTAGTCAACATATTACTGTGATGAAGTTACTTCCTGCCATGAATGGGGAAGAATCCAGCTGCAGGAACAGGGTTTGATGATAGAACCCACTGCTGTTGTTAACGGTCCAATACAAGTCTTCTCATTTTCCAGTATCAATCTGCTTTAATCTTGGTAATAGTGTTTTCAATGCACACTGTAGTTCTTGGGGATGATAATATTTGGAAGGAATTCATTTAGGGGAGTCAAATAAGGAGTGCAAATAAATGATTGCCCACAGAATTAGAAGCCAAAACATTTTTTATTTGAACCCTATTTTTATTTGGTCAAGTCCCTAAGCCTGCTTTTTTTCTCTGTGTAGTCTTTGATTAGTTTTTGGTATTTTGAGGGTTGTAGCTTGTTATCAAGTGAAAGAAGTTATTGTGCTGTTCAACATACAAGTCTGAGATCAGAGAGGTCAGGAACTATGTTACATTTTTTGATACAGTGGACATTAAGTCATTTTGGATAGACATATAAACGAACAGGATAATCAACAATTGTGATTGCTTTTTAAATTGTACAGCATGATATAATTTTTTATTGTTTTCTTCTAACTCACATCAGGATCAGCTTAAGACCTTACTCACTGACACTCACTTTGACACTTGACAGCCCATCCCACATTCATCTCTCTTGTAACTTGTATTGTTTAAAACAATCTCTGTCAATAAGACAGTATTCTGCTACCTTGTGTTATATTTCTAACATGTAGTAATCTTGTCTTCCTGGGTAGATTATGAAATTCTAGTGGGTAGGAAAAAAATCTTGTCCTAATTTTTTTATCTAGTCCTAATTTTAAATACTCAAGACCTCAAAATCTAGAGCATCACAGACTTTTCCACTTAAGAAAATATATGGTAAGTGTTTATCAAATGATTTGAGTGGAGCAAAAGTACCTGTACTTCATGGAGATTTAATTTGTATACAATATGCTTATCCTAAGACTCCCACTGCCTTTTTACTAATGTAATACAAAGATCTTGGAAAGATGGGCTGAGAATGTGGCTTAGTGATGGAGAGCTTGCCTAGCATACATGAAGCCCTGGGTTCAATTCCTCAGTACCACCTAAATAGAAAAAGCGGGAAGTGGCATTGTAGCTCAAGTGGTAGAGTGCTAGCCTTGAGTAAAAGAAGCTCAGAGACAGTGCCCAGACCCCGAGTTCAAGCCCCAGGACTGGCAAAAACCAAAGATCTAGGGGTGGGCACAGAAAGATTCTCTGGTCATTATTATAGATCTATCAACCCAGTAAGTACTTTTCTTACTTGGTATTTCTGGAGATATGTTAGCAGTTTTCTTACTGGTATTAAAATCTGCAGGAATGCTGATACTGTTTAATCTTTTAAAAATTTTTATAGCTATTGTAGAGTTGATATATAGAGGGGTTACAATTACAAGAATCAGGTAATGAGTAATGAATAAAATTCTTATGAACTATGTCTCTCCCCTTCCCTCACACTCTCCCTTTTTTTTGTTTCATTTCCACCTACAAGGTGTACAGTTCATTTTCCACAGTGTCTAGTACCACTATTATATTTGTTCAGTTTTGTTCCATCCATTTTTGCCAGTCCTGGGGCTTGAGTTCAGGTCCTGAGCTCTGTCCTTGGGCTTTCTCAAGGCTAGAGCTCTACCACTTGAGCCACAGCACCACTTCCAGCTTTTTCTTTTTCTTTTTTTGCCAGTCCTGGGCCTTACACTCGGCCTGAGCACTGTCTTTGGGTTTTTTCCAAAGCTAGAGCTCTACCATAGCACCATTTACAGCTTTTTTCTATGCATGTGGTACCAAGGAATTGAACCTGGGTCTTCGTGCCCCACACCTCTGGCTTTTTCTATGTATGTGGTACCGAGGAATCGAACCCAGGTCTTGCTAGACAAGCACATTAGGCCAAACTCCTGGCCCCAATTGTTCCACATTTTTTTTCTTGGTTGGTCATGGGGCTTGAACTCTGGACCTGGGTGCTGTCCCTGAGATTTTCAGCTCAAGGTTACCACCCTACCCCTTGAGCCACAGTCTCATTTCTCATTTACTAGTGATAATAGTCTCACAGTCTTTAGTGCCCGGGCTGGCTTTGAACCAAGATCTTCAGATCTCAGCATCCTGAGTAGCTAGTATTACAGATGTGAGCCACAGCGCCTGGCTTGTTTCACCTTTTTTCGTATCCCCCGACCCTCCTAAATATAAACAAACAAGACAAAAGGAAAACAAAAACGGCAACAATGGCAATTAAAATTGGCTCTTGTTTTCTTTTCTTGGAGTTTTCTTTTCTTGTATGATCATCTGCACAAATCTATTGAGCCTTTGTCAACCACGCCTATGCATACCCTCCTTTGACCTCAGTGTGTGAATATCTAGAGTCCTATATAATTTATTATATCCCAATGTGTGTGTGTGTGTGTGTGTGTGTGTGCATGTGTGTATTTTTTAAGCCACTAGAACAACCATGTTAACCATGTAGCATTATTTACCATAGGCAAGAATCAAACCATATGTCCCTCAGTGGATGAATGGATTAAGAAAATGTGGTATACATACACAATGAATTCTACTCACCCATCAGAAAGGATAATATTGTACCATCTGTAAGGAAATGGAAACACTTGAGGAAAATTAGATTAAGCGAAGTAAGCCAGGGCCAAAGAAATAGGTAGTATGGTTTTCCTCATTTGTAACTGACCTTTGACTATAAATATATAAGTAAGCACAATGGATATTATATTGACAACAGTTCTCAAATGCCTCATCGGCAGTAGCTTAATCTTTCTGGTGAGAACATCAAACTTATCACATCGGGCAATTCTGTTATCTAACATCTAGAATTTCGACATGGGGTACCACCAAGACTAAAAGTACCTTAGACTGGCATTCAGAGGTAATGACAGAGTAAAACTGTGCCTCAAACAGAGAAATCAGATTAAAGTGATATATAAAACCAGACCTGAAGGAAATGCAAGTTATAAAAAGGCAACGGAGATCTTGATGAGAACATGAGTATGGGTATGTGGTGGGGAGGGTATTTCCACCTCTGGTTAGTGAGAGAAATGTGTTTCAAAAAGCCTATAGAGTTTTGAACAGTTTATGAGGACTAATCAGGGACCACCTGTGGAATCTGTACCTAATTACTTGTGACTTGGAATCCTTTGGAGCTCTGAGACATTGTCTACAGCTGAATCTGAGGCCTGCCCCTGATCTCTTTATATTAAAAGATGTCTCAATCTTGGAAGCAAGACAATTTTTCCCAAGGAAATATTTTTTTTGTTAAAGATCCTGTCTTAAAGAAGAATTCAAGTTCAGTTTAAGCATAAAAGTTAACCAACTTAATCCTGGTGCTACAGTTTCATGCCTGTAATCCTTACTACTCAGGAGGCTGAGATTTAAGGATAGAGATCTGAAGCCAGCTTGGAAAGCCAAGTCCTTGATATTCTTTTTTGTGGGTCATGTGGCTTGAACTTGTCCTGAGCTCTGTCCCTGAGCTCTTCAGCTCACGGCTACCACCATACCCTTGAGCCAAGCCACACTTCTTGTTTTCTAGTGGTACATTGGAGATAAAGAGTCTCAGGTCCTTTTGTGCCCAGGCTAGCTTTGAACCTTGATCTCAGCCTTCTGAGTAGCTAGGATTACAGGCTCGTGAGCCACTGCATTGGCTAAGTCCTTGATATTCTTATCTGCAATTAACTACCAAAAAGCTAGAAATGGAATTGCTGCTCAAAAAGTAGAGTAATAGCCTTGAGCTAAAATGCTCAGGGATAGTACCTAGGACAGGCACACAAAAAAGTTAAAAAATCTTAAAATGAGAAGAAACTTTTTTTAAATATATTTTTTATTGTAATTAATAGAAGGGTTACATGGTATTTGCCAGATAAATGGTGCCTTAATTCCCACACATTGATACCCTTTCACATGTCGTGGTCCCCATTTCCCTTCCCCTCTCCCCCACCCCTCATCTTGTTTTCCCCCGTTCCCTATCCAATTTCAGATAACCAAATACAATTATGTCCGATATATCAGGTAATAAAGTGAGATAGTGTAACAATATGAGATAACCAAGGGACAGTAGAAGTGATGAGAGATAACATAGTGCCTTAAGAGAAGAAACTTTTAATATCTTAGGATGCCTAGAGGCTCCTATGATGCTCTTTGGAGTACGTGCACAGGATGTGTCAGAGAAGTTTGAGTGTTATTGTGGTTAGTTAAATTCCAATTTGCTTTAGAATTCATGACAGCTCAAAAACAATACCATACAAAAACAAAGGCTATTCAAATCTTGTACTGGAGACATCACAACAGGTGATCCCTAACTGGATTTTTTTCCTGTTTTTTTGGGGGGGGAGGGAGCAGGAAAGGAGATTGATTAAAAACTAAAAAGAAAATCTGAATGTGCCAGGAAGTTTTAGTTTAGATCTCAACTCTTTTGCATCAGTTATATTAAAGTAGGACCTCAAATGTCTGGGATGTAGTGATTCCATAAACACTAAAATAAGGTAATGATACTTTATTCACCAAAAAAGAAACTAATTACATGTTGAAAGGTCTAAAGGCCTATGTTTCCTTTTTTCTAAAAAAAATATTGTAATATATAGAGGGGTTACAATTATATTCACCAGACAGTCGGTGCATTATTTCTCACACATTGATACCCCATTTCCCCCCACCCCCTCCCAATTGTCTTGTTTTTCCCCCTTCTCTTTCCTATTTCAAATAATCAAACGTATACCATATACCAGGTTATACAGTCAGATACAGTAACAATATGAATTAACCAAAGGGCAACAAAGGAGAAGAGAAACAACATAGTACATTAAGAACAAGAATCACACAAGATAAAGTTCTTGTTTCCATATCCTAGAGATCCTTTCATTTAATCTCATCCTATGTGACCTTATGAATCTAGATTTTGCACTATTGTAATCCTCTGCTAGGAGAGCCCTAGATGTGTACTAAGTATTAGCAATGAGGGAAACCATTGAGCCTATGTTTCTTTGGGTCTGGGTTACTTCACTTAATATGATTTTTTTTCCAAGTCTTTCCATTTCTTTCCAAATGGGGCAATGTCATTCTTTCTGATAACAGCATAGAATTCCATTGTGTATAAATACCACATCTTTTTGATCCAATCATCTACTGAGGGGCATCTGGGTTGGCTCCATATTTTTGCTATAGTAAATAGTGCTACAGGGAACATCATTGTGCTAGTAGCTTTATTATGTCCTTGTTTCTGGAAATTTGGGTAAATGCCAAGTAGAGGAATTGCTGGATCATAGGGGAGTTCTATGTTTAGTCTTTTTTGAGGATTCGCCATACTGCTTTCCATAGTGGTTGAGCGAGTTTACACTCCTACCAACAGTGTAGTAGTGATCCCTCCTGACCACATCCCCTCCAGCATCGGTTGTGATTAGATTTCTTGATAATGTAAGGGCCTATGTTTTGTCCTTGTTTTGTTATTTATTTTTCTATGAGGTCTTCTCCCAGACTGATACCTTTCAAAATCTTCAAGATTTTTCTTTCCCTTCTCTGTCATATGTGTCTGCACCCCTTCACTATCCAGAAGGACAGATGGGACAGAGAAAAGGGAGAAATAGTAATAAGATAGAATGGTACAACTTGTATTTAAATATATCCCTTTGAAGAATGCTTTTAAAGATTTTCAAATTAGTATACATTAATTGTAGAAGAAGTGGATTTTATTGTGACATTTGTATACATGCATACAATAATACACCAAACTTATCTGTTGCTTTCTCTCCTTGCTCCTTTTAAGAACATGAACAGGTTTCACTGTTCTAGTTTCATACATGAAAACAAGTAACTCAGACCATTTTCATTTTCATTCACTCTCTGTTCACCTGTCCCTTTCCTGCTGATACCTATACCCTCAACAGAGCCTATTTTACTTTTCCAACATTCCTTTCTTTTTGCACGCGAGCACGTGCATACATGTGTGCATGCGTGCACGTGCACATACACATGCATATACACCAGTCCTGTGGATTGAACTGAGAGCCTGGGTGCTGTCTCTTAGCTTCTTTTGCTCAGGGATTGTGGTCTACCATTTGGAGCAACTCCACTTCTAGCCTTTTGGTGGTTAATCTGAGAAAACAAGATCATAGACTTTCCTGCCTAGGCCAGCTTTGAAGTGAAAGATTCATGCCTCAGCCTCCCGAGTAGCTTGGATTATAGGCATGAGCCACTAGAGCCTGACATATTCAAGTTTTTAATGTGTATTAATTGTACCAGGGAATTTCACCATGGTGTTTCAGGTGTAATTATGTTATAGTTTAATCAGATGGCCTTCTCTTTGGCTTTGTCATTCACTGCTCTAGTCTCCTTATTTGATTATCAGCTTTCATTGAGATTCCTTATGTCATCTTCATACATAGTTGCAATGTATTGTGAATTCATAATAAAAGGCAAAAGTAGTTGTCATGTGAGGGTATTTTAAGCATTAGGATTGTCACTTGAAATAATGGATCTAGGGACATCTGTATTTATCTAACAAGATTAAATGTCCTTTGCCTTTTTATAGGAAGAAGGATACAACCACTACTTGCTATGAATCTGAAAGACTTTATAGCAGTTGTGTTTCCTCAGTGCAACTAAAATTGCTGTTATGACTTCATGGTTTTTGTACGGTTGATTCATATGAATGTATCTCTCAAGAGTTTGGTTATAAGTAGGAAGACTTTCTCTTACTAGCCCTTAATCTAACCACATAAATGTTCATGTTGTCAGAAATCTAGCTAACACATGTGAGGGATTAAAAATGACTTTTGGTCTTCATATTCTAGGGAGGGGTGCATGTTTGTGTATAAACTCATGCATTATAGAAATGTGATTGCATCAAACTTATGGTTTCACAAGAATAAAACCCAGACTCTTTGTGACAGTGTAGTAGAATATTGTATTATAGCATTCTGAAATTACTGTAATTTTTTTAGTCTTTACTTTTTAATCTTCAGAATTAATGATCATTTTTGCCAGTTCTGGCCTTATGCTCAGGGCCTGAGCACTGTCCTTGGACTTTCTCAAGGCTAGAGCTCTTCCACTTGAGCCTCAGCACCACTTCTGGCTTTTTTCTATATATGTAGTACCAAGGAATTGAACCCAGGACTATCGTGCATGCTAGGCAAGCACTCTACCACTAGGCCATACTCCCAGCCGAAAATTAATGGTCTTAATGGAAATAATAGCTACTGAAAACACAGTAAATAGTTTGGTCCCAGAACTATTTCTCAAATAGTACTTTAAAATACTTTGCCTTTTGGAATTCCCACGGACGCATTCAGAGGTGCTATTGGAAACCAGAAAATTGTCTCTCACTAATAGTCTCTATGATGAGGATGAGATTGGTGAGAGATAGAGTGAGTTACTTGGCCTGAAAGTGATATATGGAGCAGGAAGTAGCTAGCTTTACTCCTTATACAATTTAATCAATTTCATTATGAATTTCATCCTTCTGGAATGAAGGGATTTTACATTGTTTGCATAGTGATTTGAATATTCATGTTGCTTTCACATTTGTCATTTTGATATTTTAGAAATACTGGAGCTCTCAAACGTTCCTCTCTCAAGGCTATTTTTATTTTGTGATTTTTTTCCACGCCTCAAAAGGAAATTTAAAAAAAAAAAGGAAAGTGAAAAAAAAATACTGGGGCTCAGAAACTTGTTACTAAAGTTCACAGCTGATTCAAGTGTCAAAGCTTCTAGTTCTGTGTTGACATCTATGGTACAACATAATTAAGAGCAGCTCCTGCAAGGCTCTGAAGAATGTGTAACAGAGTTCAAGGTGGAAAACAGCTCAAAGCAAAACTTCCCAATGCTTACTTACGTTGCAATAACAACATTTATTTAGTACCCATAATGTGTATGAAACATCATGCTAACATTTGTAGTGTGTGAGTAGTATAAAAAATAAACAACCTGCCAGGTGCTAGTGTGTTATGCTTGTAATCCTAGCTGCTTAGGAGAATCTGAGTAATGTGGTTCCAAGTTACCCAGTCAGGAATGTCCATGAGATTCTCATCCCAGTTAACCAGCAAAAAGCCAGAAGTAGAGGTATGGTTCAAGTGACTGAGCACTAGCCTTGAGCAAAAAACTAAGAGACCAAACCCAGGCCCTGAGTTCAAGCCCCAGATCAGCACACACACACACACACACACACACACACACACACACACACACACACAGACACAACCTGCTACCATCCCACAAGATATATGTAGTTTGGAGGAGAATAATTATATATGTTTTGGGGGGTTTTGTGTTGTTTTGTCTTATGCTGGTTCTGGGGCTTAAACACAAGCCTGAGTAACGTGCTGTTCCTGAGCTTTTTGGTTCAAGGCTGGGGCTCTACCCCTTGAGCAATAGGTGTACTTTTAGCTTAAAAAATATTTTTAAAGATCTGTATTTTTTTATGGGTCATAGGGCTTGAACTCTGGACTTGGGCATTGTCCTTGAGCTATTCAGCTCAAGGCTAGTGCTCTACTACAGGATCCTCAGTGCCAATTCTTGGTTTCTGGTGGTTAATTGGAGATATAAATTTCATGCACTTTTCTTCTCGTGCTAGTTTTGAACCGTGATCCTTAAATATCAGCCTCCTGAAGAGCTAGGATTACAGGCATGAGCCAACAGTGCCTGGCAACACTTTTAGCTTTAATTGGAGACAAGAGTCTCATAGATTTTTCCTGCCATGGCTGACATTGAAATGCAAGACTCAGATCTTAGCTTCCTGAGTAGCTAGGATTATAGGTGTGAGCCATCAGCACCTAGCTATTTGTACTTCTTTTTTTTCTGTAGGCCTTTTACTTTCTTTGCCTGAAGATGCCGACTTTGACCATTTCTTTGATATTTTTTCCCAGTCCTGTGGCTAATACTCAGGGCCTGAGTACTGTCCTTGGGCCTTCTTAAGGCTAGCGTTCTGTCACTTGAGCCACAGCACCACTTCCGGCTTTTTCTATATATATGTGGTACCCAGGAATTGAACCCGGGTCCTCGTGCATGCTAGACAAGCACTCTACCACTAGGCCAAACTCCCAGCTGCTTCTTTGATATTTTTACACTAAACACACTTTCATTTTCATGGCCCTGCCAGAACATACTCCAGATTTAACTTTGATCTCCATCTTTTGCCCACCATTCACATTCATTGCCATTGTTTTCTAACAAACTGTTAGACATTTGTCCTTGTATTCTTGTTATCTCAAACTCTTATTAGTGAAAATCAGAACTCAGAAGTTCCCTACAACCCAGTTCCACCTCCAAGTTACCATTTTTTACTATAGGTTTAAAATTTAGAGGCATTTCTAATTTCTTCCTATCCAGACTGCCTACATCTAATGACTCACCAACTTCGATTTATTCTTCTTTAAATGTTTCATGAATTCTTCTGCATTCCATTCCTACTGTCACCAGCCTAACCTAGAGTCTCATTATCATCTACCTTTTGCCTTCAGTTTTCAACAAATGTAGTGAAGCTGATGAAATTCTATTAGACTCACTTGATCATTAATTTTTCCTGTTAGGCCCTTACATATTCAAAGTTTGCTGACAGTTTTCCTCTAGAAATTACCTGGAAGTCAGTGTTTAACAATCTGCCCTCCACGAATTTGTCAGTTATCTTGCTTTTAGGCTTGCCTTTCACTGAATTCATTTGCCATTTACAAAAACAGATACAGGTTTATGTCTCATTTAAAAAAATAATCTGTAAGTTTTCTATCTCCAGTGGTAGAGAGTGTGTTTTCTTACCCAGTGGTAGAGAGCGTGCCTCACCTTACTTTGTGTCACAGGTTGGGCTGAACATCTGTAATGCTTGTTTTACTGGATTACAGCAAATCAAGGTATTTGAATAGGAAAATGAGAAATAACAAAATGGATCAAAGTAGAAGTCCATATAGAGTTATGTAAATTGGGAGATTATGATAGTTACCATTCATGGTGTGGAGTTCACAAAGTTGATTGTACCTTAGAAATCATTGCTTGCCCAGTACGACCCCTCATTATCAATGATACTGCAAATGCAGATTTTTAAAAATCATTTTTCCATACCATGGAAAATGCTTGCTTATATTTCACATTAATAGTTGATAAATCCAAATTAACATTTTTGTTAAAATAAGAGGAAAAGGGTAATGGAAAATGACAATTGCTGATTCTGGATTTGGAACATACTGTTCCTCACTTTAGCCTGCAAATTTTACTTAACGTACCATTTGATTCTGGCATACTGTCTGGCTCCTTTTTTGTTTGTTGTGGGGCTTCAACTCAGGGCCTGCATGCTGTTCCTGAGTATTTTACTCAAGGCTAGTGCACTACCATTTTGAGCCACAGCTTAACTGCCACTATTGTGGTGGTTAGTTAGAAATAAGGGTCTCATGGACTTTTTCTTACCAGAGCTGGTTTCAAACCATGATTCTCAGATCTCAGTCTCCAGAACAGTTAGAATTACAGGCTACTGGCTGGCTCTTAAACTGACTTATTTGTTGCTGATCCTGGGATTTTAACTCAGGACCTAGGCATGGCACTGAACTTATTTCCTCAAGGATAATTCTACCAATTGAGCCACAGCTCTACATCTGGCTTTTGTGAGTTAATTGGAGATAAGAGTCTCATGAAATTTTCTTCACAGGCTGGCTTTGAACTATTATATTCAGATCTCAGCCTCCAGATTAGCTAGGATCATAGGTATGAGCCACCAGGGCCTGGCCCTTAAGGTGACTTGCTTATTTGCAGGACCTGATTGGCTGGTGTCATCAATATTTAGATAAACTGAGGAGTATAATTTTGTTAAGGAGATAGATGTACATATATGCTGTGTAATATAAGCAGCTGTGAGTTCTAATTGGGCTATTAATAGTGAAATAATACAAATTTTTGCTGGTACTAGGGCTTGAATTCAGGGCCTGGGCATTGTCTCTGAGCTTTTATTTTTGCTCAAAGTGCTCTATTACTTGAGCCACAATTCAGTTTCTAGCTTTCAGTGGTTAATTGGAGGACTTTTCATGCCCAAGTTGGGTTTCAAACTTTGATCCTCAGATCTCAGCCTCAAGAGTAGCTAGGATTACACACATAAACTACTGGCCCTTGACTAAAGAAAACATTTTTAAAACTTGCTGCAATAGATAAGATAAATTTAAAGTGTATGTAAACTATGAAGAATAAAAAACAAAAAGGGCATAAATTTCACTGATATAAAATATAATGTAGCCCATTATATTTTATAATCATTTGTAGGATTATAAATATTGTTATATTTAAAATAGTATACAGATAAGTCTGTTATATTTTAACAAATCTGACAAATGTATGGTGTTATGACTTTCTTTGAGTTTTAGGTTTCCAAACAACTTGAGAATATTGAAAGGTAGAGAATTTACAGAGATACAGCCCATCAGCCCATTGTTTACCCTTGAAAACAACCTTACTAGAAAAAAATGCTCTTGACTTAAGATATTGATTTCAATATCTGAATTTTGGGCTCTTTGTTAACCTGGTCTATTTTACATATATGTAAACTACAAATTGCTTATAGAATGTTCTTATTCTTATATTTTTACATTTATAGTTGGGAGGGCTTTCTTTTGATAATCTGAAGTGGGAATTCACTCATTTCTAGATATGACAGCATATTTTAAGAAAATTTCTTAACCTCTATCTGTCTCTTTTTTCCTGGTCAACCAGAGACAGTAATACTTACCCTGTCTAAATTGTAGACTTTTGAAAGACTCAAGTGGGATAATGAGTGTGAAACTACCTTGTGAAAATGCCATGTCTTTCTTCACGGCTTTATCTTCTACATTGTTCACTTTCTTCCCATACTGAAGGAATCTGCTACTATATTTGAGAAATCCCATTACCTCCCCCCCAAAATGAGATTCTAAAACAGACTGTACATGTCTGGCTTCATTGTAAAAGTGCCAAGATCTTGGGGAGTGTTCCTTCCATATTTTGCCACATTTGAGCGCCTAGCAGAAGCAGTGAGCAATACTTGTTGACAGGCTGGTTAGATTAGTAAATCTCTGGGTGAGAAATAAAGCAAAAAAGATTTTAACAGCATAATTGAAAACAGGCACTACAGATTAGTGATCCCTTAAACTCTGGGGAATTGTGCAAAAATTGATCAGCCGAATTTTACCACATATTATTTGGGTTATTAGTATACTCAATTCTCCTTACCTCTTGTCTTCCAGTTTCACAGTTCAGATCCTTTTGCATTTGCTCTCTGAAGTAAGTGCCAAGTCTTCAGCAGATCCAATCTACCCACGATGGTTGAGCTGCAGAGTAAGTCTGTATACCAGGAAAGGGTCTAAAAAGGCACTGTATTCATAGAGTGCCTGCTCTTTAGGCAAGCTATTTTGCCAAGCTAAATTGCTGCTCTTTTCAAGAAGGGAGAGGGCAGGGCAGAGTACATTTGCTAGCCAGTAGATACTGATTCTTCTTCCTCTTTCTGATTAGTTGTTAAACTTATTTATAAAGCCAGAGTTCAGCTTTGCTAGCGCAAGGTGGGGGAGGGGAAGGAACAGAGAGGGACAAAGAATAGAAACTGGAGACTTGGCAGTTTGTGTGTATAAATGAACTTTTATCCCTAGCTGCAGCAAGAGAATCTTCAGGAAATCACACAGCTGCTGTAAAATGGAAAGTAGGGAGGAGTGTATGCTGTTTGGCTTAGTTCTCTCTTATTTTTATGACTGGAGGGTGGTTAGATTATTTGTAGGCGGGGAAAGATAATCCTACTGGTATATGCTAATAGAAGTGGCATTATGTGAAACTCAATCTTCAGCAAGATAAATTTCATCTTTTTCCCCACTTCCTTTTGCCCTTTTCCCCCTACACCCTTTCTCCCTTTTTCTGTCACATGTGGCTCTGTCACATTCTAAAAAGCAAACTCAGGCTAGAGTTTGGCCTAGTGGTAAAGTGCTTGCCTAGCATGCACGAATACCTGGGTTTGATTCCTTGGTACCACATACATAGAAAAAAGCCGGAAGTGGTACTGCGGCTCAAATGGCAGACCACTAGCCTTTAGAAAGCCCAAGGACAGTGCTCAGGCCCTGAGTTCATGCTCCAGGACTGGCTAAAGAAAAGCAAACACATCCTTTTCTAATGTGTTATGTCCCAAGAAACAAGTGCCACATAGATTGAGCTGTGTTTCTCAAAATCTTTATAAAAGTACATTTCCTTTATTGAATTAAAAGTACGATTTTGACCCTACTGAGAAGTTCTGGAATGATTAGATTTACAGTTAGTGGTACTGTGTTAAGGATCAGGGGACCAAATAAACATTTTTGGCCTTTGGCTGCCACAGAGGAATGGGGGCTGTGGCATCCTCAGCTTATTTTAGAGAATAGGGAAATAGCAATCTGATATGTGTTGATTGGATCTTGGGGTCAAACTTTGATGTCGCAAGCCAAAAGGATAAGATCATGTAAGTTGGTTATATGCATCATCTTGAAATGTATTATGAAAGTTTTCTATGAGAATAGGTATTCATATGTTTATTTTAGCATTTTGCCCTCATAACTAATAACTAGTTTGATAGACTTGTCAAATGTAAACCCAGGAATAATTTCCTGGCTTGCAGAATAACAGTAGAAAAAATAGGAGGGAAAAAGTCATTTACTCAAGTTTTGCCCCTTTAGGTATCAAAATTAACACACCAGGGTCCATAGTTCTAAGGCACTGGAATTTTTTTTTGCCAGTCTGGCGCTTGAGCTCAGGTCCTGAGCAAAGTCCGTGAGTTTTCTCAAGGCTAGAGCTCTACCACTTGAGCCTCAGCACTACTTCCAGCTTTTCTCCGTATAGATGGTACTGAGCAATTGAACCCGGGTCTTTGCGCATACTAGGCAAGCACTCTACCATTAGGCGAAACTCCCAGGCCAGGATTTTTTTTTATTGTGGGGATAATATATAGAGGGGTTACAGTTATATTCATAAGGTAGTAGGTGCATTACTTCTTACACATCGATACCCCTTCTCATGTTTTTGGCCCCACTTCTTCCCCTACCCCCTCCCAATCATCTTGTTTTCCCCCTTCCCTTTCCTATTTAAAATAAACAAATAAATGTATATACAATATACCATGTAACAAAGTCAGATACAGTACCCACAATATGAGATAAACTATAAGGGCAAAAAAAAGAAGACAAATAACATAGTACATTAAGAACAAAAATCACACAAGATAAAGCTCTTTTTCCATATCCTAGAGTTCATTTCATTTAGTCTCATCCCATATGAATGTCTGTGGAATTTTTATCTCCTCCCACAGCTGTAGTTGGATGGTTTGGGGTAGAAATTCCTTCCAACCACGTTAAAGTGGAGAGATACCATCTGGATGCAAGACTGGGTTTTAATCCCATTCTGAAGAGTGTTATTAACTAAACGGATGCTTCAATCATCTTTTCTTCAGCTGAGTTTGGATCCCTAGAGTTATACAGACAAGTTCTAAGTAAGTCAGAGGGCAAACTGTCACGCCATCAAGTTTAAAATGTTACAAACAGTTTGACTTGTGGTGAACTAGTAATTCATACTTAGGTATTAAAGCAAAGGGCTAAAAGTGTTAAAGAAAGGGGCTAAGATCCTTGAGACTCAAGATGGCATCAGTGTAGATGCGGCAGAGAGGAGGAATGCTTTGGTATGTCTATGTGCTCCCATATTTGCTTCCTGTTCCTAAGGGATGCAAGTATCACTCTTCCACCTATCTCCAAAATATGGCTTTGCCTTGTATAGCTGCATCATTTTGGAGGTCAAATTTGCTTACATGACAGTGTATTTCTTGTATCTTGTCCTTCTATCCCTATACTTTCTTTCCTTCTCTACTCATTTCATTATATACCTATCCTCAGATTTTTTTTAAAAAAAATTAAAATATATTTTTATTGTAATTAATAGAAGGATTACATTATATTCACCAGATAGAAGGTGCATTACTTCACATACATTGGTACCCCTTCCCATGCTTTTGTCCCCATTTCCCTCCCAACATCCTCAGATTTTCTATCGTTTTAGAAATGAATGAAGTTGGGGTCGGGAGTTTGGCCTAGTGGTTAAAGTGCTTGCCTAGCATGCATGAAGACCCGGGTTCGATTCCTCAGTACCACATACATAGAAAAAAAAAAGCCAGAAGTGGTGCTGAGGCTCAAGTGGTAGAGCTCTAGCCTTGAGAAAGTCCAAGGACAGTGTTCAAGCCCTGAGCTGAAGCCCAGGACTGGCAAAAAAAAAGAAATGAATGAAGTTCCCAGACTGACATTTCTCTGATGCTTCCTTACTCTTATTCTTTCTCGTACTCCCTGACTCTTTCAGTTTTTACTTTCTTCTTGAGGTGGACAAGAACAATTAATTGAGAGATGAGGAGGAAGAGGGATAACATTTAATTAAATGCAGTATCTGTCTTAATGAAGTAGGACTTAGAAGGTTAAGAAATTTTTATTCATGTCTTATTCACAAACTGCCTGTTGTGCCACAGATCCTCCTATAGCATTTACACGGACTCAAAGCTGAAAGGGGACTTAAAATGGTCATTTTAAAGCTTATATTAAATTTGATCCCTGAGGGAATGATATGTCTGATTTGTCATTTTACCCTCAAGTGTTAGCTCATTGCTTTATTCAATCTGTTTAATAAATTCCAATTTCTCATATTACAGATTATTTCAGGAGATAGATAGTGTTTCTATATTCATAGTATAATTTTTACATACTCTCTCTCACACACATACACATGTATTCACACACACACACACACACACACACACACACAAACACACACACTCAGATGTTGGGAGCCAGAGTGGAATCAAATTGTACCTTGATTTGCATCAGACAATGGCTTTATTGTCTTATTGTTTTATGGCCTTATTCTGTTTAAATGACCTGAGATTTACCATACGAATTTGACAATAAACGGCGCGGCAGTTTTTACCTGGGCTGCAGACCTCCCGGAGCCGATGTGGATGTGTTTGTCTCTCTTCTATTTTTTCCAGTCCCTGCCCCCTATTTCAGGAACCCCAATTTGGTGCCGGTAGGCCCCGGCACTCAGACTGGGAGAGTCATGGTTCCAGGCTCCTGAAACCTTGAGACGATGAAAAAAAAGTCAGTCTGGCTGTGGAAATAGGGCCCTCCTCAATTTCCCTGCTACTATCCCAGAATTTCGCTTGTGGGTATAAAAGCAACCTTAGGTTATCATTTCTGGAACTGAGTTAGAGTGGGTAAGTTTGAATGAATATTATAAAATAGAATAATACAGAGCACCAGGAGAGACGGTACAGATCACCTTAGCCAATGCTCCATACAATTTTTGTCCTGTCCAATGTGGTAGCCATTAACCATGTATGGTTATTTACATTTAAATGTAAGTTAATAAACTAAAACATTGTGTCATTGGATCAGTCTAGCTACATTTCAGGTGCCTAGGAACAATGGCTTGAGGGTGTCACAAGCATAATGTCATATAATGAAGTGTCAATGTTAAGAAAGAACCCAGATTTCTGAATTCCCAATAAAAAGCCAACAGATTGATGTGCATTCTCTGTGGATTTATTTCTATCTTAGTGCAGATCCGTGAGCATGGTTCAATCTCACAAGTGTGTGGTACTCCATGTGTGAGCTTTGAAGATTTTGGCAGGGGTGGAGACAAGGAAGACATTTGGTTAGCATGGAATGAGGGAACCTCTTTGCTTGGATTTGTATGGTTCTTGCTTTTCTTCCCTGTTAGAATCAAAGGAGATATGCATAAGGATACTAAAAGTTGTATGTAATAGTGCATCAATCATGATAAGTTCCAACTTTACTTCCTTCTACTCATTGTCTTGAGTGTAAGAAGGGAAGTAGGCTGGTTTCATGGATCATTTAGTAGCTGGGGAGAAAGGGAGTCTCCTGGGTTTTTGAAGTCAGGAAATCTGCTAATAATCTCCAAACCCAGGAACTGGGATTGGTTGGGCTTGCTCTCACTTCACCTTTTGCTCCGAGTGTGTACCAGTGGTGGAGGAATTACGCAAAGACTGACAATGTGTTTTTGTTTTTTTAAAACTCAATGGTTTGTCCAAAAGTATATCAATTTCAGATTTTTTTTCAAGAAAAATGCATGGGGAAAAATTTGTAATCACTGTGCCACAAATTCCTAGCCAGAGTTCTCTTATAACTAGTGAGTAGTCTACTTAAAAAAAATTATTGTAGGGCCTGCAGTTTGGCCTAGTGGTAGAGTGCTTGCCTAGCATGCACAAAGACCTGGGTTCGATTCCTCGGTACCGCATACATAGAAAAAAGCTGGAAGTGGTGCTGAGGCTCAAGTGGTAGAGCTCTAGCCTTGAGAAAGTCCAAGGACAGTCTCAAGCCCAGGACTGGCAAAAAAATTATTGTAAAGTTGATGTACAAAAGGGTTACTGTTTACATGTTTGGCAATGAGTACACGTTATTTTGAACACTACAATTAGTTTATTAGTTAATTTAGAAACATGTAAGTCTGTAGTTTCTGAAATCTACTACTAAAAAACTTTCTAGCATTAGTTGGAAATGCCTAACTGGTTCTAGCCAAGAGTCCCTCCTTCAAATGTTTTTCTTAATTTTTTATTATCAAGGTGATATGTAGAGGTGTTACAGTCACATATGTAAGGTAGTGAGTAGCTTACTTCTCAAACATTGTTACCACTTCCCATGGTTTTCTCCCACTTTACTTCCCCCATCCAAGTTGTACAGTTCATTTCCAGCATATTGTATTGTAAATATCACTGTTAAATTGGTGCACCCTTTGTGCTTTGTCTCATCATCTTGTTTTTCCTTTCCCTTCCCTTATTCAAATAAACAATTAAATGTATATAAAATATACTAGGTAGTAAAGTCAGAAGCAGTAACCACAGGGGATAAACTATAAGGGAAAAAAGAAAAAGAGAAAAGAAATAACTTCACACAGTACATTAAAAACAACAACCACAAAGATACACCTCTTGTTTCCATATCTTGAAATTCATTTCTCTTATCATTATCCTATATGAGCATATGCTTTTGAGCTCTTGTGATCCTCTGCTAGGAAAATCTTAGACATATACTAATTATTACAAATGAGAGAAACCATGGAGTTTTGGTTTCTTTGGGTCTGGCTTACTTCACTTAATATGATTTTTTTCAAAGTCTTTCAACTTCCTTACAAATGGTAGCATAAAATTCCATTGTGTATCAATACCACATTTTCTTGATCCACTCATCTACTGAAGGACACCTGGTTTGGTTCCATACCTTAGGTATGGTACATAATGTGCAGTGAACATGGTTGTGCTGGTAGGTTTAGTGTGGCCTTGTTTATGGACTTTTGGGTAAAGGCCCAGGAGTGGGATTGCTGGGTCATAGGGAACTCTATGTTTAGTCTTTTCAGGAATGGAACTGCCATACTGCTTTCCAGAGTAGTTGTACAAGTTTACATTCCCACTAACAGTGTAATTTCCCTTCTGGCACAACCCTGCCAGCATCTGTTCTTATTAGAATCTTAACAATGGTCATTCTAACTGGGGTGAGGTAGAATCTCAGAGTTGTTTTGATTTTCCTTCCTTCCTTCCTTCCTTCCTTCCTTCCTTCCTTCCTTCCTTCCTTCCTTCCTTCCTTCCTTCCTTCCTTCCTTCCTTCCTTCATTAATTTTTGCCAGTCCAGGGGCTTGAACTCAGGGCCTGGGCTCTGTCCTTGAGCTTTTTCAAGGCTAATGCTTTACCCCTTGAGCCACCGTGCCACTTCTAGCTTTTTCTTTGTATGTGGTACAGAGGAATCAAACTCAGGAATTTGTGCATGCTAGGCAAGCATTCTACCGTGCTCCCAGCCTTGCATTTCTTTTATGGCCAGAGATGTTGAGCATTTCTTCATGTGTCTATTGGCCATCAAATGCTTTTAAATTCAAGTCCACTTGTAGAGAAATGGCCCAAGGACTGCCTCTCATTGGGGAATGGCATCCAATATGTGTGGATATGTAAAGCATACTCTGATTTATACAATGAGGGATTTGAGAAATGGTGAGGCTAAACTCTTGGTAGGAGGCCTCATGAAGGACACAAAGGGATTGGGGCTGCTGACTCCAATTCATACTCCTAACCACCAAGCAGGCTTAGTAGACCTAAGCGTGGACTCACTTTACGCTTTCCTTGCAACTCCAGACCAATTCTATAGTCCTAGAATGTTGGAGCTGAAGAGTGCCACAGAGAGCATCCACATGCTTCTCTCATTGTACCCCTCAGGAAAAAGTGGTTGCAAATGAGCTGTAGCATTACCTACGCCTCTCACATTACAGATGTGGGCGCAGAATCCAGAGAGGCCTCTCAAGATGATCTCTTTTGTCTTTTTTTGGATAAGTTATTCCATCATTCTGAGATAAGGTACTCTTAGTAAATAGAGGGCTGACACTAATGTCAACTCTGCCTATTTCATAAAATTTAGAAAATAAAGCAAGAGTCAAGACAGAGCTTTATATAGGAGAGGAACATAAAGGTGCAATGACCTAACTCTGATAATAAAATATGATATGGGCAAAGCAACACAACAGCAACACTCACAAGTCAATATGTTGAAAATGACCTTTCCAGTTTGTCGGGGAGGGAACTGGGGAGGAGGGAAAGTAGGAGAAAAATGAGGGAGGGAGTAACAGTGTTTGACAAGTAATGTGTTCTTTAACTTATATATGTAATCAACCCCTCCATATCATATTGACAATTAATTTAAATTAAATTAAACAATAATATCAAAATGAACTCTAGGGAATGGGAACAAGAGATTTTTTCTTTGTTGCTATTTGTCTTGTTTGATCTTTTATTTGTCTTTGGAAGCATAACAGGGACCACAGAAATGGAGGGACAAGGGGTGAACAAATGCAGCAGTGGTAATCAGAGAGGCACTATTTTGAAATTGCACTATACAACTTGTGGGTGGGGATGGGAGGGAAAAACTGGGACAGAGTGACTGAAGGGATGACATTTTCCAAAAAGAAATGTATCCTTTATCTGACTTATATAACTGTAACCCGTCTGTATATCACCTTTATAATAATAAAAATTAAAGAGTTTTACAAATATTTTACTGATAAAAGTTGTTCCATTATCTAGTTTCTCATCCACTTGCTAAGTGCCCTTCTTTACTTTTATATCTGGAGCTAAGCTGACTACAACAGCAGGATCTGTCAAGTGTATTTGTAATATGTTGGCTTTGTGATATGTCTGTCCATATGCGCACATGCACGTGCGTGCGCATGTGTGTGTGTGTGTGTGTGTGTGTGTGTGTGTGTGTGTGTGAGAGAGAGAGAGAGAGAGAGAGAGAGAGAGAGAGAGAGAGAGAGAGAGAAAGAGGGGGGTTGTTAAAAATGAGGCTTAGGGACTACTGAAATACTATTTGCGAAATGACTTCAGCTTCAGGGACTCTGAAGATGACATGAAAACCTTTATTTGGCTCAAAATTGGGGTTGGAAGGCCTAGGTTTATTTTAGCACAGTCATTTTTGGAATGATCCAGGACAGAGAAAGTCACACATTTTCCCATTTCCAATGAATAAGATTAAAAGGATAATCGTAGCCACTATGTCACTTCAATGGGAATGAAAATGAGCTAATGCATGTGAAAGTGCCCGTGAATTGTAAATAGCTGTAAGAAAAACACCCCACCTCATTAGTATTTTCTATGAGCAGGGGAAATCCCCCAGGGACTTGCTCAGATGTCATATTTGGCCTATTTATCTCATCAGGGACAAGCAAGTTCTCCAGTCAAAAAGTAAAAATTGACATATTAGATTTGGGGGTCTAGTCTTTAATGTAGCTTCTCCGTTCTGGCTTTCAAAATATACAAACAGATGTAACCTTAGACAAACGTTTTTAAGTAGACCAAGCACATGTTTTCAATAACTTCTCATTGCTTTCCCCCTTTTATCACTTGCTACCATAGAGGTTTTAGAGAGTAGTGAGAATAAGTACATTCTGAGAGATTGTATGTCTAAGTGGATAGTTAATAGCTTAAACTTGGGAATTAGTCTGGACTGAATCTTTGTTTCACCTTTTAGGCATTTTAGACAACTTATCAAGCATCTTGGCTCTTCAGATTTCTGTTTTGTCAAATGAGTCTAGTAATTGCATTATCTTACATTGCTGTTCTAGGGTTTCTTGTTCTTTCAGTGTTGTTCATATTTTTTTAAAGTTACCAGCCTATCCCAAAGAACAATTTTGGGTTTGGAGCATTAAGAACTTTTCTACATGTTAGCTTTGCTGGCTTGGTAGTTGGTGGTTTGTATCAGTGAACTTTTAGGCAATATTGGGCACTGATTTAATTATAAAACAGGTTTGGATGGTATTTCCACAGCCTTTCTTGGGAATTTTGCTTTTGCTTTTGCTTACAGATGATCAGAAATACTTTTTGTGCGCCGGTCCTGGGACTTGAACTCTGTGTATGGAGGCTATCCCTGAACTTCTTTTGCTCAAAGCTAAAGCTCTAACTCTTTAGCCAAAGCTCTACTTCTGGATTTTTGGTAGTTAATTGGAGATAATTTCCTCCTCAGGCTGATGTTGAACCATGATCCTCAGATCGAAGCCTGGTGAGTAGATAGGATTACAAGCATGAGCTACTGGTGCCCTGTAGAAATCCTTTCGTTTGTTGTTTCCTAATAAATACTTGAATTCCTATTCCGTTCAGAGGTTTCTCACCAAAGTTGGGTTGGGCCTAGATTTTTCAGTTGAGGCTTTCACTTTGACTGAAACAAACTAGTATAAATATTTTTTTTTCTAGGACTTCAAAGAACACAAAAGATAGTAAGCTGGATAGATCGGCGGAAGATGGCGGCGGTTCAGGGTGAGTCGTTCTGAGCTCCAGCCAAGATACCAGTTCTGGCAGCATAGGGGAAAGTTTGCAACCAAAAATTGATCCTAGGTAAGCTTTAGTGCCACAGAGATCTCAGTCAGAGAGGAAAAAGGCAGAAAATCCGCTCGAGAAGACAGAGTGGAGTGGCACGCCAGCCGCTGAGCGGCCGCGGAGACAAAGCTTCTCTTCTGAATCAGAGCAGAGACAGCGCTTCTCGACAGCGCAGACCCGCCGACTACAGACAGAGCCACACAGAGCCTGCGTGAGCCCAGAGCCGACACCTGGCCGTGGCCCGGACCTCCCAGCTTCACGGAACCGGAGAATCCAGCAATTTGTGAGTACCTCCGAGGAGAAGTTTCCACTTCTGCTCGCAGATCATCATTGGGAGGGAGCCCCTCCCCCACAAGCTGAGAGCAGCGCCATCTTGACTGCTGGCAAAGATCCGGCCAAAGCAATTGGAGCCTGAGAGGTGTTGCTGACAGCGCCACCATTCTAACTGGCACAGGATTTCCCAGAGACCCCTTAGCTGGAAGTCCGGCCCCAGCGCTACTGAAGTCTGTCCAATGCGCCAACCACACACCTGGTAAACAAAGCCGCATGCGGATATTTCAGCTTTGTTTTCCCAATCGGATCCGAAAAACTGCAATGCCAAATCACAAGAGAAAAAGACTATGAAGTGTTTGGATCCCGAATTTAGTGGAGACACAAGTTTCCTATCCTGCCCCCCCCCCAAAAAAAACCTGAAGAAAACCCTTTTTTTTGTTCTTCTTTGTATTTTTTTCTTCTACCCCTTTTCATTTGCATTTTTAGGTGTTCTTATTTTTTCTTTGCCATTTTACCTACACCTTTTTATTAATGTTATGATTCTTTCCTTTTTTCCCCCCTCTTTCTTTTCCTGCATCTCTTCTGTCACTGTGGTGGATCCTAGAAACACAGTAACAGCTCTGGGTGCAGTCTTAATAAAAATATCTATATTGATACAGTCACCTGCTTTTTAATCTCCTGGTTTTCAACCTTAGTATTTCTTGGGTAAGAACTCACAATAGTGAGGAATCTCCCCCCACCTTTTTGTGGTTTTGTTCTTGTTTTTTTAAAAGTTTTTTTTGTTTTATTTTGGTGTTTTTTTTTTCTTTTGCCAGTCCTGGGCTTGAGCTCAGGGCCTGAGCACTGTCCTTGGACTTTCTCAAGGCTAGAGCTCTACCACTTGAGCCTCAGCTCCACTTCCGGCTTTTTTTCTATGTATATGGTACCAAGGAATTGAACCTGGGTCTTCGTGCATGCTTGGCAAGCACTCTACCAGTGGGCCAAACTCCGGCGCTGGTTTCTTTTTTTTTTGTTCTTGTTGTTGTTTTTGTTTTGCTTTGTTTCTTTTTTCTTTTTAAAATTTTTATCAATGAAATCTCCTATATCTACCTCCCTCTTTTCTCTATATATTCTTCTTATTACTCTTCTTATTTTCATAAGTTTTATCTAAGTTCTTCTAAACTTTGTACTCAAATATTCTACCTGTATATCACCTTAGGTCAGTTATCCTTACTCTATACTGTTTCTTCATTACTATACTAATCTTACACTCCTACATTACTCTTTTCCTACCTCCCCTGTTTTCTTTCATATTATTTTTCTATCTCTGGTTCTCTGTTCATCCTTCAACTCTTATAATGCATGGATCTACATTTGATGGTTGTTGAGAAATGCTGTATATCTAGGTGTTCAATTATACTCTAGGTCCAGAGGGACTTAAGTACAATAGAGATTGGATTGAGGGGCTTATTGTTTTGGTCATAAATTGGTAATTTGTGGTTGTATTAGATTTGTATGTAAGTGTACAAAAGGAAAGAGAGAGTGTTATTACCAATCTAAAATTGTAAACATCTATTGTCAGCCAGCTAAAGAGGTCTAAGTTGGTTATATCTGAAAAATTATAATCTTGTTTAGTATTAATCTTGCTCCCATTTTCAAATGGGCAGTACAAGAAACTGAAGAAAAATGTCAAATCAAGGAATAGCATCTCCCACTCAATATAAACAGGCAATGGAGCAGTCAGTGGCAAATCTAGAGAAGAGTCTTCCAAGGGCTATACAAATGCAATTGATAAACATCATTAATGAAAAGTGTGAAAACATAAAGTAAGAGATAAGGGAGGAAGCCATAGCTAAACAAGAGGAAACCATAAACAAGGTGATATGTGAAAAAGGGGAAGCCATAAAAGAGGCCATAATAAATGTTTTTCAAAGAAAAATGGAAGAATTCATAGAATCCACAAATAAAAAGGTGACCGAACTCCAACAAATGTCCAAAGAGAATTAAGCTGCTGAGCTAACCATTCAAATGGAAATCAAGGAGTTAAAATCCATACATGATCTAAAACAAGAGATGCAAGACATCAAAAATGAGCAATTAGAAGCAAGGGAGATGAAGAATAAAGTAGAAAGCTTTAATAGCAGGTTAGACAATGCAGAAGAGAGAATTTCTGGGGTTGAAGATAATTTAGTTGTTATAGAGAAAGAACAGAAAATGAGCCAATCCAAATCTAGGAAATATGAGAGAGCGCTTCAGGAGGTCCAAGATACAATTAGGAAGCCTAATTTAAGGCTAATTGGTATTGAGAAGGGGCTGGAGAAAGAGGTCAATGGTATTGGAAATGTACTTCAGGAAACCATCTCAGAGAACTTCCCAAATATCCAGAAGGGCAGGCCCATCCAGATACAAGAAGCTTTTAGAACCCCAAACAGGCCTGACCAGAAAAGGACATCCCACCGCCACATTATAATCTGAATACGATCAATAGAGACCAAAGAAAGCATCCTAAAAGTAGCCAGGTAGAAGAGAACAATCACCTACAAGCGCAAACCAATCAGAATAACTCCAGACTTCTCAGCAGAGACCATGCAAACAAGAAGAGGTTGGAAGAATATATGTCATGCCCTAAAGTCAAATAACTACCAACCAAGAATACTGTTCCCAGCTAAGATCTCATTTATTACTGAGGGAACAATAAAAACATTCCTTTCCATGGAAAAGCTGCAACATTACATAGCAACCAAACCAACATTACAGTAAATTCTCAAAGATGTTCTACACATAGAAAACAAACACAAATGTAATACAGAGAAAGAAATGGCACCTAAAAATCATACCATCTAAGTACCACAAGAACTGTCCAGCCATAGGCCCTAATGAAAACTTTTAAAAATGGCAGGAACTGATAAATGTTTCTCAATCCTAACTCTCAATATCAATGGACTTAACTCTCCAATTAAACTGCATAGTCTGTCTAGTTGGATCAAAAAGCAAGATCCATCATTCTGCTGTCTTCAAGAGACACATCTTGACCCAAAAAACAAACATTTTTTGAAAGTGAGAGGTTGGAATAAAGTTTATCAAGCTAACGGCCCCCATGAACAGGCTGGAGTTGCCATCCTCATATCAGATAAAATAGACTTCAAACTAAAATTAGTGAGAAAAGACAAAGAAGATTATTACACACTACTAAAGGGATCTTTCCTCCAGGAGGACATAACCGTCCTAAATATCTACACTCCTAATCCCGGAGCACAGAACTTTATCAAGCAAACTTTACTTTCACTGAAACCATGCATAGATCGATTACAGTGATTGTTGGTGAATTTAACACACCACTCTCACCTATGGACAGATCAACCAGGCAAAATCTCAACAGAGAAACCTTAGAATTGAACAACTGTATAGACCAACTAGATCTAACAGACATCTGCAGATTATTCCACCCAGCAACAACACAATATATGTTTTTTTCAGCAGCACATGGAACATTTTCCAAAAGAGACCACATTTTGGGCATAAAACAAACCTGGGCAGATTTAGAAACACTGAAATTATTCCCTGCACTCTCTCAGACCACAAGGGCATCAAATTGGAACTGAACACCCATCTCCACCAATGAAAACCCTGTAACTCATGGAGATTGAACAACACATTGTTGAATCACCAATGGATCATAGAGGAGATCAGAACAGAAATACAACAGTTTATGAAATTTAACAAAAAGGAGCACACAAAATACCAGCTCCTTTGGTAGTACTCAGAGGAAAATTTATAGCTCTGAGTGCATACAATAACAAATTGGAAAAATCACAAACCAACAATTTAATGTTGCACGTTAAGCACCTGGAAGAAGAGTAACAGACCAACCCTAATCCTAGTAGAAGGAAGCAAATTATTAAAATCAAAGCAGAACTAAATGAATTGGAGTCCAAAAAATCAACAAAACAAGGAGTTGGTTATTTGAAAAAAAATTAACAAAATTGACAGACCCTTAGCAAATCTTACCAAAAAAGGGAGCATACCAAATAAACAAAATCACAAATGAGAAAGGTAATATCACGACAGAAATTACCAGGATCCAGAGCATCATGAGGGAATACTTTTCAAACCTTTACGCCAACAAGTTTGAGAATCTAGAAGAAATGGATGAATTTCTAGCCAATATTAACATACCCACACTGAACCAAGAAGACCTAATTCAACTGTACAGACCTATTTCAAGCGCTGAAATACAAATGGCAATAAGAGAACTTCCACCTAAGAAAAGCCCAAGGCCAGATGGATTCACAGCTGAATTCTACAAGGTCTTCAAAGCAGAGCTCACACCAATACTCCTCAAGTTCTTCAACGAAATTGAAATGAAGGTTCTTTACCAATCACATTCTACGAAGCCAGTATAACCCTCATCTCCATATCAGACAGAGATGCATCAAAGAAAGAGAATTTTAGACCCATGTCTTTGATGAATATTGATGCAAAACTTCTCATCAAAATACTGGGCAATCATCTACAACACCTCATCAAAAATTATACACTATGATCAAACAGGATTCATCACAGGGAGGCAAAGCTGGTTCAACATACACAAATCAATTAATATAATTCAACACATCAACAGGAGCAAGACAAAAATCACATGATTGTCTCAATAGATGCAAAAAAGGCATTTGACAAGATCCAACACCCCTTTATGTTAAAAGCTCTGGAGAAACTAGGAATCCAAGGAACATTCCTCAATATAATAAAGGCTGTGTATGACAAACCCACAGCTAGTATTATACTTAATGGTGAAAAGCTAAAGTCATCCCCTCTAAAATCAGGAACGAGACAAGGATGCCCACTCTCTCCACTCCTCTTTAACATAGTATTAGAATTCCTAGCCAATGCAATGAGGCAAGAAGCAAGCATAAAGGGGATCCAAGTAGGGAAAGAGGAAGTAAAACTATCCCTCTTTGCAGATGACATGATTCTGTATTTAAAGAATCCTATAGACTCTACTCCTAAACTCCTCGCGCTGATTCAAAACTTTGGAAAGGTAGCAGGGTATAAAATTAACCCTCAAAAATCAACTGCCTTCCTCTACGCCAACAGTGAGAGTAACGAGGCAACAATCAGGAAGGCAACTCCTTTTGCAATAGCCCCAAAGAAAATAGAGTACCTAGTAATTAGCTTAACTAAGAATGTAAAGGACCTTTTTGATGAAAATTTTAAAACCCTGAAAAAGGAAATTAAAGCAGAACTAAGGAAATGGAAAAACCTCCCATGCTTCTGGATTGGAAGAATCAACATCGTGAAAATGACAATCTTGCCAAGGGCTATCTACAAATTCAACGCAATACCCATCAATATCCCAATGTCATTCTTTAAAGAAATAGAAGAGGGAATTCAAAATTTCATATGGAATAATAAAAGACCCTGTATAGCAAAAACACTTCTTAGCAGAAAGAACAGCAGAAAGAACAGCGCAGGAGGAATTTCAATACCAAACTTTAGACTCTATTACAGAGCAATAATTATCAAAACAGCATGGTACTGGCACAAGAACAGGCCTGAAGACCAATGGAATAGAACTGAGGACCCAGATATTAAACCACAGACCTATGGCCACCTAATCTTTGACAAGGGAGCCAGAAAGATAGAATGGAAGCAAGACATCCTCTTCAACAAGTTGTGCTGGCAGAACTGGTTAAGCACCTGCAGAAAACTAAAGTTGGATCCTTCTTTGTCACCCTGCACTAGAATTAACTGCAAATGGATCAAAGACCTCGAGGTAAAAGCTGACACACTGAAAACTCTACAAGAAGGAATAGGAGATACACTAGGCCACTTTGGCACAGGACGAAACTTTCTTAATAAGGACCAAGAATCACAGCAAATCAGAGAAAGGCTGGATAAGTGGGACTGCATTAAACTGCAGAGCTTTTGTATGGCAAAGGACATAGCAAGTAAATTAGTTAGGAAGCCTACAGAGTGGGAGAAGATCTTCACCAACCATACAACGGACAAAGGCCTCATATCTAAAATATATCAACAGCTCAAAAAATTAAATCACTCCAAAACTAATCTCCAAAGTAACAACCATCCCATTAAAAGATGGGCCAAAGACTTAAAGAGAGTCTTCTCTGAAGAAGAAACAAAAATGGCCTATAGACACATGAAGAAATGCTCAACATCTCTGGTCATAAAAGAAATGCAAATCAAAACAACGCTAAGATTCCACCTCACTCCAGTTAGAATGGCCAGGATCAGGAAAACTAATAACAACAGATACTGGAGGGGATGTGGCCAGGAGGGATCACTACTGCACTGTTTGTGGGAGTGCAAACTCATTGAACCACTATGGAAAGTAGTATGGCAGTGCCTCAAAAGACTAAACATAGAGCTCCCCTATGACCCAAGCAATTCCACTGCTGGGCATTTACCCAATCATCCAGAAACAAGGACATACTAAATCCACTAGCACAGTGATGTTCATTGCAGCACTATTTACCAAAGCAAAGATATGGAACCAACACACATGTCCCTCAGTTGATGAGTGGATCAACAAGATGTGGTATTTATACACAATGGAATTCTATGCTGCTGCCAGAAAGAACGACATCAACCCATTTGTTAGTTTAATTTTGTGGCTTAATCCCATTGGAAACTTCCTTTGTTACTAATATTCTCCATTGTGTAGATTCAACCTAAAGACTAATCACGTATAGTATTTCATTTTAGTGAGTAACCTTTTTCCTAGTGGGTTTAAATTTTTTCAAAAATATTTAGATACTGAATCCATCTTTCTGTTGAGACTAGGTCTCAGTATGTAGCCCAGAATGGTTTTGAACTGGCTACAGAACCCACGTTGCTATTGAATTTATGATCTTACTGTCCCAGACTCATGAGTGCCAACATGACAAGCATGTACATCCATTCTTAATCACTTCATCCCTCATTACTCACATCGTTGCAATTATCCTTATTGTATGTTAGGTTTGCAAGCTGAACTTTGTGTAGCCAGTGAAGCCTGCTCTAAAATTAAAACTTTACTCATTGTCAAGGAAGAGAAACAAACAAGATGAACCAAGAATGTTGGATTCATTGCATAGTAAAAGCAAGAATTCTAGCTTCTTAGAGAGGACATGAAATTAACAGAGAGAAAGTGACAGCAAATTAGAATACAACTGAAAAATTTTTCTAATGTCTACCAACATTTGGCAGTTTTGAGGATTACTGAGTTGACTTCCTCCCCACCTCCTCCTCTTCCTCCTGCTCCTCTCCCCTCACCCCCATTCTGGAGCTTTAACTCAAGGATCTTGTTACTGTTCTTGAGCTTTTGTGCTCTAACACTTGAGTCATAGCTCTATCTCCAGTTTTTTGGTGGATAATTGGAGATAAGAGTCTCATGAACTTTCCTGCCTGGACTGGGTTTGAACTGTGATCTTCCAATCTCAGCCTCCTGTGTAGCTATAATTACATGTGTAAGCCACCAGTGTCCAGACAATTGGCTACAAGTGGCAGGCATATGTGAAAAGATTCTCATATTTATGGCATATTTAAAATTTTATCATTAGTAGTATTATATAATTCTATACTTAAATATTCCAAATATTGTGAAAATCCTCAGTGTAGCACATAATGGATATGAAACAAAAGGTTACTAGTATTACAAAGTTAGACATTTGAGAAAACATGTTCCTGATTTTTAGGAGACTGTAGGATCAGGAAAACATTCTGGTTAGCAATGTTCTCATAATATTATTTATCTACTGAACTAGCTAGTAGCCCCATAAAAGGAATAGATAACTCTCCTACTTTCCTGGGAAAATGAGAAGATAGAAAGTTTACCACACCATTTATCAGTATTGCTGACTACTGAGGTAAGTGCAGAGGAATCTGTTTATATTAGGGAATCTTAAATCAATTCTGATTTATTTTACAGATGAAGTCCTATTATATCTATGTGCACTCTCTTGATTCTCCACCAATCTCCTCATTGTTTAGTCTCACCCATTTACTGTTCTGCTGTTTTTTTTTTCCTGGGTGGAAGCTGATTTTAACCTTGGGTGGTCTGATTCCTAGGATAATATCTCCTCAGTAGCCCCATTTTTCCTTGCTTCTTTTGGCCTGTGGATTTGTTTTTGTGGTAGGGGAGGGTTCTGGTTCACATCCCATCATTCAACAGTTTAGGAGGAGCTTCCCTCGTCTATCTTAATTCCTCTTCTCCAAATTTGGTTGTGGCTTGCTCTGTTCCTACTACTTATCTTTCTCTCCATTCTTCTAACCAAAAGGTTTGAAAAGACAGAGAGGGCAATATTTATGCTTTGCCATAAAAAGGAAATTTTTGCATTTTTTATCCACAGTAGAACTTACTGTTTCAATTCCCTCGCGTTGTCTTTCTTCCCCATTAGACTCTGACCCTGAGGATAGGAGATGGGGTTTCACTGCTTGGCACATAAGTTCTCATTGGGTTAAACATAAATAAACAAATCCATAAAATGTTCACTATCATGTGTCTAAAACTCAATAGTATAGTTTTTTATGTTACCAAAAACCCATTTGTAAATGATATATTGGAATAAAGAACAATGCCTTTCTCAAAGAAGGACAAAACATGGCTTAGTTATATTCCACAGACTTACTTTGGTGCAGAGGGATTTTGTTTTGGGTTACAGAGTTATGCAAAATTTGGACATGTTGCATTGAGTTCTTTCCCTACAATCGCCCACAAGGGTGATTGATCTTGATTTCTATAGTACTTTATGGTTATAAAACAGATGTGCTTAGGTAAATTTCATCAGATTTAAACTTCTAATAAAACTTCAACTTTGAAAATAATCCTATATTCAATTAGTCTGGAGATAAAGTAGGAGTCTAAGCAGACTTGAATGAAGTAAGAGTCTAAGCAGACTTGAATGAAGACCTCAATGGGCACCAAAGAACAAAACTGAAAATCAGCCTGTGCTTTTTGGTTTTTATGATTTAATAAAATCAGTGTTTTATTGCCACTTAGGAAACATACTCATGCTGGATGCAGTGTGGTTCAAGCCTGTAATCACAGCTATTTGGGAGGCAAAAATTAGAGGATCATAGTTCAAGGCTAGCCCAAGCATAAAAATACATAGGACTCCATTTCAACAATTGCTGAGAGAGGCAGTTTCAACTATTATTCCAGTTATGGGGGACTCACAATAGTTGTGTGCTAACATTTACTTCTGTGATGTATCAGATCTCATCTTCTTCTCTGACCAAATTCACTGTAAAGAAAGGGTCTCAGAGTAGAACTCTGCAAGCAGAACAGAATTCCCCATGTTCTGAAGTCCTGGTTTTATCTCTTCATATGTGTAATTGTACACCAAACAAGTTATGATGGATGTTGCCTCTACTACAATATCCCCAAATGCCAAAGTTTCCATTAAAGGAGCAAAGTAAAGTAGATTAATGGTTTCCCTTTTATAATATAGATAAATATACTGAAAATTTTGGATGTAACATATTCTCTATGTTTCTAGTATTAACCTGTGCTTTCCTTAGGAAATGATAGTCATAGGCCTTAAAGTCAGGTCATGGATGTTGTCCCTGAGTTTTTGTGCTCATGACTAGTGCTCTACCTCTTGAGCCAGAGATCCACTTCTGGCTTTTTCTGTACTTAATTGGAGATAAGCATCTCACAGACATTCCACCCTGGGTGTCTTAGAACTGAGATCCTCAGGTTTCAGCCCCCTGAGTCACTAGAATTATAGGTGAGAGCCACTGGCATTTAACGCAGTCCTTTCATTGATCTAAAAAAATGCAGTGGGATGCTAGTGGCTCAGAAGACTGAGGATCTTGGTTAAGTCAGGAAAACCCATGAGATCCTTTTTTTGCCAGTCCTGGGCTTGAGCTCAGGGTATGAACCCTGTCCTTGGACTTTCTCAAGGCTAGAGCTCTACCACTTGAGCCTCAACACCACTTCTGGCTTTTTTCTATGTATGTGGTCCCGAGGAATTGAACCCGGGTTTTCGTGCATGCTAGGCAAGCACTCTACCACTAGGCCAAACTCCTGGCCACCCATGAGATTCTTATCTCCAACAAACTAGTCAGGAAACACCAGAAGTGGCACTGTGGTTCAAGTGGTAGAGTGCTAGCCTTAAGTACAAAAAAGTTCAGGGACAGTGCCCAGGCCCTACATTCAAGTGCCAGGACCAGGAAAATAAAAACCCTGGAAAGAAATAGGATTTTTCTAGAGTACACACAAACACACATGCACACACACACACACACAAACAAACAAACAAATATATATATATATATGTATGTACACCTATACATATATATGTATATACATACACACACACTCTTTGTGTGTTTCTCTTTCTGTCGTGCTCTCTCTCCTCTCTCCCTCTCCCATTTATTTCTCTCTTTCTCCTTCTTGGCTGTGATTATATTCTGTCTGATATTCTGCCTCATACCCAAATCTATGGGTCCATCCAACCTTGGACTACAATCTCTGAAACTGCGAACCATACTGTTTTCCTCCTGTTGAATTGCTTCTCTCCAGTATTATCTACAGTGACAAAAAACTAACAGTGATAATTCCAAAACTGTATGTATATATAAACATTACTACTAATAATTAATTGTACCTATTGAGTATCTCATTAGATGATGATAGAAGTATTTTTTAACCTTTCTAGAAACATTCTTGAATAAAAATTGACCTTTTATGACAAGCACCTCTCAATTGTAAGACAGATGAATCGGTCAGAAATTGACCTTTCTCGCTTATTTGGACATACCTTACAATATAATAATAATGAAGACATTTCTAAGCTGCAAAACCATGAGACCCAATGATATACAAGCGGTGTTTTGCTGATACCCAGGTAGCCCTAGGAATGTTTACTTCCTGCTAACACCTAAGCAAGAAGCTCTGGTATTTACAATTCTCTTCTAGTTTGATGACATCATCTCAAAAGTTCTATCACTAATTTTGAATCACTTCTAATTATACTTTTATTTAAAAAATAAACAAAATTCAGAATAAAATAAACCATCCAAATATAAAAAAGAAATAGGATTTTCCCAATTACTCTAATATGACTAGTACTCCACACACAACATGTCAACTTTGACAAACTTATTTTGATAAATCCTTCAGTGGTGCACTAATTAATTACCCAGGCAATGTGTGTTCTTGTCAGTTCTTTACATAAATCTAAATATACCCTCCCTCCCTCCAAGTCAGGCCACATGCTGGTTGCTTCTGGTTGTAATCCTAGCTACTATGGAGTCTGAGAATGCAAGGAATGCTGTTTGAGGCTAGCCTGGGATGAAAGGTCACAAGACCATTTCTCAATCCATAGTTAGACTCAGTGTCTCACATTTGTCATCCTAGCTATATAGGGGTGATCGAAAGGGCCACAATTCCAGGCCAGCCCAGGTAGAAAAGTCCTCGAGACTCCACTGCAACAGAAAGAAGCTAGATGTGGTGATAGGTTCTTGTTATCTCAACTATGATGGAAAGCTAAAAAAGGCAGATTAAGGTCTAAGGGAATTCCTGGTCAGGACTCGAGATACATATAAAAAAAATTGGTATAAGAAAAAGAGCTAGAGGAATGGTTCAAGTGGTAAAGTGCTTATGTACCAAGTATAAGGCCCGAAGATAAAATCCCAGAAGCATCATCAAAAGGAAAAGATAGCATAGATCAAAAGAAGATTCATTTCTACTAATACTGTGCATTCGGTTTTTCTCTTAACATACTGGTATGGGAACAGCACACTGAGCCTCGGGAGCTCATCACACTAACCTCAAGAGACAGAGAACTTCCTCGCTGCAAATGTAGTTGAAATTAGATCCCAGAATATAGTATTTAAGATTTTTAACATCATTGTTTTAGAGAAGAAATTGACCCAAGGACTTGACCCATAGAGGACAAGAACCATTGTGCTACTAGGTAAACAGAAATGGTAACTCTGACTCTATTTTGTAGAACAAAATGAAATGAATATAAGATAAAGGAAAGACTGGGTTGTACACAAAGAAAGGTATCTCTAAAGAGGACTTGTTTGCCGGGCCCTGGTGGCTCATGTCTGTAATCCAAGCCATTCAGAGGCTAAGATGTGAGGATTACCGTTTGAAACCAGCCTGGGAAGAAAAAAGATTGTTTTATTTCCAATTAACCACTCAAAAACTGGAAGTGGCACTATGGCTCAAGTGATAGAGTGCTAGCCTTAAGCACAAAGAGGCTCAGGGATAATGCCCAGGTACTGAGATCAGGTCCCACAACTGACCAACAACAACAAAAAATGGGTGCTCATTTTTTTCCATTACACTCAGAACTTGTTACATGATATAGAAGAACCTTAACTTTGTAGTTCTAATATAAAAATAACAGCTGTTAATTATTCCTTTTCCCCAGTACCTAGGCTTGAATTCAGGCTCTTGAGCTCTTGTTAAACTTTCCTGTTCACAACTGACACTTTACTACTTGAGCCATGCTTCCTGTCAGTATTTTGTTGATTAATTGGAGATTTAATTTCCCAGGCTTTTCTGCCCCAACTTGCTTCAAATTTTGATCCTCTGTATCTAAGCTTTATGAGTAGCTAGGGCCACAACCATAAGTCACCAACACCTGGCATAACACTTAGTATTTTTATACCTATTTGTTACATTATATTCTTTTTTCCAGTCCTGGGGCTTGAACACAGGGCCTGGACACTGTCTTTGGGCTTTCTCAAGGCTAGTGCTCTACCAGTTGAGCCACAGCACCACTTCTGCCTTTTTCTCCATATGTAGCACCAAGGAATTGAACCCAGAGCTTTGTGCATGCAAGGCAGGCACCCTACCACTAGGGCATGCTCCTAGCCCCCATTATATTCTTTATTATTATATAATATTGTTTGTTATCTATTTGGGATTGTTATCTTTTAGGCCTTTATTTTCCTTTTTATCTGTGCTGACACTGGTGTTGAACTCTGGGACCTCTTGCTTTCACTTGGCTTTTTTGAATCATGGATGGTGTTGTATACTTGAGGCATGCCTCCAGCTCTCACGAATTTGCCTTCCTGATCTGGTGGTTTTGAACCTTGGTTGTTGGATCATAGCCTCCATAATAGCTAGGATTATAAGCCATTAGTACTTGGCTTAAGTCTTCATTTTGGGGAAATTGGGACCAAAAATTAAATTTATTTTTTTAAATAAAGACTTGGGGTTGGGGATTTAGCTCAGTGGAAAATCACTTGCCTGGCAATTGCAAGTTCATTCCACAGTTGTGCAAATAAATACATACATACATAAATACATAAATAAAATGAAGACTTAAGCCAAGTACTTTTTTTTTGTAAGTTGTGCTACTTGAACTCAGGGCCCTGGCACTGTTCCTGAGCTTCTTTGCTTAAGGCTAGCATTTTTTTTATCACTTTGAGCCATGGCACCCCTTCTAGTTTCCTGGAAGTAATTGGAGATGAGTCTCTCAGGGATTTTTCAGGCTGGGCTGTCTTCGAATTGTGATCCTCAGATCTCAGCCTTTTGCTTTATGACTTCTTGGAACGTGTTTGACTGGAGTTAAAGTGCTGATGCATGGAGAAGTAGCCTTCCAGTTGCATTAAATTCTGATGTCCTCAGCTCTACATGATGACAACTAGAATTACTTAGGTCCAAAGACAGTAGGAGCATGTCAGTAACATGCCAGGATATGCTCAGAAGGCTAAGGGAAGGAGTGTATGTTTGGCCACATTTTTTTGGAAAAGTAATAGGCCCAGATGCCTTGATAGATGCATGATCACATAGATCATACATTCTAGAAAGAGCATCAGACCAGATGAACTAGTTTGAAAACAGGTTACTTCTTGTACACTTCTGTAGTAAACATGTTTACTGGTAATACCTTATGCATTCATAATACTTAAGTTGTATTTTGCAATGGAGGCATATGACCAAATTTCATTTGGAAAATATTCTGTAAATACTTCTTTGTGTCATAGGATTGAGAAACTTGAAGACTCAGATAAAGTTACATAAAACTGTTTTAATCTCTGTCATGCTTATAAGTCCCATGCCAAATAAACACATTTTGGGAATATAACATGGGGATGGGTCGAGAGAGGATGTTGAGAAAGTTGAATATAACTTGTCTTTTTTAGTTGAATATTCCTCCAATTGCTTGTTTGAATATATTCTAACATCTCTACCCAGCTTACTTGTTCTTCTGTTACCTGACAAATGGAATTTCCCTTTTCCCTTACCACACCCAGTGAACATTCAGACATCACAAAGATTATAACCAAATCTGTTAATTGTTTGCTATTTTTCTTTAACAATTCAAGACAAGAAACAATTGAAGTGTTTCTGGCAAGCTGATTTTTCTGGTAAATGGCATGGAGAGGAAGCTGGAATGCTGCCATTAGCCCTATAACTTTAATTAAGATTATATAATATGTAAATACAGGAAGACTTGCAAAATATTTTTACAGCTTTCTTGGCTTTCTGGATCACTTTTTTTTTTGTTGTTGAATTCTCTTTATCTCCACTGCTGATTAACTATGGGCATTCTTCTAAAATTCAATATCCTGCTTTCTCTTTTTCCATAAGGACCTATTAGCATTCATTATCTCAGCTGACCCTTTATGTGGTTAAATCACTGCTTTCAACCCTTTGCTATTAACTCTCAATTACTCTATGTTCACTCTCTTTACTTTCCCTTGAGGATACAGGTCAAACGCTTTCCTTAGGTTTGAGTATTCCATTAGACAAAGTTTGGCATAGATCTCAATTCATCCACTATCTTTAATTCATTTAACACTATTACTTCTTCAGTAAGCAGTTGGGACTTAGGAAAAGAATGCCAGGGCTGGCTTTGGACCGCGATCCTCAGACCTCAGCCCCCTGAGTAGCTAGAATTACAGACCTGAGCCACCAGCACTTGTGAGACTCTTTATCTCCAGTTAACCACTGCAGAAGTCAGAAAGGGAGCTGTGGCACAATAAAATAGAGTGCTAACCTTGAGCAAAATAGCTCAGCGACCATGCCCAGGGTCAGAGTCCAAGCCTAAGGACTGAACACAAAAATAAAAGGAAGAAACTTTTCTGTTAAGTGAAGATCATTTCATTAAGTCCTTGCTGTTTAGTGCTCCCAGTGTAGGGTGTATTTGTATGAGTATGGACAGTTATCTGAGTAGAGAATTATAGTAATGTACTGAGTATTATAATATAGTGGCACAGAGATGGCATGTAACCTAGTTAAGCATGATTAGGAATGATTTCCTGAAGGTGCTGTTTGATCAGATGATGATGATGATGATGATGATGATGATGATGATGATGATGATGATGGTTTGGTACTGATCCTATGGCTTCAACTCCTGAGCTTTTTTTGTTCAAAGCTAGCACTCTACCACTTGAACCACAACTATACTTCCTGCATTTTGCTGATTAATTACAAATATGAGTCTCATGGACTTTCTTGCATAGGCTGTCTTTGAACTGTGATATTCAGATCTTAGTCTCCCAAGTTAGCTGGGATTACAGGTGTGAGCCACACAGTACCACATCTGGATTTTTCTGTTGAAGATAGGAGTCGCATGGACTTCCTGCCATGGTGTAGCTTTAAACTGCGATCTCAGCCTCCTGAGTAGCTGGGTATATGAAATTTTTGAAGAAAGAAGAATTAAGTAGACAGAGACTAGGAAGGGTGCTTGTAACATTGCATATATGTGGGTGTATGTGGATAATACATATATGGATAGGATATATAAAGAATATTGTATGTTATGTATGGGTATTATTACATATTTGCTGCTATATAACTTGCAGATTTTCTTATTAAACTGGCATGATCACAAGAGCCTTGGAAAAGAAGCAGAAGTAGAAGTTCATTAGGGCCTAGTCTTGGGTGTCTGATTTCCCAGGTCTACAGTCAATTAGCACGGCTAAAGCAAAAGTAATGGGAGAGATTGCTCAAAATAGACAATGAGTGTGCTTTGAGAAGTAAAAAGACAGAGAAAAGATAAAAACATCATATAAATTAAAGCATTTTGGAATACTTAGAATAGGACCAATCACTCCAAACATCTCAGTAGATCCAGGAGCTATGTTTTTTCCCTTTTGTGAAGGTCCTGGGGCTTGAACTCAGGGCCTGGGTTCTGTCCCTGAGCTTCCACTGTTCAAGGCTAGCACTCTACCACTTAAGACACAGATTCATTTCCAGCTTTTTGGTGGTTAACTGGAGAGAAGCAAGAGTATGTTTTTCTTTTAGGACTTTTTAAAAAATGTATTTCATTGTTGGAGTAACGTATAGAGGGATTAGAATTACATTTGTCAAGTATATTACTTCTTGAACATTGTTACCCATTCTTCATGTTTTTCTTCCATTTTTCCTCCCTCCACCCCTCCCAATCATCTTTTTCTTCCTGTGCCCGGCTGAATATGTAAATTTTTTGGTCTTAACTTCCAGTTTACTAAATATGTTTTATAGCTTCCAGCATACTCCTAAAGCTATACATTTCAGTGTTTCCAAGATTTACTTTTTAAATATTGAGCTAAAATCTGATACTTCATAATGATGACATTGACTTTTTTTAAAAAAAGAAAGAACAAATTATTGGTTAGTCTTGATAGGTAGTAAAGAGTAAGAGAATAATACAATAGATGATATCAAAGCTATGAACCTGGGACTGGGAGTTTGGCCTAGTGGTAGAATGCTTTCCTAGCATGCACTAAGACCTGGGGTCAATCCCTTGGTACCATATTCATAGAAAAAGCTGGAAGTGATGCTGTGGCTCAAGTGGTAGAATTCTAACCTTGAGAAAGCCCAAGGACAGTGCTCAGGCCCTGAGTTTAAGCTTCAGGACTGGCAAAAAAAGCTATGAACCTTCCAGGTCTAGTGGCTCACACCTGCAGTCTAAGTTACTTGGAAAGCAAAGACAGGAGGGGTACAATTTAAAGATAGCCTAGCATCCCCCCTCAAATTGGTGAGAATTTATGTTAAGGAACAAACTGGATCTGAGGGTTTATGTCTACCATCTAGTTATTTGACAGGCAGGGGTAGGAGGATTAAGATGTGAGGAAAATATCTTTTCTATCAAAGTAGTTTGCTTCCTTTCTGTTAATCTGGAGAGAATTTTTCTTCTGAAGGGCTCCTCCTTTGGCTAGGTGGCTTGTCCCTTGTTAATTACATTAGCTACATACATCTTGATCCCTTTGGGGATTCTCTTTCCATCTTCTGGGCTCCTGCTCTTTTTGAGTTGTGTGTCTGTACAATGGTCCTAATGCTCAGCTTGTACTTTGTTCTTATCACACTGCCATCTCCCAAGTGTGTTTTTGCTTTAAAAGGAGAGACAAAGATCCTAATAACAGGAAGAAAATTCCTATGCTTCATGCATTGAGCAGATGTCTCTTCCCCCATGGGGCTCTCTTTTCTCTATATTCAGCCTTCTAACGGTTCCAGACATCACATTTCATAGCCTTCAAGCAGGCCTTAAGCAAAGTCTTAACCTTTTTGTGTGCTATTTTACTTACCTTTTCTATGAATAATGGTCAATATCTGCATTCCCCACTGATGAATGGTTCTCCATTCTGAGCATCCATCACTTCGTGAAACCTTAGTCACTGAGGAAGAGTAAGATGTATTTAACAGGCTGAAGGCCTATCACTTGTCAGGCCTGAAATGAAAACTGCTCCTTTTTATTCATTTAAGGTGAACTCTGTTGTATAGCGTGACAAAAAAAAAAGAACAGACAATCTCTTGCACATGCCATCTCAAAACATTTCTGCTCAAACAAAAGAAAACTGGCTTGGAGTTTAGTAAGTTCTATTGGGCTAAGGTCAGCTATGGGTCTTACAGAGTCTTAGATCCTGGAAAGGAAAAGGAAGAACAGTGTTGAAAATAACAATCACCATTTAATTATGAAGAGAAGCCTCTTCCTCTTTGGCTGAAACTTCAGCTTTGACAATTTAGAAAAAACAACCAGAACATATTAAATATATTTTAAAGAAAGCTTCAATCAGATGCAAGACATGGCTTCCCCTCTCCCACTCTATCTCCCTCCCTCTCCTCTCTCCCTCTTCCTCTCCCCCTCCCCCTCCTTCTCCCTGTCCCCTGCCTCTCCTTCTCCCTCTTCTCCTTCTCCCTTTCCCCCTTTCCCACTCTCCCTCTCCCCCTCCATCTTCCTCTCCCCCCTCTCTTTGTGTGTGACTATGGACCAGAAAAGTATCTCTGTTTTCAGAAACCAGACAATCTCCCCTCTCCTTTCCCTTCCCTCCTCATCTTTTCCTTTTCCTTTCTTTCTTCTTTCTCTCTCCTAACCAGTTACCTTGAAAGTAGTCAGCTCTGTTTACAACAGGACTTCATAGATTATAAGAAATCTAACTTCTTAGCTGGATGCCAGTGGCTCATACCTGTAATTCTAGCTATGCAGATCCTGGGAAGGAAAGTCTGTGAGACTCTTATTTCAAACAAGCTACTCAAAAAAGGCCAGCAGTGGCACTATGGTTCAAGTGGTAGAGCGTTAGTCTTGAGCAAAGGAAGCTCAAGAACAACACCCAGGATCTGAGTTCAAGCTCCAGGCCTTGTCCTCCCCCCTAAAGAAATGTAAGTTCTATTAACACATTTAAAATAAATTTCTACTGGGCACTGGTGGGTCATGCTTGTAATCCTAGCTGAGATCTAAGGATTGAGGTTTGAAGATAGCCTGTCAGAAAAGTCTGTGAGATGCTATATTTCTAATTAGCTAACAAAAAGTCAAAGTGAAGGTATAGATCAAGTGATAGAGTGGCAGACTTGAGTGAAAAGCAAAAATGTGAGGCCCTGAGTTCAAGCCAGCATGCATGCACACGGATGTGCACACATGTACACACACAAATTTCCTCAAACGTTTTCATGTAAACACCAAGTGCCACAATGCTCACAAAATACTTTAGATATAATTCATCTTTTCCTTAGCTTATCTTGTATAAGTCATAAAATATGGCTGAACTTGTGTCACTTATTGACGTTTTTATTTTTTTTCTGCTAGCCCTAGGCATTGAACTCAGGGCCTGGGTGATTTTCCTGAGCTTTTGTGCCCAATGTTAGCACTCTACACCTGAGCCACAGCTCCCCTTCTGGTGGTAGCTAATTGGAGTCTCACTGGTTTTCCTGCCTGGGCTGGCTTTGAACCATAACCCTCAGATCTCAGCCTCCTGAGTAGCTATGATTTACAGGTGTGAGCCACTGGTGCCCGGCAAAAGGTGACAATTCCAAAGAATACAAAGGTAGATGGAATACTTATATTTTCATGGGGTACCTGAAAGACTACAAAGGCATAAAATATATTAGGACTTCTTGAAATTTTCTACCAGTAATAAGCAGGAATCAATACGGTTTCTGTCATCAAATACAGAATGGGGCAACTTAGGAGAAATGAAAAAGCAGCCACGAGGAATGAGTTGCTCAGATTAGGAAGTAGAGACAGCTACCTCATTACATTCTTAGGTCTGAAAACACAGATTCCTAGGCAACCTTCAAGTTTGAATTAGAGAACAAATTGCCAAACACAGAAAAAAATGTATTGGTATTATCAGGACAGTTATTGGCATTGCAATAAACACAAGGGCAGGCTGCTGAGTGGAACCGTTTATTTGTTCTTAAAATAATAGATACTTAGGTACATTATTTATTGATTGATTCATTCACTAATTACCTAGGGTAATTCAAATGACAAGGAAAAAGTGGCCATAATAGTCATTTACAACCTTGAACTTGTGACCCTTACTTTAAGCAATCCCTAAGAATGACAGCTGCAAGATGGGAGACTAGAAAACTCCACCTCCTAATTCTGTGACAGAAACTCCAAATAAACAACTAGAAAGTAAGCTGAAGAGTTCTATATGAGCTGTGGAAATCACCCAAAGATAGATGGAAACCAAGCAAATTCTGATTAAACAGCAACATACTTATTTAAACAGTAAGATATTTTGTGGAATTTATCTTACTTTCCCTCACCTATGGTCTCTATCCTGATACAGAAAAAGTAGCAATCCAATCCTTGGCTGTCTCACCTGTTTGGCAGAGCAGAGTAGACCAAATTTACAACTTTCTAAACTGCCTGTGTGCTGACAAAGATTTTGGTCTTTGTGGAAGTTAACTCAGAAAACAGAAGATATCTTAGGACCAATAAAAATGAAACCGTAATTTATCAAAAATTAATGAGAGATGGTGAAAGCAGTGCTAAAAGAGAAATTTATTGCTGTAAATGTTTAAGAGAGAATGATCACACATCAAGAATTCAGTTTTGTGCCTTATCAAATGTGAGTAAGAACAAAGCAAACCCAAAGCTAGCTGAAGGAAGGAAGTACTAAAGATTACAATGATAAGCAAAACAGAATCATGAAAAACAATAGAGGAAATACATTAATATCAACAAAATTAACAGACCTTTAGGTAGACTGATGAAGGAAACACAGAGAAAACTAAAATAACTAAAAATCACACATTAAAGAAGAGATTATTGACTCTATAAAAATAAAAAGGAATGCAGATGGGTGCTCATGGCTCATGTCTGTAAACCTAGCTACTCAGGAGGCTGAGCTCTGAGGATCTTGGTGTAAAACCATCCCCATCAAAAAAGTCCTAGACACTGTTATCTCCAATTAACTAGCAAAAAGATGGATGTGGATGTGTAGCACATTTGGTAGAACACCAGCCATGGAGAAAGTGTGCCAAACTCTGTGTTCAACCCCAAATACTAGTACAAAAATAAACAAACAAAAAAGATTATATGAGAATAACAGGATAATTGTTTAAAAACAAATTGGATAACCTAGAAGAAATCTTAGGCAAAATTCAAGAATTGCTCAACCCCCTTGAACTGGATCATGAAGAAATGAAAAATGTAAACTGTGGTAGCAAAAAGATTAAATCAGTAATCAAAAACTTCACAACAAACAAAACCATAGGATCACATGGGTTTATGAGTGAATTTTGTCAAACACTTAAAAGAGAATTAGTACCAGTTCTCAAGTTCTTTCAAAAAATTAGCATTGGTAGAAAGACTTTCAAACTTGTGTTATGAGGCCAGCATTACCACTGTACAAACAGGAAACAAGACACTATAAGAACAAAATTAACCAAGGGATGCACATCTCTATAGTGATGCATAAATCCTCACCAAAATATTACTAAATAGAACTTAACAGCATACTAGAAAGATTATATACCATATGAACAGGAAGAATTTATTCCTGGGTAGTTCAACATATGAAAGTCACTAAGTGTGATATACCCTACTAACAAAATAAAACAAAAGAACTGACGTCAGAGGATTTAACAATTTTTTTTTTGCCAGTCCTGGGCTTGAGCTCAGGGCCTGAGCACTGTCCTTGGACTTTCTCAAGGCTAGAGCTCTACCACCTGAGCCTCAGCACCACTTCTGGCTTTTTTCTATGTATGTGGTACCGAGGAATCGAACCAGGGTCTTCATGCATGCTAAGCAAGCACTTTAACCACTAGGCCAAACTCCCGGCCCCAAGGATTTAACAATTTTTAATTATTTAAATATCTAGTAAAATGCAAATCCTTATTATTTTCATTTTCATCCCATTTTCCCACTGCATACTTATTCTAGAGTCTTCCAAAGCTAGGCAAGGACATTTTAGAAAGGATCAAAAACAAATGGGAGCCAGCAATCGTGGCTCATGACTGTAATCCTAATTATTCAGGAGGCTAAGATGGGAGGATCTCGATTTGAGGCCAGTTCAGGCAATCCACGAGATACTCATCTCCAATTAATCACCCCAAAGTTGGAAGTGGGGCTGTAGCTCAAGTGGTATAGTGCTAATTTTGAGCACAAAAGCTCAAGGACAGTGCTCAGGTAATGAGTTCAAGTTTCAGGATAACCCCAAAAAAGCATAAAATGAATGATAATCATTTTCTTCTTGTTCCATCCTCAATGACAATAATTTCTCAACAAAATGACCTAAAATTCAATTTCTTTCTAAAAGTTAGTCTTGGCATTGTACCTTTAATTAAAAAATGCCATCAGTTAGAGCAATTTGGAAAGAATAAACCAGAGATTGATGTAGAAGAAATAGTAAGTTCAAAGCATGATCTTAGAGAGATGATCTATTTACATGGCATTCCTGATAGACAGGTAGGGATTACTATTGCAATAATTCATTCTCAAGTGAGCATTGGAAAACCTCCCGAGGTCTGCAATGGCTATAATAAAATGTATTCATTTTTCCTAGATACATAAGGCCATATAGAATGATACTAAATGAAAGGACCTCCAGGATATAGAAACAAAAGCCATATAATGAGTGATTGTTGTCCTTAATGTACTATGTTATCTCTCATCTCTTTTGCTGTCCCTTGGTTATCTCATATTGTTACAGCATTTCACCTTGTTAGCTGATATATTGTATTTATGCTTATTTAGTTATTTGAAATAGGATAGGGAAGGGGGAGAAAATAAGATGATGGGTGGGAGTGGGAGGAAGGAAATGGGGACCAAGTCATGAGAAAGGGTATCAATGTATGTGAAGTAATGCACCTTCTATCTGGCAAATATCATGTAACCCTTCTATTAATTACAATAAAAATATATGGAAAAATTAACCTTTATTATTGACTCATTTGGCCTTGCTTACTAGGAAAAGGGTTTGCATTTCAAAAATGTAGAGTTCCCCAAAGGGAGCAGTAGTGAAAAAGCTCCCAGATTTAAGAAAAATTAGTATCACTATACACTGTATGAAGGAAATCAGATGACTCGCAGCATTTTAAAGTAGTGTTCATGGGCAATGATGGACAAATTACATGATTTATATTCATTAAATTCACTATATTGCAGTGCTGTGGGACAAATGTGGCTTTCTCATTGCTGCCTTGTGCTCTCTTTATGAGTAAAAATGACACATTTGCTGAGGAGTTCAGCCTGCCATTGCAGGTTCTGGTCTTTTGTGAGAGAAAATGTATAAGAGATATAGGTTTACACATACCTATACTCAATTTATATATGACAAAGGACCCAGAGATATACAGTGAAATAAACACAGCCTCTTCAATTACTGGTGGTGGGAAAACTGGGCAGCCACATGCAGAAAACTAAAAATTGTTGCCATGCACGAACATTAATTCAAAATGGATCAACGACCTCAATATCAAACCTGAAACTCTGAAACTGCTACACGACAGGGTAGGAGAGACACTGGAACTCATAGGCACAGGCAAAAACTTCTTGAACAAAAACTTCCTGAACGGAGTCCCAGGGTCAAAACAGATTGGAGAGAGACTCGACAAATGGGACTGCCTAAAAATGAAAACTTTCTGCACAGACAAACATGTAGCTACTAAAGTAGAAAGACAGCTAACCAACTGGGAAAATATATTTACCAATAATACTCCAGACAAATGCTTAATATCCAATATCTACAGGGAATTCAAGAAACGAATCCTCCCAAACCCAACAAATCAATTGCTAAATGGGCAAGGGAACTGAAGAAAGACTTATCAAAAGAAGAGGTTAAAATGGCGGAAAAGCATATGAGAAAATGTTCATTATCCATGGTCAAAAAGGAAATACAAATAAAAACAACCCCAAGATACCACCTTATCCCTATCAGAATGGCCAATATTCTGAACTCAGATAACGAAAAATGCTGACAGGGATGTGGAGAAAAAGGAATCCTACTGCACTGCTGGTGGGAATGTAAACCACTCTGGAAGGCAGTTTGAAGGTTCCTGAAAAAAACTAAAAATAGACCTTTCCTATGACCCAGACATTCCACTCCTGGGCATCTACCCTGAGCATCATAACCCAGGATATAAGGACACCTGCTCAGCCATGTTCATTGCTGCACTATTCACAATAGCCAAATGATGGAAACAACCCAGATGCCCTACTGCATATGAATGAATACAAAAAATGTGGTACATATATACAGTGGAATTCTACATAGCCACCAGACAAGATAAAATAATGGCATTCTCTGGGAAGTGGATGAAACTAGAGCAAATCATGTTGAGTGAGATAAGTCAAGACCAAAGAAACAAAAGGTGCATGGTTTCCTTGATATATGGATATTAGATTCAAACAGCACAAGAGCAATGACTCAATACTTGGGTACTCAAGGTCATTGGCATGAATTTAGAGATAGAAATATAACTATATAGACATACATATCTATATATGTATATGTCTATATTCTATAGACATATTGATATTATATAGATGTGTATCTATGACATATAAACTCTCAGCTTATTTTCAATTTTGTCCTTAAATTTATGTGCCAGTGATTGCATATAGAGATTCCATTCTTGAATACTTGTTTGTTAAACTTGACATTTGAAATATGATGTAAAAAATGATTGTTAATTATTTACCATAGGAAAGATACAGAACCAACCCAGATGCCCCTCAGTAGATGACTGGATCAACAAGATGTGGTATTTATACACAATGGAATTCTTTTTTTCATATATTTTTATTGTAATTAATAGAAGGGTTACATTATATTCACCAGTACACAATGGAATTCTATGCCGTCATCAGAAAGAATGACAACACCCCATTTGTAAGGAAATGGAAAGACTTGGAAAAAATCATATTAAGTGAAGTAAGCCAGACTCAAAGGAACATAGGCTCAATGGTTTCCCTCATTTGTCATAATTAGTATAAATTTTGGACTCTCCTAGCAGAGGATTACAATAGGGAAAAACTTAGATACATAAGGCCATATAGGATGAAGCTAAAATGAAAGGATCTCCAGGATATGGAAACAAGAACTTTATATCATGTGATTATTGTTCTTAATGTACTATGTTATTTCTTATCTCTTTTGTTGTCCCTTTGTTATTTCATATTGTTATAGTATCTTACCTTGTTATCTGGTATTGCTGGGCACCAGTTTGAAATAGGATAGGGAACGGGGTGGAGGGAGGAAAATGGGGACAAAAACATGAGAAGGGGTATAAATGTGTATGAAGTAATGCACCTTCTATCTGATGAATATAACTGTAATCCTTCTATTAATTACAATAAAAATCAGTGTTAATAAAATTTTTTAATAAAAAAAGAAGTAAGGTGCCCACTACCTGATGAATGTAATTGTAACCTGGGCAATCCAATTTATGGGGATTGGGTCATTTTTCTCTTAGGCAGTTGTCCACAGAGGGAACTGTGGCTCAAGTGAAAGTGCTAGCCTTGAGCCAGAAATCTCAGGGACAGTGCCCAGGCTGTGAGTTCAAGCTCCAGTACCCCCTTACCCCCTACAAATGGACGTTATCAAGCTTCATCATTTCAAACAAGTCCTCTGATACTGATGCTACTGGCCTTAAGAACCAGTTTTGCATATGAACGTCTAGCATCTTCCTATAGACATGGCCTTATGTTTCTATTACTCTGTATTGACTTGTAAGTAAATTGCCCTTACATAAACCTTTACAGGTCTAAATAACATGAAGTAGCATTATCTTAGTGACATGGAGGAGGGCAGGTCATTTCCCAAATAATTCATGCCTGAAATATAATTCTCATGAATCACCTCTCATCATCTCTCAAAGTTACTACCAGGAAAAGAGAAACTTGCACCTGTCAGGAATCACTGAAAAAAAAGTTCATGGGGGCCAGGAGTTTGGCCTAGTGGTAGAGTGCTTGCCTATCATACATGAAGACCCAGGTTCGATTCCTAAGTACCACATACATAGATCATTGCAGGAAGTGGTGCTGTGGCTCAAGTGGTAGAGCTCTAGCCTTGAGAAAAGCCCAAGGACAGCGTTCAGGCCCAGAGCTCAAGCTCCCACTGACAAAAAAGGCAGCTCTTTATTTCAGGGGCAGGGAGTTTAGCCTAGTGTTGGAGTGCTTGCCTAGCATTCACAAAGACCCAGGTTTGATTACTTGCTACCACGTACATAAGAAAAAAAAAAGCCAGAAATGTTGCTGTGGCTGAAGTGGTAGAGCTCTAGCCTTGAGAAAGCCTAAGGACAGTGCCAAGGCCATGAGTTCAAGGCCCAGGACTGGCATAAAAGTTCAATAATGGAGCTTTCGGTTTACCTGTTTCTTCAACAAAGCAGTTGCAACTGGATGAGTTTCACTTAGATTAATCTTCCTAAAAATACTTCTGCTCGTAATACTATGTGATTCAAAATTCTTCCATTTCTTCCAGTTACCCACAGAATGAAATTCTGATTCCTTAGCCTACTCTTGCTTCAGAGCTGCCATGCTTGGAATGGTGGCCTTTTCCCTGCATATTTTTCACCTTCATCTCTAGTCCTCCCTTTTATAAATATTGTGCCACTTGTTAGTTAGTGAATTCTACCTAAATCTTCCTAATTTGGTGTGAAATTTATTTTGGCATTCTGTTCATATCTACAAAGTGAGAGGTCACCTATTTGTTAAGGTCTGTTGTAGAGCTGGGCACAGTTGTGTCTACATGTGATCCCAGATACTCAGGAGGCTGAGGAGGGGAGATGGTTTAAACCCAGGAATTTAAGGATAACCTGGGTACCACAATGAGATTCCATGTTAATAAAAAGACCTGTATTTTTTAGGCTAAATATGGTCACAGTTAACAATGTTCAATGGACATTGAGGAAACATGAGATAGGTGGGGTTTGGATAAATTGGTGATGTGGAAATGCATTGTACACATAAATGGGCATGTTAAATTGAAATCCCTTTGTATAATTGCTTAAAGAGCATGCTGAGAGGGAGGGAGGGAGGGAGAAAGCAGGGGAGAGAAGAATCTTGTATATATAAAAAATCCCATTTAAGGTAGTTTGTTTTCTGACTCCTTAACCAGCCTCAACCATTATGCAATCTCTTCTGAATTCTCCCTCTCATCATTTTGTTTGCATCTCTATCCTATGTGCTAAGATTTGAAGACTTCAAAAAAAAGATGCCACCTTTAAGCTTGAATTTCTTCCATAAGCACCCCCAGTGGCACTGAACACTACTCTTCCCTGGAATTCTCTTGTCATGTTTAAACACAGTTAAAAGGATATCTTTCAGTTTTGGGCTTGTTTACTATGAAGGAATAAAGGTTTCATCTCCTCCAAGGAAGAATAGATGGACTATCATGAATGATTTTCTTAATTTAGATTAGCATTTAGGCTCTAAAATAGTACAACAACCAAGACTTCTATTTACCCCATATTTGTAGAGTACCTAATTACTTAGTGCCCTCACTGATAGTCCCAGTTGCAGTGGCAAAAAACACAGTAAACCAACAGCTCTTTTCTTTCAAACTAAATGCTAATATATTGTCACTCAGCAATTTTTCTGCAAGAAGACATTAAGCAGTGTAAATTGCATTCAAATAAGATTTAAGGTAGTCAATAATAGATATTCTCTATGAAAAGTATACACTATTGGGCCAGGAGTGTGGCCTAGTGGTAGAATGCTTTCCTAGCATGCATCAAGCCTTGGGTTTGATTCCTTGGAACCACATATAGAGAAAAGGCCAGAAGTGATGCTGTGGCTCAAGGGTAGAGTGCTAGCCTTAAGAAAGCCACAGGATAGTACCCAAGCCTTGAGTTCAAGCACCAGGACCGGCAAGAAATATCCACTATTCTGGTAGATGTACTAAATGAAAGTGTATCAAGGGGTTGGAGGTATAGCTCTGTGATAGAGAACTTGTTTAGCATGCACAAAGCCTTGGAATCAACTACTCCCCCTCCCATCGAAGTCTATCAGTTAACTAATCAGATGGTTTGAAAAAGGCTTCTCCTGTTCCTCTTTTTTCATACATTTTTATTGTAATTAATAATAGGGTTACATGATATTTGCCAGATAGATGGTTCCTCTTTAACTGATCATATTTATGGTAGTTTTTCTTTCACCAGGTCCATCTTTGGTTTACTATCCTGAGGAAGTGAAACATTTTCAAGCAGTGATGGAGGCTACCCTAAAGGAAAATCTTTCTGGTGGAAGGAAGTTAGAATAAGGAAGAACATTTGAAAGATATGGAAAGACACATTTTTATAGCTGTATTTAAGATTTTGCCACTTGCAGAGAAGACAGACTTATAGTTGCAGTGGAACTTATGTCATCCAATCCTACTCTCTAGTAATGGTCTATAAACTCTATGTGTAAAGCTCCACACAAATGCATATCTAGACATTAATTGATCTTTTCCGTGTCATTTTACAGACAATGCTAATTACTAAAAAGATCTATCCGTGTGTGTGTGTGTGTGTGTGTGTGTGTGTGTGTGTGTGTGTGTGATCACTTAGGGGTTTGAACTAATGGCTTGGGTATTGTCCTTGAGCTTTTTCTTTCTTTTTTTTTCCTCAAGGCTAAGGCGTTGTCACTTGAGCCATGGCTCCATTACCAGCTTTTTTTTTTGGTGGTTAACTGGAGATAAAATCCTCATGGACTTTGTTGCCCAGGCTGGCTTCAAATCTCGGACCTCACATCACAGCCTCCTGAGTAGGTAAGATTGCAGGTGTGAACAACTGGTGCCTGGTTGAGATTTTAAAATTTTATTGTGTGGTAAAATATATGGAACAGATTATCTGTTTTAACCATTTTAAATGGTATAAGTTCAGTAACATTAAGTGCATTCTCTGCTGTGCAAACATCATTGTCTCTGTCTCTATCTTTTTTATTTTTGTTCTGGTTCTGGGGTTTGAACTGGCACGCTACCTCTTGAGCCACACCTCCACTTCTGGCTGTTTTCTGATTACTTGGAGATGAGTCTTTCAGTTTTATCTGCCCTGGCTTCCTTCAAACCATGATTCTCATGTATCAGCCTTCTGAGTACTTTAGGTTTACAGGCATGAGACACTGGTACATGGTTGTACTTTTCACTTTTGATGACCATTTCATTCGCCTATTTTAGCTTCTTTTGCTTCCAAAATAGCTTCTGATTATAACAAATTATCTTAATTTGCTTTTTTGCTAGTCCTGGGGCTTGAACTCAGAGCCTGGATGCTATACCTGAGCTACTTTTTTTTCCTCAAGGCTAACATTCTACACTTGAGCCACAGCCACTTCCAGCTTTTTCTGTTTATGTGGTACTTAAGATTCAAACTCAGGGCTTCATACATGCTAGGCAAGTGCTCTACCACTAAGCCACATTCCCAGGTCCTATAACAAATTATTTTTAATTGAAAACAATCTAACATGATGCTCAAGACATGAAAGAAAATTAAGAAATTAGCATGAGTAACCATAACCTACTAAGAATGCTTCATACATTATTCCTTCCTACATTTAAACTTTCAGCTGAGCACTGGTAGCTCACATCTATAATCCTGGCTAACTGGAAGGCTGAGATGTGAGAATACTACCTCCTTCACTGCAGTTATTTAGTGCATTTAGTTATACTAAAAGGAGGAACTGTGCTCTCTCATCAGATTTCTTTAGTTCAATTTGCTGGACCTGCAGAGAAAGCGCACTGGGGGATCTACCCATGCTTCCATGGGGCCATCCCCTCTGTACCTGGGGTTTCCAAATGTATGTTTCATCTTTTGCTTTGAATTTAACTGTTTAAGATACTTTCTCCTTTACACTAACTGTTTTTATTGCTTTGGACAACTGTACTGTTAAACATTTCCTACTGCATTGCTTCAGCAAATGTCTTAGAAAGGGCCCTAGGATCTGAGCAAGCACATTGACTGGTCATTCCCATAGAACTTTGAAACAGGGCATGGATGACATATATATGCAGATGGTGCATTTAATATTTTTTTTGTCAATCATAGGGCTTGAACTCTGGGCCTCGGTACTGTCCCTTAATTTTTTTTTCTCAAGGCTAGCTAGCATCCTATCACTTTGAATGGAGGTTCCATTTCCAGTTTTTAAGTGGTTACTTGGAAAGAGGAGTCTAATGCCCTGGCTGCCTTTGAGCCATGATCCACAGATCTCAGACTCCTGAGTAGCTTCGATTATAGATATGAACCACCAGTACTGGCTACTTTTTTCTATATATTTTTATTGTAATTAATAGAAGGGTTACATTATATTCACCAGATAGAAGGTGCATTACTTCACATACATTGATACCCTTTCTCATGTCTTGGTCCCCATTTCCCTTCCCCCACCCCCACCCCTCATCTTGTTTTCCTCCCTTCGCTATCCAATTTCAAATAACCAAATACACATATACCAATATATCCGATAACAAAGTGACATACTGTAACAATATGAGATAACCAAGGGATAACAAAAGAGATGAGAGATAGCATAGTACCTTAAGAACAACAATCATTCATCATATGGCTTATGTTTCTATATCCTAGAGATCCTTTCATTTAGCGTCCTACTATATGGCCTTTTGTATCAAGGTTTTGCTCTATTGCAAATCTCTGCTATGAGAGCCCAAGGTTTCTACTGATTATGACAAATGAGGGAAACCATTGAGCCTATCTTCCTTTGAGTCTGGCTTACTTCACTTAATATGATTTTTTTCCAAGTCCTTCCATTTCCTTACAAATGGGGCGATATCATTCTTTCTAACAGCAGCATAGAATTCCATTGTGTATAAATACCACATCTTATTGATCCACTCATCAACTGAGGGGCATCTGGGTTGGTTCTATATCTTTGCTATGGTAAATAGTGCTGCGATGAACATTGTGCTAGTGGCTTTAGTATGCCCTTGTTTCTGGACGATTGGGTAAATGCCAAGTAGTGGAATTGCTAGGTCATAGGGGAGCTCTATGTTTAATCTTTTGAGGGACTGTCCTGCTGCTTTCCATAGTGGTTGAACGAGTTTGCACTCCCACCAACATAGTGGTAGTGATCCCTCCTGGCCACATCCCCTCCAGCATCTGTTGTTATTAGTTTTCTTGATCCTGGCAAATTCTAACTGGAGTGAGGTGGAATCTTAGAGTTGTTTTGATTTACAATTCTTTTATGGCCAGAGATGTTGAGCATTTCTTCATGTGCCTACATATATGCCATTTTTATTTCTTCTTCAGAGAAGACTCTCTTTAAATCTTTGGCTCATCTTTTAATGGGATGGTTGTTTCTTTGGAGATTAGTTTTGGAGTGATTCAATTTTTTGAGCTGTTGATATATTTTAGATATGAGGCCTTTGTCAGTACTGGCTACTTTTGAGAACTTTTTTTTGCCAGTCCTGGGGCATGAACTTGGAGCGTGAGTACTGTTCTTGGACTTTCTGAAGGCTAGAGCTCTACCACTTGAACCACAGCACCACTTCTCTCTGTTTCTTTGTATGTGGAATAGAGAAATCGAACCCAGGTCTTCATGCATGATAGGCCAGCACTCTGCCACCAGGCCAAACTCTCAGACCTTGCTTTTGAGAACTTCAAATGCTATTTTACTGTCTTCATAAGCTGCATGATTCATCTACCATGATTGGTGTTTTTCAGTTTCTGTAGAACTGGGAAGAAAGAAATGTGAATAGAAGTTTAAATGCCACAAATCTCTCTGTTCTTTAGAAGATTTATCTACTGTTTCTTAGATTGTTTTACTGAATTTCTAAATAAGTTAATTTTGAAACGATTGCCAGTGTTCTTGGTGCTTTTTTGGAGGAGAGAATTTTTGTTCTAACTTATCTCATTATTACACAACGCAGAGTACTAACCATTATACGATTACGGCTTGCCACGGCAGGGCCAGCCTATCTCATTATTACAAAATTCAGTTTCCTTTGCAATATTTACACTTTCCAACATCATGTTCCCAGTCCCACCCCACTGTCAAAAGAAAGCTATCACTGGATGCTGGTGGGTCACATCTATCCTAGGTACTCAAGAGATAAAATCTGAGGACTCATCTTTTGAAGTCATCCTGGGCAGAGAAATCCAAGAGACTTTTATCTTCAATAAAGTGGTAAAAGTACAGGCTGAAGGCATAGTGCAAGTGGTACAGAACCAGCCATAAGCAAGAAAGCTGCAAAAGTTTAGGTCCTCAGTTCAAGCCCTTTACTTGATCAAAGACTGAATTGACACCACTTATGAATGAACTCATTTGATTTAGTGCATTTTATGTTTGGGGATATAGTAAAATTATTTCCATGCATTGAGTAAATAAAACCATTATTCACTATAATCAGTTTTCCAATAAGGGGATTAACTATAAATTTTGTTACTAGAATTAATAGATTGAATGGTGCTAAGAAGTGAAACCCAACACTATAAATGACAACTATCTTGGAGTCTAGGAGAAAAATGATCAGATTTATTTGTTTATATGGTAGTTCTCTCATAGCTTTCTCTTTTCCTAGAATCTCTATGTGCTCTTGGCCACAATCTTGTTCAAAATCCACTTCCCCAAGAAATGGAAAGACTTGGAAAAAAATCGTATTAAGTGTAGTAAGCCAGACCAAAGGAACATAGGCTCAATGGTTTCCCTCATTTGTCATAATTAGTAGAAACCTAGGATTCTCCTAGCAGAGGATAACAATAGCTCAAAACCTAGATACATAAGTCCATATAGATTGAGGCTAAGTAAAGGATCTCTAGGATATGGAAACAAGAGCTTTATCTTGTGTGATTGTTAGTAATGTACTATGTTATTTCTCTTTTCTTTGGTTGCCCTTTGATTAATCACATATTGTTACAGTATCTGACTTTGTTATCTGGAATATTGTATATATGTTTATTTATTTATTTGGAATAGGAAAGGGAAGGGGGAAAAAGAAAATGATTGAGAGGGGGTGGGCAGAGGGAAATGGGGATAAAAACACGAGAAGAGGTATCAGTGTGTGAGAAGTAATGCACCTTCTATCTGGCGAATATAACTGTGACCCCTGTGTACATTACAAAAAAAACCCACTTCCACAAGACGTTTCCTTCTTCAAAGTGTTTGTATTGCCAAGCTATATTGTAATTCTGAAGCATATCAGTTATTTTTCCATTAATGATATGTGCTGGGAACCAATAGAAGTAAATTCCACAATTTCTTGTCTTCCTGCTTAAGCTTGCCCTTCTTATTTTCTGATACACCCTATGTGCAGCAAAGAGCTGCCAGGTCTAAGAGCTCTGCATGCTTACACAACCCCCACCATCATGCCTTTCTGTAAGGCAGGCACCACTTGTCAGTTCACGTTTCTAGAAATGACTTGTTCAGAGAAATTGGCCACATATCTTTCTTCTGTGAAGAAACTTTAGCCAGTAGTTGATGAGAACATTTGGTAGGCACAAAAGTTTGCTTTTTCTAAATTGGAAACTGGGCAGTGTGGATAACTGAGTAGACTATACATTCACTTCACTTCATATATGACAGAATCCATTCCTAAATTAACACACAGAGAGCCAGGCAGAAATAGAAAACGGATTCCACAAATGCTTGCTGTGGTAGTGGAAAGATAACATATTATTTTATTATGACTTATTATTATTATTATGAAGAAGTGGCTTTTAGTCTCAAAAAGTGTTTGGTTCTGTATATCTATGCATATCATTAAATATGAGACAGAGGTATTTTGACTTTCACATAATATTTCTCTTTAAGATTTTATTGGCAAAGAAAGAACGACATCACCCCATTTGTAAGGAAATGGAAAGACTTGGAAAAAATCATATTAAGTGAAGTAAGCCAGACTCAATGGAACATAGGCTCAATGGTTTCCCTCATTTGTAACAATTAGTACAAACTTGGACTCTCCTAGCAAAGGATTGCAATAGCTCAAAACCTAGATACATAAGGCCATATAGGCTGAGGCTAAATGAAAGCACCTCCAGGATATAGAAACAAGAGCTATATAATGAGTGAATGTTTTTCTTAATGTACTATGTAATTTCTTATCCCTTTTGTTGTCCCTTGGTTATTCTCATATTGTTGCAGTATCTTACCTTATAATCTGGTGTACTGTATATACGTTTATTTGTTTATTTGAAATAGGAAAATTGAAAGGGGAAAACAAGATGAGGGAAGGGATGGGGGAAGGGAAATGGAGACCAAAACATGAGAAGGGGTATCACTGTGTGAAGTAATGCTCCTTCTATCTGGCCAATATAACTGTAACCCCTCTATTAATTACAATAACAAATTAAAAAAGATTTTATTGGCAAAATTAATTGTACAAAATGATTTTATTGTGACATTGACAACATGCATCTAATGTATTTTGGTCAAGGTCACATTGCCTGTATTGATCTTTCTTTGTGCCAGCCCCAGGGCTTGAACTCAGGGCCTGGGCATTGTCCTTGGGCTTTCTCAAAGCTAGTACTCTACCACAGGAACCACAGCACCACTTTTTTTTCTGTGTATGTGGTACCAAGGATTCGAATGCTTAGTTTTACTCAAGGCTAGTGTTCTACTACTTGAGCTCTACTCCCAGCTTTTTGGTGCTTAATTGGAGATGAGTCTCATGGACTTGGCTGCCGTGGCTGGCTTTGAACTGTGATTTTTGGATCTCAGCCTTCTCAATAGCTAGGATTACAAGCAGGAGCCATAGGTGTCCCTCTAGCTATCTCCTTTTTTAAACTTCTCATTTACATTCTTTTTTTTAATTGTTGGGATAATGTATAGAGGGGTTAGAGTTACTCATTTACAACAATTCTTGATGAGCTTATTATACTATGCTCCTCCATTTATAGAAGATTTCTGTGTCTGCAATCCTCAGAATTTGTTGCTATTATAGAACAAACTAAACTCTATTTTTCAAATTCAAATTAAACAAAATGGAGGTGAAGTTACAGTAACATTTTCTTAGTTCACATTCAAATTCTTTGGCCAATTCCTTCTTCAAGGTCCTTGAAGGGATCTTTCTTAAGTCTTTTCTTCTCCCCTTCCAACAAATTCCGTAGACTGACTTTGATCTTGCCTCAGCCTGCCAATATATTGCTTCTCCCACTCATACACATTATAAAAATAGAAGTGTCGTTGTGTACTGTGCAGTAGAGAGTTCTGGATGATAGGGGATAGGGGCAGTTTGGAGGGAGGTGTTGCCTAACAACTGGACATTGGTCAGAAAGACATACTTGAAGTTTTTTTTCAGTTTTGGCTCTTCATGAAAGAATGCCAAAGAGCAAAGAAGATCTAGTTTTACTTAATATTAAATACTTTCATCCATACTAATGAATATCCTCATTTCAGATTATTTTGTTCTGGGGAAAATAAAACTATTGAAGACTAGTTGGTCATATATCTTTAGTTAAATCAAATGGACTAATTGGACACATAAAACATTCAGACCAAAAGAATGTGTGTCTTAGCAACCAAGTATAACAGTTTGTTTCTAAGCTGAATGACACATATCTGTTCTGGCCATTTGTCATCTAATGTCAAATGCTAAATGAATCATTTGCCTTTTGTTCTAGCTCTTGGACATATAAACCATGTTATAATAAACTGCCATGTATTTGGTTTGAGATTTTTAAAATTTACTCAACAATAACTTCTGTGTATTTCCTGACATCACTCACACTTGAGTAGAAATAGGGAATCTCATGCCTTGGGTTGAATAAACAAATCAAGTGAAGGTTTCATAACCTCTCCAGTAACAGATGTCCTAAATAGTAATGTCTCTTTTTTTGACAGTCCTGAGGCTGAGCACTGTCCTTGGGCTTTCTCAAGGCTAGAGCTCTACCACTTGAGCCACAGCACTACTTCCAGTCTTTTCTTTGTATGCAGTACTGAAGAACCATACCTAGGTCTTCGTGCATGCTAGGCAACACTCTACCACTAGGCCAAACTCCTGGCCCCAATAATGTCTTTTACATGATGCTTTTGAAATTCCAAAGACTACAGTGAATGTGATCTGATTTGATTCTTCTAATTTCTCTATTTTTTATTGTATTTTATTGTCGGGATAATGTATAGAGGGGTTACAGTTAGTTACCTTTGTCAGGTACTAGGTATATTACTTCTTTCGAGATATCCCTTTTCATGTTTTCGTCCCCCTTTGCCTCTCCCTCCCAGTCATCTTGTCTCCCCCCTTCCCTTCCCTATTTCAAATATACAAATAAATGTATATGCGGTATACCAGGTAACCAAGTCAGATACAGTGACCACATGAGATTAACTATAAGTGGAAAAAAAAAGAGAGGAAATAATTTCATATAGTACATTAAGAACAACAATCACAAAGATAAACCTGATTCTTTTAATTTCTTATGAGAAAAACATAACAATTAGCTCCAAGTTACTTATGGGGATAGAAAGGATAGGATTTGGGTCAGGATGCAACTGGTTCAAATGCCATACTTTCTGGGAGAGGTATGGTTACAGTTTAGGCTGTGTCCTAGGGAAGCACTCCTACCCTTATTTCTTCATTGCTCTAGGACAAGATGAATGGTTACAAGATATTGCAATCTCTGTATCTCTACCAGTTATTTTCTCTTGCTGAAAACATTTCATTACCTTCACTCACCCCAGACAGAAACTTGCAAAGATTGTTTCAACAGACTCCATTTCTTCACAACTCATTTCCTTCAAAGGATATTTGAATCATTAATCCCTGAAGCCTATATCCAGGGGTTTACTTCTGTTTTTTTTTAGTTTATATCTAAAGAGAGTTGTATTTTTCATATTTACTTTTCTTTTTGCCAGTACTGGGGCTTGAACTCAGGGCCTGGACACTGTCCTTGGATACCTTTTGCTCAAGGCTATTGCTCTCCTATTTGTTCACCAGCACCACTTCTGGCTTTTCTGAGTATGTGGTACTGAGGAATGGAACCTAGGGGTTTGTGCATGCTAGGAGAGCACTCTACCACTAGTCTATGATCCTTGCCTCCATATTTACTTTTAACTAAAAGTACATAATATGAATTGGGTAGATAAGTTGGAATAGAATGTTTGAAACAGGGGATTTTTATGTTGGCCTTTGTAGGGGCCACCAAATTGTTTCTGATGTTTCAAGGTTTCCTCTTTATCAAAAATGCAAGAGAATGTCAATTTCTGTGCAGCCCCAGCAACATGTATTGTTATTTAAACAATTCTTGTCATCTTAGTCTATTTGGATTGCTGGGACAAAATTCCTTAGAGAATGTAATTTATTGAGAATAGAAGTTTATTTATCACAGATTTGGAGGCTGTAAAGCCTCAGATGAAGGCATTAACAGCTTTAGTGTCTGATGAGGGCTTGCACTTCATAGATGATGCATGACATGGCAAAAGGGGCAGCATTCTTTCTCTAACACTGTAAGAAAGGCAACAATCCCATTCACAAAGGCTCTTCCCTCATGACATCATCATCTCCAAAACTTCACATTCCTTAATGGTATTACATTAGTGACTAGGTTTCATCAGATGAATTTGGGGAGGACAAAAGTGTTTCAAGTCATGGCAACATCTTAGTGGATGTGGGCTGATAGCCTATTGTGCTTTTCTTTTTCATTTTTCTAATACTAGTGATAATGAGGATTTTTTGAAAATTATATTTTTATTATCTCTAAATACTTGTAAAAAGTACTTACCATTCAACAAACCTGTCTATAAATACAATGTGTCTTGATTGATGTCACCTCTTTCATCATTCTCCCCCTCCCTCCCAAACCAACCCCTCCCTTCAATTTCATAGGGTATGTACTGTATATTATGACTGCATTTTCCTCTTTTCTTTTCTTCATTCCTTGGTGAGAATAGTTTATATGTTCTTATTGGCCAATAGCATATCTTCTTTGGAGAAATGTCTCCTCTTTGATATTTATTTTGGTAAAACTGTCAGTTAATTCTTCTAGTGAGTTACACCATTGGGACCTACCCCTATGTGTATCATTCTTTTAGTCATTTTGGTTGTTTATACATTCATGTGGTCCTGTGTGTTTTTATATATATGTCTATCATTTAGAACTGATTTCCACATATGAGAGAAAACATGTGCCCTTTGTTTCTCTGTAGAACTCAATTTTCAAAGGGCATACAAAAGAGATTTCAAGGTGGAGATTTATGGAACTCTTTAGAGGGGCATAGTGACAGATCAAAGACTCAAGGCCTCTTTAAGCATGAGATAACCAGATATCAAAAATTCAAGGCCTCTTTAAGCATGAGGACAACCAGAGTTGGGTCAGCTAGACTTATTTATTTTCTGGGTCATGGGGCTTGAACTCTGGGCCTGGGTCCTGTCCGTGAGTGCTTCATCTTAAGGATACCACCCTACCCCTGAGCCTGGGCGTTATCCTTGAGCTCTTCAGCCCTACCCCTTGAACCATATTCCCACTTCTCATTTTCTAGTGATTAAGTGGAGATAAGTGTCTTACATTCTTTAGCTCTTTAGTGCCCCGGCTGTCTTTGAACCAAGATCCTCAGATCTCAGAGCAGCTAGGATTACAGGTGGGGAGCCACCGCACCCAGCTTAGACTCATCTTTAGTAAGTAGGAATTAATTTTCTTATAATGAAACAGCTAAGCAAGGTTAATAACCAGTCCATAGGAATACTAATTATCCCTTCCTTGCCAATAAATGCTATGTTTAAAAAAATAGTTTCAAATTTATAATATTATTTGATCTGTATAATAGTGGAAATTCCAGGAGAAATTACGTTCATCTAATATAAAGATAGGAACATGGAGGCTCAGAGTAAAAGCCTTTACTTATTCCTTCTTGTTTCTCTTTAGTTCAGATCCCATAGTGATTAAAAATGACTTCATTGGACAAGGCTTTGCGTGAGGGTTTTTTAATGCCTGTACTCAGATTGGATTTGATCTTTGAGACTCAGTTCTTAGCCTTCTGAGTAGCTAGGATTACAGATGTGAGCCCCACATACCTGGCTTGTGAAATTTTTTTCAATGTCTTCTGCTCCCAAGTTCCACAGTGTTTTCAATGTGTAATATACTTTTTTTTGCTCCCACTAGAAGCTATTAGTAAGATTGTTGCAGGTGTTCTTGACCATGTCAACAGTATTTGAATAGTCAGTTCACATGTATAAACCCAACAACTCTTCCTTAACTACTTCAATAGGAAGTAGTTCCTGAATAGCCAGAGGACTTTTTCTGTTTCTTTGGACTAACAGGTTTTTTTTGTCAGTCCTGGGGCTTGAACGTAGGGCGTGGGTACTGTCCTTGAGCTTTCTCAAGGTGTGGCTCTACCACTTGAGCCACACCATCAGTTCTGGTTTTTCTGTGTATGTCGTACTGAGGAATCGAACACAGGGCTTCATGTATACTAGGCAGGAACTCTACCATTAGGCAACACTCCTGGCCTTGGACTAAAAATTTCTAACTGATATGTTAGCTCTGTTTCCATCCTATCTGAAATAGAGTAGGAGCAACATGTATCTGCTCTACCTAATATGGGGGCTAGCATTTGACATTCTTTCATATCATTTACCTGAACAGACAATAACAAATCCTGTTATTAACTCTGTATTCACAAACTGCTTTGTTAAATGACAATTCCTTTTTGACAACTACTTAAAGATAAGAAAGTAAAATAAAAAATTCAAAAGAGTGAAAGAAGTTGAAAGTAACATTTATAGTGACTCTGCTACTTATTTTAAATGCCTATTTTCCCATGCTTTTTCCACCCCAGTAACAGTCCTTCAAGCTGAGCCCAGTCTCACAAACTGGCCTCTGATCACAGTGTGTTTCTGAATGTGAAAGAAATTTCCTGTCCAGACCTTTTACTTGTCCTTGTACATATTCTTCCTAGAGTGGTACATTATCTTTCCATAAGGGTAATAAAAATTACTTATAAGTAGGCCTAAATCCTAAGAAAGACTTGGGAGACAGTTATAGACTATGAAATATTTACTTTGCAACTAAAATTTTATTGTTGAAAGACTTTGGAAACCTCCTACTGGAAAGAAATAGACTATTATGTTATTATTATTATTATTATTATTATTATTATTATTGCATACACTGTTCAGCTAAAAAGGATACTAAGAATCTAGCTTTTATTCCTCATTGGAGTGAGTTCTTACAGTAGAAGAGGGCACTTGAGAGTAAAAGCTAGAAGGATCCCAACCACAATTCACTGGCTCACTAATTCTGAGCATTTATAAACACTGATATACTTCCTGTGAAGATGAACCTTTTATTTCCTTTTCTGGCCTTTGGCCACTCAGAACTTACAGATGCAAATGGCTAAGTGCTGCGTTCTTCCCGACTTCATCAACAGGAAGGCTTGTGACCACACCAGTATCTTCAGATTGTTCTTAATCTGATACTGAGCCTGCTGAAGAGGGCGTTTATGTTTGTAAATGAGTGTTTTCTTCATTGCTGTGTTTTATTTCTCTTTGTAGCATTTTACTTTTATCTATTGCCAACGTTATTTGATTTTCTGAAAATATTTAATCTGTCTTGTCCAGTGGAATTTCCAGTTTAGCAACACTGTATCTAGCAGATGTTGAGTTCAATTATGGCCCCTCCCTAAATACATGTTAAAGTTCTAGCAGTTCCTCAGAATGTGGCCTTGTTTAGAAATGGGTTCATTATGGATTAAGTTGACTCACACCAGGGTAGGATGAGCCCTAAATCCAATATGACTGCCAAGCTTATTGAAAGAGGAACATTTGGTCAAAGAGGGAAGATGGTTGTGCAAAGATGGAGATGGGTTAGAGTAATGTACTTACAAACTGAGGAATGGATGGGACCGCTATACGCTGGAAGACGTAATGAAGTGTTTTCCCCTAGAGCCCATTTAGGGATTTAATGTCATTTTAAACTCTTGGTTTGAGACAGCTACTCTCTACAACTATGAGGCAATGTGTTTCTGTCTTAACAAATTGGATTAGTATATTTTATTTTTATTGACCTAATATTTCTGAAGTACAATGTGAGTTTTCAACACACATCCATTCTATAATGTTCAATTTAGTATAATCACTAGACTCATCACCTTAAACTGTTACCATTCTTTTTATTTTTTATTTATGTATTTTTTGCTGGTCCTGGAGCTTGAACTCAGGGCTTGGGTGCTAGAGTGGTCAAGGCTAGCACTCTACCACTCTAGCCACAGTGCCACTTTTGGCTTAATCTGACTAGTTTATTGGGCTTTTCTGGCTGAGCTGGCTTTAGAACCCTGATCCTCAGATCTCAGCCTCCTGAGTTACTAGGATTAAAGGCCTGAGCCAACAGCACCTAGCTTTTTATTTCTTTATGGTATGTCCAGAACCTAAGAATTTTGAGATATCCAAGGCACCATTATGAACTTAGATGGGGAAAAGAACAGAAAAGACATGGGAAGGACTCAGATAATAGGTTATATTTCTGTTGTTTTAGGTAATTTAGCTTATCTTCTTTTGTTATGGCAGCCTTGGAAGCAAATACAGCAGTAAAGAGAATCTTCTTGGTTTCAATTCTTTTACATTTTTCAAATCTGTGGAGGGTAACTGATTCACTTCAACAAAACATGGCCTATAAACGGTCAATGCCCCTGATCTTACCAGCTCATTCCTTCCATGCTTCTCACATTTTTTCCTGCAAATACCTTTTGAGCCAGGCATATCTTTGGATCTATTTCCAAAGCTTGGAACATTCTTCCTTTCTTTCATCCAAACCCTACTCATTCTTGAAGGATTAACAAAGTCACTCCCATTACTTCAGTAAGCCCAGCACGGATTCCTTCTTTTTCTATTCCACAGCAGCAATTGGCTCGCACCACCATTTTTTCCCTTTCTTTCTCTTTGCCTTGTATTGTCACAAATAGTTTCTCTTCTTGTCTCCCCCTTCTCCCCTCATTGAACACCTCTCTACTTGATTGGAACCTTTTTTGACAGTAGGGAATGGTTCTAATTTTTTCTCTTTCCTTATAACATCAAAGTGTTTAGGTGGGTTTATTCACCAAAGTGTAGTTTACTAAATTATTTGTTGTCTGCTTCTCTCTCTCTCTCTCTCTCCATTGTTTATGGATTGCAGATTAAAACCTTTAAAAATTTCACAGAGCCATAGCCAATATAGCTAACGAGGCAAAGAAATAAAAGGCATACAAATAGCAATGGAGGAAATGAAATTCCATCTGTTTATAGAGGATATGCCACTACATATTGGAAAAGCCCAGAATTGCAATAAAGGCCAATTCAACCTAGTAAATGAATTCAGTAAATCATGATAAAAAATAAAAAATTAGCATTTTAATGTATCAATAAGATGACAAGTAGTGTGACTCCATAACTTTTATTCATTACTATAACTTTAAAAATAGTTACACATAGGGATAGCACCCAGGCCCAATGGTAGGATGGTAGCCTTGAGCTTAGGGACAGCACCCAGGCCCAGAGTTCAAGCCCTGTGACCTCCCCACCCCCAAAATGGTTTCTTAATGTACTATGTTATTTCTTTTCTCTTTTTTTCCCTTTGGTTAATCTCATATTGTTACTACATCTGACTTTGTTACCTGGTCTATTGTATATACAGTTATTTGTTTACCTGAAATAGGAAAGGAAAGGGAGAAAAACAAGATGATTGGGAGGGAGTGGGGGGAAGGAAATGGGGGTAAAAACATGAGAAAGGGTATCAATGTGTGAGAAGTATTGCACCTATTATCTGGCGAATGTAACTGTAACCCCTCTATATATTACCTGGACAATAAAAATAAAATAAAATAAAATAATTACACAAAGAGGTTTCACTTCACTATACTAACTTGTGTACAATAAATCTTGAACAGAGTCAACCCCCCATACCTTTCACCTTTAATAAGTAAACCATGCATGTCACTGAACAAAGCTATTAAATGAGGACCTCTGGTGGATTCGTTTACACGCGTCTGACATCAAAACATAGGAACCTGAAATAAAAATGCTTAGCAATAGGATACTAGGTGTAATCAAAAGGGAGTAAGTTATGAATACACTCAATGACATAAATGCATCTCAATTTTGTTGCATGAAAGAATCCATTCAGAAATGAATACATTCTGGATGATTCCACTTGTTAAAAAGTCTAGAAAGTACAAACTTTTCCCGTACTGTCAGATGCAGGTCAGTGTTTACCCAGAAATTGGGGAGAGGAAGGAGAATTTATTATAAAGGGCCATAAGGAGGCTGGGAGTGTGGCTGGGTGGTAGAGTGCTTGCCTAGCATGCACAAAACCCTGGGTTTGATTGCTAGATACCACAAATATAGAAAAAGCCAGAAGTGGTGCTGTAGAGTGCTGGCCTTGAGAAAGCCCAAGGACAATGTCCAGTCCCTGAGTTCAAACCCCAGGATTGACAAAAAAAAGAGACATGAGGGCTAGGTATGAATGACTCACACTTGTAATCCTAGCTACTGGAGAGATCAGGATAGGAAGATTACAATTGAAGACCAGCCCCAGCAAATAGTTCACTAGATCTCAGCCCCAAAATCAAAGCATCAAAGTGACTAGACCTCCATCCTCTTGGCTGCTTGCTCAGTACTGTGTCCTCACCACCGGGTAAGAAGTTACAAAAACTCTGTGATGTATTATCTCTGTTCTAGAGATAAGGAAACTGAGGCACAAAGTATTTCAATAATTTGCCTCAGGTCCTTCAGCAAGTGGCAGTCTGACTTTCTAGCTTAGGCCTGCCTGATTTCCCACAGAAGAGTTTTCCCCCTTCATCTTCTTATTTGTTTTCCTAAATTACCTGCTTTGCCTCATCCTGTTTCTGCAGGGTTTGGATTCTTCTGGCCAGGGCCGTCTATGGATATAACCCTTTCCTCAGTCCAAGAGACAACCCTAGCCAGACAGCTTCTACCACTGTGCGTGCTTCATTCAAATTCACCACACTGCTGGAAAGCATTGTACATTCGCAGCCTGCTTCCTGCCTAACCTCCACTCTGTTCTGGGTCTTCATCTCATGTACTTTCATTGCATACTTATCCTCAAGTCTGTCTGTTCCTCAGAGTGTTAGTTCGCAGCAAGCCGCTAGGGAAAGGAGAAGACAGGACTTGAGAAAGTGGCTGGAGAGAGCAGCCGTCTGTGAGGAGGTGATCCTTATGTGCACAGCGTTTGAGGTAAGAATGATCAAAGTGGGATTTTCACTCTAACGCTCTCCCTATTGCGCTATCTCAGCCACCTACCAAAGTGGGATTTTGTTCACACCCTACAATTCTTACATGAAGATCTTAATATCATTATCTATGCTAAGTTGGCAATTTCTGAGATGTTAAGTAATTTTGGGAATCAGTTTGATCAAAGCCATAAGCAAAGGTGCTGGAACCTGGATTCAAACTGCTATCTTGTTTCAAATCCCAAGTTTTATTTTTCTTCTGCGCAGTTAAGATATTTTCTATATGTCTCTCAAAATGAACACTTGAGATGCATTCAGAAGTTTTTGTAAAGGAAGCTTTTATAGACGAGGTTGGAGTGGGAAGATGGCAAGCAGAGAACTCATTTAAAACCTTCTTGCCTTACGTCTGGATCGTTCTTGGGAGTTAGGGTTTTGAGCGGTGGAGTCAGGAGGAGGCAAAATGGGATCCTCTAGTGTTCACATCAGTATAAAGAATATAATTCATTTTAATTATTTTTTGTCATACATGGGATTTGAACTCTGGGCCTAGACATTGTCCCTGAGCTCTTCAGCTCAAGGCTACTGCCCTACCCCTTGAGCCACAGCACCACTTCTGGTTTTCTGGTGGTTAATTCGAGTTAAGAGCCTCATGGACTTTTGTGCCCGGGCTAGCTTTGAACCATGATCCTCATATCTCATCCTCCTTAGTAGCTAGGATTATATGTTTAAGCCATCAGTGCCCGTCTAATTCATTTTCTTTATTCAATTGATGGCATGAGTTTGTTGTGGTAATCAAATAATAGCTACCATTCATGGTGCATTTATTACATGTCAGGCGTTGTGGTCAACAAAACACCTAATTTTGGGCATCATTATAATTTCCATTTTTACATAAGAGGAAGTTAATGTTCAGAGAATTCGAGTAACTTCACTAAAGTCTATATAGCATAGCCTAGACAGAACCTATCATGTCTGATTCTATAGCTGATGCACGTAACGTGCGTATATAATGCAATGTTTCTTCTATAAAGGAAAATAGAGTGACTTCATCTTGGGACTACAGTTAATTGAGGTATGTTTAGTGAGATAAGACAACCTCCAAAAGCAAACAGTGTGTGCTCTCACTCATATGTGGAATTTAGACAGAAAATGATTAATAATGATAAAATGGGACATGAGCTTAAATAAGGGATTGTCCAGCTGTGGAAACTAGCGGTAGGGAAAGAGGGAAAAGAGAGACTACTGAGTTGTGAACATGATTGAAGTGTTATATATATATATATATATATACATACACACATATATGCACGACAACATTATGAAACTGACTAGTGTTTGAAAAAGAGGAAGGGAGTTACTAGAGGGCATAATAGAGGAGTAAATTTGACCAGGGTAAATTGTATGCATCTATGGAAGTATCACTATTAAACTCCTTCTACAATTAAGTTACATTAATAAAAATAGAAGCGATCCCTCTGCATTCTGTTTACTTACAAGACTACCAAAATATGTATGGCTTCCCCCACATATGCCCCTTGCCTCCAGATTCTCTGAAATAGGATTTTTCTAAACAGCGTAGCTAGCCTTGATCCTCTCACTTTCCTTTCTAGAATTCTGGGGTTTCTTTTGTGTGTGTGTGTGTGTGTGTGTGTGTGTGTGTGTGTGTGTGTGTATGAACCTGGGGCCTGGGCTCTGGCCTTTGGCTTTTTCTGCTCAAGGCTGGAACTCTACCACTTGAGCCCCACCTTAACTTCTTGCCTCTTTTGCTGGTAAATTGGAGATAAGACTTTCATGGACTTTCCTACCCAAGACAAATTTGACTCCTGATCCTCAGATCTCAGCCTCCTAAGTAATTAGGATTACAGATGTGCATGTGCCTGGTAGAGTTCTGGGATTAAGGTTGTGCCATTGTGCTCAATTATGAGTAAGTTTAGATGGCTGCTAATTTTTGAGATGAACTGGGACATAATCTACGGTGTTGTTTACGGTGTTGTTTGCTTGTTTTTTTGCATCTCAGTAGACCTGAGATAGGCTTAAATAAGCTTACTATACACGCAAAACTTTCACCCACATTCTTCTAGAAGAGGAAAAATGAAAGCTATAGTTTGATTTAAAGTTTTTTCATATCTCACAATAAAATACATAATATGCTTTAAACATTTCGCGTATTTGGTTCAAGTTGGTTTTAAAAGAAATGATTCTAAAAGCTCAAACTAAAAACTAAAAACAAAAATTTAGTTGTACATAAAATAATCCTTTATAAAAGCTGTTGTGAAAATGACAATGCAGGTTTACATGTTACTAAAGGCAAAGAAAAAGCCAATGCAAATGCCAATTAGAGTGTTGATTATGTAATCCTCTTGACTCACGACCCACTGAAGGAAATTACCACGGAAAAATTCACAGCGAATTGAACAAGCTTTCTTTGAAAGCAGTATATATGATTCCTAAGCTTAATGGTGATTTTAATTATTGTCAGGGCCTCTTGTAATCCCTCCCTCCCTTACTCTCTCCCTCCATCTCTCAATCTCTCTCTCTCTCTCTCTCTCTCTCTCTCTCTCTCTCTCTCTCTCTCTCATACACACACTCTCTCTCTCTCACACACACACACACACACACACACACACACACAATCACCATGGTGCTAAGTCTCAATAAATTTTTGAGAAGTTGAAAATATCATAGTGAAGCTGACTGGGAGATTTTGCTTACTGTGCCATCCAGCATGGTAAGTGCATGCAAGGCCGTATGTCACTTTTCTACAAATGAAATCATCCAGAATGTATTCAGTAAACTTTGTAGTTCCACATAAATTTAAAGATTATTTTTCTTTTGTGAAGAATGCCATAGGAATTTTGATGGAGATTACATTAAATCCATATATTATACTTGATGGACATTTTTAACAATATTCACTCTCATCTTTGAATATGGAATATCTTTTCATTTATTTTTTTCTTCTTTAGTTATACACACACACACACACACACACATACATTGTTTTCTTTGTGTGTGTGTTAGTGGGATCTGAATTCAGGGACTCTTTGCCCTTGCTTGGCTTTTTAATTCAAAGTTAGCACTCTTCAAGTTGAGCTACACTTCACTTGGCTCTTTGCTAATTATTTTGAAATAAATATCTCTGAAATTTGTCTACAGGTGTGGCTTCTAACATTTATCCTCAGTATTCTCAAGTAGCTAGAATTACAAGGATGAATTAACCATACACAGCTCATTCATATTCTTTGGACTCTGTTTCATTTTCACTTAAGACATTAGTTTGAATGTGGTTCAGTTTCAGTAGATGATGTGCTGTTGCTTAAATTAATATTTATCTTAAGGACTTAAAATTTCTTTTTTTTTTCCTCTGGAGTCACTGGATCCTTTCTTTTTTTCTTTTTTCTTTTTTATTGTAATTAGTAAAAGGGTTACATGATATTTGCCAGATAGAAGGTGCGTTAATTCACATACATTGATACCCTTTCACATGTCTTGGTACCCATTTCCCTCCCCCCCCACACCCCCCACCCATCTTGGTTTTCCCCCCTTCCCTATCAAATTTCAAATATCCAAATACAAATAAATTCAATATATTAGATAACAAAGTGAGATACTATACCAATATGAGATAACAAGGGACAGCAAAGGAGATGAGAGACAACATAGTACATTAAGGACAACAATCATTCATTATATGGCTTTTGTTTCACTATCCTGGAGAGGACTTAAAATTTCTTACAAGCCAGAAAGGGAGTACATCCTTGTGATCACAGCACTTGAGAGTCTGAGACAAGTCAACTGTGAGCTTGAGTCCAGTCTGGGCTACGTAGAAAGACTAACATTTAAATATCCAAAATCTTAATTCTTCACCAAAATGTTGGGTTAATTTACATTTTTGCGTGCCTAATATAATCTTTATGTTTAGATAAATATTCCAATAGCTAATCCTTTGTTTAAAGATACAAGATCTGGAGTTATTCCTCATTTAGAAGTTTACGGCTCAGTAGTGTCTCTAAACAGAAATGTTTTTTTTTTTTTTGCTGGTCCTCGGACTTGCACTCAGAGCCTGATCACTGTCCTTGGAAACCATTGCTCAAGGCTAGCACTCCGCTACTTGAGCCACAGTGCCACTTCTGGCTCTCTCTCTCTCTCTCTCTCTCTCTCTCTCTCTCTCTCTCTCTCTCGCTCTGTGTGTGTGTGTGTGTGTGTGTGTGTGTGTGTGTGTGTGTGTGTGTGTATGTGTTACCAAGGAATTGAAGCCAGGGCTTTGTGCATCCTAGATGAGTACTCTACCACTAGGCCACACTTCCGGCCCTAGAAATACTCTTATCCAAACCTTTTCAGTACTGTGTTTTGAACTTAGGGCTGGAAGCTTGATAGGCAGGCACAGTATGACTAAGACACATTTCCAGCTATTTCCATCCAAATTTAGAATCAGCATATTTGACAGCAGCTATGTGAAAAATAAACCATTGGGCTTTGTGCTGCATGGGATAAGTGCAAAACAAAGCATATCACTGATCTCAACTATTTGCCTCTCTCTGTTTCAGGCTAGAGCCCAATAAAGCACAACATGACATGTTATAAGATGACTCAGAAAAGATGACACAAAAGCAGCGTGTTATATCATTTTTTTATGCAGTCTCCTTAGAGATTGTGGATCATGGTGGATAGAAAACTGCTAGCCAGCATGGAATAGGTTCAAGTTTCAACTTATATGTGAGGTAGCATCTACAATGAATGACTTCCTCTCAGTATCAGAACTCACTATCATCTTGTGACAATGAAGGGAGTGGTAGTAATACATTTCGCATGAACATGTTTTTAAAACATTAGGATACCGGAAGGCCCCAACATGTACTTTCATATGGAAAAATGAGGTCCTATCTATGACCTTATGAAGAGAGTAGACCTAAGGATAAGGATTTGAGGCAGGTGCTTGTAGCTCATGTAATCCTAGCTACTGAGAACCACAACTCAAAAGGAAGCCTGGGCAGAAAAGTTCATGAGACTATTTTTTTTTCCAATTAATCATCCAAAAGCAGGAAAGTGAAGTTGTGGCTTAAGTGGTAGACTTCCAGCTTTCACAAGAAAGCCAAAGGAGTTTTCCAGACTGAGTTCATGCCCCAGTATCAGGGTGTGCACGCGTGCACATGTTTCCCACGCTGTATCTTATAATAATTATTAAACTACATAAACTTTGTATCCTTTGACATATATCTCTGTATTCCCTCATCTCCTCACTGCTAGTTTTTACCATTCTATGCTCTCTGAAGAAAAACACAATTTTAAAAGTTGCACAAGATTAGGGAGGTGACTCAGTTTTCCCATGAAAAGTGGATACTGGGGGATTTTAATACATTTGGAAGCCCTACTACTTCTGTTTCTCTTTTGTTACCCAACTCCACAACCAGTCATTTGCCCTTAGAGTTTCTGGTAAATTTTTCCAGGGAAAAGTTGATTTTGTACATAGGCATATGGGTGTAGGCATACTCTACCTAGTTTGTTACATTTGATTGGTGAAATTAAGTATAGAGATGAGGATAAGTTTCATGATTGATTAGAGTTAATGGACTTAGGTCTATAGTGACAAATTTCTAATGTGGAAGGTCAGAGAGATCAATTCTGGGCCTTGTCCTAATACAATATATTCATTGGTGATTTAAATGGAGATATTAATAATGTGGTCAACCATATATCTGTTGTAAAACTGGGAGGGACAGAAAATATGTTTAATATCTGTAAGATACCAAAGACAATCTTGTGTTTGGTTTAAAATTTTATTATACTTGTACTATGAAGGAGGTGCTTAAAAGTAGGATTCAGGTTTTTTTAAATCCATCATTACTATTATTTATTAGAAGCATACCTTCAGGATGGTTAAATCAGATAATTTTTTATTTTATTTTTTATTGTTGGGGTAATGTATAGAGGGGTTGCAGTTACATTTGCCAGATAGTATGTGCATTACTTCTCACACACTGATACCTTTTCTCATGTTTCTGTCCCCATTTCCCCCCCATCCCCTCCCAATCATCTTGTTTTTTCCCCTTCCCTTTCCTATTTCAGATAAACAAATAACCATATATACAATATACCAGGTAACAAAGTCAGATGCAGTAACAGTATGAGATTAACCAAAGGGAAAAAAAAAGAGAAGAGAAATAACATAGTACCTTAAGAACAACAATCACACAAGATAAAGCTCTTGTTTCCATAGCCTAGAGATCTTTTCATTTAGTTAAATCAGATAATTTCTTGGTAACAAATCCATCCAATCTCCCCCGAGAGGAAAAAATATCTGATTTAATAATTTGAAGGTATGTTTACAATGAATGATAATGGTAATGGACAAAGAACTTCCTCTTGGGAGTGGGAGAACGAGATTTGATTCTTTCATCTGTTAGGATTGCTCTGCTAAGTTAGAGAATTGTGCAGTTAGGAGTTAGCATAAGTTATGATGTTTTGCCTTTGGATTTCTGTCAGGGAATTAATTACTTATTGCATAAGGATTTGTAGAAAGTATTGCAGGGCCAGATATTGGCATTGTCTTTTTAACAACAACTGATAATTTTGGCCAACACCATTTCTATTTCATTAAGTTGCCAAGATTAGAGTTTAGCTGACTTGTCTAAGTACTAAATGGAGAGTGAGCTACACGAAAACAAAGTTTCTTTACGACTCTCAAGCATGTCGAGGGGAGGAGGGAGCTGAAACATTTACACAAATGACTTCCATGTAGCATGATGATGCGTGGCGAGTACCAAGTGACAGTTGCAGAAAATACCATTGGAAAGGAGGGAGTGGATGCATGGATGATATACATTCTGGAATGATCTTCAATAAGGAGGTGGGGATTTGGACTTAATTTTTAGCCAAACTATTGAGGGCCTCTGCTACACCTTTGCACTTTGGAGGAACTTATATTAAAAAAATAGGAGATACACTAGGCCTCCTTGGCACAGGTCGAAACTTTCTTAATAAGGACCAAGAATCACAGCAAATCAGAGAAAGGCTGGATAAGTGGGACTGCATTAAACTTCAGAGCTTTTGTATGGCAAAGGACATAGCTAGTAAATTAATTAGGAAGCCTACAGAGTGGGAGAAGATCTTCACCAACCAAACAACGGACAAAGGCCTCATATCTAAAATATATCAACAGCTCAAAAAATTGAATCACTCCAAAACTAATCTCTAAAGTAACAACCATCCCATTAAAAATGGGCCAAAGACTTAAAGAGAGTCTTCTCTGAAGAAGAAACAAAAATGGCCTATAGACACATGAAGAAATGCTCAACATCTCTGGTCATAAAAGAAATGCAAATCAAAACAACTCTAAGATTCCACCTCACTCCAGTTAGAATGGCCAGGGTCAGGAAAACGAATAACAACAGATGCTGGAGGGGATGTGGCCAGGAAGGATCACTACTACACTGTTGGTGGGAGTGCAAACTCGTTCAACCACTATGGAAAGCAGTATGGCAGTGCCTCAAAAGGCTAAACATAGAGCTCCCCTATGACCCAGCAATTCCACTACTTGGCATTTACCCAAGCATCCAGAAACTAGGGCATACTAAATCCACTAGCACAACAATGTTCATTGCAGCACTATTCACCATAGCAAAGATATGGAACCAACCTAGATGTCCCTCAGTTGATGAGTGGATCAAAAAGTTGTGGTATTTGTACACAATGGAATTCTATGCTGCTGTCAGAAAAAACGACATTGCCCCATTTGTTAGGAAATGGAAAGACTTAGAAAAAATCGTATTAAGTGAAGTAAGCCAGACTCAAGGGAACTTAGGCTCAGTGGTTTCCCTCATTTGTCATAATCAGTAGAAACTTTGGGCTCTACTAGCAGAGATCTGCACTAGAACAAAACCTTGATACATAAGGTCATATAGTATGAAGTTAATTGAAAAGACCTCCAGGATATTGAAACAAAAGCCATATAATAAATGATTGTTGTCCTTAATGTACTATGTTATCTCTCATCTCTTTTGCTGTCCCTTGGTTATCTCATATTGTTACAGTATCTCACTTTGTTATCTGATATATTGGATTTATTTGTATTTGGTTATTTGAAATTGGATAGGGAAGGGGGGAAAATCAAGATGGGGGGTGGAGGGGAGGGTAATGGGGATCAAGACATGTGAAAGGGTATCAATATATGTGAATTAATGCACCTTCTATCTGGTAAATATCATGTAACCCTTTTATTAATTACAATAAAAAAACAAAAGGCAAGAAGGAAAAAAATCCAAACCCAGCAATTCTTTTACATTATCTCATGGAGAAACAGAGAACAGAAAAGTCACAACCTGGAGATATTTGCAGGCCTATCAGACCTAATGCCAGGGTTACGTTTCTAGCTTTTTTTTTTCCTTCCCAGTGTATATCTTTTCCATAGAAACGAGAGCCCCTACTGTTCCCTGCCAGGGAAGCCTCTGTCCTGCTAATCAGGGAATGAAGTTGAGAATACTTGGCCCTGGGAGCGAGAGGAAAGAGCAAGTGTCAGAACTCATGTATTGAAATAGACCAGGGATCTGTTCACCAATCAATCATTCACCAATGGCAGATCTTCAAGGACAAACACATTCACTGTGAGCCAACAGCTGCCAGCAATCTCTTCCCTGCACTTGAAGGCTACTCTTGGCTAATCATGAGAGTGCTGTGTGGCAGGTATTAGACTGTCAGGGCAAGTTTGCCTACCAAGCACTTAACCTCAGTGAAAAATGAGATTGTCTAAAACAATGCTCATGTTCCATGACATAAGTAGTAGGGCTTTTTTGCTAGGGGGAGGCTGGTCAGGGCCTTGGATATGTCCCTAAGTATTCTATCACTTAAGACTAGTGCACTTAAGCCACAGCTCCACTTCTGGCTTTTTGATTGTTACTTGGAGGTAAGAGTCTCACAGACTTTCCTGCCCAGTCTGGCTTTGAACTACAATCATTGTATCTCAAAATCTTGTGTAGTTAGGATTACAGGCATGAGCCACGAGCATCGGCTCCTTTTCAACACATTGCAGTCTCATGGTTAACCCCGTTTCTTCCCTACTGAAAATAGTCCATGATCATGGATTACTAGTTCTGCTTTCTCATTGCTTCTTGGTTTTGCCATGTGAAAAATGAATATTTAGCTCACAGTGCAAGGTTGTAGTGGTTGTTGGAGAAAACTGTATCTGAAGGTGAATGTGCCATACAGAAACCAGGTTATGTTACTACTTCTACTCCATTGTAAAGCCTGGGAACATTTGGAAACTGCCTTAACTGAATTTTTAGTCTGAAAGTATTTGCCTCTGAGTCTTAAGGAAAGGCTTTCTCTAGTTAGTGTGGTCTCTCTCTCTCTCTCTCTCTCTCTCTCTCTCTCTCTCTCTCTCTCTCTTGCACACGTGCGCGTGCCAATAAAAGCCTATGCATGTGAATTTATTTTACATTTTAATTTATATTTTTATTGTCTGTAAGTATTTGTACAAAGGGGTTCAGTTCAACATGTCAGTTTGTGAGTACTATGCACCTTGATCAATGTCACTCTGTCCATCATTCTCCCCTGACTCTATGCCAACACTGTCCTCCACTTTTCCTCTCCTTTTTCCTCTTCATTTCCACTTTGCCCTTTCCTCCCCTTCTCCCACCCTACCATTTTAGCCTCTCACTCTCTCAAATACAGTCACAGACACAGAAAGGGCAATTTAAAAGGCTGTATCTCTTGGCATAGAGCCTTGAAAACAGAGAACTTTTGAATTTTATAACTCTATAAGAACTTTGAAGTTCAATTTTAATTTATTATCCAGGGTGGGGGATACTTCTTATTGGTAAGGGCCATTTGAGAGCCTGATTAAATGATCAATACAGCCAGAAGGAACATGTCTGTCCCATCAAATGATTTTAAGGATCTTATACAATGGGATGTCTTCCACCCCTGAAGGCATATGTTTATTTACTTGTAGCCTGTCTTCTTTCACAAAGGATTTATGGCAGCCAAGTTTTAACTTGCGCAAAACTTTTAGGTGGTGTTCAAGACAGTGAAGACTGTATTCCTCAAATCTGCAAAGGGAAAATAAAAAGTTGCTGAGTTATTCAGCAAAAAAAATAGAAACATCATCTTTTCCACATTACATAAAAAGCTATTAGCAGTGGTGATTCAGATATTTCTTGTGAAATCTACTGTGAACAAATTTGTTATAGACTCACGTAGACTGCTTAGCTTCCCTATAGCTTACAGCAAAATGTTTCAGGGGGAAGAATACATATAAAAGAAGTGTTCCCTGTTGGAAACCAGCCTCAAGGATCACTGAGGGAGTGTCTCTAGTTGGAGTCTCCTTTATCATGTAAGTATAACATCTATTTTCAAAAATGTCTAATTAGAAGCATTAAGCATGCTTGTAACCAATCTCTATGAGAATGTGTAAAAGTTTAGTTGGGAAGGAAACATGTAACTGAATTGCCAAAAGATGAGGACATGATTTTTTGCTTTAAATTGTTGCACCCAAATGTGCTTATTAAATATCTCTTAATACCTATGTATTACTTGTGAGCAGATTTTCATGTGTATATTTGTACAGATGTTTCTCATTGTGTTTTTTTCTGAATGGAGTCAAAGCTAACTTGGGAGTAGGATACTGGTCTTTTCCCTCTAAGTTTTCCTGCCTTTAATGCCACAATTTATGTTGCTTAGAGGTTGTATTTTCCTACTGGAAAATAAAAGTGTATAGCCAATCCTGCCATCTATGGTAATACTTTCTAGTTTATTTTGGATAGTCTGACTTCATGGGAAGTATTAGCTTGTCCTTCCCATAAAAAGTAAGTGGGTTTTCTTGAGTGTGTTTAATAACATCCACAATTCAACTTGACAACTGTCACTAGTGTAGCTGCATTGTCATTCATTCACCTGACTGGATGGCAGAGGACTATTCCTTTTTGTACAATTTATTTATATCTGTCATTATAACAGTTATTAAGGTGTTATATAAAAATAATCACATACTTAACGCATGTGTTTGGAGATATATACATAACACCACAACTAACCTAACAGACCTATTCAGTTTGTTTCAATAGCATTTAAAGGCATAGTTTTACTTTTGTGTGGTTAGGAGTTGCTGGATTCTACATTCTACTGAGCTGATGCATGACTCAACATTGGCACCGCTTACTCACACAAGGGTCTTTGAAGTGGTATTCCTGGCCCAGATAAGAACACATGGCTGGCAACAGAATTCTGAATAGCAGATGTCTTATATTTCCTGGTCTGACCCAGTTCCCTCTAAATGTTATTCATGAAGGAATCCCCTGATACACACAGGCATAAAATGTCATGACTTGAGCAAGATTATTATATCGACTTTATGTGCTGGAGACAAGTTTATAGTTATTTTTTTTCCTGGATTTCAAACAAGCAATCTGCTAGATGCCCGTGGTGACCTGAGGACTGTGATTTTGAAGGCAGCTTTAGGGCAGGAAAGTCTGAAACTTTTATCTCTAATTACTGGGGCAAACAGCCAGAAGTAGAGCTATGGCTCAAGTGGTAGAGTGCCAGCCTTGAGCACTTCAAACCCTAGTACTGGCACAGGAAAAGGTAAATAAAGGTTGTGGAATGGGGGAAAGGGAAAGTAGACATTTTTAAATTTCTTTCAGTCATTAGACGGTAAATCAACTATGGCTCGACTATAGTTGTTTGGCTTTTTTTTTCTTTTCTCTTTTAACTGGTCCTAGGGCTTGAATTTTGAACCTGGGTACTGTCCCTGAGCTTCTTTTGCTCAAGGCAAACACTCTACCACTTGATCCACAGACACACTTCCGGCTTTTTCAGAGTAATTTTTTGGAGATGAGTCTCATGGACTCTGGGCTGGCTTTGAACCATGATCCTCAGACCTCAGCCTCCTGAAAGCTAAGATTACAGGTGTGAGCCACCGGTGCCTGGATTTTGGCTGAGTCTTTTGACCCTAGTTCTTTTGATCAAAATGAGAAGTAAAGGACTTTTTTCTTGGTCATTTATTTGCCTTTATTTTATTTGCTAGTCTTCCTGCCTTTCCCTTCCTATTGTACAGAGTGCCTTCATCCTTTTTCTACTTATAAACACATGGATATCTTTTCATCTGTCAGTGCCCAACACTAATATACTCATAAAGTAGGCACTTCGTGCATTTTTATTGATTTATATTCCTTTGAAATTCTTTTTCTTTTTTTTTCAGGACTCTTGGGTATATTTCAAAGTGTTTGTATTCTTTCACAGTGGAAGTCACTGATTGCCCCTAAAGTCTGTGGGATAACAAAAGGGACTTGTGAGGGATCTGCAGCACAGAGGATTCATGGGGGCACGCATCCATATGTGTGTAGTGTAATGTGAAAGGTGGTCTCAAGGACTTCTGTGCAGATAGCTTTTTTTTCAGGCTAGTAAGTGTTCCTAAAACTCAGCAGCAGCAGTCTTATAGGCTGGGTATTAGGTATTATTTCTTTCGAAGGCTGAGACTAAAATGAATGTCTTATCAAGCAAAAGCACTCGTGAACACATTATAATAAACTAGGTAATTAGCTGTGTGACTGCCTTGAACTTTGCTATAGGTATTTGGGCATCCTGAATGAAATTTAGTAGACTTAGTTCACTTGTGAGAATGAATATAGGGATAGTCCTTGTTTTATTAGGGTCATGGGTGAGAGTTCCAATGATTTTTAGACATTACCCAAGATGAAATCAGGCTATCATGTAAAGCATATCCAACCCTATTATAATGCTGAGTTCTCAATGGTCTGTGTGTCTCATTTATATATAAGTGTGGTGAATGCAGGCTCTAAAATCAACAACCTAACTTCACATGATTACAGCCTCCTAAAATTAGCCAATTATCTTGGAGTGTAAGCCGAGTTTCAAAGGATGAGTAGAAGTTACTCATGATGAGTAGGAGTTTAGGAAAGAAAAGGATTTCAAGGGGGAAGGGAAAGTGTAAAATTGAATTACACAGAAAATGAAGCATGAAAATAGTGTGGGAGTCTACAATTTCTTATGCATTGGAGTGGAAAGCTTGAGGAGATAGATGGAGTTTAGAGATGGGTGAAACGAAGTTAGCAAAGGACACTTCATGACACACCACATGTAGGAGCCAAGATTTCACCTTTTAGGTCATGGAAACTAATGAGGAATTTGTAGCAATCACATGACCTGTTTTGGTGTTAAGGACAGCTCATACTGTCTCATGTAGCTCATGTAGATCTTACTATGCTACTCATAGCCCCAAGGGCTTTCTTTGTGTAGTAACATAATTCGCACACACCCTTATGATATATTAAGTACTTTTCTTATTTCCTCTGCACTTAGGGAGAATCTGAGGGATCCCACAGCTAATGAGTGATAGATCTAGGATTTGAACCAAGACAGTTTGGCTCAATAGTATACTTAGTTAACCACTCCCACAGCAACTTTGGTTTCTCAAAGCTAGATCAAGAGTTGTCATAATTATCCCGTTGAAGGAAATGATGCGGTTCTACTTTAAGACAGTAGAAGTAAAGATGAGGTTTGAATTTAAGACAGAAGTAAAGAACAGCTAAGGGAAAGAATTTGACAAGGGAAAAAGTAAAACTGACTTAATAACAAAAAGGGAGTTATAAGTTAATTTCTCATTTATCTAGACTGAACTATCTATGCAGAGAACTTTAAAAGATGAATCGTCAGTTTTGAAGTTTAAATGGCTGGAAACAGTGTGTACAAATGTGTATAGGTAGCAAATGGAAAGTGGATTAGTAATGGAATGCTAAATAAGACAGCCATTTCAGGGAGCAAATAATAACCAGGAGTCAATGAAGGAAGCAGATAATATGGCTCTGTGGGGATATAAAGTATACACACATATCCATATATATATAAGTATATATATATATGTAAGTACACACATACAAATATATACATATACTTATATAGTGGCACTGCAGGCATATAAATTATATATCCCTATACATAGTACATACAATATATTATATATGGAGATATAATATGTAAGGGAATATCATGTATCAACAAGTAAATCATAATCCCGAGTATGAAATTCAGCAAAGTCTACTATCGGAAGAGTGGGGAAGATACATTATGTTTACTGGAAGGAGTATTAATAGAATATTGGGAGGAAAAGCCAGACTGCATAGGTTGAGGAGAGAATGGAAAATAAGAAAGTGATGATAGTGAAATTGTACACATTGTTCAAGTTTTATGGTTTCAAAGAGGAGAGAAGATGGGAAGTAGTAGAAAGAGGCAGTGGAGACAAAGCTTCATTAATTAATTATTTGAGTTATATTTTCCTTTGATAGCCAATACTGAAGTGAATAGGTCCATAAAACATTTCACGTACCAATATTACAGTCCGAGAAAAACTTGACAACGTTTTTCCTTGATTAGCAACTAATGTCAATTGTAAATTATTTATCCTTATCTTGATTAACCAGAGGAAAGTAAAGGATAGTTTATCTTATCTTATTTTTGTTTTCATTAGCACATAATTATAAATTATTGGCCATTCATTATTCTGTGTATATGTAAAGAGTGGTGTAGGAGGGAGGAGGGGAGATGCAGGAATGTTTTCCTGCCAACCCAGATTCAAAATAATGCTGTTTAACAACTAATCTCTGATATAAACTTGGTAGACTAATCTGTGCAGAGAGGAAGAATGAAAAATATGGACTTTTTTCCACAGTGAAACATTTTAGGATTTTTTTTTTGCCTTAAGGAGAAGTACTAAACGTTAAATATTTCACATGGGATTTGAAAGTGAAGTCAACAGTCCTATGTGTTATGGGAATCAATATTTTCTTAAGGATAGTAAAATTAATAAAGGATAGTAAAATTATTGGAGTTATCTTAATAATGAGAATAGGTTTTTAAAGGCTAAGCCGGGTTTTAGTTAACTGAGTGTTGACAATGACTCCAAAATAATAGAAACGTAAGCTCCTCTTGACTCTTGGGAAACTATGTTAGGACACAAGATAAACCTTTAGTTAGGGAATTGTGGATTTAGTTCCCTCACTTCTTGGTTGTGATTTTAGTCCAGTTACTTAATCCATCCAGATTTCAAGGTTTTTTTGTGGGGGTGGGGATCCTGGGGCTTGAACTGTGGGCCTGAACTCTGTTCTTGAGCTCTTCAGTTCAAGGCTACCACTCTAACACGTTGAGTCACAGCACCACTTCTGGGTTTCTGGTGTTTCATTGGAGATAAGTGCCTCACAGACTCGTGTCGGGGCTGGCTATGAACTGTGATCCTCAGATCTCAGCCTCCTGGAGTAGCTAGGATTACAGGTGTGAGCCATCAACACCTGGCTAGATTTTAGTTTTGCGATGTGTAAAATGCATATGCCACATAGGACAATGCAAAGGATTAAAATAACCCTAAGCGTCATAAAAACAAAAAACCCCAAATTTTGAATAGGTCACCTACATTGAAGGCATGATAACAGCACTTACTTGGTGGTAATGTTTGGCTGGAGTTGAATATTGCCTGTTCCCCTTAGTTAAGGAGTCATTTAACTTGCTTTTCTGAACCCTGAAGCCATGTGAAGTCATAACTCCTGTGAGCATTCCTGTTTAGTCACAATTCTTGAGTAAACAACAATGATTTTAACCAGGTTGTCTGTCAGAAACAAACTTCATGCCTGGAATTTTGAGATAATTATCATAGGCACTAGATGTTTATGCAGCTTTCTTTGATGTAACAACTTCCTCACAAACCTCCCTTTAGGTTTTATATCAACTTAACTATTAATTTATGTTCTGGTTTAGATAGCAAATCACTAAATCAACTTAGCATTTATTATTGCCTCATGACATTTTCCCATTTGATGGAGAGGGAGGAGAGAGACACCAGAAGGACAGAGACAGAAATCATTTGATTTCTGTTATCAATGATTTATACTTTCCTCTTGAGGAGGCTCTATATGGCAATATTATTTTGAATACCTGTCTCATGCAAAGCCCTACCCTATACCTAGGTGCCATGGTGTTAGAGTGCATGGCAAAATGGAGGATTCAGACAAAGAGAGAATATTCTAGGCATACTACTTTCAAATGTGATGAATATCACTGTGAATTATTTGGGACTGTAGAAAAACTGGCTATTATTTTGGACCACTGCTTCATTCTGTTTATTTCACACAAAGAAACTTCATTGTAGGACGTCCATCTCACTTCTAAGTGCATTAACGAAGAAGAATCCTGTCAGGTGCTGGTGGCTCATGCCTGTAATCCTAGCTACTCAGGAGATTGAGATGTGAGGATTGTAGTTCAAACCCAGTCCAGGCAAAAAGCCAAGCAAGACTGGGAGGCTCAGAGTTTAATTCCCAGCAATAGCAATATATAGGTAAACTAATAAATAAGAATCCTGTCCTTCCTCAATTAGATGTCTGTCCCGAGTTTGTATGGAAAATTTCTTCAAATTCTGTGCTTAATCCAACTAGTGAGACTAGTAAGATCAAATACAAGTAAAAACATCAACTTATGTAGGAAATATTGAATTAGATTAAATTTTTTGTCTTTATCATCAACTGTCAGCATCAGTAAGATGTAATTTCATACGACTGTTTGATTTTCCATAAAATCATGTCTAACAAAGGGAAAAATTATTAATAGCATTATTATAGCTTGCTAGAATATTAAATCTACTGGACCAAACCATAGTTTTAAGTGTCTTTAAGATGCTGTTTTGAATATATCTTTATATTACTTTTCTATTTTACTACAGGAATCCTGCTCAACTTAGTATTTTTATGAATCGAGACCACATGAAAGATCTCCGAAGGTACCTGACCTTCAAATACATCCAGTATCTAGTCCTACCATCTCCAAATACCATCATCACACTGCTGGGATTTTTTGGCAGTCTGTATATCATGGTGATTCTGACCTTGCCTTCTGTATCCAGAAAGTCTACTTCAGTGTTGATTCGTAACATAGCTCAGGCAGACATCTTAGTTGGCTGCACCATTTTTTCTTCCATGACTCAAGATATGTCAAATGGTGAAATATCATCTCTTGTTCAATCAGCGCTGAGGGAGAATTTCCTGACTGCAAATATCCACATCAGTTCCCTTTTGCTCACTTGTGTGAGCCTCGAGGCCTTTCTGATTACTTTTCTTCCAGTAGAGACACGCCACTTCAGAACTGTTAGGTATGCGAGGGTGGCTTCTAAGATCATCTGGACTGCTATAATTATCGAATGTTTCCTTTATCAGCTCGAGTGCTTCAAAGACATTGGCATTTCTTATCTTGACGTTCACAGACAAGTTTTGTTGTTGCTGAATTTTTGTGTTGGAGCCACAAAAGTGCTAAAATCACTTATTTACCCAACTGGAGTGCTTTTAAGAATCTTCAATGTTTATCTGTTTTATAAAATTTATTTCCGAGCTGGTAATAGTTGATTATATATGTCAACTTGGCTAGGCATAGTTACCCAGACTGTTGCAAACCCTAATATAGCTGCTCCTCTGAAAACATTTTGTCGTTAGGATTAATGTTTATAATTACTTAATTTAAGGAGACTACTTTAAATAGTGTAGACCTCAACCATTCAACAAGCATTAGGAACAAAACTCAAGTTTCCTACAGAAGGAGAGAATTTAGTTTCAAGTTTGTAGCACAGAATTTCTGTTTGATTTTTTCAAGCTAGTAGGATTGCTCTACACACTGCAAAGACAAGATTACAGCATCCGTTTTTGCCTGCGATTCCAGACTGATGGTCTGCCATCCAGGCTTTGAACTTTTCATCCCTGACAATCATGTGAGAAAATTACTGAAAATTAAAATATGAAAAATTCATACTGTATTGCTTGTGTTATTTAGGGGGAACTCTGATCATGATTTTTGATCCTGAGAATCATCCTAGAAGAAAAGAATCAAAAGATGAATTTTCTGAATTCATCTTGGGTTTTCTGGAAAGAGTCTTTAAGTCGATTCTATTTAAAGACATTGATTTTTCTCTATTTCCAGTGTGCTGTGACAATAGAGATATGCAAAATATCACTGTCAAATTGTTCCAAGGCAAGAGTCTTGGTGAACACAAATTTTGATAGCATACTTGTGAAACGGTAAGCTTATTAGTAAGTTTGACCAGTTCCTCCTAAAGTAGAAAAAGAGGAACCCAAGTCTCAAAGTTTCAGTTCCTCAGCTGTACTAATGACCTGAAAAGATCTATGTTTACCCTGAAAGAAACTCGTATCTGTAGTGGCAGAGCTGGAATGAGAAAAACCAAAACCAGAATAGCATCCTTTGAGTGACTAAGATATTACCCCAACAAAATTCCTATCATTGCACGATGTCTGCTGTCAAAGAGAAGTTGGCAATCAAGACATAGAGCAATTGCAGATGAAGCTGGAGACAGTGACCGCTTACATTTAGTTGATTTTTTTTGACAGTAGAAGCTGTCTTTCAACCTCATCTGAACAAACTAATTCTACCTTGCCTGAAAAAAATTGTAATAACCTTCCCTATGGTGGATGATTTATTACACAGCAACTCCTCTTTATTTTTGAACCTACACTTGAGCCCAAGAAAGCCCAAAGGGTGATGTAAAGGATGTTAAATGAAGACATGTGACAAAGGCCAAAGTTACTATAATTTTTCCTAATTTTTAGAGAGGGAAATCTGAATAAAATATGTAGTGATAGATAATATGGTTATGGGATATTGGTAGAAGGAATATGGAGTTGACTTAGGCCAAATTGAGCTTAGAGAGGCTAGAAGTTTTGGGTAAAATTTTCATGTAAACACCTACTAAGCCACAAAGAGGGGTCAAAGGACACATCTTTCACCAGGTATGAGAGTAAATCTGTGTGAGAGTAAATTATAGGGGGAACTTTTGCTAATAAATGGGAACCCTTAAATAAAATACAATACTAGAACCTGGGAAAGCCCATCCCCTGATAGTTAAATGCAATTATTGGTTTCTAAATGCTATATTTTCCCTATGTATTAGTAAAGATGACTCCAAATGGTGTGTTCTAAGTCGTTGAGTCCAGCAATATTCCTTCACTCTTCTACTTAGGGGCATGTTTGTGCTCCAGTTCTGTGCTATAATTTGGTGTACAAGATATTGATTACCTTTCCCTTTCATAAGATATCATAATGGTCCATTAGTTTGATAGTGTGCTGCTCACTTGATCCAGTGAATCAGAAGTGGTAACTACAATGGTCTTGTTGGTAAAATGATTGTGTGTTCACATCATGGGTAAAAAAATCATATCAAAATGCAGGTACCCTATGTGCAATGGAATTTTACATCACCATTAGAAAGGATAAAATAATGTCATTTGCAGGGAAATGAGTGGAACTAGAACAAATCATGTTAAATGAGGTAAGCCAAGATCAGAGAGACAAACAGCACATGTTCTCCTGATATGCAGAAGTTAGGTTTAAAATGTAATAGAATCTGACAAATTATACAATATTCTAGATACTCACATACAGTGAGACCAAAAGAAGATAGTCTTAGGAGAAAATTACCAAGATGTAAAACCACTGTGCCTCTTCGTATATGTATATGTATATGTATATGTATATGTATATGTATATGTATATATATATATATATATGACACTCCAAAAACAAGGCAACAAAGGACCTTTTCTTAATTTGTTTTTTTTTGTATTTTTTGACACATATTCTTCAACTCATAGGCGGTGTATACACGTCACATTTGAGGGAAGGTGGTCGGGGAGAGGACACAGAATCAGTGAAAAATGGATAAAAAGTGCAACAGTGGAGCCCACTGGCTGCATTGGACATTGATGAAAGGCTAGGCTGGAGGTGTGGTTCAAGTAGTAGAATACCAGCTAAGTAAGCAAGATGAGCTAGCACGAGGTCCTGAGTTTAAGTCCTGGTTCTAGAAAAAATAAAATAATGAATGAATACATAAAATAGCTTGGCACTGGAAGCTCACACCTGTAATCTTAGCCACTCGGGAAGCTGAGAACTGAGGATCATGACTGGAAGCTAGTCTGGGAAGAAAAGTCTGTTAGACACTTACCTCCAATTAACCAGTGAAAAAGCAGAAAGTGTAAGTGTTAGAGTGCTAGCCTTGAGCAAAAGAAGCTCAGGGATGGAGCCCAGAGCCCGAATTCAAGCCTCAGGACCAGCACAAAAAAAATTAAAAGTAAGTAAATAAAATAAGTTGTAGAAGACGAGCTATCTGGTGAATATCAAGATATCCTATATAATCTGAAGGATTTGTTTGCTATAACTTGTTCCTGCTACAACCAAAATAGTTACACTATCTAGTGGGCTTAATTTGATTTTGAAAACAACATATTTACTTCTCATTTGAGTATGATATTAGAAATATTTACTAAGTTACCTGAAAACTTGGTAGGCTATGTGGTTCACAGAACAAGAATAGACTCTGCAACAGGTCCAGACTACTGTGTAAGCTGTGTGTTGCCACTTGACTCATAGGATTGATTAGGTATACTGATGTTTTAAGTAGATATTGATGCATTCTGGAGTATCTGAAACATCATTATATGTGAATCACAGCATATACTCTTAAGATTTTGGAGTAGAAGTCTTGCTATTACCAGCTGATAAGTATTTTTTTGTGCTAATACACTAGGGCTTTAACTATTGGCCTTGTGTTCTTGCTTGATGTTTCTATTCATGGCTAGTCCTATGAACAGAACCATGCCTGCACTTGTAGGACTTTGCTAGTTAACTGTGTATGAACAAATGTCTTGAATTTTGTCGGCTGAGGCTGACTTTGAACCTTGGTCCCCAGATATCAACATGCCAAGTAACTGGAATTATTGGCATGAACCACCAGTGATTAGCACTAATTTTCTTTGAGAAATAGAGTTTGGTTGACTACTGGAATTGAATATAATGCTTAACTATGGGCATAGTGTATGTGCAACTTGAGTTCAACTTGAACTTGATATTGTCCGATACAAACAAGCCAGAAAACATGTTTTTATAGACATGCTCCATCACCAACCGAATATTGAAAGTTTCATGCTTAACCCCTATATATGACTGCTTCGTTTCCATTTCTTTGCCATGTTGTAATACAAACAGAAAGCTGAACAGATGTGGCTACCTAATCTTGTTCTTTCTGTCTTCAACAATGTGAGAGACAAACTTAATGTTTAAATTACCCAACCTTAGAAATTTTGTTTTAGCAAACAAAGACTTTATTGCCCTTTTTACTTCCAGCCTGCACCTATGGCTTCATGAAGGCGTCCATATGTGTAACATACAAAAGTGGAGAAGACTTAAGCCTCATTTATAGATGGTTATACATGAGCTACAGATACCATCTGAGTGTGGATAGAGGTAGCATTGTAGCGCATTTCTGTTCTTGAAATACAGTGATGGGAAATCATCCCACATCCCAGAGGAGAGAATTTACAGTGTACATGGTTGCTCACTTTATTGAGAAGGAGAAATGGCTAGATGTTTGAATATTCATGGGTTGAGATTAATGGCTTGGCTGGAAAGTGAGGAATTTAGAAAAGACATGGTGGGAAAAGTTGGTAACAAAGACATCTGGAGAAGATGGATTTCTTTTCATTGGAGAAAAACATGATCTTTTTGGTTCCCTGAGAGTCCAGGATGATCTCACTAGAGAAGAATGCTAATAATTTAGTGGGTAATATGACCCATTCCATAAATAGCAGCCTCATCCCCTAGTTATTCCTGTCATTACCCAAAGGGGTTATGAACAAAGTGGCCATGAAAGCAGGCATAGAGTTTAATCAGGAACTCAGCAACATGAACCTCCATTCATCGAGGCTCACCTGGATCTACCCACTGTTGAATCCTTAATCTATCAGCAACAAGGAACCTAACACAAAATTCCCAATATGGCACTGTTCTCTGGGCTGATCAGTAACTTACCTGACAACGGGCTGATTATATAGCAGATTGACTTTCTGTTGTGGAAGAAGATCTTGTTCTTATTAGAATAAACATTGAGATTGATAATGCCTCCCCTTGAGGGGGACATTCCTTGGAAGCTGGACCTAATAAGTTTTTCATCATTACTGGTGTTCAGCATGGGGTAGCATACAAGTAGTGTAGGGGTGCAGTCCCACATCCATAATCTCATATTCCTTGTATCCTCACTTTAGCACATCAGCTCTGGAGAGCTATCTATGGAAATACAACCTTCATATATCTTCTCTGTTTGGTTAGGTGTGCACAGCCAGCTGAGTAGCTGGTTGACTGGACCCTGTGAATTTGCATGACAGCTACACATGAAGCATTCATGGCTTTAATGCAGTGAGCACCAAGTTGCCTAGGCTTTGCTGCATTAAGGATTACATGTGTACAGCAAGATCTTAGCCTCTTACAGAACTCTTTCTTTCCTGTGACTTTCAGGGCAGGGTCAGGTCCTCTTTGGCATCTGGAAACCGAAGACAGAAGTCTTGAGACATTTGTATTGGCCAGGAAGTTGGGTGCTATGCATAGGACATAACCAAAAGCAATAAATAACCTGTGAGTGACAGGGTCAAATGCTTTTTTTTTTTTTAGGTCTGAGACCAGGACTCAAACTCCATAGGCTAGTGCTCTACCAACTGAGCCATGCCCCCCATCCCCAATTCACTGACTTCTCAGGAAATAATAAAAAAGAGTAAGTCTTTTTTTTGCCAGTCTCAGGGTTTGAAATCAGGGCCTTAACACTATCCTTGGGCTTTCTCAAGGCTAGTGCTCTACCAATTGAGCCACAGCACCACTTTTGGCTTCTTTTCTATGTATGTGGTATGGAGGAATTGAACCCTGGCCTTTGTGCATTCTAGGCAAGCACTCTACCACTAGGCCACGGTCCCATCACTCTCCCCACCAAAAGAGTAAATCTTGAGGTGGATTTGTCTTCTCCTTAAGCAATGCTAAAACTACTCTTCACCATTTACTGAATGCCTTATCCATTATCATGATTTTCCACTCTATACTGCTACTTATCAAGAAAAAACGACATGACAGTGTATGGTGGTAACAGACTTATGTTGCATGACATTCATTTCTCTTACTGTACCCTTATATATCTGGAGCGGATGATGTGTTGTAGCAAAGTCGTAGGGTGACCTTTTATTTGTTTATGACCATGAACTAAGGCATGAATTCCAGGACTTGTGCTCTTGCTTAGCTTTTTCTAACAAAGCACTCTACCACTTGAGTCAATCTTCCACTTCTGATATTTGGATAGTTAACTGGAAATAAGATTCCCTCAGATTTATTTGCCTGGCTGTCTTTGAAGCACAATACTCAGATTTCAGCTTCCCGAGTAACTAGGATTATAGACATGAGCTACTGCTACCCATTGTGGTCTTTTTATTCTTTATTTCAAGTGTGGACTTCCTTCCTTTCTTCCTTTGCCCTTCCTCCCTCCTTTCTTTCCTCCTTCCCTTCCTGACTTCCTGGCTTCTTTTTTTCTTTTTTTTTCATATATTTTTATTGTAATTAATAGAAGGGTTACATGATATTTGCCAGATAGAAGGTGCATTAATTCACATACATTGATACCCTTTCACATGTCTTGGTCCCCATTTCCCTCCCCCCACCCCCACCCCTCATCTTGTTTTCCCCCGTTCCCTATCCAATTTCAACTAACCAAATACAAATATATCTGATATATCAGATAACAAAGTGGGATACTGTAACAATATGAGATAACCAAGGGACAGCAAAAGAGATGAGAGATAACATAGTACCGTAAGAACAAAAATCATATTAAATACTTGTACAAAGAGGTTTCAATTCAAGATGTCAATTTTTTTCTTTTCCATATATTTTTATTATAATTAATAGAAGTGTTACATTATATTCACCAGATCAAGATGTCAATTTCTAACCTGTTTTTTTTGTTGTTTGTTTGTTTTCCAATCCTGGGCCTTGAATTCAAGGCCTGGGCACAGTCCTTGGACTTTCTCAAGGCTAGAGCTCTACCACTTCAGCCACAGCACCACTGTGGCTTTTTTCTATGTATGTGGTACCAAGAAATCAAACCCGGGTCTTCGTGCATGCTAGGCAAACACTCTACTACTAGGCTAAACTCCCGGCCTTCAGGATGTCAATTTTTAAAGACAATTTATTGTGCCCCTTAGGTAGAAATGCATTGCATGACCAGGCAGGTTTAGCTCTTCCACCTTAAGCTGTACTGGCCTAAAACTCTTAGTTATAAAGAAGAGGAATAAAAAAGGCTGGGGGTGAGGATCACGGTGAAGAACAGCTGTCTAGGAAGTGCAAGGTACAGAATTCAAACTCTAACCTGCCAATAATTTTACTCATGAAATAAAGGGAAGGAATACTTCCACTAGGAAACACAACAATGGTTTCCCTAAGGACTACCACCTTGTTCCTTGGACTTCTTATGCTTCTAAGGTAACAGATAAAAAATATCCATGGCACAGGAAGCACTTTCCTGGCATGAATGGTGCCAGAGATTAGGATAATCTGCCTCTAGGATAAATGCTGAATATGCATGACATGAAAAAGCACTGGACTTTGTATAGTAAGTGATGCTTACTCTAGTAAATGCTTATAAAAGAAAAAGTATATTTTTCACTGAGCTGGGTAGCAAAAATCTGGCAAAATATGTGGGACTTCAATTGTGTAATAGGCATGAAGTCTATGGGCAACTCTGTAGAATGAATTCTAGACAAATAATCATGTACAATTTTCTTTATGTATCCGTTACCTGATTCAGAGGAATTTGGCTTCCCCTGTTACCAATTATAATCTCTTTGGTGATTGAATCTTAAGACTGCTTAAGCTGATACACTATGCAGGTACTATTTACAGGTATTTGGTTTTGTCTTGAGACAACTTTTCACCAACTATCTGTATGAGTCATAGAAGAATGAATCCATTTTGGATCAAAAGACGAGTATTAAAGTTTAAAGATAGACACCGAGTTATTGGACAGAAATATTTCTGTAATTGCTGTTTTGGGATCACTACCTTTGAAAACAAATGGATGGAACTTATGGAATTGGAAAGCAGGAAGAACGATACAAAAAGGTAGTGTTACCATGGCATTTGGCTTTGAATGATTCTGGAAACTGAATAAGAATACTCCAGTTGGAGCTAGTGGGATCATGAATCAGTTATTTTGGAAGGCGGATGAACTGTCAATAGAAATCTCCCAATGTCTTTATTTCCTTTTTTGCTTCTTTCCCTGACATAGTTCTGAAGATTGCAAAACATATCCTGCTTTGTTTCCCTTTACATTATTCTCTTGGTCTTATGGAGATGAAGTAAAAGAACCCGTCATAGTCAGGAGACCAAGGCAGTTCTCCTCCTATGATGTTTCCATTCTTTACAGATCAAAAAAGAAAGCAGAAATATTCTGTAAGCACGCCAAGAGAGCTTTGCCTAAACCAGGTGAATGCTTTCTTAGAATGCATTAATGGACAAAGCAGTGTCTAGTCTATTTCATCTCCAAAAGGAGATACGTCTTACTGAATCTGGGGAAGTAAAGTTAGGGGGACCTAACTTTAGTGGTGATTTCCTGGCTATTTTGGGCACCAGAGAAATCTACTTAGTCAGGAATACTGACTGACCTAATGCTTGCCAAAACCAGGGATACTGCCAAGAGGGAGAGGAAGAACATGGGCACAAAGTTTATTTATGAACATGAAAAGAATCAGGTGTAGGGCCAAGAAGAAAACTCAGGTACTAAATGGTTCTTCCCTTTCCATGCAAGGGAAGGTCTTCCTTGAAAGGGAACTATCTGTGAGATGGAAATGCAGTGATAAAACATGGATCAGGAAATGTATGCAATTTTCACATTCCGAGCATTTTGCTAATACTGAGTATTTTGCTAAGCTGGGGGACATTGTAGATTTACAGTGTGACCATTTGGGACAAACTGAAGGCCCACAGGTTTTTCCCAGCCCCTCCTTCCTCCCTCTCTCTCCTTTATCTTTTATTCTCTCCCCATATATATCTCAGTATATAGGAGCGTTGGATATTACTTATACCTTAGTTTTCATGTGAAAAATCTGAGACGCAAGGGACTCAATAAATCTGGATTTTTGATTCTCAGTCTTCTGATTGAGACATTGTTTCTTGGGATAAACTTCTGAGGGCAAATGTCGAGTCAAGAGCTTAATGGTGTATTTTTCTTAGTCAGAGGCCACACTGAACAAGAAACCTCACTTTGGAATTTCAGGTCTCTTTTTAGCAACTTAGGCAAATCTGATGACTCTGTAACCTCAAAATGTAGACTGAATGGCTAGAGAAGTGCCATGGCCCTCAATTATGGTTTACCACAATCTGCTGCAGTACATAAGACAAGAAACAGCACCTTGTCTCTGCCAGAAAATTTTCTGCAAAAGAGCATCATGTTCTCAGATGGAAATTCTTACTGCCAGAGATGTATTGTCAAGATTTAGACCTAAGCCCAGAATTCTCCTCTTCTTAACTTTTGAAGATATTGTCAAGTTCGTACAGAAAATCTGAGAGACTATAGTTCTTATCCCATGTTCGAGATCTTGTAGGCGTAAGGTTGGCTAGAGCATATTGTGAAAACTATATTTTCCCATGATGATCAACTCTAGGCAGTTTAGTTTTGATTTTACCAAGCCCACAAACTGGCCAAAAGACCCTGATGTAAATTCTTCCCCTGTTTGGACCTCAGGTTCATCACAAGCATATTAATGGAATTTGAGCAAATTATATAGAGATGTGAAAATAGAATAATAAACCCCATTAAAAACTGTAATAACTGGTGGATCATGTCTATAATCCTATCTACTCAGGAAGCTGAGATCTGAGGATCACAGCTCAAAGCCAGCCCAGGCAGGAAAGTCCTTGAGACTCTTATCTCCAATTTCACTGGAAAACCAGAAGTGGCGCTGTGGCTCAAAGTGGTAGAGTGCTAGCCTGGAACAAAAAGAGTTCAGGGATAGCACCAAGGTCCTTAGTTCAAGCACCATGACCATTGAAAACAAAAACTAAAACTGTAAAAATAAATAAATAAATAAATAAATAGTGGGTAAGATGGGAAGAAGGAAGAGATTGAGAAACAGTAATAAAGAAGTATATTATATACAAGTATGGAAATACTACAATGAAACTTTCTGTAATTTACACAAACAACTTAGATGTAGAAGTATTCTGAGTCTTATTCAAGTCAGAATTGTGTGTGTGTGCGCGCGCGCACACGTGTGTGTGTGTGAGTGTATGTGTGTGTGTGTGTGTGTGTGTGTGCTCAAGCATACATGCAGGTACTAAGACTTGAATTCATGTCCTGGGTCCTGTCCCTTGGCCCTTTTCACACACTTTTGCATCCTATTTTTTGGTGGTTAACTAGAGATAAGGCTTATGGATTTTCCTCCCAGGCTGGCTTCAAATTGAGATCCTCAGATCTCAGCCTCCTGAATGGCTAGGATGACAGATGTGAACCAGTAGTGCCTTGCTCAAGTCAGAGAAACTCTTTATAAAAAGGTATAGGGTTTATGGTTCCCTCTTCTGTTACTTTTGTTGCTGCTAGCTCCTTTGTTTTCTTCTCCTGAAGGATATAGTAGTTGCCCATCTTAACTCAATTAAGTAAATCTTTCCCCACATCATTCTCTCATTAAAAAAGAAAATTCCAAGGCAGGTGTGGTGGCTCACACCTGTAATCCTAGCTAATTAGGAGGCTAAGATCTGAGGATTGTAGTTCAAAGCCAGTCCGTGAGACTTTTATCTCCAATTAACCACTAGAAAGTCAAAAGTGGAGCTATGGCTCAAGGGGTAGACCGGTAGCCTTGAGCTGAAGAGCTCAGGGACAACGCGTAGGCCCAGAGTTCAAGTCCCATGACTGACAAAAAAAATCCATGGCTCCTTTTTGCCAGCAGGACAAAACTTAAAGTTAATCTTGAGAATCAAAGTATTTCTAATTTACTTTTCCGACCTCATCTTTAACTCTAGGTACACCAGGATACTGCCTTTGTTTAAAGGTACCAAATATTCTGTCATTTTGCTTTACCTTACATATGCTCACTCCTTCAGAATATGTTCAAGTCTTGGCTAGTTCAAAAGCCCTTTCCAGATACTCTCTAAGCCAATTGCACAACTCACCTCTTTGTCCCTCTGATATACATTGACTGCTCACCCAGCTCCTACAACTAGTTAGCTAGTTAATTGTTTTCATTAGGCCCAAGTCTGTCTTTCTCATCTACAATATCGACCTCCCCAGCTTTAGCTAATGTATTATATAGAGGAGTTCCTTGATAACACATTTTTTGAATTGAATTAAATGATTTCCTAAATTAACTTGGAAAATAGAGTACTTATGCTGAGTAAGAAAGTTTCATTGATTTGATAGTGTCAGGGACAATTGTCTTTTCCTCATTAATTACCAAAACATTGGAAACTTTTCTCTATTGCACGTGGGACCCTGTCTACCTTGATCACATTTGTTTTGTGGTTTTAAAAGATACATGGATTTTTTAATGCTGGAATTGGAACTCAAGGCCTCATGTTTGCCAGGCACTTTACCACTTGAGCTAGCCTTCTGTAACTACCCCCTCCCCTGCTTCTTATGCCAGTACAGGAGCTTGAGCATATGGCCTTGTGCTCTCATCCAGCTTTTTTCCACTCACAGCTCATGCTTTATCATTTAATCCATGCCTCTACTTCCAGCTTAATTGGAGATAATCTCTGGGATTTGTCTGCTCAGGCTGGCTTTCAACTTTGATCCTCGATTTCAACCTTCTGAGCAGCTAGGATTATAGGCATGAGCAACTGGCACTTCAGATACATAGATTTTTTTTTGCTGGTCCTGGGGTTTGAAATCAGGACCTTGGTGCCATCCCTGAACCTCTCTGTGCTCAATGTTAGTGCTCTATCACTTGAACCACAGCACTACTTGCAGCTTTTTTTCTGAGTAGTTTGTTGGCGATAAGAGTCTCACAGACGTTCCTACCTAGCCTGGCTTCTGACTGCAATCCTTAGATCTGAACCTACTGAATAACAGGTGTGAGCCACTAGTGCCAAGTTTACACAAATTTAAGAAAAAACCCCACAAAATCAATTTAACCCTTTTATGATTGATAACAGGGTCCTTAAACGGAATTCTGTTCTGCTATGACTTCTGAGATTTTTGTAGTTTGACTATCTGTGCCTCTAGGATACATTTCAACTCTCAACTTGGTAACACTTGTGTTATTTTCCATGCTGTCAGATACTGATTTTCATTGAATTGAACAAATCTATATGGGTAAACTGAGAGCCACTCAAGGAAACCAGTTAAAGCAGAATGTATTTAGTGAGGACATTCTATTTTTCATATAATGCTTATTCAACAGTTTTTGAGAAAAGTTTCTAGACTTGAACAAATCTCTATCTTTGAAACTTCATAGATTTTTCCCCCTCCTTAATTCTAGTTCTGAAGTTGCTTTCTAAATGGGTGAGTTTTTATGAGCCCGATTCCCATTCCCAGATAAACATTATCCTGTTTAATTGATGTGTAATTCTTCACTTCCCAGAGGTTTCCCATTAATGGTATGGTAGCAGTTTAACATTTAGTGTTTGTGACTTAACAAATGCAATCTTTGTCATCTACCCAAAGCAAGTCTAATAAAATAAGAAAGAGATGATATGTTCATTACATATTCCAAAGTAACTTCAGAATATTTTTCTAAATTATGCATCTTATCTCCTGTCTTGACATTTCTCACCATCTTCCCAGCTGTTATTGGCTAGATAATTATCACTTGCTCTAATTCAGAGTGCACTAAAAGTCATTATCTCCAATGAAAGCACAAATCTTTCTGTACCCTTGTGACCTCATTGTCAATGATATATTAGAACAAGAACATTTGCAGTGCGATAATAAATAGGATCTTCTCTGACATATTCAAAACATTGAACATAATTCAGCCATCCTTTTCAAAGGAAACAATGTTGTTTCGCATATACCCTCCTTTGAGAAAATTTATTTCTATCTGTAATTTTGAAAGAACAGATTTGAATCTTTTTTGCTTGCAGGAATTTTAATCACATTCAGTGATTTTTCTTCTGTCCGGTGTAACCAGTTCAGCATTTGATACTCACAAGGCATTTTTTTTCTCCATAAAGCAAAAACTTTAGAATACTTTAATAAAAACAAGACACAATCATGTGTGTGTGTGTGTGTGTGTGTGTGTGTGTGTGTGTGTGTGTGTGTGTGTGTGTGTTATGGGCCTTGAACTCTGGGCCTGGGCATTGTTACTGAGCTCTTCAGCTCAAGGATAGTGTTCTACCACTTAGAGCCACAGAGCCATTTCCAGTTTTCTGGTGGTTAATTGGAGGTAAGAGTCTTTTTTGCCTGGAATGGCTTTCAACCACAATCCCCAGATCTTAGCCTCCTGACTAGGTAGGATTACAGGTGTGAGCCACCAGGGCCCAGCTTGTTTTTATTTTTTGTTTTTGTTTTTCTTTTTTTGGCACTAGCGATCAAACCCAGGATGTTGAACTTGTTAGGTAAGTATTTAGACACTGAGCCACACCCTAGTCCAAGGGCTAGTTAATTTTCGACAGCCTCTTGGTTCCTGTTGACACATTTCTGGACCTCCATCTGCCTATTTGGGGTTTCCTGCTCTGTCTGAGAGGACAGTTGCACTACCACATTTAGCTTGTTTCATTAATATGATATTTTACAGACTTTTCTGTGCAGGCTGACCTGTAACTATGTTCCTTCAGATTTTAGCTTCTTATATAGCTAGGATGCCATTGTTCAGGCAACTGTGCTCAGATACTGGTGAAGGAGTCTTGCAAACTTTTATTCCCTGGGCCAACCTCAAACCACAGTGTTTCTAGTCTCAGCCTTTCCAGCAGACTTATTTCTAGGAGATGTGTTTGACATTTGACATTGAGTAATCCCAGCTTCACTGTGCTCTTAATTCATGGCTTCTGTTTTCCCTAAGAAACTGGTGAATAGAAAAATGGTAGTTAATTTTTCATAGGCTTTCCAGAGGGCAGTTTATCTTGAGGATGCTATAAATTCTAGTCTCAGCTCTTCAGTTCCATGAACTTGTTTCTCATTTTCTGTGAGCTCTTGGATCCACTCTTTCCTTAGGAACAATGAATTCATCCAATTCATTTCAGATGTGCCAAATTTGAAAAACTTCAAAAGGAAATCTTAGTGTGATTAAAAATTCTAAAACTTCAAAACATACAACTAACAATATTTATTGTTTGATGGAAAAACATAGAATTACTATTTGCACCAAGTTCTCATGTGCTATTCCTTTGATGTGAGCCCCTCTTCTTACCACATGTCTGGAGACCCCTTGTTTTCAGTCCCTCTATTTTGCCTTTTCCAGCATATATGGAACAATTCCTGTGGTTGTTTTCAGTTTGCCTTCTTTCATTTACTAAAATGTACTTACAGTTTTAGTAATTGTTGCTTTAGTGAATTGTTTCTTTTAAACTGGAGAACAGTATTTCATTGTACAAATACCCTGCTATTTGCTTATTGATTTGCTGTTCTTCTTTTTTTTTGCTTTATTTTTTTATTGTAATTAGTAAAAGGGTTACATGATATTTGCCAGATAGAAGGTGCATTAATTCACATACATTGATACCCTTTCACATGTCTTGGTACCCGTTTCCCTCCCCCCCCCACACCCCACACCCGTCTAGGTTTTCCCCCTTCCCTATCAAATTTCAAATATCCAAATACAAATAAATTCAATATATCAGATAACAAAGTGAGATACTATACCAATATGAGATAACCAAGGGACAGCAAAGGAGATGAGAGACAACATAGTACATTAAGGACAACAATCATTCATTATATGGCTTTTGTTTCACTATCCTGGAGGTCCTTTCAATTAGCTTCACATTGTATGTCCTTATGTATCAAGATTTTGCTCTATTGCATGATTTGCTGTTCTTTCAACCTGGGTTGTTTCTATTTTTTTAGCTAATTTAATAAAAAAGCTCTTGTTATATATCTATGTACCTGTCTTTGCCTGAATATATGCTTGAGTTCTCTTTGCTGTGCTGTACTTTCTTTTTCGTTGGGCAGGGAGCTTGGTCTCTGGGCCTGGGCCTTGAGCTCTTCAGGTCATTATCCAATCATTTAGTTTATGTTTTCAATCTTATCATTTATTGGCATTTGATTTTTTTGTTCTTTATTTATTTCCTGTCCATATCATTAAAATGCAAACTTGGCAAGAACATAGATTTGTGTCTGTCTTGGTCAATGCCATATACCTAGCTCATGAATAAATAGTTGACATTTAATAAATATTCAATTCACATTTATTTTTTATTATTTTTCCATATATTTTTATTGTAATTAATACAAGGGTTACATTATATTCACCAGATAGATAATGCATTACTTCACAAACATTGATATCCTTTCTCAGATCTTGGTCCCCATTTCCTTCACTCCACCCCCTCATCTTGTTTTCCTCCCTTCCTTATCCTATTTCAAATAACCAAATAAGCATATATACAACACATCAGATAACAAGGTGAAATACTGTAACAATATGAGATAACCAAGGGACAGCAAAAGAGATGAGAGATAACACAGTACATTAAGGACAACAATCACTCATTATGTGGCTTTTCTTTCTATATCCTGGAGGTCTTTTTGTTTAGTGTCATACTATATGGTCTTATGTATCTAGGTTTTGTTCCATTGTAAATCTCTGCTAGGAGAGCCCAAGGTTTCTACTGATTATGACAAATGAGGGAAACCATTGAGCCTATGTTGCTTTGGGTCTGGCTAACTTAATATTTTTTCTAAGTCTTTCCATTTCCTTACAAATGGGCTGATATCATTCTTTCTGACAGCAGCATAGAATTCCATTGTGTATAAATACCACATCTTGTTGATCCACTCATCAACTGAGGGGCATCTGGGTTGGTTCCATATCTTTGCTATGGTAAATAGTGCTGCAATGAACATCATTGTGCTAGTGGCTTTAGTATGTCCTTGTTTCTGGACAAGGAGTAGAATTGCTGGGTCATAGGGGAGCTCTATGTTTAGTCTTTTAAGAACCTGTTATACTGTTTCCATAGTGGTTGAACAAATTTGCACTCCCACCAACAGTGCAGTAGTGATCCCTCCTGGCCACATCCCCTCCAGCATCTGTTGTTATTAGATTTCTTGATCCTGGCAATTCTAACTGGAATCTTAGAGTTGTTTTGATTTGCAATTCTTTTTTTCATATATTTTTTATTGTAATTAATAGAAGGGTTACATGATATTCGCCAGATAGAAGGTGCATTAATTCACATACATTGATTCTTTTATGGCCAGAGATGTCGAGCATTTATTCATGTGTCCATATATATAGGCCATTCTTATTTCTTCTTCAGAGAAGACTCCCTTTAAGTCTTTGGATCATATTTTAATGAGATGGTTGTCTCGTTGGAGATTAGTTTTGGAGTGATTCAATTTTTTGATCTGCTGATCTATTTTAGATATGAGGCCGTTGTCCATTGTATGGTTAGTGAAGATCTTCTCCCAGTCTGTAGGCTTTATAGTTAATTTGCCAGCTATGTCCTTTGCCATACAGAAGCTCTGCAGTTTAATCCAGTCCCACTTATCCAGACTTTCTCTGATTTGTTGTGTTTCTGGGTCCTCATTAAGAAAGTTTTGACCCATGCCAAGGAGACCTAGTGTATTTTCTAATTCTTCCTGTAAAGTTTTCAGTGTATCTGCTTTTACCTCGAGGTCTTTGATCCATTTGGGGTTGATCCTGGTGCCGGGTGATAAAGAAGGATCCAACTTTCATTTTCTGCAGGTGCTTAACCAGTTCTGCCAGCACCACTTATTGAAGAGGCTGTCTTCCTTCCATTCTATTTTTTTTGCTCCCTTATCAAAGATTAGGTGGCCATAGGTCTGTGCGTTAATATCTGGATCCTCAGTTCTATTCCATTGGTCTTTAGTCCTGTTTTTGTACCAGTACCAAGCTGTTTTTGTCACTATAGCTCTGTAATAGAGTCTAAAGTTTGATATTAAAATTCTTCCAGTGCTGTTCTTTCTTCTAAGTATTGTTTTTGCTATATGAGGTCTTTTAATATTCCATATGAAATTTTGGATTGCCTCTTCTATGTTTTTAAAGAATGACATTGGGATATTGATGGGTATTGCGTTGAATTTGTAGATAGCCCTTGGCAAGTTTGCCATTTTCACGATGTTAATTCTTCCAATCCAGGAGCATGGGAGGTTTTTCCATTTCCTCAGTTCTGCTTTAATTTCCTTTTTCAAGGTTTTAAAGTTTTCATCAAAAAATTCCTTTACATTCTTAGTTAAGATAATTCCTAGGTACTTTATTTTCTTTGAGGCTATTGCAAAAGGAGTTGCTTTCCTGATTGTTGCCTCATTCCTCTCATTGTTGGCATATAGGATGGCAGTTGATTTTTGAGGGTTAATTTTTTTCATATATTTTTATTGTAATTAATAGAAGGATTACATGATATTTGCCAGATAGATGGTGCATTAATTCCTATACATTGATACCCTTTCACATGTCTTGGTCCCCATTTCCCTCCCCCCCACCCACATCTTGAGGGTTAATTTTATACCCTGCTACCTTTCCAAAGTTTTGAATCAGCTCAAGCAGCTTGGGAGTGGAGTCTATAGAGTTCTTTAAATACAGAATCATGTCATCTGCAAAGATGGTAAGTTTCACTTCCTCTTTCCCTATTTGGATCCCCTTTAAGCTTGCTTCTTGCCTTATTGATCTGGCTTGGAATTCTAATACTATGTTAAAGAGGAGTGGAGAGAGTGGGCATCCTTGTCTCATTCCTGATTTTAGAGGAAGTGGGTTTAGCTTTTCACTATTAAGTATAATGCTAGCTGTGGGTTACACAGCCTTTATTATATTGAGGAATGTTCCATGGATTCCTAGTTTCTCCAGAGCTTTTAGCATATAGGTGTGTTGGATCTTGTCAAATGCCTTCTCTGCATCTATTGAGACAATCATGTGATTTTTGTCCTTGCTCTTGTTGATGTGTTGAATTATATTAATTGACGTGCGCATGTTGAACCAGCTTTGCATCCCTGTGGTGAATCCTGTTTGATCATAGTGTATAATTTTTCTGATGAGTTGCTGGAGATGGTTGGCCAGTATTTTGTTGAGTTTTGCATCAATATTCATCAAAGCAATGGGTCTATAGTTCTCTTTCTTTGATGAATCTCTGTGTGGTTTTGGGATAAGGGTTATAGAGACTTCGTAGAATGAGATTGCCAAAGAGCCTTCGTTTTCAATTCCATTGAAGAGCATTGGTGTGAGCTCTGCTTTGAAGACCTTGTAGAATTCAGCTGTGAATCCATCTGGCCCTGGGCTTTTCTTGGATGGAAGGTCTGTTATTGCCATTTCTATTTCAGTGGTTGAAATAGGTCTGTTTAGTTGTATAAGGTCTTCTTGGTTCAGTGTGTGTATGTTAATATTGGCTAGAAATTCACCCATTTCTTCTAGATTCTCAACCTTGTTGGCATAAAGGTTTGAAAAGTATTCCCTCATGATGCTCTGGATCTTGGTAATTTCTCCGTGATATTACCTTTCTCATCTGTGATTTTATTTTGGTATGCTCCCTTCTTTTTTTGGTAAGATTTGCTAAGGGTCTGTCAATTTTGTTAATTTTTTCAAAGAACCAACTCCTTGTTTCATTGATTCTTTCTATAGTTTTTTTTGGACTCCAATTCATTTAGTTCTGCTTTGATTTTTAATAATTTGCTTCCTTCTACGGGGATTAGGGTTGGTTTATTGCTCTTTTTCCAAGAGCTTAAGGTAGGACATTAAATTGTTGGTTTGTGATTTTTCCAATTTGGTAATGTAAGCACTCAGAGCTATAAATTTTCCTCTGAGGACTGCCTTGGCTGTGTCCCAAAGGAGCTGGTATTTTGTGTGCTCCCTTTTGCTAATTTCATAAACTGTTGAATTTCTATTCTGATTTCCTCGATGACCCATTGGTGATTTAACAATGTGTTGTTCAATCTCCATGAGTTACAGGGTTTTTGTTGGTGGAGATTGGTGTTAGTTCCAATTTGATGCCCTTGTTGTCTGAGAGAGTGCAGGGAATAATTTCAGTTCTTTCTGAATCTGCACAGGTTTGTCTTGTGCCCTAAAATGTGGTCTATTTTGGAAAATGTTCCATGTACTGCTGAAAAAGACGTATGTTGTGATGTTGCTGGGTGAAGTAACCTGCAGATGTCTGTTAGATCTAGTTGGTCTATACAGTTGTTCAATTCTGAGGTTTCTCTGTTGAGTTTTTGCCTGGTTGATCTGTCCATAGGTGAGAGTGGTGTGTTAAAGTCACCAACAATCACTGTGTTTCGATATATGTGTGGTTTTAGTGAAAGTAAAGTTTGCTTGATGAAGTTTGGTGCTCCAGGATTAGGTGTCAATTCGTATTTATTAAAGGATCTTTTTTTGAGGAATAATTTAGCTTCATCACACTGAATGACCTATTTTACAACTATCAAAGCATTATTATCATTAGTAGTAGTAGTCATGGGTCTTGAACTCTGGGATTGGGCTTTGTCCCTGAGCTCTTCAGTTCAAGGCTACCACCCTAACATTGAGCCACACTGCACTTCCCGTTTTCTGGAGGTTAATTGAAGATAAGAGTCTCGGGCCCTTTTGTGCCCCGGCTGGCTTTGAACCTTGATCCTCAGATCACAACCTCTTGAGTAGCTAGGATTATAGGTGTGAGCCAGTGTACCTGGCAGCATTATTTTTTTAAAGTGGAACGTTTATTTTTTTTTTGTTTTTTATTATCAGTGTGATGTACAGGGGGTTACATTAGTAAGGTAATTAGTGTATTACTTCTTGAAAATTGTTACCCCTTCCCATGTTTTCTCCCACTTTCACTATCCCCATCTACTTCCAAGTTCATTTCCAACACATTGTCTTGTGAATATTACTATTACACTGGTTCATCCTTTGGCTTTTTTTTTAACATCTTTTTTTTTCTTTCTTCTTGACGGGATCTTTTTACATCTATCAACACACATATACCTCTTTTTAAATTTAATTTTATTGTCAGGGTTATGTACAAAGCAGTTACAGTTACACACATAGTTTCTAGTTTGCCCAATTGACTGAATCATAGAAGAATTGAGCATTAGCTTTGATTCTAAGTGGAAAGTACTTAGAGTTAGAAGTCAGTCTTTCTTGCTCAATGTAATTTTTAAGGTATGGAGTCACATTCCAAATTAACAAAGAGCAAAGTTAATGTCCTATGAAAATATAGGAGCAGATTGTAGAATTCAAGAGCAGGATGTGGTTTCCTCAGAAGCAGGAATCATTAAGAGAATTGACAAAAATTCTCACTTCTGTTTCCTTGAATATTATTTCTTCTTATTATTTATCTTCCTTCTTCCCTATCTCCTTCCCTAACCTTTCTCCCATCACCTTATTCTCGTCTAGTCTTATGTTCTTGCCTTCTTTTCTGTCTGACTTTTATTTTGTTGATTGTGCATATATCCAAATGGAAGCTACTTCATCTCTTTTAAGTTTGTATTTCCTCCAGTCAACTCATTTTGAGATCAGAAACCAATCTTAACTTTTCTTCACATCTCAATTTTGGGTAGCTCAGATTGGTTAGCTGTTTACCCTTGGCCATGTTCCTTTACTCTGAGTGGGTGGGGGCCAGTTCTGAGCAGAGAGTAGCTGGGATTGGGAAGTCATTGTAAAATATGTCTGTCACAGCCACACTAATAGGCCTTCACAAATCATTACATCAAACAAACCAGGTCAAATTGAGAAAAATAGATATTGTTTCTTCTCCTATGCAGAATCTGGTTCTTGATATTTCTCATCAATTTTGTTGCCCCTTGGTTAATCTCATATTGTTATAGTATCTGACCTTGTTATCTGGTATATTACATATATGATTATTTGTTTATTTGAAATAGGAAAGTTAAGGGGGGGGAGAAGATGAGGGGAGGGGGTAGGGGGAGGGAAATGGGGACAAAAACATGAGAAGGGGTATCAATGTGTGATAAGTAATGCACCTTCTATCTGGTGAATATAAGTGTAACCCTTCTATTAATTACAATAAAAAATGAAAAAAATAATTAGAAGAAAAAAGGCTGTATGGAAGAAGTAGCCAAATTTATAGTGTACCATCTGTAAACACAGTAACTACGTAAGTTCTCCCAACAAAATATTTTGAAGAAATTATTTTTTCCTCATTGTATATTCTTGGCTTTTGTGAAAATCAATATAGTATAATTTGTGAGTTTTAAAAAAGGAAATGAATGTAAAAGAATGTAAAACAAGTTGTGTTTGGGACAGGTTCTAGTAGAAGGAGGGAGAATGAAAGGGAAGAGTATAAAGAGTGTAGATGTTTAATGTATTTTGTATACGTGTGTGAAAATGGAATGATGAAACCCACTGACATTATTGTGAGGAGAAGGGAGATGAGGGGGAAATGATGGAGGGAAGAATGTGATATGCGTACATTGGGTACATCACAATGAAACATTTTTTTTGTAAATCTGATACATGTGAATAAAAATGGTAAAATCACTAACATCAACTAGTTGACAACAGAAAAAAAATATTAAAAATGGAGTAAATATGGGGAGAAGTGACAGAGAATGAGTTTTCCAGGACAGGCTAGAAGTGGAAACAAACATCTCATAAATCTCATTAACTTACAACAACGTAAGTAAGTACTCTTCTATCTTACTGTTTTCTCTGGGCTCCATAAAGGTCCACAGGGTCTCAGCTAAATGTACCTGAACTAACAGATTCTCTAATATCTCAGAATGGACTTCCATGGTAGCTAGGACAGGAAAAGGGAGAATTAAGCACTGACATTGTCTTACTAGTGACACATATTTATGTCTGCTTAAATTTCACTGGCCATAGTTAGTTCCCACAGAGGAAACTGTTTTCCTTGATGGTCCCTAAAAACAAAAAAACAAAAACCCAAAGGAAAAAAGAAGAAAAACATGTATAACTGAACATCAGTGTTTTATTGAAGATTTTTGAATGTTTATATATCAGAAATATTGACTTGTTTTATTGTCTTTTCCTTTGTGTGGCTTGATATTAGGGTAATGCTGGACTTGTAATATATGAGTTTGGAAGTGTTCTTTCCTTTTCATTATCTGCAGGAGTTTGGGAAAGGTTGGCTTTCTTTTTTTAAATAGTTGACAGAATTCACCAGTGAAGTTATCTGGTCATGGGCTTTTATTTTGGAGGGTTTTCATTCCTAACACCATTATTTTGCTAGTTATAGGTATTGATATTTTTCTGTCTTAATGTTTCAGACTACATTGGTTATGTTTCTAGTAATTCATCATTTCTTCTAGGCTCTACCCAATTTGCTGGCATATTCATATTAGTCTCAGTGGTTTTTTTTTTGGTTAGACTTAATTACAATGTCACCTTTCATTCATCCAAAAGTTTCACTGATCTGGAAAATTTCATACTTAATCTTTTTCTCTTGTTACTTTTCTAGTTTCTGTTTCAATTTTTGTTATTCATTATTTCTTCATTTTATTATTGAATATTTCTTTCCACTGCTAACTGAGTTTTCTTTGTTCTTTTTTGGTTCTTTTACATGGGGAGTGTAGGTTGCTTTTAAGATTTTCCTTTTTAACTGGGCGCGATGGCTCATGCCTGTGATCCTAGCTATTCATGAGGCTGAGATCTGAGGGTTGCAGTCCAAAGTCAGCCTGGGCACAAAAGAACATGAGACAATTATCTCCAATTAACCTTTAGAAAATGGAAAGCGGGGCTGAGACCCAAGGGTAGGATGGTAGCCTTGAGTTGAAGAGCTTAGGAACTACACCAAGGCCCAGGGGTAGTCCGGTATCAAGGACAGTGCCCAGGCCCAGAGTTCAAGCTCCACGACCCACAAAAATTATTTTCCTTTTTCTGGTGGTGCGGAGGTTTGAATTCAAGGCCTTATACTTGCTAAGCAAGCAAAGACTCTCCCTTTATAGACTCTCTCTTGATGCCACTGCTATCATGATTTTCTGTTCCTTTCCATCTCCTTTCATTTTAACTTCAATGACTTTCTAGGTAGGTTGCAGTGGTTCATATATGTAATCTTAGCTACTAAGGAGGAAGATCGATGGGGAAAGAAAGTCCTGAAGGCTCTTATTTCCAATGAATCACTTGAAAGCAGAAGTGAAAATATAATGTGGCTCAAGTAGTACAGTATCAGCTTTGGAAAAAGTAACAGTGCCTAGTCCTTGAGTTCAAGCCCCAGTACAGGTGCATGCATGTGCATAAGCACACACACACACAACTAAGGGATAGCTCATGGGTCCTATGTTCAAACCGCACTATGGCCACAAAAAAAGAAAAGAAAAAGAAAACATGCAAACATTCAATACTTGTCTTTTGGGGTCTGGCTTAGTTTGCTGAATGTAATAATCTGTAATGGGTATTCCATATATTTTTTCTGTAAATGATATTGTTGCTTATAACAGAACAAATTCTAAAATATAAGTATGACATATTTTCTTTATTTTTTTGTTGGTGGGTACCTAAGCTGATTTTATATCTTGGCTACCATGAATAATACCAAAAAACATGGCTGTACAGATATCTGTATTGTAAGCAGGCACTGGGTTCTTTTGGGTATTTACCCAAAAGTAGCATTGATGGATCATATGATAGCTCTAATTCTAAAATTTTTTATGGGGTCATGGGGCTTGAACTCTGGCTTGGGCTCTGTCCCTGAGTTCTTCAGGTCAAGGCTACCGCCCTACACTTGAGCCACAGCCCTACTTCCCATTTTCTAGTGATTAATTGGAGAGAAGAGTCTCTCAGCTTTGTATTTCCCAGGCTGGCTTTGAACTTTGATCCTCAGATCTCAGCCACTTGAGTAGCTGGGATTACAGGCGTGAGCCACCACTCCTGGCTTATTTCTGAAATTTTTGAGGAAACTCCATACTAAATTTCTATAGTGACTTCCCTAATTTACATGCCCAACAATAGTGTACAGGATTTCATTTTCTTCTTCCTCACATCATTTACTGTTTTCTTCTTTTTGTGTATGTTTCTACCAGGGTTTGTAATCAGGACTTTGCACTGGCTGGGCCTTTTTGCTCATAGTTGGAACTGTGCTTCAGCCTGGCTTTTTACTGGATCACTGGAGACAGAGTTTTGAGAACTTTTCTGCCCTGGATGGCTATGAGTCTAGATCCCCGGTTCTCATCCTCTTAATCCTATTACTGTTTCTATAGAAGTCATCCCTTAGCACTGTGACTATCTTGATGATAGTCATTGTGATTGGTGTGAGACAGAATTTCACTGTAGTTGCGAATTGAATTGCCTTTATAGCTAAACATGTTGAAAGGTGTCTACTCAATTCATTTCCCCACTTATTGAGTTATTTTCCTTGTTAGTATTAAAATTTTTGTATTCTTTATGTAATTTGATTTATTAATGTCTTTCCAGATAACTAGCTACAAAATAGTTTCTGTTATTCTATAGGCTGTCTTTTGAGTTTATTTTGCCAGTCCTGGGGCTTGAACTTGGGGCCTGAGCACTGTCCTTGGACTTTTTCAAGGCTAATGTTATACCACTTAAGCCACAGCATCACTTCAGGCTTTTTCTATGTATGTGGTACCAAGGAACCCAATCTAGGTCTTGGTGTATGCTAGGCAAGCACTCTACCACTAGGCCAAACTCCCCACTCTTCTTAATGACTTGTTGTTGTGCAGAAGCGTTGATATTTGATACAATCCTGTTTATAATTCTTACTATTTTTTCCTTGCCTCTGTCTACATCCTGAGATGTGACTCATGTTTTCTTCTAGTAAATTCAGATATTTAGGTCTTATATTAGCTTTTTGAGTTGAGTTCTGTATGAAAGCTTGTGATCTAGTTTCAATCTTCTATATATGGATACCGCTTGTTAAAATAAGTGACCTCTTATTATCCAATATGTGTTTTGGCAACTTGGTCTAGAATGAGATAAAGGCAAATTCATTAGAAAGTTTTCTTAGTTTATTTCAGGAGCTTAGAATCGCTTGCTCCCTCTGGTATCAGTTTACTATACTAGAAGTCCCCTGAAACAGCATACTGCTGTTGGGGGTATGTTGCTGTTGTTTTTGCTTCCAGACTCCCTAAGCATCTAAAATATGTGATATTCCATCTAGGAGACAGACAACACAGAAAACAGATTTAGACAGACTCTTAAAATGCCAGGATGCACCCTTCCTTTGTGTAGGGGAAACAGAGAGCTGTATAAATCTCTGCTCTATGATGCTTTTTTTTGAGCAAGAGCAACATGTCACCCAGCTATACTTTCTTTTTCTTCTCTCTTTTTTATTTGTCAGAGGCTTCCAAGCTTCCAGAGCATCCTAGGTACCTTTAGTGCTCTGAGCTACTGGAGCATAACTCTCTTAGGAACTCCCCTGAAAATTTAAAATGAGACCTGTCCATCTTCTTTTCCCTCCCGAGAAAGAAATTAGGACCTTCGGATGTTTTGATATTGTGCTAGAGTCTATGGTACAACATTGTAACCATAGTCTGTGGAGGAAAAATGCCATGAATTTCCTACCGACTTCATTGTGGTTGTTTTTAATGCTTGCCTAAGGTGTAAAATCTTCTTAAATGGACTCTAATTTTCCCAAAAAGTGACTTGGTCCATGCAATGTTGGACTGGTCTCTTAGTGGGGGAAAGGGAAGGGATTAATGCTTTCTTTTCTAACATATTGTTGATGTCTCCAATGAGACACATTTTTTTTTTGCCAGTCCTGGGCTTGAGCTCAGGGCCTGAGCACTGTCCTTGGACTTTCTCAAGGCTAGAGCTCTACCACTTGAGCCTCAGCACCATTTCTGGCTTTTTTCTATGTATGTGGTACCGAGGAATCGAACCCGCGTCTTCATGCATGCTAGGCAAGCACTTTAACCACTAGGCCAAACTCCCGGCCCCCAATGAGACACATTTTAATAGAAGTGATAGAATACTTTAAAATTTTTATTTTTATTATCATACATTAACTACCAAGGGAGAATTTCATTGGGACATATCCACATCTTTTTACAATATATTCTAGTCAATCTTCTCTTTTATCACTCTCCCTTAATCCCGTCCTCTTCCTGATACAATTTCAGTAGGTTTCGTTGTTCTGTTTTCATGCTTGCTCACAATCTACTTATGTAATATGGGCTGAAGGATTTTTTTAATTAAAGTATTTATTAACATTGATTTTTACATCATATTTTTTTCATATATTTTTATTCTAATTAATAAAAGGGTTGCATTATATTCACCAGAGAGAAGGTGCATTACTTCACATACATTGATACCCTTTCTCATGTCTTGGTCCCCATTTCTCTCCCCCACCCCCACCCCTCATCTTGTTTTCCCCCCTTCCCTATCCTATTTCAAATAACCAAAGAAGCATATATAGAATATATCAGATAACCAGGTGAGATACTGTAACAATATGAAATAGCCAAGGGACAGCAAAAGAGATGAGAGATAACATAGTACATTAAAGACAACAATCACTCATTATATGGCTTTTAATTTTTACATCATATTTCAAATGACATGTTTAACAACCAAGTATTCAAGAAGGAAATCTCTGTAAGGGCCGGAAGATTTTTAAGCAAACATCCTACATAACTTTCTTGACTGCCTGAATTTCATAATACCAAATTATTTCTCAGGTTGGCCATTTATACAGATAATTATCTTTCTATTTTGTGCTCATGTACTTACTTGTGTCTTATTCCATTATTTTTATTTTCATAATGAAAGTGCCATTTTTCCATTTTGTCCCCAAAAATCTGGGGTCTCCTTGTGTTCCCTTATATACTCTCTACAACCCTGTTATCTAAACATCTTCAAGATGAAAGTTCTTAGTTGGGTACCAGTGTCTCATGCCTATAATCCCAGATACTCAGACAGGAAAGTCCATGAAACTCTTATCTCTAATTAACCAGCAAAATGCCAGAAATAGAGCTGTGGCTCAAGTGCTAGCCTTGATCATAAAAACTCAGGGACAATGCTCAGGCCCCAAATTCAAGCCCCAGTACCACATACAAACAAAGCAAAGCAAAGCAGAACAAACAAACATCAAACCAAGATGAAGATCATTTAATTCTCAGTTCCCAAACTGAATTGATGTTCAGAACATATTTCTTCTAATAATGCTTATAGCCAGTGCATAAATAGAATGCACTTTTCAAAAAAAATCACACTAAAATGGAAATACATTCCCTGGGAGAAACAAAACACTGATTCATTCCATTCTAGAAGTGCATTGGTAAGGCCCACAGGTTAGGCTTATTTTACCTTTGTTATAATTTCTTGAGTGGTTTACTTCCATTGAAAATACTACTTTCCTCTGGAGAGTTATTTTTATTTTGGTGGGTACATGCTGGGAACATTTCAGATTTGGTTTTCAGTGGAAGTCCAAATATACTTTTTTAATCTGAAGAGCTACAGTATCACTGTGAATTGTTGAAATAAGGTTATTTTTTTTCATTGCTCTTTGCAAATGTTTCAGCAAAATCCAGATGATTCTAAGGTTAATTATAAAGCAATTTCTAGCCAGTTTTATATTAAGTCTAGTGATTATAAGGATAGTCGGATGTGATTTGCTAAGAGGCAAAATTTCCCAATACTGGTTTGCTATATTCCCAGAGACCTGGAAAATACATTAAATATCACAATTCAAATTCTTTAAAATTTTTTATTTTATTGTCAAGGCTGTTGAGCTATTGTGATCCTCTGCTAGGAGAGGATGTGTACTAATTATTACAAATGAGGGAAACCATTGAGCCTATGTTCCTTTGGATCTAGCTTACTTCACTTTATATGATTTTTTTCCAAGTCTTTCCATTTGCTTATGAATGGAACGATGCCATTCTTTCTGATGGCAGCATAGAATTCCATTGTGTATAAATACAACATCTTCTTGATCCATTCATCTACTGAGGGGCATTTGGGTTGCTTCCATATCTTAGCTATGGTAAATAGAGCTGCAATGAAGTTCACATCATTGTGCTAGTGGCTTTAGTATGCCCTTGTTTGTGGACATTTGGGTACATGCCCAGGATTGGGATTGCTGGCTCACAGGGGAGCTCAATGTTTAGTCTTTTCAGGAACCTCCATATTGCTTTCCAGAGTTGCCAAACAAGTTTACACTCCCACCAACTGTGTAGTAGTGATCCCTCCTGGCCACATCCCCTCCAGCATCTGTTGTTATTAGATTTCTTGATCATGGCCATTATAACTGAGGTGAAGTGGAATCTGCATTTCTTTTATGACCAGAGATGTCGAACATTTTTTTCATATGTCTAGAGGCCATTCTTATTTCCTTTTCAGAGAAGACTCTCTTTAAAGTGTTTAGCCCACCTTTTATTGGGATGGTTGTTTCTTTGAGGATTTGTTTTTGTGAGATTTAATTTTTTGACCTGTAGGTATATTTTAGATATGAGGCCCTTGTCTATTGTATGGGTAGTGAAGATTTTCTCCCACTTTTGTGCTTTTTATTTATCTTGTTAGCTATGTCCTTTGTCATACAGAAACTCTACAATTTAATACAGTCCCATTTGTCCAAACTTTCTTTAATTTGTTGTGTTTCTGGGCCTTTATTAAGAATGTTTCAAACTGTGTCAAAAAGCCCTAGTGTATCTCCTGTTTCTTCCTGTAAAATTTTCAGGGCAGCTGGTAGTTTGGCCTAGCAGTAGAGTGTTTGCCTACCATTCATGAAGACCTGGGTTCGATTCCTCAGTACCACATACAAGAGAAAAAGCCAAAAGTGGTGCTGTGGCTCATGTGGTAAAGGGCTAGTCTTGAGAAAGCACAATGACAGTTCTCAGGCCCTGAGTTCAAGCCCCAGGACTGGTAAAAGTAAATGTTCAGGGAACTCAAACTCTTATGTTTGTCAAAACTCTATATTGGCACCAAGAATACTTGAATTGATATGTTATAGTTTGATGGATGTATTGATAGTAGGCTTTATGTTTTTTTTCTCTACTGTATTTAACACATATGGTACCAGAACACACAGGCCACTGACAGCATGGACCAATATATTATTGGAACACTCTCCTCCTTAGTAGGCCATGTCTGGGTGTTCCCATCTGACCATCTGAGTTTCTTAGTGGTGCAATCCTTGGCTGCTGTGTATGACTCACAGCTTGCCTAAGGGTTGGAGTTGTAACTATCTGTGCTCATCTGCTATGCAATACTCACACAGCTTATAACTGCCGTTATCACATGGATTATCACATCTGATGTTCACATTAGTATTGTCTTCCCAGGCATGATAACTATCACATCCAATTCCTATTGAGGCAAGAGAACAGAGCACTGGCATATTTCTTTTCATTTTGTTTCAGTTTTTAAATTCCTCACATTTTCAAACATCACCTGATGGGGACAGATTTGCACCAGAATTGGTGTAAATGGAAGCTTTCAGAGATGATCCCTGCATACGTGCACACATGGTCAAGTTGTGTTGTGATCCTGGTTCAGAGAGACCTCTACTTAGACTGGTCTATTTTCTTTTTTTTTAAGATTTTATTAATGTTGATTTTTACATCATATTTTAAATGACAAGTTTAACAAACAAATGTTCAAGGAGGGAATCTCTATTTACAATCACTGGGACTTAGTATTTAGAACTTAATAACAATTAGGCTAAAGGTTTGTATGTCATAGAAACATATTAATTTAAGAAATAAAACATTGTGTCTATAGAGTCATAGGTTTTTATGTCTATATAGTTATGTTTATGTTTCCATTACCATGTCCATAGCTTTGGGTATGCAGTTTATTGAGTCCTCGCTCTTGTACTCTTTGGATTTAATAGCCACATAATTGGGATACCATGCGCCTTTTGTTCCTTAGGTCTCGACTTGTCTCACTCAACATGATTCGCTCCAGGTTCATCCATTTCCATTTTATTTTCGCCTCACTTTTGCCTTAATATGTCATCTTCCTTCCTTCCTAATTTCCTTCCTTCCTTCCTAATTTCCTTCCTTCCTTCCCTCCCCCTCTCTTTTCTTTCCCTCTTTCCCTCCCTCCCTCCCTCCTTCCCTCCCCTCTCTTTCTTTCTTCTTTTTTCCTTCTTTCCCTCCCCCCTCCATCTCTCCCTATGTCCCTCCCTTTCTTTCTTTTGTCCTTTTCCCTTTCCCTTTCCTTCCTTTGGCACTATCTCTGTGCTGTTTTGCTCACACTCTATCACTTGAGCCACAGCTCCACTTCTGGCTTTTTTGGTAGCTACTTGGAGATCAAGATTTCACAGATTTATCCTGCCTGGGTTGGCTTTGAACTGAGATCCTCAGATCTCAGCCTCTCAAGTATTTTAGGATTCCACCTGGCATTAACCATTATTATTTCTAAAGCTTTTTTTACCCTGATACTCAATTGAAAATATGCTCCTTCTGAGACTTTGTTTCCACTGAATTAGATCTTACTATCTTATAGTGCTGGGTCCATTGCCATGCCCCATTACATATATAATCTAACAATATGTACAGTAACTTCAGGTGGCTTTAATCTGCTATACTAGCTCTGATTTACATCAGTATCCTACCTTTCTGAACATTTCTTTATAGATGAGGGCTCGTATTCCTAAGTACAATATGTCTGTGAAGCTCAGAAATTGGTCTCCTCTTCCTTTTTCTTTTAGCTTTGCCTATACTGGGGTTTGATCTCAGCATCTCACACTCAGCAGGCAGGTGCACTAACACTTGATCCATGCCCAGATAATTTCCTATATTTATGTTCAAATAGTTATAGCCTAATCCTAAGCCTTGCATCATTGGCATTCTAAACATATTTGTGCAGTTTTTTGGTTTGTGGTACTGAGAATGCAGCAGCAGTATGCTAAGCAATCTACTACTGAACCATTTAGTATATTATTAAGTAACAAAATATTAACCTTGGCCAGGTGCCAGTGGTCAGCACTTATAATCCTACCTACTCAGGAGGCTGAGATCTGAGGATCACAGTTCAAAGCCAGCCTGGACAGGAAGGTCTATGGAACTCTTATCTCTAATTAACCAGCAAAAAGCCAGGAGGTGGAGCTGTAGCTCAAGTAGTAGTGCATTAATCTTGAGTGAAAATGCTCAGGGACAGTGCTCAGGTCCTGAGTTCAAGTCCTGGGATCATCATACATGAAAAACTTAACACTGAAAATCCATTAAATATTATTAGACATATACTTAATATATAATCCTTCAAATATATTTTATTGATTAAACATAAAGCAAACAGTATGTCCCTAGAACATGATTTCAGTGCAGAAGACAATACTATATATAGGAAATTCTCTACAGTTAAAATATGGAGTAAATGTTGAGAAGGCCTTTCTCAAACCAAAAATCTATTTTCAAACAAAATATGTCTTGACATAGGAAATACACATATCATTTTTGAGTTCTATTATTTTTTGTAGCATCTATTTATGTATCACTTGTTTGGACTTTTGAGTTATTTTAAACTTATTATTACAAATATAAGGTTGCAATGAACATGCTTATTCATAGATATTTTCTTATTTACCTAGTTTTTATTCTTAGAAGAAATTAGAACTAATGGTCATGGCTAAGCTTTTTCAGTGTAAGTTTACTAGTCATTTTCTCTCTCCTATTTAACTTGGAATAAAACATTTTTCCCAATTTGATGATCGGTTCCTTTCTAGTATTATTTTTCTTCATGTACCCTTGGCAAGTTCTCTCCTGTGTCTTGCTCTTAGGTGTGGGGATTATACATTTGCTGCTTGCTCCCTCTGCTGGTAATGTTGTCCTCATTTCATGGTAGCTTTTTTTCCTCAGCCTTTAAGGCTCTTTGCATTACTGTGACCTAAATAATCCTCCTCTGTGTTTTCCACTGTTTGCTCGTATCATGGCTCTCAGTACACTGTAAGTTTCAGTCTTCTATACCACATTTTGAGTTTTTTTTAGGAGGACTATTGCCAGCTTATAAGAGATTGTACTTTAGCTGGGTACTGGTGGCTCACACCTGTAATCCTAGCTACTCAGGAGGCTGAAATCTGAGGATCGACGTGGAAAGCCAGCCTTGGCAGGAACGTCCATGAGACTCTCGTTTCCAATTCACTTTCCCCTCCTGTATCTGGAAATGGAGGTGTGGCTCAAGTGGTAGAGCACCAGCCTTGAGTGACGAAAGCTGCGATAATACCCACGTTCTGATTTCAAGCCCCAGTACCAGCACACAAATGAATAAATAAATGATAAAAGACCAAAAAAAAGAGAATTGCACCTCTGCTTTGTGGCACAGTACCTGGCAAACATATAGTGAACAAATGGCTTCTTCAAGCTATCAGTTTTCTACAAAAAAAACCATAAATAGTATTTTTAAATCACAGCATTCTATACGAGATTAGGTTTAACTTTTGAGATTTGCTTTTGTGATATTAGGTTTATTTTATATTTTACATATTTATATTAGAAGCAATAAAGTCTACCCATTAATGTAGCAACAGAACTTTTGCTTTGGTTGTCCATAAAGCTTGGATCAACTTTCATAAGCACAAATGCCAAGAACCCTGAGGTCTTCCCTTCTCCACAGACGGTCTATCCTAGAGTAAGTGGTAGAGATAAGAATTATCATATAATGTAACCCTTCTATTAATTACAATAAAAATATATGAAAAAAGAATTATCATAATACTGGTTGCTGGAATAGAGTACAATACATGATATTATATAGACATTGAAAGTCAAGTTCTTAACTGTCTGTGTAATATCTTCAGAAAAAAATTATTGCTAAATGTTTAAGAAATAATTTATCCCAGTATTCCATGGTCCCGTTGACTTTCCTCGCAGGAATTTATTTCAGGTGTTCTAAAATCTCTTGATATTTGCTTAAGAGTATAGAGGTTCTCATATTTTATTATTGATTACTCCAATATTATTCTAATAATCTTTGCTTTCTAGTAGTTAAGGAATGAGGACTTTTGGTTAATCAGATATTTTAAGTGTCTTGAAGTATCAATTTATTTAATTTTATTTTATTTTGTTGGTAATGGGGCTTTGACTCTGGGCCGGGGTGCTACCTTTTCAGCTCAAGGCTAACACTGTACCCACCTGAGCCATAATGTCGCTTCTGGTTTTCTGGTGATTAATTGAAGATAAGGGTCTCATGAACTTTTGTGCCCGGGCTGGCTTTGAACTGTGATCCTGAGATCTCAGCCTCCTGAGTAGCAAGGTTTACAGGTGTGAGCCACTAGCTCCCAGCATTCATTTTATTTCTGTATGTTCTTATAAGTTTATTTTAACTTTAACAGGACCTGTATTTTTCAAACAGAGTAAAATTTCTTTCATTTACTCTTGTCTGACAACCTTATTTTTAACTTGAGTCATGTAGACACACACACACACACACACACACACACACACACACACACACAAAGTCCTTTTCCTCTAGAAGAGAATCATTCACAAACTGTATGCACATATAGCATTGAATATCTGCATTGTAAGTATTTCTCAGTAGTTTGTATAAGTACCTGTTTCTTAATTGCGATTGATAGAAGAAATGCCATACATCTTTAGCTAAAATCATTTCATACATTTAGAAATTTATCCCATTCATTGGAAGAAGTGGCAGACTCCAGCTTTAATTTCCATCTCTTGCTGGCCAATAATTGTGTTCTGATTACAGCAATCACAGGGAAGGGAATGTCCTGTCTGTGTTCTAGCACAATTCTTGGCACTAAATCCATGTTTCATTTATCAACAACTGTTCTCTAAATTTGCTATCTTTCATATCATTTAAACCAATTAAAGTATAGCAATAAATGAAATTATTTATTATAATTAACATTATTTTAAATGATAGTTACATTTGCTTTTCAGTAAATAAATATAAGATTGTTCTTGACATCATTCTTTTTGGGTTTTTTTTTGGTGCTAGTCTTGGGTCTTGAACCCAAGGGCCTGAACATTGTCCTTGAGCTTTATTTGCTCAAGACTAGTGCTCTACCATTTGAGTCATAGTTCCACGTCTGGATTTTTGAGTCTTAACAAACTTTCCTGCCTGGGCTGTCTTTGAAATGCAATCCTCAGATCTCAGACTCCTGATTAGCTAGGATTACAGGTGTAAGGCACCAATGACTGGCTTATTCATTTCTTTTAAATTGAAGTAGAATTGAGTGACTTCTGTGAGTCAGAACAATCTAGGAGAAATTATTTTATATAGGGAGAAAGTGACAGGAAACCTCAACTGCATGGAGAATTGGAAAGGCTATGTAGGGAAAAGTAACAAAGAAGTTACCATGGCTCTCCGCAAACAGCGGGGAATAAGACTCTGCAAACACATAGTATACTTCTCAAGAGGAGATCAATCTGATAATCACTGGAGACTAGCTAGCTATCTTTCCTGCAGGAAAATCTAGTTTATATAAAATTTAAATCTAATTGGTGACTTCTCTTACAGAGCAAGCTTGTTTTAGGGAAGAAATTTAAGCCAGTTTCCAAGAAACTCTCACAGTGTTTAGGTAAATGCCATCTTAAGAGATCATATTGTTAGGGCCTGAAGTGCTCTGGGAGCAGAAACCTATGAACATTTTACAAACTAGGGACCCTTACGGACAGTTTGTTGCATTGCCTGAGTAGGAAATAATCACTCAGGACAATGGTGGTGGTTAGAGGAAATGCTAACAAGTTCATTGAAAAATTCCACCAGAAGGCAATGTGAAGCCCCAGTGCAGAGTGTTTCATCATCTGAGACTGGTTGCAGGGGCTGGTAGTAGGGAAACTGGTATGTAGATACTCAGGGGAGAAAGTTGCTCAGCTTCTACACCTACTTAGCACAGATTTTGGAGATCTTTCTTCTCATATACATTGAGGAACCTTGGCTAAAACTCAAAGTCAAGTGCAAGAAATAACAGATACAAACAGGAAAGGAAGAAATCAAATGATCCCTGTTTACAGATAGGATTCTACATTTCAATGACCCCAAAGACTACAACAAAAGTCTCTTTTGGTTTGTTCCCATCCTGGGACTTGAACTCAAGGCCTGGGTGATAACTGTAGATTTTTTTTTTTGGCCAGTCCTGGGCTTGAACTCGGGGCCTGATCACTGTCCTTGCACTTTCTCAAGGCTAGCGCTCTACCACTTGAGCCTCAGCACAACTTCTGGCTTTTTTCTAGGTATGTGGTACCGAGGAGTTGAACCCGGGTCTTCATGCATGATAGGCAAGCACTTTAACCACTAGGCCAAACTCCCGGCCCTCTGTAGATTTTTTTTATATAAGGCTAGTGTTCTACCATTTGAGCCACAGCTTCACTTCTGGCTTTTTTTTTGCTGGTTAAGTGGAGATGAGAAATTCAGATTTTCCTGCCCCGCACAGCTTTGAGCCATGAACCTCAGCCTCCTGTATAGCTAGGATTGCAGGCATGAGGCATGAGTGTGCTGCTTATACCAGAAGACTTTTTTGTTGCTTTTTGCCAGTCCTGGGGCTTGACCTCAGGGCCTGAGCACTGTCCTTGGGCTTTCTCAAGGCTAGTACTCTACCACTTGAGCCACAGGACCTCTTCTCACTTTTTTCTGTGTTTTGTGGTACCAGTGATTTGAATTCAGGGCTTTGTGCATGCCCAGGACTGGGAAAACACACACACACACACACACACACACACACACACACACACACACACACTCACGCCCTGAAATAACCAAAGAAATCTTCAGCAAAAAGTAAATGCTGGAGGTATCATAATATCCACTTTCAAAATAAACTACAGAGCTATAGTAACAAAAAGCAGTATGGCATTAGACATAAAAACAGGCAAATACAACAATGAAATACAACAGAGGAGCCAGAGAATAAACCTATGCAGCTATGGCCACCTGATCCTCAACAAAGTTGCCAACAATATACAGTAGGGAAAAGACAGCCTCTTTAATAAATTACGTTTGGAAAAGCTGGATATTCACTACTAAATACTGGAACTAGATTCCTATTCCTACATAATGTACATTGATTGAAAATAGATCAGACTTTTATGTAAGATCTGCAACTTGGAAATTAGTAGAGGGAAAACTTAGGCAAAGTACTTCAAGGCGTGGATCATTATTTCATAAGTAGGATTCCATTAGCTTAGGAAATAAGAATTGACAAATTAAAATTATAATACATTAGGAAGCTTCTGCACAACAAAAGCTACAGAATTGTAGAAAAACTGTTGCTACCTGTTCATCTGAGAAAGATTACTACCAAGAATACTAAAACAACTCAAAAAGTTATCAACAGAAGACCAAGTGATATTGTCAACAAGTGAGATAATGAATGGAACGAAAGATGAAATACAAATGAACTTCTCAAAAAATGAGATATAAATTACCAACAAATACTCAAAATTTAATCACCAGAGATATGTGTTTCCGAACTTCACTGAAATTCTACCTTGCCCTAGTCAAATGGCTGGTATTAAACAAACAAAGAAATGAAGATGTGGAAGAAAAGGATTTTTGTACACTATTGATAGCAATAGAAATCAGGACAGTTACTGTGGAAAACAGTATGGCAGTTCCTTGAAAAATTAATAATAGCCAGGCACCCAGTGGCTCACACCTGTAATCCTAGCTACTCAGGAGGATGAGATCTGAGGATCACAGTTTGAAGCCAGCCTGGGCAAGAAAGTCTGTGAGTCTCTTATCTCTGATTAATCATTATAGCTGGAAACAGAGCTGTGGCTCCAATACTAGAATGTTAACTTTGAGCAACAAAGCCTAGGATCCAGTGACCAAGCTCTGAATTTAAGCCCCAGGACTGGCACCAAAACTATGAACAAAAATCCCTAATAATAGATGTCGTGTGCCAGTGGTTCATGTCTGTAATCCTAGCTCTTTGGGATACTGAGACCCGAGGATCTCAGCTCAGCTGGAAAGTGTGAGACTCTTATCTCCAATTAGCCAGCAGAAATTCTGGAAGTAGACATGGAGCTCAAGTGCAAGACGATTAGCTTTGATTGAAAAAGCTAAGGAACAGCATTGGGGTCCTGAGTTCAAGGATCGGTATCAGCACCCTTTCCCCCAATAACAACTACCATATGTTTCAGCTACAAAAGAGATAGCATACAAATGAGTTAGCATACAAAAGAGATATGCACATACCCATGGCTTACTGAGCAGTACTTATAACGATCAAGTTACTGAATGAACAGATAAATGGTAAAGAATATATTCCATATTTCCTTTTATATACAACAATAAAGGCCTTAACATTTGGTTTGTTATAATAGTTACAATTCATATAAACACAGCGATGAGACTATTTTTGTTCAGAAGAAGCAAACCCCATAAAAGCCAGCAAAACTGTTCTGTCACACCTCAGGAGCACAATTTCTCTAAACAGTTTGAAAAGTACTTAAGAAAACTTTGTTTTGTACGTAAGTTCATCCGTTTTGGGGAGGGGAAGTGGAAACACAGAAATGGTGTGACAAAGGGTGAACCCATTCAACAGTGAACCCCACTAGACACTATGTTAGAAATGAACTATCCAACTTTGGGGGGAGGGAGGAAAACTGGGGAAGAATAAGGGATGGGGATGATATTGTTCAAAAGGAAAGGTAGTCATTACCTGACTCATATAAATATAACCCCTCTGTACATCATCTCTACAATAAAAAAATTAAAAAATTGAACTAACTAAAAGAATATGAAGCTGGTTAAGGCCCTACCTTGCACACGTGTTCCTTCTGAAAGCACCTGTTTCCTCTGTTTCCTCGTTCTGCTTCGCTACCATCCAAACATGAAGTCCTCCCTAGAAGCTGACTATAAGTAGTCATTTGATCTTTGTTAGAACCAGGAGATAGAAAGAAACTTCTTTACTCAACACTATCTTAAGTCTGCTGCATGAATGTGTGATTGGCCACACTTCTCACACGTGTGGGACTTGGTGCCCACGTGGATCTTCAAGTGTTCTATGGTTTGTAGGTGGGGGGTGGGGGATGGTGGTGTGGATACCCTTTCTCATGTTTTTGTCCCCCTTTCCCTCCCCCCACCCCTCCCAATCATCTTGTTTTGCCCCTTCCCTTCCCTATTTCAAATAAATAAATAAACACATATACAATACACCAGGTAACAAAGTCAGATAACATGAGATCAATCATAAGGGAAATCAAAGAGAAAAAGAAATACCTTCATATAGTATATTAAGAACAACAATCACAAAGATAAACCTCTGTTTCCCTATCCTAGAGTTCATTTCGCTTAGCCTAATCCTATATGGCCAATTATACACAGTTTTTGAGCGACTGTGATCTCTGCTAGGAAAGTCCTAGAAGTGTACTAATTATTACAAATGAGGGAAACCATGGAGCCTATGTTTCTTTGGGTTTGGCTTGCTTCACTTAATATGATATTTTTTTGTTTATCATAGCATTTTACTTTTGAAGACCAAGCAATCTAGGATGCAGCAATGGGCCTGATATATTAAAAATCCAGAGATAATTTCCCCATGTTAGACTCCCGATTCAGCGGGATGTCTTCCAGACGGAGCCCCCTTCCCAAGGAACAGCGAGACCACTCAGTCGGATGCAATCAGCAAGAGGTTTATTCAGGAACACGAGTACTCGGGGCAACAAGGTCTCCTAGGAGACTTGCGCACCTAGGCTGGGGAGAGGGGGATATTTATGGGTGGCTGAAGCAGGTTACAGAAGCAGAAGCATAGTTACAGGGTAATGATTGATTAATGATTGATTATAATCACATTAGGTAAGTCTCAGCTAGGGGCTCAGCTAGGGGTTTATTGAATTTCCACTTGGTTAAACAGGCAGTTGACTGCATGTCTTGTTTCTGGCCATATTTTATTGTTTTATCCCTGGAATTTCCTCCTCTTATTCAGGTTCATAAGGTATACAGTTTCACTGACTCGAACCAACTCAAACTGCACATCCTGTTGGTTGTTCTTCAGCCCATTGTATAAACTGCAGCTACTTGCACTATTCTAAAGGCCATTCTTTTAAGACTTTGGATTATGTTTGTGTTGTGAAAGTACTATTACATTGTGGGGAGATATTAGATTTTATATTTCTCACATCCCCCATTTTCTTATGGGTCGAATGAAATCCTTCATTCAATGAGTGTGGTCTCTCTTTCCTTAAGTTGTTGATACTGTTGAGTGAGCACTAAGGCTTGTACTACAGTTACAGGGACCCAAGGTGAGAATTAGAATGAGTATAATGAGTGGTCCTGCTATAGTGGATAACAGAGTTGCAAACCAGGGGGATTGATTAAACCAGTTTTCAAACCATCCTTGCTGAGAATGGAATTCCTTTTCTCTTTCTGCTAGTCTTTCCTTTAAGAAAAGTTCTTCAGACAAGGATGTTAGAGATTTTTACAACCAAGATTGTCCAGGTTAATTTCTGTAAAGTCAATTTCCCAATGAACACCTGGGAGGTGTCCTCTCACTCTGGTTCCAAGTCCAATTTTAGTCTGTCCTGCATTTACCCTAGCACACGCTGGGCACTGGGCAGCCACTTGTTGCAAAGCCTCCTCCTTTCCCAAGAAGTGGCCAAAGTAAAAGTCCACTTTTTGGGCCAAACTGTTTTTCCATCAAAAGTCCATTGTCCTTGTTTGGAGTCATAGGCCGCCCCCATTTTCTTATGACACTCAATATCCTCTGGAGTGTATGGGAGTGGGGGAAGACTACGGTGAGGCTTCTCTATTATTGGGAGGGCCGGCACTCTTGGTGTTCTCTGAAGTGCAGCTTCCCGAGCCGCTCTGTCTGCCAGACGATTGCCTCGTGCTTCCATTGATTCCCCCTTTTGGTGTCCCGGACAATGCATGATGCTCAGTCTTTTGGGTAAGAATAATGCAGTCAATAGGGCTATAATTTCGGCTTTGTTCTTAATGTCCTTTCCCTCTGAAGTCAGTAAGCCCCTTCTTCTATAAATTTCTCCATGTATGTGAGCTGTAGCAAATGCATATCGGCTATCCGTGTAAATGTTGAGTCTCTTACCTTCAGCCATCTCTAGGGCCTTTGTCAGGGCAATAAGTTCTGCTTTCTGAGCCGATGTTCCAGGGGGTAGTCCTTCAGCCCAAATTACCTCATTCTCAGTGGTAACAGCTGCCCCTGCCTTCCGCTCTCCATTTTCCAGAAGGCTACTGCCATCCGTGAACCAGGTGAGCTCAGCATCCTGAAGGGGGTGGTCTGTCAAATCAGGTCGGGTCCCATCACCAAGAGTTTAGTTCCAGTCCTCTCAGGAAACAATTGTAAGGTGGTGGTTGAATCCGGCAGCACAGCAGCTCCAATAGAATGTCACACCTCCTGCTGGGTCACCTGCAAAATTTCTAAAGAAACTTAACCTAAGGCCTGACTCTGGTGAATTCTCCCAATGCTTTTCTAGTTGCTTTACCCGAGCACACTCATTTTTGCAGGCTGGCACCCGTTGGTTTTTAAGACAGTATAGGATTGAGAATCCAAAGTAATACCAGGGTGGCAACTTTTAGTAACCAGATTGAACAAGGCTTAGCACTCTCTAGACAGGCACAGAAGACTGAAACTGTAGCCGTTCCCCACAAGTGCAGTCTCCACTCTTGCACATTTGTTACTACTATTTTTTTTTTTATGCCTCTAACTTATGCTGTCTTAATTTTTAAGAAACAACTTTTTGGTCCCTTTATTTAAAGAGGACTGATGGGCGACGATCCATCTTCTATAACTTCTTCAGGCTGACTCAGGGGCGTTGTCTCTATACCTAGCCAGGGACCCTAAAAACTTAGCCTATTTTACCAAGAGGTTGCCAAGATTACATATCAGGAGTGATATTCTACTCCAAATTGGAGGTCATGTAAAGCATTTAACAACTGCACAAACTTTTTCTTTGGCTACAACAGTGTAGCTTACTTAGCACCCATTTGCAAAGGCATTTTCCTGATTTTCTGGGGAACTTAATCCCTGCACTCTATGCTTCAGTTGCCAGATCTAAACAGATAATAGGGACGCAAGCGTCACATCCACCCTGAATTTGTGGCTGGTGTCAAATCAAACTTCACTCAGTTAGGATTTTAAACCATCCTCTATTACAGATGATTGACAAGTTCCTGCCCAGGTATGAAAGGCATGGGCATTAGTAAGGCATGCTTACAAACTATTCTATGACCTCCCGGCTCTGATTAATTTTGAATGGCCAAGCACAAATGACTCTAGGATCTGACACCACCTCTGCCATCCAAGCTGTGGCTTACTGCATTTGGATGCTTCATTGTCCCAGTAGTGTCTCTCCACACAGGAATAAATGTCCCATTGGCATTTCACTTTGTTGGTTGCTGGACTTGAACTCAGGGTCTGGGTGCTGTCTCTCAGCTCTCCAGCTCAAGGCTAGCACCCTGCCACTTTTAAGTCCCAAACACAGGGCCTGAGTGCCTCTCCTCAGCTCTGCAGCTCAAGGCTAGCACCCTGCCACTTTTAAGTCCCAAACACAGGGCCTGAGTGCCTCTCCTCAGCTCTGCAGCTCAAGGCTTGCACTCTGCCACTGAGTCCTGGGCCTGGTGCTTGAGTGCTGTCCCCCAGCTTTTCAGCTCAGAGCTAGCACTCTGCCACTTTGAGCTCCAAAGCAACTCTCAATAGCACTCTGACAGATTAGACACCACAGTCTCACAGGGACTTTGCCTTGCCCGGGCTGGCTCAAAACTGCGGCTTTCAAATCAGTGAGTCTTACAAAAGCCACTTTACTCCAATTAGAAGCAACAAGGTGGTCAACTCAGAAATAGTCTCTAAGCATGACCTTACCTGGAACTTGGTGAGGGCCAAATTTACATCTGAATGAGGATCTGCTGTTCCTCTTCATGGGCCTGCTGCAGATTGCTATAGAGTAACTTACAAGAATAAGCTGAGATAGCAATTAAGTAACCATTTTGGTAGTCCTAATTTTTCTTGTTTAAACAAACATTTAGGATAATTTCAATTTCAAACTTTGTTCAGATCCAATGTTCTTTAAAAATTTTACTGATATTTGCTCAAACAATTAACACTTTAGCCTTTATGTGCATTTGAAAAATCTTTAAGGGCCCAGGAACTCCCTTTGTTTCCAGGTTTCAACACTCCAGCAACAGTTTAAACTCAAATAAGTTTTTCCTCAATGCAAGAACTGTAAACATCATCAGTGCACCAAAAGTCTAAATCTGGACTTAGTTTCCTTCTTTTTCTAGAATGCATCCAATTGCAATGCAGTAGCATGAACCCAAATTATACAGAGATAAACTTTAAAATATTTATTCCTTTTAAAATACTAATCATATTACCCAGATTTTACCATCAGATTTTCAATGTCAGTCTGCAAAGAAAAAGAGCGAAGATGTGGATCTCAGTTCACCTGACCAGGTTAAGTGAACAGCCTTCATTCCAGCTTATTTACCCAGAGCTGCACCTTTGCCAGTTCACCTCTCACCCCCAAAGATGGTCACACAGGACTATCCCAAGTTTTCCCATCCTTTCTCTTAGCATTTGATTACCTAGACAGTTTTGAAAAATAGGTAAAGTCTCTGAAATAAATAAATTTACATTTTAATTCCTAATATTTATCTCCAAATTTTAACTTAAGGAAATAGATTCCAAATTCCCTAATACCTCTGGGTTAAACAGGATACAATGTTTACAATGTAAACAGCTCTGTGCATTTCAATATCGAATTATTAATGCAAATTTCATTTAGAAAATACTTTTTCTACTTTAGAAAAATACTTTTTACCAGTTTCTCTTTAAAACAATGCAATTACCCTTTAAGACATTGTAAAACATTTTAACCTAATAATTTTCTTGAAGTTTAGACTTAGATTTACCCAATTGCCTTTTTGTTTCAAGTATAAAATTTATCCATTGTTTTATACAGCATGCTGACAATTTAACCTTGAACATGTTCACTCACTCATTCACACACACTCATACTCAAAGATCTTAAAGCGCGCAAAATTAATATCGGCCGTTCATTTTCCGGAAGTTTGTGTCAAGAGAGCTTTGCCAATTTTACTCTTGCAGGTGAGAACCAGGTTCAGAACAAAACTTTTTACAAGGCAACTTAGCAGTGATTTATTTTTTTAGGGCTTGTTACAACTGCTCAGAATACACACAAAAATTGCAAGGATCCATAAAACTGGCACCAATTTTGAAAACAAAACCAGACAACAAAAAAAACATCTCACAAAACAAGACAGAAGCAGAGACCTTTAAATACCCCAAATTTTGATGACATGCATGGTAGCAGTCACAGACTGTCCCATATTAATAATCAGTCCCACTTCTGACACCATAAACACAACAATTAAACAGACACAAAGGACAACACACTTCGCAGCGCGGCTTCGGTGCAAAACCGAAAGGGGAAGGGCGTTCGAGGGGGAGCTCGGAGTCTCCCCTACCAGACGGACTAGAGAGTCCTCAGACCGAGGCAAAGCCTCGAAAACAGACCGGGGCGAAGCCCCGAAACCAGACGGACTAGAGAGTCCACAGACCGGGGCTAAGCCCCGAAACCAGATGGGTCAGAAATCTGACCCCAGACACCTTCCGGGACGTCTCCCGGAGGCTGCGGTCGGGAGTACGAGCTCGTCAGCTCCTCCACGGGTCCGCCAGATACAGATTGACACGGCCGAGTCACAGATTCCAGAAATACTCTTAACATAAGACAAGACACACAAAAGACAACAGAAATTTGCTGGCCAGCTTACCTCCCGGAGGTGGGTCGGTGGTCCCTGGGTGGGGGTCTCTATCTCGCTGGGGCCTCCAAATGTTAGACTCCCGATTCAGCGGGATGTCTTCCAGACGGAGCCCCCTTCCCAAGGAACAGCGAGACCACTCAGTCGGATGCAATCAGCAAGAGGTTTATTCAGGAACACGAGTACTCGGGGCAACAAGGTCTCCTAGGAGACTTGCGCACCTAGGCTGGGGAGAGGGGGATATTTATGGGTGGCTGAAGCAGGTTACAGAAGCAGAAGCATAGTTACAGGGTAATGATTGATTAATGATTGATTATAATCACATTAGGTAAGTCTCAGCTAGGGGCTCAGCTAGGGGTTTATTGAATTTCCACTTGGTTAAACAGGCAGTTGACTGCATGTCTTGTTTCTGGCCATATTTTATTGTTTTATCCCTGGAATTTCCTCCTCTTATTCAGGTTCATAAGGTATACAGTTTCACTGACTCGAACCAACTCAAACTGCACATCCTGTTGGTTGTTCTTCAGCCCATTGTATAAACTGCAGCTACTTGCACTATTCTAAAGGCCATTCTTTTAAGACTTTGGATTATGTTTGTGTTGTGAAAGTACTATTACATTGTGGGGAGATATTAGATTTTATATTTCTCACACCCATCCCTCACTTCCCTACCCGTTCTCCCAGAAAAGCAAAGTCCAGGATGAAACTGGGGAACATACCCTGTTCCCTGTCTATTGCTTTGGTTTATCCACGGCAAACCTTCCAACAACTTTCCCAAGGTACAAATGAAACCTGCTAATACAATTTCAAACCTCATTGAACAGCCTTGAGCCTCGGGTCTCTCTAGTGCTAATGCATTAATATGACGAAATAATTAAAAATGAAGCAAAATTAAATAAACTTGTGGAATGGATGTTATGTGTAGCCCCGGTTGGGTGACATGTAGTTTCAGCATGCACTAGTAGTAATTGTCAACTAATTACCAGTGCAGTAGCATCGAGCTCATTCTCATCAGGAATGAAGGACTTGACTGTATTGTGAATGGTTTAAAAATCTTATCTCAAACTCTGGATTCAGCCATTTGTTCAGAAGATATTGACTTACTCCCTATGTGAACAAAGATGATAATGACTGTTTTGTTTTAATTGAGTAGCTTGTTCATTGGGTTAATGGGTTCTCAAATTCTATAGCAAACCATTATACATCCTTAGTCCTTAAGAAACAATGTGAATCTGCTGGAAGGGCAAGCAAAATTGTGTGATGGGGTGATGTCATTCTTTCTGAAGGCAGCATAGAATTCCATTGTGTATAAATACCTCATCTTCTTGATCCATTCATCTACTTAGGGGCATCTGAGTTGCTGAACCAATATTTTGACCATTTTATTTATTTGTTTGTTTGTTTGTTTGCCAGTCCTGGGTTTGAGCTCAGGGCCTGAGCACTGTCCTTGGACTTTCTCAAGGCTAGAGCTCTAACACTTGAGCCTCAGTACCACTCTGGCTTTTTTTCTATGTATGTGGTGCTGAGGAATCGAACCCAGTCTTCATGTATGCTAGACAAGCACTCTATCACTGGGCCTTGCTCCTGGCCTGACCTTCTTCATTTCTGTAACAGGGTTTCTGCTTTGGGATGGGGCTGTCTTCTCAAATAAGCAGGGAATATAAATCACAGGACCTAATCTAGGCTGGTCTGGGTATAAATAATAGAACCTATTTGAAAAATAATGAATGAAATGACCATGGTGTATAATTGAGAATTTTTACGTTAATATTCATGAAGGAAATTGGGCTGTATTTTTCTCATTTTTAAGTGTCTGTCTGGTTTTGATCCCAGAATAGTAGTGGGTTCGTAGAACTAGTCTGATAGTTTTCCTTTCTTTTCTATTTTAGGGAATAGTTTGAGGTTCATTATTGTTTGTTCTTTTCTTTGTTGAATGATTATTACTGTTTGAATTTTATTATTTATCACAGAACTTTTTTATTTTATTTTATTTTTGTCAGTTGTGAGACTTCAACTCAGGTTCTGCACACTGTCCCTGAGCCTGTTTCTGCTCAAGGCTAGTATCCAACCACTTAAGCCAACGCCTCATTTTTGGTTTTGAACAGTTAGTTGGAGATGAGTTTTATGGAGACTTTTCTGTTTGGGGAGGTTTCAAACTTTGATCGTCAGATGGTTACAGGAGTGAGCCATAGGTACCTGGCTTGTCATAGAACTTTTTAGGTGATTTTTCTGGCTCAATTTTGGTAGGTTGTGTACAACTATGTATTTATCCATTTTTAATAAAGGCATGTACAGCTATAACATTCCCTCTAAATACTGCATTTCCCGTATCACCAAGGTTCCCCTAAATTATGCTTTCATTTTCATTTGAGTCTAGGAACTTTTTGTGTTTTTTACTTTCCCCTTTATTTCTCTGATGATCTACTTCTCAGGTGTGAAGTATTTGTTTCCATATGTTTATATTTATTGTGTAGTTTCTATTATTAACTCTAGTTTTCTGTTTCAGGCCTTGGCCCAACAATTTTCCTTCTTGTTTGTAGGAGGAAGCAATAGAAGTCATGTGATTTATAGAAGCTGGGCTCTGGGCCCATAGGTTGGTTTTGCAACTGACATACAGGGATGCAGTTGCCGGTGGCAAGATTTAATGTTTTCAGACCAGGGCCCAGAACTTCATCTCCCCATTGCAGGAAGGAAGCTTAAGAAATCACGTGATTAGGCACACCTGGGCTGGGGGCACATAAACCACTTGGCAGTGAATACTTGCTGGGACATAGTTCCTAGGGGTGGGTCTCGTACTTCTAGTTACTGCCCAGAACAGTTCAGTTCTCCTTTGTGAGTGGGTGGAGGATGTGAGTACAATGGGATTTGGAATAGCAACTTTCAGGTCTCTGACCTATCTGGCAGCCAGCACACATTGCCTTCTCCAGGAGGCAGTTCCTGGAGGCCATAAACAATGCAAGCTACAGGCTGGCTGCTTTATTTCCATTTCTGACATGAGATTCAGGAGAGTAGACTTGCTCTTTATGAGGGAAGGCCTCCAAGCCACTGTTTGTTTGATCTTCTATGTGAAACCAATTCGGATGCCTCCATGATCCCGCTCATGGCTGTCTTTCACCCAGACATTGTGGCAGAGTATCCCAAGACTCCTTGACTTGTTTTTTTTTTCAGAGTTATCTCAAGTCTCAAGATGATGTCTGGCTTTAGCACTCTGAGATACGGGGAGCTACAATTTTTTTTTCCCACTGAGACTAGCCTTTTATAACAGAGCTGGGTTTGGCCCTGTGTGAGAATATCCTGCAGATAGAAATGGCATTGTGGGCCATTGTCAAAAAATTTAATAACAACACATGCTGGTGGGCATGTGGCCCGAAGGGATCACTACTACACTAAGATATGGAACCAACCCAGATGCCCCTCAGTGGATGCATAGATCAAGAAAATGTGTATTCATACACAGTGGAATTCTTTGCTACCATCAGAAAGAATGACATTGCCCCATTTGTAAGGAAATGGAAAGACTTGGAAATAATCATACTAAGTGAAGTAAGCCAGACTCAAAGGAACATAGGCTCAATGGTTTTTCTCATTTGTAATAATTAGTATGTGTCTAGTATTTTCCTAGCAGAGGATCACAATAGCTCCAAAAGCTATGTGCATATGGCCATATAGGATGAGTCTTAGTGAAATGAACTTTAGGATATGGAAACAGGTTTATCACTGTGGTTGTTGTTTTTATTTAATATATTATGGGAAGTTATTTTCTCTTTCTTTCCCCTTATGATTTATCCCCTATTGTTACTGAGTTTGGTACCTGGTATATGGTATATACCTTTATTTGTTTATTTGAATTGGGGATGAGAAGGGGAAAAACAAGATGAAGAGACAAGGGACAAAGGTGAAACAATGTAACAGCAATACTCACAAGGCAATATGTTGGAAATAAATGTTACAACTTGGGAAGGGGTGGTGGGGGGAAAATGTGAGAAAAGCATGGGAAGGGGTATCAATGTTCAAAAAATAATGGGTGAGGGGGCTGAAGATGAATGCACAAGCCTCTTATCCGTGGCGCTCATAAATGTCTCCTGATAGTAAGTAATTCCTTAGTTTCCTTGAAAGTTAAATTGACATTAAAGATGATTTCTCTTAAGCAATTCCTACAAGCTGCTTTCCCAAATCGTTAACTGTCTTGGGACATGAAGGAAGGTGGCTTTTTTGTTTTGTTTTAAATGCACATACATTATGAAGACTAACAGTAGACTTTGGAGCTGCTCCTGGGATTCACGTTTGCACTAGTATTCACCATCGATTTTGCACCTCGAATGTCTTACAATAGAATGAAAAAGGAAAGTGGCACTTTAGTATTATGAGAACAGTCTTGACCCCCTAGGAATTCACATTGGTTCACTTTGAGAACCACTGACTTGAGCAACCACCTAAAAGAATGCATTTCTACCATCTTCCACAAGATGGTGGTATTATAATGTGCATCAGAAATTAAATGGGATTAAAATGGAAAGATTTAAAAACATTTGGTCGGTTGCAGAAACCAGTGTGATTAAACTTTCCTTTCTTTCTTCGAAGAAAGGAGGCGAGTCTAAGATCGTTTCCTTAATGAACTGGCGAAACACCAAGTCTATCCTCTTATTTGAGCCCTCATTCTTCAGCAGAATTTTGCTGCCTAAATACTGCTTTACCAACTGTCACCTTTCTCAGGAAACTTATGTCAATCCAGAGGCTGAACATTTGCAATTGTATAAGCCAAAAGGCTCTTAAATTGTTTTTTTCTTATCACATAGTGCTTTTCAGTTTCTGCAGTCTATACACTCTGGAATTCCAGCAAATTTCTTTTCTTTTTTTTCATATATTTTTTATTGTAATTAATAGAAGGGTTACATGATATTTGCCAGATAGATGGTGCATTAATTCCCATAGATTGATATACTTTCACATGTCTTGGTCCCCATTTCTTTTCTTCTCTTTTTCTTTTTTTCTTTTTTTTTTTGTCAGTCATGGGGCTTGAACTCTGGGCACCGTCCCTGAACTTTTCAGCTCAAGGCTACAGCCCTACCCATAGCGCTACTTCCGGTTTTCTAGTGGTTGATTGGAGAGAAGAGTCTCTCAGACTTTTGGGCCCAGGCTGGCTTTGAACCGCGGTCCTCAGATCTCAGCCTCCTGAGTAGCTAGGATTATAAGTGTGAGCCACCCGCGCCAGCTCAGGCAAGTTTCTACAAGAGAAGGCCCTTCAGTTTTATGGTTCTTTAGGAGAAAAGACACAAACTTTTGGTGGATTTACATAAACTCTGTGAATCCTCTTTCTAGAAAAAGAGCAGGCATTTTTTTTTTTTTTGCATATAGGAACTCAGATACACTCTGAAGCCATGAGTTGGATTTAGAACCTTTCCTTTAGTGGGAGCAACTAGTCATGTACCAGCATAAGGATGTTTTTGTTAATTTGAGACTACATATCAATGGTTACCTAAGAAGGTGTTGTCTAGTGTTCTCATGGCCGCCATGGTGTGAGTATCTTCAATGATGTTTGTGCACTTTGAGTTTGACACATGAAAGTATTTCTTCTGGACTTATTAGATGGCAAATTATGCCAGTTTAGAGACACATGTTTTGCCAATAGTTTAAAGCATGTTCTGTGGAAAAATGAGTTTTATGAAAAGAACTCACCTAGTCTAAACATTTTATCTCCAGTTAAAAAATTGTATATATTTTGACTGAAGAAGAAAAACCTCAGGTATATTCATGAATGTTATGCATTACATTTAACACACTACATTATAAGACTATGTTAACTTATGGATTTTTATTAACCTTGATACTAATTATCAATTTTAATTCATGCATTAGGCATTAATGAGGCAATACTTTTTTTTTGTATTCTTACAGGAGGCTCAACATACAATTGTGTTTAGTAATAGGGTTTTTTTTTCTGAGTTGATTGTCTTAAAGGGTAATTTACACTACTTCACATTCTTTTTCCACATTCTCATTTCCTCCATATTTTTCCATCCTGTTAACATTTCTCTTCAGCCCTTTCTTCCAGCCCTTCCCTTTTTCTTACATATCAGTTTTGCCACACACCCATGTACCCTCTTATGTCCTGTCTCACAGGGGCTCTATGACCCTCTTATTTTCAAATCAAGCCTCTTAACCTGATTTGTTGTAGGCGCCAATAGTTTTTGCCCTCTTAGCAAATCTAAGAGAGCCAGGCACTGGGCTCTTTCCATGTACCACCTGTTCTGACAGCTGGAGGCCATTTAACTAAGCAGAGTGTGAAGTTACTGGAACCGGGTGGACACATCCAGCTCTCTCTATGTTTCCAGTAAGCAGAGCTGATTCTAAACAGATACCATCAATCCCACACCAGTTATTCAAGTATTACCCAAAGGTGAATCATAATGTGAGGGTCTGGCAATGTGATCCCTTGGACTGTCCTTAATTCTTTTCTTCCCCTTACTTTAGCCATTGATTCCGTAGATGACTTTTCACAAATCACTTTCCTTTTTGTATCTCTGCTTACTCACCACTTCTACACAATTTTTAAGAGGATGTCCATTTAATCTGGTTTCATATTGGCTCTTCTTCAAGCTGTGTGATCTTTTTGGTTGTGGTTGTTGATGGTGGTGGGACTTGAACTCTGGGCCTGGGCGTTGTCCCTAAGCTCTTCAGTTCAAGGGTAGTGTTCTACCATGTTGAGCCACAGTTCCATGTTTGGTTTTCTGGCAGTTAATCCTAGATAAGTGTCTTGTAGACTTTTGTTCCTGGGCTGGCTTTGAACCTCTAGGATTACGGGAGTGAGGTACCAGCGCCTGGCTCAAGCTGTGTGATCTTAAGCTCCCACATTCTGTGGTTAGATACTGACAACAACATGCAAAGGCCCTTGTGGCTGGAAATGAAGAAAGCTCTGAGGCTGAAAGTGGATTAGTTACTACAGATGTGTGGGACATGGCCGGAGATGCTGAATCATCAGGGAAAGCTAGGAGAAAACCTCAAACTTTCTTGCTTTGAGCCATTATTCTGTTCTACACTACCACCACTGTCTCTACCTTTGCAGTGGGCTTCTTACTGTTGTCTACCCTTCCACTCACTTCTCAGCTTCTGTAATTCCTTTCATACATCACCTCAAATTTGAATTAAACTTAGAATCCTCACTTCTTATTTAAAATATATGAGCCAGTTTCTACTTGGTAGATATTCTCTGCTTAGCAATGCTGACCACACTCAAGGCAGAAGATAACTAGGAAGGGGTTGCCTCTGCCCAGGACTGAAAAATCCCAAAGAAGGAGTAGGAACACTAAAGAGGTACTGATTCCATTGGGAAATATTTCAACCACTAGCCTGCTATTTCCATAGACTAAAATACAAACTCTTTAGCTATATATTTCAAGTGGCCCATGTCTATCATCCTAGCTACTCAGGAGAATGAGATCCAGAGGATCATGGTTTGAAGTCCACTGGACGAGAAAGGTCCACAAGAATCCATCTCCAAAAAGAACTAGCAAGAAGCTGAACTGGAAATGCGGCTGAAGTGAGCATTAACTTTGAACATACAAATGAAGCAAGTGTGATGTCCAGAGCTGGAGTTCTGATACTAGCAAGGAGGAAGAGAGTATTTCAAATTTTAAGAGTTTTAGGGAACCATGATCTGGCAGTGTACTTAGAGGTTCTAGCACTATTTTCCAATTTTACTCTGATTTTGATTCCAATCCAATCTTGAAAATCCTTTAATCTAGGGAGAATTTAAGAGAAAGGATGGAAACTAACTGTAATGGACTCTCCTGAGTTACAGAAATGTCTACTGGGATTAGAATGAGGACAATATCCACAGCCCACATTCAGCTGTTTTATGTCTTGCCTCTTCTATTCTTCTTACCTCAGGTTTCTAGGACCACTACAAAGCAAATTTGCTTATTTCAAGCTGACATGGTTCCAAGGATCTGGTCCATGCTACATCTCAAGGGAAATGGTAGTACACATTATCCTCAAACTTCTATTCCAGAGCAGCCTAAGCAGTCTTGTTTTCAAGGGGACAACTCATACCATTTTCTAGAATAGAAAGACATAAAAATTACATCTGCTCTCATCATGGGTGCCATTATCTACTTCATTTGAATCTGGTTGTGGGGCAAGACAAATCACAGGAAGCTCAATAAGAAGAGTGAATGCTGTGGAATTCTGGCTTTGTCTTTTCACCACTGCAATATAGTTGAAAACCAGAAGCGTGGCCAGCTGCTACAGGTGGGCAAGTGGGCATCATGTTCTCTCACAGCTTCATTTGCAGAGACTTCCATCGTTTAACCTAGCTGAGGTGTTCCTCCAACACATTACTATGGAAGGCTGTCTTAATTAAACTGGACACATTCTATGATGAGAGCTCTTTTTGGGGGGCGGTGTATGTAGAAAGCATTTAGAGCCGATGTTTTACCATTGCAAGCACACAGAGTGGTGGCTAACAGATTGAAACCACAACCGAGTAGTGAGCATTTCAAGGAACAGTTGCAGAATGAGATAGCCATAGGAATTCTGAACAAATCTGACATGTTCAGAATCTAGGAGTCCACATGCACTCACTAAGTGTCTGTAGGACCGAATACGTTAATTCTCAGAAAATATTTGAGAAGACACTAACTTCTTAACATTGCTGGCTTACCTTGAGGGTGTGTGGAAACAAAATGAATAATGTGTGTCTCCACTAACATGAGCACACACACACACACACACACACACACACACACACACACACCTCCTTGAAAAGATTGGGAAACTTATTCATTCCAGATGTTCAAGCAAATCTCTGTCCAATCATTATCTCACCATGAAGTTAATTGAACAGAAACTTCAGTGACTATATGAGACCCAGAAACCAGATTTTCTGAAATTACCTTTAAAATGTGCTAAAAAAAACATAAACAAGAGAAAGCCCTGTGATATAGGGAAAATATGATTTTTAGAACTTACATATTATGCTATTTTAAAACATTTAATTCTCAGGTACAAATATGAGAGATGGAAAGAAATGATAGTATGGTTCATACACATAAAAAGGGTAGAGAAACCATCTCTGATGAAATTTAGATGTTAGATTTTAAAAGGTTTTATTTTATATTTATTAGCATATATTAATTGTAGACATTAAGGAATTTCAATGAGATATTTCAATACAAGTATATACCATGCACTGACAAAATCAGAGTAATTACCATTTTACTCTCCTCACATTTTTTTGTGTTTGGAACTTTTGGTTTTTTTTCTCTTTTAGATAGCCATAAAATAAATAATAGCTTCTTTCAACTATAATTTGCCTCTGTGCTACTGAACACTAGAACATAGTCCTACCTAAACAAACTGTAAAAGTTGTTATCCAACATCACTTTGTTCACCTTCCAATTACTCATCACTCATTCCAAGCCTCCAGCATCTCCTAGTCTACATTTCAGTTGATTTTTTGAGTTTCCACATATGAGGAACATGGTATTTGTCTTTCTATGTCTAGCTTGTTTTGCTTAAGATAATGTCCTCCGTTGTGTCTATCTAACCCATACCAGATTTCATAAAAATTAAAAAGTTTTGTAACTATAAGGATATCAGGAAGGAGAACTGAAAACACTAAGAATAGGTTAAAATATTTTCCAACAATACATTCAGAATATATGAGCAATTTATCTTCCAATAATGAAAAGGCAAATGATTCAGAAATAATTCTGGGTGCCAGGGGCTCATGACTATAATTCTAGTGATTCAATGGAGGCTGAGATTTGAGAATTGCTGCAGAAAAGCCTGGACTCTTTTTTTTTTGCCAGACATGGGCTTGGGCTCAGGGCCTGAGCACTTTCCTTGGACTTTCTCAAGGATAGCACTCTACCACTTGAGCCTCAGCACCACGTCCGGCTTTTTTCTATGTATGTGGTACCGAGGAATTGAACCCGGGTCTCTGTGTATGCTAGGCAAGCACTCTACCACTAAGCTAAACTCCCGGCCCAAGCCTGGACTCTTACCTAAAAGTAACTGGCAAAAAGCTGAATGTGGATCTGTGACTTGTGTGGTAGAGTGCTAGTCTTAAGCAAAAAATATGAGAGAACCTGAGGTCATGAGTTGAAGTCCTATTTGACAAAAAGGAAGAAATGAATGAACATTTGTGTAGACATTTCTCAAAAGAAGTTGAAGCACATACACATGTATGGCATTCACCAGTAGAAAATACAAATCAATGAGATAAAACTTCACACCTTGTAGGATGGATACAATTAAAAATTTCTCTTACAAAGTGTTGGTGAGAATGTAGAGATACTGGGATCATGACATGATACTGGTAAGAAGGTAGGATGGTGGAATCCATTTGGAAAACCCCTAGACATTTCCTCAGAAGGTTATGCATCAAGTTTTCATATGATTCAATGATTCCACTGCTAGGCAAACAACTAAAACAACAGAAACTCTATCTACACAGTTACATATAGTCAAAATAAGCAATATGTAGAAACTAGCCACGTAGACAAACACAGGCGATTTTTCTAGACAATGGAATGCTATTCAGTCATAAAACAATGAAATATTGATTTGTGTGCAGCACAGATAAACTATGAAAACATTTTTCTACATGAAGGAAACCAGAGATAAAAAGCCACCTATTGTATCATTTCATTTATCTGCAGTAACCAGAATAGGAAAATCTATAGAGACAGAAAGTTTAGTGGGTGCCAATACCTGGGGGCAAGGAAATAGAAATTACTAACAGAGTATACCTTTTGTATTGATGTAAATGTTCTAAGTTTCCGTTGTGATGGTGATTGTCTAATATTTTGAGTATGCTAAGTAATGCTGAATGCCACACTTCGAATTGGAGAAGTTTGGTGGTGCATGAATTATGTCTAGAGAAAAAGTTAAAAATGTGAACCCAAAGATATTAATTCAAGAAAAATAAGGTATGCATTGCATTTTAAGTTAACTTTCTGGAAGTTTGGATTTTCTTTTGATTATTTTATACTAAGGCCTCATCATAGCAAACTTTAGAAAACCTGCTTATTTTACTAATTTTAGATTTCAGAAAAGTCTACAACAATTTTAAAAATTAATATAAATAGACTGCCATTGACCTTTTAGAGGTCATATCATTCAAAACTCCTTTTACATTTACTTTTTATGCTTTTGTGGCACAATTTGAATAGGAAATACTCTTTAACAAAACTATTGAAGTATTTAGGATAGAATTCCTAGTTGTTTTTGTGTAGTTTACCTAAGTTTCAGACATCTAATTATTTATATATCCACATTAAAAAATAAGTATTCAGTTAATTTAAAAATGTGCCTTTCCACAAAAATGTTTTTACATGTTACTTGCTTAAGGTGCCAAATTAGTTTTTAGCACAAGATATATTATGAAGATGTATGCAAAGTTAATTTTTAGGTATTTTCCAATCATTTGTGGCATTGTATAATGTAATTAACATGTGTTAAGGGATAGCAAAAGGAAACAAGAAACATCAATAGAAAAAAATGGCATACCTATGTTTATTGCAGTGCTGTTCACAAGAGTCATGACATGGAATCAACCGAAATGCCATTACACAGATAAATGAATAAAGTAAACAATACACACACACACACACACACACACACACACACACACACACACACACACACACAATGGGGTATTATCTCACTATAAAGAATGAAATCATGTAATTGGTATGAAAATGAGGGAAAATAGAAACCTACTGTTAAAATAAATCAAAGAAAAATATTTGCTAATTAGCTGGTGGCTAATCCTAGCTGTTCAAGAGGCTGTGATCTGAGGATCATGGTTCGAAGCCAGCCCTGGCAGGAAAGTACGCGAGACTCTCCTCTCTAATTAAGTAACATACAAGCTGGAAATGGAACTTCTCAGGGACAGCACCCAGGTCCTGAATTCAAGCCCCAAGATCCAGCACAATAAATAAATACCACATCTTGTTGATCCACTTATCAACTGAGGGGCATCTGGGTTGGTTCCCCATCTTTGCTATGGTGAATAGTGCTGCAATGAACATCATTGTGCTAGTGGATTTAGTATGTCCTTGTTTCTGGATGATTGGGTAAATGCCAAGTAGTGGAATTGCTGGGTCATAGGGGAGTTCTATGTTTAGCCTTTTGAGGAACTGCCATACTGCTTTCCATAGTGGTTGAAGGAGTTTGCACTCCCACCAACAGTGTAGTAGTGATCCCTCCTGGCCACATCCCTGCCAGCATCTTTTCTTATTAGATTTCTTGATAATGGCCATTCTAACTGGAGTGAGGTGGAATCTTAGAGTTGTTTTGATTTGCATTTCTTGTATGGCCAGATATGTCGAGCATCATCCTCCAAAAGAAGCCATGTAAACTATTCCTCTCTGTCTTCCTCTCCTTCTAGCCATTGGCAACCACTAACCTGGTGATGGATTATTTTATTTTTATATTTTTGCCGATCCTAGGGACTGAACTCAGGGTCTGGGCACTGTCTCTGACCTTCTTTGCTCAAGGCTAGTACTCTACCACTTGAGCCACAGTGTCACTTCAGGCTTTTTCTGTTTATGTGATACGGAGGAATGGAACTCAGGACTCATGCATGCTAGGCAAGACTCTGCAGACTAAGCCACATTCCTAGCCCCTGCTGCTGGATTTACCTATTCTTTTCACTTTATTCAAACTGAATCATACAACACATGGTCTTTTGTGCTTTATGGTTTTCTGTAATTCAGGTATGAGCCAAGAAAATTGAAAATGGATGATCAAATAAAAGCTTGTACATCAATATTCTCCAGCAAAATTATTAATGACACTCAAAAAGTGGAAACAACCTAGATGTTAACTAATAACTAGATAAAATTTGCAATGGGGTAATATTAAGCCACAAAAATGGATGAAGAGGTGCCGGAAGTTTGGCAAGAGGTGGAGTGCTTGCCTAGCATGCATGAGGACCTGGGTTCGATTCCTTGGTACCACATACATAGAAAAAAAAGCCGGAAGTGATGCTGAGGCTCAAGTGGTAGAGCTCTAGCCTTGAGAAAGTCCAAGGACAGTGCTCGGGCCCTGAGCTCAAGCCCAGAGGTGGCTAAATAAATAAAAAATTTAAAAAATGGATGAAGGACATGTCACACACTATAGATGAACCTTGGAAAATGTGACAACACTATTTGTATTTTTAGAGTATTATATACACATATGCTCCCAAGCTTTGTGCATTCTGAAATTTAAGTGAAATTATTGAAATAGTTGATCCTGCAGTTGGGATAAATACAAACAAAACTACACATAGTATCTATGGAGGGAACGTATCTTAAAGGAATACTGGTCTAATAGCACGAACAGCAGGTATATATTAGTGCAAAATAAATTTCTTTTAAGTATGCATGGGAAATACATCTAAAATATAATCTGTAAAAGTTTAAAATATATGATCTATAATTTAGTTCCAGCACCAGGGATATATGCTATATGAGAATTAAACTTGAGTACAGAAAGACACAGTACTATACACAAATAAGACTGTGTAATTTAAGATGTTTCTATATGCATTTATCTACTTATCCATGTAAAATGTAAAAGATTACATGTATAAGCATATATGCATAGAAAAATGTCCAAAAGCTCCAAAAAGCTGTAAAATCATCTCTGGAAAGTTGGAAAGGAGGTAGAAGGCAAGAGGAGATTTTAATTTTATAGCCCTTGCTGCTAGTTTTCTTCTTCTTTTTTTGTCATAAGAACTACTTCTTTTTACTTCTCTCCTCTTTGGGGGCTATCATTCAGTTCACTTTGGTTCACAGGACAAGGGCAGTTACTCTCAATTTGTATGACCTCCCTTAATTTTACAGATTAAGAAATGGGTCAGGCAGTGAAATAGCTCATTCAGACCCAGCTTGCAGCAGCAGTTTGGGGAAGTAAATCCTTTCCACGCATGCAGTACTTTTTCCATTCCCCACACCTGTTCAGTTACATTACCCATTCCTATGAAATATAATCATAAAACCATCAGTCATTTCAAATGTTCCAAGGATGTTTCCGGAGTACACGATTCAGAACAGCAATGGAAAGATTCTCACAGTACAATATTTGTCTGTTACCATAATCCTAAAAAAAGGCAATCACATTTCCAAGAATGAAAACAGATGCAAATGTAGAAGCAGTTGGAACTGAAACATAAGCATGTGTTCAGAGGCCATGAATAGCTTCTTTTTTCCTCCCTAGACATAGTTTAATGATGTGATCTTTTCAGCTTTCAGAAGAGCAACGGCTGAGATTCCAGCTTAATCCTTAGGTAACAACTCCCATTGAGGCCAGATGGGAAATTTGTATTATGGAGGAGTTGTGGGGGAGCAGAGGAGTCCAGTAATAGCCTCCAGACCTAAGAACTACCTGAATAGGCTAGCTGTTTGGGATTTGTGTTGTGCAAGGATTCAGTCCTTACAGCACTGCTTGTGTTTAGATCTTAACATTTCAGAGCCACAAGGATCATTAGGGATCATGGAATGCAACACCTAACGTTCTACACAAAGAAACTGAGTCCCGGGATAGGAGAAAGGATTGTTACAGTCAGAGCTTTAGTTGTTTGTCTTAGTCTCACATTTTAGAAAGTCTGTATTGTCTTTTCCAGGTTTGGGGGAGCAACTAAGAGGGAAGTTAATGTAAGTTTTCACTAATTTACTTTCTCAGAGGATATTAGTACTATGAGGAACTTAGGGGGGGAAAAGGAAATTAGCACTGTGGAAATGTAGGGTGAAGCCCCAAATCTGTGTTTACACAAAACTTGCCGTTAATTGAGATCCAAATGAAAATCAATTGACTTACATCTGAATTAATCAGATTTGACGATTTTAATTTCAATTTTATTGTAAATTTTATGTATGGGGGAAACAGTTACATGAGTAAGGTAATGAGTCCATTTCTGTTTGAACTGTTATCCCCCCTCTGTCATTTTCTCCCACTTCTCACCACCCCCCAGCTCCTCTTCCCCCAGTTTATAAAGTTCATGTGTTATTCAGGTTTTAAATGCATACTATGTCATTTAATCATCCAAGTGAGGTGTGAATATGTCATCTCCAAACTATGAAGTGGGTTACTCCAGATTTTTCTGCACTTTTCTACTACCCAGTGCACCCATTTTTCTATCACAACTTCTGTGTTCCTAATATTTTCATGTGACAGAGACCTAAGCACTTTAATTCTAGTCTTAAATCTCACCTAGTGACTTGCTTCTGGGCTTTAGTATTTTTGTATGTAAAAAGACAGGGCTGTACTTATATTTGACATTTCCATCAGCAAATCATCATATCTATTCATGGAAAGGCTTTGATATCCCTCATTTGTCCTTAATGTAAGTTGAAATGAATATATTTCATGCCTGTAGCATCTATGTTTTTAATATTGATCTTCCAAGTTTGATTAAGATCTTTTATGGCTGAAAAAGTCATAGGATACCTTAACCACATTGGATAATCTTTTTAATTAAGTAAAATCCTACTATGGGATCATACATCAAACTCCAGGCTATTGTAGGAAGGATGAGGATGAAGACAAAAAAAAAGGCTGTGGTATTGAAGGAAGTTGACTGCTGGTCACTGCTGGGGAGAGGGAAGACAATTGGCTGATTACAATACTTTTATTTCTTTACCAACCACCATTGTATCAGACACTCAAAGAGAAGTAGAATGTGACTAGTTTTGTCAGGGCCAGTGCTTGACACTTCAGTGTGATTTCTAAGTCGTGATAATGTCAGAGAGGACACTTACTAACATCAATCATGTGTAGAAGAAAGAATATTGAGCTTGATCTAGGGTAGTTTTGATTTAAATGCCCAACTTTGTTATTTACTTGTTATGTGCTCCTGAGAATGGAACTTAATCTCTCTGTGTCTCAGTGTCCTCCTTTGTAAAACAGTTAACACAAGCCTTGGCTGTTTTCCAGAAAAGGCGTGAGGCAATGTTTGTGAAAGTGTTTGGAACATACTAGGGACTCAATAAGTACTTGTTATTGAAATTCTACCTGGAACATGGCCAGCAGTTATTCCAGTTAGCTGTCACTGATTTAAGTGTGGAAAGTAACACTTGGAAGGGAGCACAAAGCTTACGATTCTACCATTACACTCACTCCTTTGGTTCCCTTGAAATTCCCCATGAAGCTGTACTTAGTTTGGGAAGAGAAAATATTTAGAACTCCCATCAGACAAAACCCGATAGCCATCATTGGGATTCATTAATACAGAAAACAAAATTCATTGGGGATAGGACACAAGCAACCTGCCTGTTGAAAGTGTATAGCTAGAGGAAGTTAGGGTGTGCCAACAAAGAATTTAGTTCTTTGGTAACCACAGTTCATTCTACCTAAGTAAGGTTTCATTCTAGTTCCTACTAGAGAGGAAGGAAGTCATTCAAAGAAAAGGTATTAGAAATGCACATTACTTAAAGGTTTCATTCTAGCCTAAGGTGGGTCAGGAAATAGTTCTGAAACAATATATCTTCAACTTATACACACAGGCCAGTGAACCTCTTCGGCTCCTGGAACAATGGCTGTCTATCGACTGGTCTTGGAAAGGAGGGGCTTAATACACAAGGCCCCTAATACTTCAATAAAAATTTGTGCTGGAGTAAAAATCATCACCAGCTGGGTACTGGTGGCTGATATCTATAATCCTAGCTACTCAGGAGACTGAGATCTGAGGATTACAGTTTGAAGCCAACCTAGACTGGAAAGTACATGAGAATCTTGTTTCCAAATAACCACCAGGAAACCAGAAGTGGTACTGAAGCTCCAAGTGGTAGAGTACTGAGTAAAAGTGCTCAGGGGCAGGGCCCAGGCCCAAGTTCAAGCCGCACAACAGGCAAACAAGTCTTTTGTCATTCTCACTCTATAGGTGACCATATTTCAGTCTATTGTAAGTGTATTGCTTTCCTAATGATCTTCTATCACTTTCACTATAGTAAAAGCGTTTCTTGAAGGCTGTGGCTGAAAAATAGAGTGTTCATGACCCTATCAAGTAGTGTCAAACTGCATCTACAAAATTGGGGTGAGAGGGCCCGGGAGTTTGGCCTAGCGGTTAAAGTGCTTGCCTAGCATGCACAAAGACCCGGGTTCGATTCCTCGGTATCCCACATACACAACCAAACCGGAAAAGTGGCAGAGACAAGACTGCGACGGCGACAGAGAGCGAAAGAAGCGAGCTGAGCTGAAGTGAACAGAGCCCAACCAAGTGGTGGCCGGAGCGAGCAGGACCGGAGCGTGCGGGAGCGAGCCGAGCCAGAGCCAGCGAGGCCGGAGCGAGCGGGGCCAGAGCGAGAAGGGGCCGGAGCGAGCAGAGCCAGGAGCAAGCGAGAGCTGGCCGGGCCGGAGCGAGCGGGGCCAAGAGCAAGCTGGAGCGAGCCGGGCGGAAGCAAGCGGGGCCAGAGCGAGCGGGGCCTGAGCTAGAAAGAGGGCCTAGCCGGGCCGGAGCGAGCAGGGCCGGAGCGAGCGGGGCCAGAGCGAGCGGGGCCGGAGCGAGCGGGGCCGGAGCGAGCGGGGCCTGAGCTAGAAAGGGGGCCTAGCCGGGCCGGAGCGAGCAGGGCCGGAGCGAGCGGGGCCGGAGCGAGCGGGGCCGGAGCGAGCGGGGCCGGAGCGAGCGGGGCCAGAAAGAGAAAGGGGCCAAAAAAAAAAAATTGGGGTGAGAAAGGATTTACAGGAAAAAATAGTGACTGAAATTTTCCCAAATTTAATGAAAATTATGAACTCAGAATCTATAGTTTAACAAAGTGGAAGCAGAATAAACACAGAAAGTCATGTAATGATAAAATTGCTGAAATACAGAAACAATGAGAAACCCTTCAAGGCAGTCAGAGGAAAATAAATTCACATTGCTAATGCTGAAATGATGCTAAGAATGACGGCAGATTTCTTGTCAGAAACTTTGCATGTCAATTGTATTGGGATGCAGAGAAATGCCTTTACAAGAGGGATAAAATGTTAATACAAACTTCTTTATCCAAAGACGAGATCTGAAAATATAATTTTTAAGTGCAAATAAATTCCTGACTTCTTTCAGATAAAACTGGAGGGAGGGAGGTTAGGACTATGTTAGAAGAAATGTTTAAGGAAGTTTCTCTGATATGTGAAAGATGGCACAAGTGGAAATGTTAGTTTCTATACATGAAAAAGTCCAGGGAAAGGTAAATATATGAGTAAAAATAAAAAGCAGTTCCCCTCAATTGTGAAATATCCTTATAAACTATTGCTTAGTTAAAGCGAAACAAAATAATAATGTATTGTACTGTGGAGTTTTATAATATGTGCAGAAGTCAAATGTATCATAATTCTATGAAGAATGGAACTTATGGAAGTGTCCTGTGTCAGTTGAAGTTAGACTAGAGCAGGTTAAATATGTAGATAGGGGCCTTTTGTGTTGAATCTTCCAGTCCACTCACATAGTATGTATTTAGATGTTCAAATTGAATTCACTAGCACTTTATAATGTTCAGCATAGACATTCAGTACATGTTTCAGCATGGATACATTTTGAATCCTCCTTCAGAACCAGTGCATACACAGTCTTTGTCCCAATGGTGGAACAGGTTTACTGGCCTGAGTAGGTAAATTAAAGATGTGTTTTTCCAGAACTGGTCCATGATTCACATTAGACTGGAAACCTTTAAGTAACCCAGATTTCTAGAACTTTTTCTTTAAATGACTTCCTTCCCTCTTTGGTAGGGACTGGAATGAAACCTTACCTAGGTAGAGTGACATTACCAAAGACCCACCCTAATCTCCTCTATCTACACTTTATTGTTTTTATTCTGGGGCTGGGCATTCTGATCCTCTATTTTTTGTTGTTGTTGTTGGTCCTGGGGCTTGAACTCTGGACCTGGGCCCTGTCCCTGAGCTCTTCAGCTCAAAGCTAGTGCTCTATCACTTGAGCCACAGCACCACTTCTGGTTTTCCTGTGGTTCATTGCAGATAAGAGTATTATGAACTTTCATCTCCAGCTGGCTTTCAATTACAATCCTCAGATTTCAGCCTCCTGGGTAGCTAGGATTACAGTTGTGAACCACCGGTGACAGGCCCCCAAGCCTCTTTGTCTTCAAGGTTTGCACTCTGCCACTTGAGCCACAGTGCCACAGCACCATTTTTGAATGGTTAATTGGAGATAAGAGTCTCATGGGGAGTTTTCTGCCTAAGCCGGTTTTGAACCATGAGCCTTTGATTTCAGTCTTCTGAGTAGCTAAGGCGTGAACCACCAGTACTCTACTCATCACATTGTTTATGCAGGCAGGATGTTTGTGTCCCATCCCCAGTGTTTTGTGTTGCCTGTATTAATTTATGCCAACTGTATTAATTTATGAAAACTATGTCTATCATTCTCTATAGAATAACTATAATGCTATAATTTATTCTGGCCCTAGGGCTTGAATTCTGGGCTGGCACTGTCCTTGAGCTTCTTGGGCTCAAGGGAAGTGCTCTACCATTTGAGCCACAGTGCCAGTTTTTCTTTTTTGAGTAGTTTATTGGAGATAAGAGACTCATAGTTTCCTGCCTGCTTGGCTTAGATCTCAGCCTCCTGAGTAGTTAGGATTACAGGCATGAGTCACTAGCACTCAGTTTATAATGCTATTATTAAGGTATATATATTTTTAATGTAGTCTAACATTTAATTAGGTACTATATGATTCTGATATGTGTATGTTGTATAAGTTTATTTTATTTGGGCCAGTACTGGAGCTTGAACTCAGATCATGGGTAGTCCTACCGCTAGTACCCTACCGCTTGAGCCACAGCCCCACTTCAGCTTTTTGGTAGTTAATTTGGGGGTGAGTCTTTTGGGCTTTCTTGCCCTGCCTGGCTTTGAACTATAATCCTCAGATCCCAGCCTCCTGAGCTCTCATACCTGTAAGTCCCTTAGCTTTTTCACTCAAGAATGTTGTTCTATAACTTGAGCCACACCTCCACTTTTGGCTTTTTGGAGGTTAATTGGAGGTAAGAGTCTCACAGACTTTGCTGCCTGGGATGGTTTCAAACAGTGATCTTTTTGCTTGGATTTATTTGTTCAATTCTGGTGATCTACTACTCGAGACCAGTTTTTACTACCAGCTATTTGCTGGTTAATTGCAAATAAGAGTCACATGGCATTTCTTCCTGAGTTGGCTTCAAACCACTGTCATCAGATGGCAACCTAATGAGTAGCTAGAATTAAAGGCCTGAGCCACCAGTGCCTAGTTTGTACAATGTTTAAATCAAGGTAACAATATCAAAACCCTTTCTTCTGGGGTGGGTTCTAAAATATGCAGTGTGTAACTGTTGTGCAGGTTAAGGTTCTTCTGTTTTACTCTTTTTGATTAAGATATTTTTTGTGGATCTACACAAATGTTAGGATTACTTTTTTCTAGTTCTTTCAAGAATATACTTTGTAATTTGATAAGATTTCACTAAGTATGTAGATTTCTTTAGGGAGTATAGATATTTTAACAATACGGATTATTCTAATCAATGGACATGAAATGTATTCCCATTTTTGGGCATCTTTTTTTTCCCCAGCAATGTTTGTCACTTTCGGTGTAATGTTTATTAACCTTGGTTATACTTATTCCTAGGTATTTATTTTTGTAATTGCTAAAAGTGGAATTGGTTTTAAAATGTTATTGTTTTATTATTAGCTTTATATAATTATAGATTCATTATCATAGTACATATGTGCCTATATTTTGATTATATTCACTCCATCAACCCATCTTGCCATCCTCCTTCCTCTCATTGCTTCCTTAATCACAATTGATTTGCTCTATTCTCATGGGTAAAAAAATATCTAGATTCCACGTGTAAAAGAAAATATGTACCATTTGTTTTACAAGATTATGCTTTATTTATTACTGTTATTAATATCATTTTTATTTGCTGGTCCTGGGGCTTGAACTCTGGGCCTGGGCGTTGTCCCTGAGCTCCTCAGATCAAGGCTACCACCCTACCCCTTGAGCCACAGCGCCACTTCAGGTTTTCTAGTGATTAATTTGAGATAAGAGTCTCATGGCCTTTAGTGCCTGGGCTGGCTTTGAATCGTGATCCTCAGATCTCAGCCTCCTGAGTAGCTAGGATTACAGGTGTGAGCCACCAGTGCCTGACTGCTACAGTTTTTCTAAGCTCACTGTTATTACATAAACATATGATTGATCTTTATGTTTTGATCTTATATTCTGTGACATATAAAACTCTTATTAATTTTTTTGCCAGTCCTCGGCTTGAGATCAGGGCCTGAGCATTCTCCTTGGACTTTCTCAAGGATAGAACTCTACCACGTGAGCATCAGCACCACTTCTGCCTTTTTCCTATGTATGTGGCACCAAGGATTTGAACCTGGGTCTTTGCGCATGCTAGGCGAGCACTGTACCACTAGGCCAAACTCCGGGCCCCGCTTATTAAGTTTTAAAATATATTCCTTGGGACTATGTGTGCATAAAATCATGGCTGCAAACAGATACAGTTTCATTCATTTCCCTTTCAATTTGTATGTGTTTGATTTATTTCCTTTACTTATCGCAGTGGCAAAAAGATCCAATGTTATGTTGAATGAGAGCAGAGTGAGTGCTTATCCTTGTTTGATTCTTGGTATTAAAGAAAAAAAAACAAACTTTCATTAAATATGCTATTAACTGTAGTTTGTGTCTTTTTTTGCCAGTCCTGGGGCTTGAACTCAGGACCTGAGCACTATCCTAGAGTTTTCTCAAGGCTAGAGCTCTACCAGTTGAGATACAACACCACTTACGGCTTTTTCTATGCGTGTGATACCAAGGAATTGAACCCAGGTCTTAGTATATGCTAGGCAAGCACTCTACCACTAGGCCAAACTTGCGGCCCCAACTCTAGTTTTTTGTGGATGTTCTGAATGTAGTTAAGGAAGTCCCTCTCCCTCCCAATATGTGACTTTCTGAGAATTTTTATTCATGAATGGTTGTCATATGTTTTCTTTGCTTTTCTTGTTCTCTTTTTCCTCCCTTTCTCCCTTTTTTCTGCGTGTGTGTGTGTGTGTGTGTGTGTGTGTGTGTGTGTGTGTGTGCCAGCATTGGGGCTAGGACCTCTTGCTCTTCTTGCTTCACTTGTTTTACTTAAGGCTAGCACTCTACCACTTAAGCCGCACTTGGACTTCTAGCTTTTTTGTTGATTGCTTGGTGGAAAGAGTCTCATGGACTGTTCTGCCCAAATTGACTTTGAATTTTGATCCTCATATCTCAGCTAGGCTTAAAGGTATGAGCCAATAGTATCTGACTTGTATGTGTATTGTCAGGTATTTAAAAAGTGTATTAATTTAAATTACTTTTATTTAACCTCTCAAACATTGTAGTCTTTTTCATGTAATCCACATAGAATTTAATAAGGTATTTTTGCATTCCTTTTGTGCCAAATCTTAGAAATTTTCTGTCTATTTTACACTTGAAGTACATCTCCATTCAGACTAGCTACCTGGAACTTGGGGCTACTGTATTAAGAGGAGCCTAAGGTAGGGAAAGCTCAAGAGGAAACTGTAGACCTTCTTAACCAAGAATCCTCAGTTGAACTATTTTATCTCTAATATTTATGAAGAAACTAGAATGAAAAAAATAGCATAACCTATCTGAAAACCCTGACTTCTCAATTCAAATGAGTAGTAGAATTTGATAATATTTTTTGCCAGTCCTGGTGCTTGAACTCAGGTTCTGGGCTCTAACTCTGAGCCTCTCTGTGCTCAAGGGTAGCACTCTATCCCTACTTCCAGCCTTTTCTGTGTATGTTGTACTGAGTGATTGAACTCAGGGTTTCATGCATGTTAGGCAAGCACTCTACCACTAAGCCACATTCCTAGCCCGAGTTTGATAATTTTGTGCTTTTTAAAAATATACTTTCACATGTACCTTATTTTACCTTGATATGCAATAAATTCATGAACAGATGAATAACACACACACACACACACACACACACACACACACACACACACACACTTGATAGTACCAGTGTTTGAACTCAGGGCTATTGGCTGTCTGAGTGTACTTATTAATGGCTTGTACTATACCACTTGAGCCATATCTCTAGCCATGATTTTTTTTGCCAGCCCTGAGCTTGGGCTCAGGGCCTGAGCACTGTCCTTGGACTTTCTCAAGGCTAGAGCTCTACCACTTGAGCCTCAGCACCACTTCCGGCTTTTTGCTATGCATGTGGTACTGAGGAATCGAACCCAGGTCTTTGTGCATGCTAGGCAAGCACTCTACCACTAGGCCAAACTCCCAGCCCTCTAGCCATGATTTTTGCCAGTTATTTTGGGGATGGGATCTCATAGACCTTTCTGCACAGTATGGCTTCAAACCAAGAACCTCCAACAACTCATTCTTTTGAGTAACAGATTATAGGCATGAGCCTCTAGTACCTGGCTATCACCTTTATCCAATTTGGCCACCATTTGCAATAGTCTCTAACTACCTATGTAGTGATGGCTTATAATTAGAAGATATCAATGGGACAGGAGGGATGTCAAAATCTGAAATAGAAGTTTCTCTCTAAATAGCTGTGTATCTTGGATAAACCCCTTTACCACTCATGGTCCCAATTTACCCATCTGAATATGAGACCTGTATGTTACCTTCCAGGATCCTGACTGTAACAAAGTTCTTAGGTTCATGTCTTTTACCAACAATTACTTTGGTGATACTGAGATTTGAACTCCGGGTGTCACACTTGCTAAGCAGGCACTCTAACACTTGAGTCACTTCGCCATCCCATTTTGTGTTGATTATTTTTGTGATATATTTCTACTTTATATCTGGGCCAACCTGAACTGAAATAATCTTATTTGTAGTGCCTTGCATCATGGGTGATAGGTGCACAGTACCCTTCCCAGCCATTAATTGAGATGAGGTCTTTTTGACCCCACTCCCCTGGCTGTCCTCAAACGACAGTCTCCTGATCTTTATCTCCCAAGTTGCTAGGATTACAGGCTTGAGTCACTGTACTCAGTCTGATCAAAGATTTGGGGGTGGGGGGGAAGGGCTCTGTTTATATGTTAGGTGCTGTATTAGCACCTGCAGGTAGCCAAGTTTATTCCTTACTTTGCTTTCTTGGTCTTTATAGTCTATGGACATAGAATTAAACAAATAATTCCACAAATGAATCACAGCATGAAAACTGTACTGGGGAAAAAACAATATCTAACTCACTTAGCAGAGAAAAGTGATCAAAAAAAGCTTCCATGACACTGAAGCAAAGCCTCTCAGTCAGTTGCCTTTTCTCCCGCTGCTAAACCTATGTATTCAAAAAAAAATAACTCATCAGAATAAATATAAACATATTAGTAGTTATAGTATAAATGTTCATAAGATAATTATAGCATTCCAACATAGAGAACTGTTTTCCTTGTCAACAGCAAGTCTATCATATTAATAATATTAATGAAGTTGTTCTTAGGAAAACAACAAGAATATTTGTTGTAGAGCTAACTGTAAAAGGGAATGGATTGGTTTAGGATGAAAAGTGTTGAGGGAGGATAAGGGATAAGATAGTTTTATTCTGATAGCTGTAGGCTGTTACAAGGCAATGGTCACATTTTTGCTGTGTGGTCCCAAGGAAGAAATAGCATGAGGAATGATAGCCAATCTTGGCTAGGGGTAAATCTCAGTGGTAGAGTGATTGCTTAGCACCCTGGGTTCAATCCAAAAACAAAAACCCAGAGGAACAACATACACACACACACAAACACACACACACACACACACACACACACACACACACACACACACAGAGACACAGAGACACAGACACACACACACACACACACACACAAATCCTAAGGTTGTTCAGCCTAAGAAAGGACTTTCTTAGAGTGGTCCTATAGTCACAGTGCGGGAACTGGCAGGGGAGAGGAATCTGGAGCGGGAGATTAAAATTCTTACAAGTGAGCTGGACTTGATGTACTTCATAATTCCTTTGAACTTGGAAATTCCAGAAAATTCAACATCATTTAGGGAGATGAAAAACCAAAGAATCCATTAGGTTGTTTTTCTAATTTTGAAAATGGAACATTGACAAAATGCAGACATTGGGTAGGAAAAAAAAACCTGGGAGGTAGAATTTAAAAAGTCAATAATTCAAGGAAAGCCTGGAAAGTATCTAAAAACCCAGGATACGTGTGGCTAGAGATCAAAAATACCAAGGACTTGGAAAAAATCAAACAACCACAGCATAACTACCTGGCCAAATCAAAGAAGCTATTGCAGTGAGAGAAGGCATCTTTTAAAGGCTTGAAAGACAGTCCAAATCCAGAGAACAGGGAAGCATACAACTTGTAGAGCCTGGGGGGTAAAAATTTCTAAGAACCCAGTATAGAGGTAGCAGTGGGAATAAAGAGGCGAGCTGCTGAGGGATAGTATTTACTCAGTGAACATAGATTTTTGAGTGGGAAAGGATGCTTGTCTCCATCTTTTGCTTTTGTGTTAAAAGATTTTTTTTCCTTTGGGGAAAGGAGGGCAGGAGGGAAAAACTGGGAGCAATGTACTCATTAGCTGATTTATATAACTGTAATCTTTCTGTGTATCACATTTCCAATAAAAAAGAAATTATATAAAAATGTTTGTAGCCTTTCACTACCACTGAATTCAACTCTTGTGCCCTCCAACTATCCGGCTTTCAGTCAGAGAATATTATTTTTGTTAGCTTTGCTTCATTACCTGAACTTAAAAAGTAGAGGATCGGAATCTCTGTTTCTTCCCCTTTGAAAAATTTGTATTAATAAAAATGATATTGTCTAGTAATCCTTGAATACTTTCTCCCCTCACTGAGCCAATAACGTGCTAGAAGAAGACTTTTTACTTCTTATAAGGAAGTATTATTTTAGTTGTTTTTTAGTACTACAGCCAGGCTGAGAGAACCCTCAGAAGGGATGGGAATGATATGCGTAGACCTTCAAGCGTTTCTGTATCTAGTATGGGTATAGTTTATAAAATGAGAAGAAATTGCCTGGCATTGGTGACTCACGCCTGTAATCGTAGCTACTCAGGAGGTTGAGAACTGAGGATCCTGGTTCAAAGCCAGCCAGAGCAGAAAAGTCTACAAGACTCTTATTCCAATGAACTACCAAAGAAAACATGGAAGTAGAGCTATGGTTCAAGTGGCACAGTGGTAGACATGAGCTCAAAACCTCAGGGACAGTGCCCATGTCCTGAGTTCAAGCCCCCAAATGGACACAAAATAATGAGAAAAAATCCAAGGAAAGTTCAATTGTCTACTTCAGCATAAAAGTGTTTGGAAAAGGACACAAAAATCTATTGTTTGGTTGGAATGAAATGCACTGGGAAGTACTTAAGGATCTTTAGCAGTCCTGTTGAGCTCTCATTTTAAATCTTAGGAAGCTTCATTTGAACTCCAAGTAGAACTACATTTGAGTACTTACTCCTATACAACTTTCTTAATAGTCTTGGATCTGAGCTCCTCCCTAATTTCAAACTTTATATGAACCATACACATTTTTTGTATGTCCATTGTGGGGCATGAATTCAGGGCCTGGTCACTGTTCCCTGAGTTTTTTCACTCAAGCTGAACTTTTCTACCCACTTGAGCCATAGCTCTGCTTCTGGCTTTTTTTTTTTGCTGGTTAATTAAGTCCCATAGACTTTCCTTCCTGGGGTGTCTTCAAACCCCCATCCTCAAATCTCAGCCTGCTGAGTAGCCAGGATTACAGACATGAGCCACTGATGAAACCAACGGACATTGGAGGCTCAGAACTGTAGACCTAGCTATTCAGGAGGCTGAGATCTGAGGATTGCAGTTGGAAGCCAGCACAGTTAGCAAAGTCTGTGAGATTCTTACTGCCAACTAACCAGCAAAAAGTGAGAAGCAGAGATGTAGCCCAAGAAGCAGAGTACTAGCACTGAGTGAAAAAGCTAAAGGACAGGACCCATGCCTTGAGTTCAAGCTCCAATTTACTGGCATGTGCATGCACACTCACACATACACATACATACACTCCCACACATGCGTGCACACACACGAATGATGAAACCATTTATTTAGCCAGTCCTGGGGTTTGAACCCAGGGCCTGGGCACCCTCCTTGGGCTTTCTCAAGGCTAGTGCTCTACTACTTGAGCAACAGCACCATTTCCAGCTTTTTCTGTGTATGTGGTACTGAGGAATGAAACCCAGGGCTTTGGGCCTGCTAGGCAGGTATTCTACTAGTAGGCAGCACTCCTGGCCCTGATGAAACCATTTTTTAAAGAGAAGTTGAGTTACGATCAACAAGTGTTCTGTATTAGTGGGATATCTTACCATACTCTTCAAATAAAATGGCAAGATAGTTGATGCTGATAATTAAATTATGATTGCACATAGCTATATGACATTCCCAAGTGCATTTATCACAGCTCTTTCTGGTATGCCTGCTATTTCACTGATAAATGGCTTAACCACATGTTGGCAATTTGTAGTAGATTGGCGAAATCATGTCATTTTTTTGTGATTTTCATACTTTTTTGTGTCTTTTAACAATGCATTTTAGGGGAAAATAATGACCAATAAATTATTGAGCTTATTAACCCCAGGCTTGGACACTTGTAGGCACTCAAGGTCAAATGAAGGCCATTCTGTCCTATCCAGCTGGTGATGGGAAGGAATGGGAACTATTCTACTCTCTCCAGCTGTTTCAAGATGTAGACATTCAGATATTTTTCCTATAAAGCATGGTATCAGCTGTGGTAGAGTGTGGGAACACACATCTCAGTAAGTATGGAATGCCTTGACACAATAGACTTGGCACAATCATATGTGAATTAAGACACATTAAAGCAATTTCTGCACGTCCACCTGTCCATGGATGATGTCTTTTCCTGCTTGTTCATTATGAAAAAGTTTATGTTTAGATGGTGCTTTATAGTTCCCAAAGGATTTTCACTTTTTTAGGAGGGGGAGGGGTTCTCATTTGTTGCTTTGATGAGGAAAATGTAGCTCCTTTTCTGACACATGAAGAAACAGGTTTGCAGGGATTAAGAGACTTCCTTGAGATTTTACAGATGTGGAAAGGCACAGCTGGCTCTCACTGAAGCCAATGTTTACTGGTTTCAAATGTGATATGCTTTTCAGGTATTGCAATTTTTCTCTTGATCAATGGCAATGAAACTCTGTGGCTCAAACAGTCAGTTTAGACAAATAAATAAATGGAGGAACTATGTCTTTTTTTTGTCCCCTGAAATCCCACACACATGCATACACACTCATTTCTCTACCTGAAACTCTTCAGTGTATCCCCAGTTTATTTGAAAATACAAATCCCACCTTTTCTCCACAGTTTGCAAATCATTCCCTCACACTGAGCTTTATGCTATGGCCTCCATCTGGAAGATAATGATTCCCATTTGTTTCACAGAGCTAGGGAGGCTTTGAACGTTGCTACTTTGTCCGAAAGATAATGGCTCGAAGCAGAAATAAAGCATGAGGCAGATAATAAAGAAATATCAATGGTTGAAGCCATTTGTGGAGACAATGGGTGCACCTCCCCGCATTGAACTAACTGGAAAGAAGACAGGCTAGATCACTGAGCTACCAGTTCCTCTCTAGAGTTGACTATTGCTTCTCAGTGGCATTGATGTTCCTCAACTTCTGGTTTATCTCAGTGGGCTCTGAGGCTTTAGACAGGAATTGAAAGAGAAAACATGTTACATGCTTGAGTCAGGAAATGACACACAGAACCTGGGTCTGAGCTCACACAAAACTGTCCATTGCAGGGAATGTAATGCTGAGGATCATGGATGCTTCTTTCTCATCCTTGGGTTTCTGTTTATATATCTTCCAGGACCTTGTAATCTAATGAATATATATATATATATATATATATATATATATATTTGTGTGTATGTATATACATGCACCCTTTTTACCCTTCTTTCCACTAATTGTCATATTTGTCTGGTTATTTAATGTCTATCTTGTCTACTAGAAAGAAGAGCCTCTAACAGCCTAGCACATAGCAGACCTGACACAAATATCTGTGGATGAATGAACTTAGGATGCTTGAAAGATTTGAAAGTGTACTACACTGTGGTTTTGTTTAATCATTCTCCTCTCTAATGTGCCCACTCTTAGTAGAAAAGCAGGTAAGAAAAGTATCCAACAAACAAAATTGCTGAAGTCCAATTCATCTATGTAGTAAATAACTCTGAGATTGCATGAGACTGAAGCAAATGGCTTGCTTGAAGTTGCTGTGGGAAAACGGAGGACGTACTAGGATGTACAAGCACAATGATCATTCCTGAGTTACTGAAATGAAAATTATGATTTAGTGAGCATCTCTTATGTACCAGTCATGCTCAGTTCATCTCATTGAATTGTCATAACTCAATAGTCTTGCTTTTTTCATTTTGAAGACAAAGAAATGAACATCTATGAAAATCAACTTAGCTTTCACCAGAAATTGGTGAACCTGGCATGAATACTGTCCATACAATATTTATGGGGTGATTTCTCTGAGGCTATTTCCTTTATCCTCATTGAGACATCTTTAGAGACTATAAAATCTACTAATTTAAAGTATGCTTAATGTTATTTTGTAGTATATTCACAGAATTATGTACAACCACAACCATTGACTTATTCTGTTTTTATTTTAAGTTTTATATTGTAAAGGTGATGTACAAAGAGGAGCTACAGTTACATATGTCAGGCGATGAGTACACTTCTTTTTTCTCTTCTCCCTCCACAAATCTCATTCTCTCTCTCTCTCTCTCTCTCTCTCTCTCTCTCTCTCTCTCTCTCTCTCTCTCTCTCTCTCTCTCTCTCTCTCTCTTCCTCCCCCTCTCCCCTCTCCCCTCTCCCCTCTCCCCTCTCCCCTCTCCCCTCTCTCCTCTCTCCTCTCTCCTCTCTCCTCTCTCCTCTCTCTCTGTCCTGGGGCTTGAACTCAGGGTCTGAGCATTGTCCTTGGGTTTTCTCAAGGCAAGAGCTCTACCACATGAGCCACAGTGTCACTTTCGGCTTTTTCTATGTTTGTGGCAACCAAGGAATCGAACCCAGGGCTTTGTGTATGCTAGGAAAGCACTCTACCACTAGGCCAAACTCCTGGCTTCGTTTCTTTTTTTAAAAAAAGAAAGATGTTTATTTAATGTATTTGTGCAGGTCTTAGAATTTAAACTTGGGGCCTGGGCCCTGCCCTTCAGCTTTTTTTTCCTCAAGGCTAACACTGTAACACTTCCTTCCTGCCTTTCTTCTTTCCTTCCTCCCTCTTTCATTCCCTCGTTTCCTTCTTTATTTCTTCCCTCTTTTTTTCCTTCTCTATGGCTCTCTGTCTTTCTTACTGTCTCCTTCATCTCCCCAAATTGATCTATCTAAAATTACTCATTAGCAATTAGAAATTATGAGAAGAGATACTTTTGTCTTTTGCTTGATTTCAGAGGGCAAGTATTTAGTCTTCCACCATTAAGCATGTTTGTTGTATATTTTTTTCTTGATGTTGTCTATTGAGTTGAAATTCTTTTATATTTTTTAGTTTGTTAAAATGATGGAGGATTTTGTCAATTACTTTTTATTTGTCTTTACATAATCTTCTGATTATACAGTTTTGTCCTTTATTTCATTAATATGATATTCTATATTACTTGGTTTTTCAGATGTTGAAATAAACTTTGAATTCCTTGAATAGATTCCATTTGGTGATGGTGTGCAATACTTTTATGTTGCTGGATTAGGTTTGCTAGTATTTTGCTGAGAATTTGTGCATCTATGATGATAAGGGATATTGGGCTATAGTTTTCCTAGTGCCTTTGTTTGTGGCTTGGATATAAGTTTAAAACTTGGCCTCAAAAATGACTTAGAAAATGTCATTTCATTAATAGTTTCTTTTTTAGAAAAAAACCAAGACATTGTGAAGGATGATTTTAATTTTTCTTCTAAATACTTCAACAGTGAAACCATCTGTTACTGGACTTTACTTTGCAGAAATATTTTTAATGTCAAATAAATTATCATTATTATATATTTTCTATCTTTCTAGAGTTTGTTCCAGTAGTTATACATGTCTATGAATATAGCCTCTTATTTGGAGAATGTAAGTTTTCTTACTACTTCCCTATAATCCTTTGAAATTGGGTATATTTTTCTTTTTTTCTTAATCATTTCTGCTATGGTTTCTTCTTTGTTTCTGCATATTTTGAATTTAATTTTCATATTTTCTGATTTCCTAAGTAAGAAAATGAAGGTTACTGATTTGAGATTTTCTTCTTTTTTAATATGGGCTTTACAACCCTAATTTCCTTTCTATGGACCATTTTTCCAATACCATACAAGTTATTTTATATTATAGCTTTGCCTCATTCATTTCAAGATACCTTATTGATTATTGACATTTTCTCTGTTGCTGACACCTAATTTCATTTTCCTGTGGTTGGGAAAGCATACTTTGCAGGATGTTAATCCTTTTCAGTCTATCAATATTTATTTTGTGGCCTACTGTTTTATCTTGGAATAAAGCTCAATGATGCTTGAAGAATGTATATTCTGTTATTATTGAATATACTAGTCTATATGCATCTTTCATATCTAATTGGTTTGCAGTGTTGTATGGCATGTATTTCAGATGCAATTTTTGAGGCTGAAAATATTGATTTTTTACTTGAAATACCAATCATCAAAAATCAAGTAGAAACTTGGATAATACAGCTGTGTTTGGAGACAGAGTCTTGTATTTCTCCAGCTGGACTAAAAATCCTGACTCCAGTGATCCTCTAGCCTCAGCTTTCTGAAAAGCTGAGACCACAGTTGACAACATGACTAAATAATACTGTTCAATTTCTCATTAAATTAATTTTTCAAATTTGATGAATATAGTTAAGTTGTTACAACACATATGTGGTGAAATTTTAAGAAGTGGATTATATAGAAAAGAGAAGACATATATTCTAGAATATATGGCTCTAAGTCTAGAAGAATGGCTCTGCCACTACCTTGCTGTGTGGTATCTAGCGAATCTGACTTCTTTATGATGCAATGTCTCTGCGTATGTCTCAGTAAGTGTGGACCATTCCAAGCAGAGAGAACACATAGGATTTAAGGGGAACAAACTTGAATTCACCTTAGAAATCCAGTTCCTCACAAATGAACTTTGCCTCACTAGAACTCAGCTTCTTAATCTATAAAATGGAAAGAATGAAACATTGTTTGCTAAATATTTGTTAGTACTAAATGAGACTTCACAGGTATGTGCTTAACATATGTGAACAATAAACGCTCACTGGTATTAGTTATTGTTTTCTTTTCCTGATGAACAAACAAAAATGACTGAAAATAATAGTAACTCTATTAGCAGTTATTTTAGCTGCATTTTTGTGCCATTCTTGGGACTTGAACTCAGGGTCAGGGTTCTTCAAGTTTAGTGGTGTACCACTTAGAACCACATTGCTGTTTTGGGATTTTTGGTAGTTAATTGGACATTAGAGTCTCATGGATTTTCCTGCTCACGCTGGCTTTGAACTGTGATCCTTAGATCTCAGCCTCCTAACTATAGGTGTGAGTCATTAATATCCTGCAGTTTTATATCTGCAGTTTTAGAAACGATAACCAACTGAGAGCTTAGGAAAGAAAAACATTAATTTTCTGTAATTCTGCTAACTTTGACAGATTACATGGTTAAGTAGTAATAGCACATTCCTATAATATAAAATACATAAGAAAATGTAACATACTTCTTTTGTTTATTGTTTTTGTAAAGGCATTATGACTTTGGAAGGTTAGGCAGCATTTAGAGCAATGGTAGTTCTCTAACTTATATCTGGCTTGCTATTTTATAATTTATTAAATCAAACTCAGTGCCTGACATATAAAAATGAACAAATATTTACTGAAGAATCAAATTACTCTTTACAAAATGTTCTAAAGGTAAGTTGTGCAAAATGTAAGACACGGAATGGAAGTTAAATTACTTGCCCCAGGTTACAGGGCAAATTAGAAACCAAATGTAACACATTGTAAATATAAATGGACATGCTACATTGATACTTCCTCATACACTTATTTGAAGATAACAATAAAAAGAAAAGTAAACATATGCCTAAAAAAGGAACCCAAATGTAGGTTTCATATCTGTTCCTCCACTTTTCACAGTTTTAAGATGTGCCATGATTAAAGTGCTATAGTCCTCGTTCTGTGGCTTCATTGCTCAAAACATACATTCAAGAAAAATTTTAATGTAAAGTTTTATGACCTATTGTTCTTTACACTTACAAGAAGGTCACAAGAAGAAAGTCTTCTTGCTGCAACTTATTGATGGCTAATTGACGCCATGTTTTGTTATTTCATTTGTGACAGATCAGAAAAATAAAAAAAGGACTTTGAAAATAGAAGAACTTATGAGGAAGAAGAGCATTAGAAGTTTGCTTAGACCATTAATTTGTGGTATTGTTTAATGCCAGAAACAGTATATTCAGTTATTTATTTTAGTACAATTATTAAAAACTTATTAGAAGCCAGGGACTAGTAACTCAGGCCTGCTATCTTAGGTATTCAAGAATCTTGATATCTGAGGGTCTCGATTTGAAGCCAGTCTGGGCAGGAACGTCTAGGAGAATCTTACCTCCAATCACCACCAAAAAGCTGAAAGTGGAGCTGTGAATCAAGTGGTAAAGCACTTGAGTGGAAAACCTGAAGGACAGTGCCCAAGCCCTGAGATCCAGCCCCAGTACCAATACACTGTCGGGGGGACAAACAGACAGACAGACAGACAGACACACACAGACAGACAGACAGACAGACACACACACACACACACACACACACACACACACACACAGTATTCAGCCAGGCACTAGTGGCTCACACTTGGAATCCTAGCTACTTAAGAGGCTCAGATCTGAGGATCATAGTTCGAAGCCAGCCTAGGCAGGTAAAGTTGATGAGACTTATCTCCAGTTAACCATCAGAAAACCCGAAGAGGTGCTGTGGCTCGAAGTGGTATTGAGCACTAGCAATGTGCAAAACAACTCAGGGACAATACTCAGGCCCTGAGTTCAAGCCCCATGACCATTAAGTTTACATTCAGAAGGGAAAGAAAGTATGAGTACAAAATTCATTGGTACATTAGACATGTAAAAGAAAAATAAAGGATACATTGAATAAAACACTAACCCACAAAGTTAAACAGCAAGGGAGGAAGACTGGAACAAATGGTATTTCAAAAAGGAGAAAATTGGTAGGAACAAGTCCTTACTTACTAATAACCTCAAATGTAAATGGGCTAAATTCCTCACAATCTCATATGGTTACTGTATCTGACTTTGTTACCTGGTATATTGTATATATGTTTATTTTTTATTTTTTTAAATTTTTTTTTGCTAGTCCTGGGATTGACCTCAGGGCCTGAGCACTGTCCTTGAATTTTTCTCAAGGCTAGAGCTCTACCACTTGAGCCTCAGCACCACTTCCGACTTTTTTCTATGTATGTGGTACCAGGGAATTGAACCCGGGTCTTTGTGCATGCTAGGCAACCACTCTACCAGTAGGCCAAACTGGCGGCCTATTTGTTTATTTGAAATAGGGAAGGGAAGGGGGAAAATAAGATGAGTTGAAGGGGGTGTGGGGAGGGAAAGGGAGACAAAAACATGAGAAGGGATATCAAGATTCCAGAAGTAGTGCACCCATGCACCCACTACCTGACGAATGTAACTGTAACCTCTCTATACATTACCCCGACAATAAAATACAATAAAAAGAGACAGAACTGGCTAAATGCATTGAGGACCTAACATTATGCTATGTGTAAGAAACTAATTTCACTTACAAAGATATACAGAAACTGAAAATAAAAGGATGGTTTAAAAAAAAACACTCGATGGAATTGGAAACCCAAAGTGAACAAGAGTAGTCTTCTATCAGATTAAAATTAACCTTGAAAGAAGAGCCAAAAATACTGGTCATGAGATCAGTTCAAAAACAAGATGGAATGATTATAAATCTAAGTGCCCTTATTGTTGTCTCATCTAATTTTATAGAACAAACACTGTTGTGAAATAGATTGGAATACATTGTATGCATATGTGGAAATGTTTCAATGAACTCCCCTCTTGTACAACTATATATACTAATTTAAAAAGCAGACACCATTCAACCTAAAAAGAGAAATAAACTAAAGTATAACAATAATGGGGGAAAATCTCAGAGCACTCCATTAATAAATAAAGGATTTATGTATTTATCTCTCATGTAAAGTATATTTAAAAAGAATAAAAGTGTTGGAGGCATCACAATACCTAATTTAAAGGCATATGACAAGACAGTATAGTGCCTATGTATTAACAGACACATGGAACAGAATACAGAGCCCAGAAGTATAACCAATTGATTTTTAACAAAGGCATTAAGAACATCAATTGAGTAGAAAATAAGATATCCACATGTGGCAGAATGAATAAATGAGATAATTATAACAATGAGACATACAAAGACAGGTACTACATGTTCTCATTAATATGCATAACCTTACAAAGAAGTTGATGTCATAGAAGGCAAGCACCGGATGGTATTTAGTAGCGCTGGAGAGGAAAGGACAACGGCTAATGTTGGTTGGTAAGTTACATTTCAGTAGGAGTAAGAAGCTCTGGGGTACTATTGGACAGTGTGGTGATTATAGATGACCATATGCTCTATATGCTTCAAAAAGCTGTAAATGAAATGATCAGTGTTTGAAGAAATAAACATGTAGAACTTGATTTGAGAATTTCTATTGTACTTTATCTGTATGTGTACAGCAATGTATGCATGTGTAAAACATTACACCCATTAATCTGTATTATTTTTTGTGCTGGTCCTGGGGCTTTAACTCAGAACCTGAGCACTGTCCCTGACTTTTTTTTTTGTTCTACCAATTGAGCCACAGCTATGCTTTTGCCTTTCTTTTTGAATTGTTAATTGGAGATAAGAGTCACATTGGCTTTCCTGCCCAGGAAGGGTTTGAACCTTGAGCCTCAAATCTCAACCCTCTGAATAGCTAGGATGGCAAGTATGAGGAAGCAGCACTCAGCTAGTCGGTGGCATTCTTAGGTCTTATATATCAGTTAAAATAAAATTTAGATTTCAAATGAGCATATATACACACATTTTCCATTAATGTATACTGAACTCTTAGTCATTGATTTTTGACTTGGCCATGATTGAATTCTTCTAACATTTCTTCAACACATGACCAAGTTTCGTTTGCTTTGTTATGTTATTGTCAGGGTGGTGTACAGAGGGGATCTAGTTACATTCATCAGGTAGTGGTTTGCAAAAGGAGATGCTAAAACCAGTAGTTGAAATATGGAAATTCCCTTTCATATTTACTTTTGTGGAAATGCCTTTAATTTATTGGAGTTTAGTCAGCTTTTTCTTCTAATAATCAGCAGTGTTTCACTGGCAATGCAGCTGGTTCACTTGTTGCCTATTATGTGGTATTTGCGGTATAACTGACAGGAAAAAAAGCAATGTGAAAAACGAAGAAAAACAGTGAGCTCAGCTATAGCGTTTCAGACATTCTGTTCTGTGTGGTTGTAAAATTTCATGCTTTCTTTTTTTTCCTCCTGCAAAAAATGTAGGTTTCCAGATGTCTTGTGCATATATGACTGTTCTGTGTTTCTCTGCCATATCCCATTTTCATCTGTATCAGAATTCTTAATCATCCCTCCATGGAAGCCAAGTCAGACACAGTTAGTTGACTACTGTTGGCATTTTTTCTGCCTCCGACTTCCCCACCAACCTAGTTGGAATAGGTCCCACATTCTCTAAACTAATACCCTTCACCAAATTTTCTCACATATCTGAATCACTGTAAAGCAGAATAATAACGGAGTCAAGGTTCTCTGAGTCACAGTAAATGATGATGGCAGTTATTTCCTACAATCATTATGACTTATCAGAGGCCAGAATGGTTTGACCTTTTAACTTTCAATTAGTTTTTACCTAGAAATCATGTAAATTGGAAATGAAAAAGAAAACTCTCTTGTGGATTTAAGTGTTTAAATTTAGTTGTGTTTTTGTTTCTTTTGGTGCAGACAAAGACCAGTCTGTTCTGGCTTGTTTTCTCTAGGTTAAGCTCAGTAGATGAAGAAACGAGCTCAGACTAATTATGGTAAGTTATCATCTAGGTGACATGTTGCAGAAGGGGAATTGGCAGTCATATATGATAATTCTTTCATTACCCAAACTACTTAATACAATAATTATATCAAATCTAATTGTATTTTCCTTTGATCAACAATACCGAGTACCTGGCACATAGCAATACTTATTAGAGGTAGAAATATGTTGAATTGAAATAAATCTCAGCAGACATTTTGTTATCTTGAAGGTCCTTGGGTTAGTTTTACAGTAAAGTTTTACAAGAACACCTTTCATTTATAAGCATTTTCAAGTTTCATATTTGTGGGTGTTTTTGTTGTTGTTGTTATACTGGGGTCTTAACTGAGTGTCTCACGGTTACTAAACTGGTGCTTTACCACTGATCCATGCCTCCAATCTTGCTCTTTTGACTGGTTAGGATATAGTCTCACTTCCTGAGCATACTTAGACTGTGATTCAAGTTCTTTAGGCATCCCCTAGCTTCTGGGATACCATATGCAGGTTCCCTCCCTGAAGAGGGACTTTCTTGGACTTTTGGCCCAGGTTGGCCTGGCATCAAGATCCTTTCAATCCTAGCCTCTCATGTAACTTAGGATGATAGTCATGCACGACTGTGCCCAACTTTAAGTTAGGAAAGAGCTTTGTGACCTTCGCTGCCCAGGCTGGCTTCAAAATATGATCCTTTCAATCTTAGCCTCCTAAGTAGGCAGGATTATAGGCATGAGGGCATGGGTCACTGCTATAGAGTTTCGAAATGCTTTTTACTCTTCTTAAAAAGTGAGCTTGGGCTTTTTTTGTTGTTGGTGGGACTTGTAATCTGGGCCTGAGTATTGATTGACCTTGAGCTCTTCAGATCAAGGTTACCACCCTACCACTTGAGCCACAGTGCCACTTCCGGTTTTCTAGTGGTTAATTGGAGATAAGAGTCTCACGGACTTTGGTTCCCTGGGCTGGCTTTGAACCTTGATCCTCAGATCTCAGCCTCCTGAGTAGCTAGGATTACAGGTGTGAGCCATCTCGACCGGCCATTTTTTTTGTCAGTCATGGGGCTTGAACTCAGGGCCTGGCCACTGTCTCTGAGCTTTTATTCTTGTTTTGTCAGTGGTGGAACTTGAACTCTGGACCTGAGTGTTGTCTCTGACCTCTTCAGCTCAAGGCTACTCCCTAATCCTTGAGCCACAGCACCACTTCCGGTTTTCTAATGGTTAATTGGAGATGAGTCTCATGGAGTTTAGTGCACAGGCTGGCTTTGAACCTTCTCAGATCTCAGCCTCCTGAGTAGCTAGAATTACAGCTGTAAGCCACCGCACCTGACTTGACTCTGACCTTTTTTTGCTCAAGGTGAGCACTCTACCACTTTCAGCCACAAATACATTCCTACTTTCCAGATGGTTAATACCATTATCACAGACGTTCCTGTTGGCGTTGACTTTGAACCATAATCCTCAGATCTCAGCCTTCTGAGTAGCTAGAATTACAGGTATAAGCCAACTCAGTGCCTGGATGAGTTCGTTCTTTGGATGTTTTCTCTAAGTTTATTGGTTAGATAAAGCATTCAAGAAATGAAGTAGCCGGAAACACAGGCTCATGCCTGTAATCCTAGTTACTCAGAATGCTGAGATCCAAGGACTACAGTTCAAAGGCAGGGAAGTTCCTGAGACTCTTATTTCCAATTAACCACCAAAAAGCTGAGTGCCTCAAGAGGTAGAGTGCTAGCTTTGAGCAAAACAGCCAAGGGACAAGGCATGGTAGCACATGCCTGAGATCCCACAGTAGATGGCAACCTATCGTGGGGAGATTTGCAACTCAGGCATGAGTTGGGCAAGAAATAAACCTTATCCTCAAAGAAGTGAGAAATGAGTCTGGAGTTGTGCCAGTGCTGGCATGAAAAGAAAAATGAAATAGGTGATACAGTTATTAAGTAACCAACCTAGAACCTCCTGACCCTTGCATTGCTCTTTAACATGTGATATATAGTATTACTGGTAGATACTAAAAGCTTTTTACACTAAGAATATTTTAAGCTATATACCCCTAAAAAGCCTTTAAATTGTACTTTTAGCAATAGATAACTTAAAACTGGAAGGCAAATAAATCATTCTCTGGTGTGGACTGACCATGATTTAATTATTTGAGGACTATTTTCATATCATAAAATATAAAATGTGAAAACCCATCTAGAGAAGTTACAAAAATACAGAGATCATTTTTCTAAACTTGAAACTCTGCAAAGTTAGCGAAAGAGGGAACTATTTTCTTTTCATCTGTGCCAAACATTGTAGAATATTAAAAAAAATATCTTATACACCAAGGGTTGTTTTACAATCTTTTAACACTGCAAATGGAGAAGCCATAATGAAAAGATAGTTTTTTTTTTAAAAATCATTCATGATTCGGAGATTGTAAAATTCTAGCTCATGAGAGTGGGATAAAAAAGAGAGAGAGAAAAATAGATGCCAGTCCAAACTGCCTACAGGAAAAATGTTGAACTCAGGATTTCTCGGCTCCCTTTTGCCCCAAATAACATGCCGTCCACACCATGCTTATCCACCCGCTGACAAGGCTCCTCTGTGTTTTCTCAAGACCCCATGATTTGTCTCTCCAGCTTTCTGCTTTGTTTGCATTTTGCACAAACTAGAAAGCCCCACCCTCCCTTTTGTCCCAAAGAGATTCATTTAAGACCCAACTCAGATTGTGCTTCTTTAAGTCCATAGCAGCAACAGTTTCTGCAATTAAATTGTCAGAGCAGGAACTGTGAAGCACAGTTTAGCTACAATTGTACAACTCTTTCTCTCCCTTCCCTTCCTTTTCACCCTGTGTCTGACCCAGGGAAACAATTCAATAATTTTTGAATGAATAAGTTCATAATTTCATAAAGTATTATCCTAATTATCCATTTCTAGAGAACTAGAAACTCATCTCTAGGGAAGCTGTATTATTTATTAAGCTGGTTAATATAGAATATAAGATAGAACCTCAACTGTTTTGTTTTGTTTTTCTGCTGTGTGCAGTGCTGCAGAGGGAACCCAGGAGTTTATGCTTGCTAGAAAAGCACTGTGTCACTGAAAAAAAAAAATCCCCTGCCCAGAGCTTCCAGTTTGGAGGAGAACAGATGAGGACTTGATTTTAATATCCACCAATTCCCAGCAGCACGACCCCTGACAAGTGATTTCAAATCAATGGGCTTAATGTCTTTGATTTTTATAACACAACTAATAATATTCATGTTTCAGTTGACTGTAAACCCCTAAATCATCAAGCACAATGTCTGATAAAAATAAAAAACAGTCATTACATGGAAGTGCTTAGTAAACTTATCAGCGGATATTTTCAGTTTCAGTTTGTCATATTTGCCACACCACAGAACTTGGGATTTGATTACATATGCTAGCTGTTGTGTTACTTATTTTTCCTCCTGGACCACATTATAATCCCCTCAGTTTATGGCTGAAACGTAGGTCATAGTACCTAGCTAAGGGCTGGCCCACAGGCCTGAGTTTTAACTATTGGGTGAAAACATTGGCTTATGGTGAAAGAGGACTGGGTTTGGAATTGAAATCAGATGAGGATGTGACTCGGGTTCTGGTATCTTTCTTCCCTCCTTACTCTGGGCATCCTTCGCTTTTCTACCAGAACATTTAAGGGGACTCTTAATACTTTTCCAATTCATAGTCTGTGATGATACAATCAGATAATTGCTCCTTTTGTAAATTAAAGAAGCCCCCATAGCCAGATAGGGCTCTAAAACTTAGGATCCAGGTAAATTGACAATCAAATCTCAGCCTGTGTGAACTGTCTCCATTTTGCACAGGGAGTCCTGTGTGAATCTGCTCAGTCCTGGGGAAATCAAACGGAGCTCTAGGTTTGATTAATAAAATATATTTTCTTTCTTTTGTGGCTGTTTCAAGTTTTTCCCCCTGTTGAGTTCCACATTGACTTGTTTGTCCTTGTGAGTAGAGGTGAATAAATCAGTATGAGAAACTATTCCCAGAAGAGCCCATAGTATACAAATCAGCCTCTTTCTCTGTGCAATGATATTTAAATGTCATTGACTTAGTTGCTATGGAGAAGTTTTTATGTACCAGATGCTATGTTCGCTGTAGAGGTTAAGTATACAGATCATTCTGTCTTATATACCCAGGCTAAGTGTGTCAGGAAGTAAGTGGTGGAGGACATATATGTGAGGAAGGGCTCCTTACATTGCACGAGGCTTTTATAATTCTACAATGTATTAAAGTGTTTGAGAAAGTAGAGGGAATTGGATTAATTATATAAGTGACTAGGGAGGAAATTTGGGATGGGGGTATTGTTGCTAGTACAGCATAGATCCTGCAAATAACAGTTTCTACAACCCCAACTAGTCTGAAAATCACTGTGTCATCAGTTACAGAAAATTGTCCCTGTAGTTTTTCTTGAAGTTCCCCCCTCATTTTAAGGGTTATCCCACATAGCTCTTTGCTGTCACAGCCTTGTTTGGTGCCCACTGCTTCAACCAATAGACTGATCTCTTGCACAGGAAAGGTCACAGGCCTTATAGGTCACAAAGGCCTCCATTATTTACTAGCCTTATGGGACTTTGGGCAAGTGAATTATGTGGTCTCCTCCCATTGATAAAATAGAAGCAAACATGCATAATTCACCGAGTCATTCTGAGAAACACTGAGCTAATTAACATATGTGAAGTGCCTAACATTTGTAGCTGAACTTATTAGGGGCTCAGTGAATGGCAAGTTCATCCCTTATGTCTTCGTAGGATTAGATTTATTTATTGCACAATTTGTCTAAGAATCCCATTCAGGTGTCTTTAAAGAGACGCTCCCAAAGGAAAGTTGAAAAGATAAAAAATTATTAGGATTTGCTTGGGTCACTCTTCATACCTCACCAGAGATTCCACCCTCTCCATTCCCTGTACTTGGTGGGGGGGAGGGAAGAGGGAAGAGAGACAGAGAGAGAGAGAGAGAGAGGGGGGGGGTTGAGTCAAGACACTAGCCCCTCTCATGCCCCCCAATATATCAATTCTTTTTTCCAGTTTGCTTTCTGCCTAGGTTATGCAGGCAGCTAGGTTAACAGGGCAGAACAACTTGTACGTGGTTTGTTTCTGCTGGGGTTGAAAGCTGCTTACTGCCACACAGCTCTGGTACACTGAGCAATGCAGTAGGCCAGCAGTCCTGGAGCCCATTTCCCCAAGTGCAGGGAATAAGATCATGTTTATTTAGAGGGAGGACCGGGTCACCAAGGGGATCACATTACCTGTTTTAATATTCTTCCTTGGTTAACTGGTGAAGTCGAAGTTTGTCTGCCAAGCTGCTTCCACTGTCCCACCAGCGTTGTTTCCTTTATCTTGTATAGTTTCCCCGTCGCCCCCCTCCCGACACCCTCATTATTCACCCCCCTCCTCCCTGCGCCACCTCCAGGCCCTCCTGAGCTCTTCCAAATCTTCCCAACTCCCTCCTCTACCTTTTCCCCAACTCCCTCTCCCCACCTCACTGATCCTCACCCCAATCCCTTCCTATCTCTTCACCTCCCACTGTATTGTCACACTCTGATCTGGGCAGTGCTCCTGAAAATGTCCAGGATCTCACCCCAAAGTTAAGGTTTTTAAAATTTCCTTTATCCCTCTCACCTTGCTAACCCTTCATCCCTCCCATATAATCCCAGAAATAATTACAACACAAGTACAAATGCCAATGTTTATTGATGCTTTTTTAAAAATATCACCTTCAAAATGATATTTATTGAAAAGTTATAGTTTTTGTGATAAAGGAAGCTTGATTAAAACAAAGAATCAAGTCAGTCTAACAGCTACATTTTTCATGTTAGTTTCTAAAATCTATTTTCATGCATATTGTTAGAGTAAAATGTGATGAAAACAGTCCTGTATAATGCAGGACTGAAAAGGGTGAGACATGCAAGGTGGGGTAAAAAAGAAAAGAAAAGAAAAAAAAAAACCAGTTCAAATCGTCAGGTTCAAACCATGATCCAAGAGGCAGAATCGTTGTACAGGTAGCCTTAGTCCATAGCCAGAGGTTCAGTGGAAGATTCAGAGAGCTGGGAATGCTGATGGCAGCTGAGGTAAGAGGAGACACATTGCCAGAATGTCACTAGGACCCAGGATCTATCTACCCAGCAATTATTTCATCACGCTGCCTTCTATTCCACCTGTGCCTGAAACAATTGTAGTGACAATAACGTGATGGAAAGGACACTTGGCGGGTACTCCACTCGATGTTTGGGTCATGTGTCTCAAGCCAGTGGATTCCAAGAATCAGAGGGTATCGTGGTGCATGAATGATGTCGAACTGGAGCTCTTCAACGTGGTTGCCAATTTTGACTTCAACAGGTGGTGTTTCCTTGGTGATGGGTCCATTGAGCAGTGGACGACCATCGACGGTTTCCAGCATCAAAGGGAAGATGTTATTGCGGACTGGCAACTTCTCTCGAACAACCACGGAATTGTCGATGCTATTTCTGTAGGAGCCGGAATCGACCATCGCTTGCTCAAAGAACTGTCGTCTTCCCAGTCGAATTTCAACGGTGAGCCATAGGGTACGTGACATGGATATCGGAAGAGAGGGGGACGCATATTTGTAAATTGGCCCGCCCGGGGTCCCCCTTACCGCCGGGCCTCCATGTTTCCCGCCTGCTGGGCACGTTGAGGCTTCACAGGACAGTCTCTGGCGAAGTGACCAGGATGGCCACAATAGAGACACAAGTGACCTTCGCGGCGCCGGGCTCTTTCAGCTTCACTGAGGTGGGGGCGATTGCTGGCGGCTTGCACTGGCTGGTTTTCAGCAGGTGGATTCTCAGGCTCCTCTCTCTCTTCAGAGGGATTTGGGCCTGGTGGCTGAAGGCCAGCTGCACCACATCTCTTCTTTTCCAGGCAGGCACACTGAATGATGAGATCAGACAGGGTGGCAAGCAGGCTTCTGGGAGACAGTTCATTTCCCACTGAACTGGCCAGGCTTTCTTGAAACTGGATGCAGAGAGTGCCTTCATTCCACTTGAGCTCTTGAGCAAGGAGGTGGAAACAGGTGGCATAGCGGTAAACAGGGCCCTCCCCTAGGCACAGTTGACGGATGCGATGGTTGGCAGCTTGCAGGTCTTCGGGATTGTCAAAAGTATCTTGTAGCACTTGGAGGAAACTTTCAAATTGCTCCAGCAGGGGGCTTTGAATATCCAGCAAAGGCTGGAACCACCTGGTAGCCTCACCTGAGAAGCGATTGCCAACAAAGCTCACCAGGGCTGCTTCGGTGGGATAGAGGTGCCCTCTGACTCTCATGTAAGTACTCAGTTGAACAAGGAACTCAGGAAGCTTCTGGCCATCTCCACTGAAGGCTAAAGGATATTCTAGAGGGAAGGTGGCAACCTCTAATCCACTGGGGGTTAGGGGGCGTTCTGCAGCTGCACAGGCCCCCACAATGATTAGGCCCTCCAGCGTGTGCACAGATACCGGGAGTTCTAGGAACTCCTGGGGATCTGATGCATCCAGGCACTCCTCGGACAGCCCAGGCTCCAAGAGCTCCGGGGTAGCTGGAAACTCAAGAGGCTCCAGGTGTGATGAGCTCTCCTGGTATTCTGGTTCCTTCTGGGGTTCCTCACTACTTCGGGTGCCCTGGGATTCTGAATCCTGGGACTCCTGGGCCTCTGGGCTATTCTGGCTGTCTGGGGGCTCTGACTCGCAGGCTGTTGGGAGCTCAGGGTTCTTTGGAGGTGCCTGGAGCTCCTGGCCTGCTGGTGGTTTCCAGGCTGGGAGCTCGTGGAGCTCTGGGGGCTCCTGGGCCTCCTCAATCTCAGAGGGCTCCCAGGCTGCTGGAACATCCTGGGGCTCCTGGATCTTTGGGGGCTCCTGGATCTCTGGGGGCTCCTGGAGCCCTGAGGCTGCTGGGGGCTCCTGGAGCTCGGAGGACTTCCGGGACTCCTGGGCCTCTGAGGGCTTTGGGAGTGCTTCATCCTGTTTGGCGGCTCGGGATTTCTGGAGCTCTGGGATCTGGGCCTGGAGGGCAGCGTTTTCTTCCATCAGCCTCTGTACTTGGGCCTGTAGAATTTCATTCTCCAATTTCAGAGCGACATAGGAGGCTGCTAAGTCCTCTACCATCTTTTGAGGAAATGGGCTTGGTTTGGCAATTTGCTACCAAGAGAGATTGGGTGGCCGCTTGTGAGGTCTTTCCTGAAAGCTGCTCACAGGCAGACGTCAGGCTCCAGGGAGTTTTCCAAGGGGTGGGGATTTGGGTTCCGTCAAAGCTGATTACCGAGAGGTCACTAGGAGCCTCCGGAGCTCAGCAAAGGGAAATGTCAGAAACACTGTAAAGAGAGTGGGAGCCGAGGATCAGAAACCATGCAAAGCACTCCATCCACCATAAATCAAAACCTGATCTGGCCAACAGTGCTGGCTTGCCTTTTCCTCACGCTCATGTTCGTGGACTCGAACACAAATATAGCCTGTGGCCCCGTGGCATTTCAGGAATAGCACCTGACCCACCCTATGCATGTCATTTTGCATTCTTCTCTTGAAACCCGAATATGAAATACCAAGCACTTTCCCCTCATATTCATTTGTTTTACACAGTTTTTAATGTCAAATATCTGCCTCCCTTCCAACTGCAATACTTGGATTTTCACAGCTGCTTTCAGAGAGTAAATCAAATGTTTGAGCAATAATGGGGATTTTAGACTCTGTGGTGGACTAACCTAAGAGATATTTTTGGGTCACTAGAGTAGGAGGTGGGTGGGGGGAACTCTTTTCTCACACCTCAGAAATCACACCGCATAAAAACCGCATATGACCAACCTCAAGAGAAAACAAGCAAAAGTTGCCTAAATATATATACATACAGCTCCATATACACATATATATCCATATATGTGCTTAGCAGACACATGCATATTATTTATACAATCCTCAAAATAGTTAAGAAAATAATCTTTATAAATATACATTACCATTCAGAGACGTTAGTGCAGGAGCTCGGCTGTCTGTGAACCCATCGCTGAGAAGGGAAGTGTGTGAATGGCTGTGCAGGCTTGCCTTTTCTGCACACCCTGAACTCAAACAAACACACCCACTCCCAGAACACGTTCCAACTCTCCTCTGTAACGTAGCTATTTCGAGTGTGGAAGAGATTTTTTTTTCCTTGACAGTACCTCACAGTTCACAGCGGCAAGGAGAGTGGGATGCTGTGCTGATGTGGAGAACTCTCATGGACTCTGTCCTTACTTACTTTAATAAATATTTGGCCAGGAAATTGGGAGTAATACCACTGCCCTTGTGAAAAGTTGCAAACATTTCTGAATGACCACAGTGGTTTGGGACTTGATTTTTTTTAAATGTCTGTCTCATGTAACCTACCCCTACTCTGTCCACACTGGGCCTTTTGTTTAATTCTCACTTAGAGGGCAGCTTGCTGCCCCCTCACCTCTTTCTTCTGCCCACCTACTCAGTCTCGAGTGTCCCTCCCTGCAATGTTTTCTTGGAAACTTTACTGTGCACAGATCTAGGCAAGGCAGAGCAGGGGAAAAATGTGAAGGAGGACCACTTTGTCAGTGAATTCTTGCAGCAGTTCTGAATTCGGCAGGGTCCCTGGCTCTTGCTGAGTTTTGTGTGTGTGTGTGTGTGTGTGTGTGTGTGTGTGTGTGTGTGTGTGTGTGTGTGCGCGCGTGCGCGCGCGCGTGTGTGAGCACGTGTATGAATGCCTGTAAGGGGGCTGGAACTCAGGGCTGGACACTGTCCTTTAGCATTTTTTTTTGCTCAAGTCTGGCACTGTACCACTGAGCTACCTCTTGCACTTCTGGCTCTTTGCTTGTTTACTGGAGATAAGAGTCTCATGGATTTTCCTACCTGGGCTGGCTTCAACTGTGATCCTCAGATCTTAGCCTCCTGGGTAGCTAAGATTATAGGCATGAGCTGCCAGGGTCCAACTCTTTCAAAATGTCTTAGCCAGTGTTTTCATACTTTCTTGAGTGGTTTGCAAACTCTAGAAAGCACCCAGGTAGCCCACCAGGACTTGTATCTCGTAAAGTGATCATGCTCCATTGCTCTTTCTCTTCCTAAGTTAGATCTCAGGTATGACCAGGGAATGGGCCAAACAGTAAGGTTCAGCAACAGCTATTTTCATCTCAGTAAGGAGTGATCCCTTCAGACAATGCACCAAATCAGTCACGGTCTGAAATCTCCTTTAAAAATGTTCAATTCTACATTAGTCAGTCCAATGCAATTGACCCAAGCCCCAGCCAGTTTGCAGCCTGAGCTAATTAATCTTGAACACAGCAAGTTTGAAAAGCACACTGTTTTGCAGATTTCAATTTTATTTATAATTTTATTTAAACTTTTAATTTTATTTATTGAAATTTTATTTAAAATTTATTCTCTGCAAACTTTCTTTTCTTTTCTTTTTTTTGAAACACTCCACACATAAAAATACCATCACCACCAGAGAATAAATGATGCATTCTATTTCTCAAAGAGCTGAAGCTTTCCTTCCCGTTGAGAAGTCAAAACAGACAGTTGCTGTTTACTTCACTAATTTAAAAAATCAGAAAGATATTTATAGCATATGTTACATCTCTATGTCCATCACCAAATAAATTATTTTGAACATAATTTAATCTATTTAATGGCTTGGGGATCCTACTTACACAAATCAGCTGGTTTCACTGTTGAAAACGTTATGCTGCTACTTGAGAGCTACTGATGGATATAAAGCAGCCTGTCTTACACTCTAAACCATCCGCTTCTTAGAATTTCTTTTTCCCATTTTCATTTTCTACTTTTTGCTATCAAATTACCTCCTACATCAGTACCTCTACAAATCATACACGCAAATTAGGCGATTTTTTTAGTTTTTTAAAAAATTCAGTCAAAACCTCAGTTTATGGAACTGTGAAATGGAGCCATGAATAACATTAAAGTTTAAAGTGTCATCACAAAGAATCTGAATTGTGGGGCTCTGGTGGCTCACGCCGGTAATTCTAGTTACTCAGGAGCCTAGAATCTGAAATCCAGCCTAGGCAAGAAAGTCTCTGAGACTCTTAACTTGAATTAACCAACAAAATGCTGGAAGTGTAGCTGTGGCACAAGTTGTTGAGTACTAACCTTGAGCAGAAAAGCTCAAGGACAGTGCCCAAACCCTTGTATTCAAGTCCCAGAATCAGCTCAAGAAATAGCACGGAGCAATGTAAGTAAAAAGGCTTAGCACAGCATTTGGCAGCCAGTTACACCCAGTGAAGTTTAATCATGATAAAAGTAAGCTGTAGAAACAGTAACTTAATTTTAACATCTACCTTCCAACCTCATGTGAATGTGAGACTTGGATAAGTAATCTTTCTAAACTTGTGTAGGGGCTGAGCAAAGGGTCTCAGAGGGAGAAATCTGCACTGTGTGAATTTTACCGAGTTGATTTTTCACCACTTAAGGGCTTTTGTCTTTTTTTCTGAGGTGTGTTATGGACTGTTTAATTTATCAAGTAACTCTCTAGATCCAGAGCTGGAGGCATCTAAGCAAGAAGATGAGGTGATTAGTAAGGGGGTTGCAGAGAAGCCAAGATAGATGTTTAAGCAGTCCATGGACCAAAAAACGCTGAACAGCGCATTGCCTGCAGGCGTATTTATTCAGCGAGTAAACACAGGGACCTTTCTTCTCCTATTCCCCTGCACTAAAGAGCAAAGCCCAAATTCAACATTCTTAAGTACAAGTTCCAAACTGCCTAAACATGGAGAATTATTCTTTTTTTTAGTGGAAAAAAGAGGTACACTGACTTTTGTCAAAATGCCTAAAGTGGTTTTAATATCCTGAATTAGTCAAGTAAGAATAGGAAAGTTAAGAATAGGAAAGTTATCACAACCAAAATCTCAACATGTTTTCCCTATAGTTTAATCCTTCTTCTTATATTCACAACATGTTGGAATTTATGGAGTCTTTCAAACAGTTATGAAAACATTTAAAATAAATGAAGTTTGCGTTACCAGGAAAATGAATATTTCAGGGAAAATGAAGACAAAGATGTTAATTTAACAGATCGAAAAATCTGCACAATAAAAGAAATGTTCATACTTAGTTATGTTAATGAGTTACATATGTTGATTGTTAGCTTAGGAAGAAAGAAGGAAAGGTTAAATGAGATGAAATTCTTTCTTTGTACTTTTATACTTCTAAACACAATTTTATTTTGTTGGTAAGTGTACAATCTAAAACATTTTAGGTGTCTGCTAGGGTCTTCATTTTCAAAGCTGCCAAGGCTGCGTCTTTATGTAAGCAAAGTTTCTACCTTTACCTTTCTTCACCCTGGAATATGATCAATGAGACAGCTGACCCTTACAGATCTCTGGCACAATGCCCTGTTACTCCTTTGGGGGCAGTCCTACCCTGGTGTGTGTTTTGTTCAATATGTTATTCCTATGCTTGAATTAGAGTGTTTCTTGAATTTAACTCAAGTGCTTAGGATAGATTGAAATTTTTCTTTTTTGCTTTTTTTTTGCCAGTTCTGGGCTTGAGCTCAGCACCTGAGCACTGTCCTTGGACTTTCTCAAGGCTAGAGCTCTACCACTTGAGCCTCAGCACCACTTCCAGCTTTTTTCTATGTATGTGGTACTGAGGAATCGAACCCGGGTCTTTGTGCATGCTAGGCAAAGCACTCTGCCACTAGGCCAAACTCCCAGCCCAGATTGAATTTTTTCTTAAGAACACATTATATATATATGAAAAAAAGAAAAGTTAAAATGAAAAAAAATTATGCCAGTCCTGGGGCTTGAACTCAGGGCCTGAGCACTGTCCTTGGGCTTTCTCAAGTCTAAAGCTCCACCACTTGAGCCAAAGCAACATTTCCAGCTTCTTCTATGTATGTGGTCCTGAGGAATCAAACCCCAGTCTTCAGGAATGCTAGGCAAGCACTATACAGCTAGGCAAAACTCTTGGCCCCTGCTAAATATTTCTTTATTTAACCTGAAAATAACTCAGAAATTTATAACTTTTTGTGTGGAATCAATAAAACTGAAAAATAAGGCTAGAAAAAGGAACACATTATAATGCTGAGCACTGGTGGCTCACGGCTATAATTCAAGTTATTCAGGAGGCTGAGATCTGAGGATTGCAGTTTTTAAAAACAATATTAGCTTTTATTTAAATATAACTATCAATACAGAATTGCAGTTTGAAGCTAGCCAGGGTAGGAAAGTCCATGAGACTCATCTCTAATTAACCACCAAAAAAAAAGCCAGAAGTAGAGTTGTAGCTCAAGTGGTAGAGTGCTAGCTTTGAGCAAAAGGCCCAGCAATAGCAACCAGGTCCTGAGTTCAAGTCCCAGGACTTGCACCAAAAAACAAAAACAAAAGAAAGAAGAAAGAAAGAAAGAATGAAAGAAAGAAAAAAAAAGAAAGGAAGGAAGGAAGGAAAAACAAACAAGAAATGAACACACCATAATATCATACTCGAGCAGTGGGAGTTTTCAGTTCCTTAGGTAACTAAGAGTTCTCTTTACTGTCAAAACTGGATCCGAAGCACCTGGCGATGAAATGGAAATGGGATCCATCCCAGTACAATTCTGAAGAAATCTAAATTCATTACCCTTTGCTTTCCCTTTGTGATACTTACCATTTTCTAATTTTAGTTCTGGCCTACTAATGGGAAAGTCTTTCTCTTCTATCAGCTGTCACTTTGAGTAAACCAATCTGTACTTTGATATACTACCTCATAAGGGAAATTTCTTGGGAGGTATTTGCATTTTCATCCAGTATTCCAAAAGATGTCATTTATTTTAAGACTACTGTTTAGTGAGATATCTTGGGGCAAGAAGAATTTAGAATTCTTCAGATCACACCATGTCTGTGTTCCCCTCTGGTTTCTTTCTTTCTTTTTCTTTTTTTTGCCGGTCCTGGGGCTTGAACTCAGGGCCTGAGCACTGTCCTTGGGATTTCTCAATGCTAGAGATCTACCACTTGAGCCACCACATCACTTCTGGCTTCTTCTGTATATAAGCTAGCTGGGAATTGAACCCAGGGCTTTGTGCATGCTAGGCAAGCACTCTCCTACTAGGCAACATTCCCGCCCCTCCTTCTGGTTTCTTTAAAGGCTGATATAATATGGCATCTAGTGTTAGCATATTTGCCTCAGGATTTCAGTGCTATGATTTCATAGAACCTTGGGGATATGCTGAGGCATCCATCACTGCAGCCTAACCTTGGTGCAGAGAGAGATGGGGAGAGGGGAAGGGAAGGAGGGAGGGAGGGAGGGAGGGAGAGAGGGAGAGAGAGAGAGAGAGAGAGAGAGAGAGAGAGAGAGAGAGAGAGAGAGAGAGAGAGAGAGAGAGAGAGGGGGGGGGGGGACACGTAGGAAAGGGAACAAGAGATATACTCAGGAAAGACAGGGATGGGTGGGGAAAGGAGAAAGTAAGATAACTATCAGAAAGTCTAAAATCTCAGCAAATGCATACTTGTCACATGAACATTTCATTTTATGGTTCAGCATTTAAAAATTACCTAGAATTTAATTTTTATCTTTTTAACGCTTAGGATTACCTTGAAGAGTTTCAATCAAGTTGTGGGGGTGATATGGACTTGGCTGAAGAAATGGTGATAGACTCTTGGTGGGACTAGGGGAGAAGACGGGGGTGTCAGGGTGGAAGATTCAGAGAAGGAACACATAGCCTTCCCAAAATTGCTCTTTGGGTGTGCAGTCCAAATGTGACTGTAGTTGAGAAAGTACTTTAAAAAATGTGCTAATGGAAGGAAACTAGGGTTTGAGGTAAGGCATGTCTAGGTCCAATTTCCATTTTGGCTTTTTTCTAGCTAGCTGTGTGATCTTGGACACATTACTTAAATTGTCTAAGACTCATTTCCCTCATCTGGAAAACAATACGATTACCGAATTTCTGTGAAGATTAGGAAATAAAAGTACCTAAGTATAGACACTTACTGAGTTGTAACAGTTGATAAAAATCATATTGATAGTACCAGGGTTCTCATTGGCCTTGTATGTCAGCTTATCTCATGTATATCTAAACAAAATTCCTCTCAACTTTTTATATACAAACTCAACATATGATCCAACTACATTTGCTTTCCATCAAGTAAGTTCCATTCCTTCCCTTGTCATTCTCCTTGCACAAGTCATTGAACATTTCTGTGGTTGATGGCACTGTTGGAGTTGTCTGCAGGCATGTGCATGTGTGCTTTGGTATGTGGGCTAGAGAAGTCACACAAAGATCATTTCACTTGGAGCTCTTTTCTTAAGTATACAGAGCAGCCTTATGGTTAATCTCATATTGTTACTGTATCTGACTTTGTTACCTGGTATATTGTATATACATTTATTGGCTTATTTGAAATAGGAAAGGAAAGGGGGGAAGGGAGAGAACAAAATGACTGGGAGTGGGTGGGGGAGGGAAATGGGGATAAACCATGAGAAGGGGTATCAATATGTGAGAAGTGATACACCTGACGAATGTAACTGTAACCCCTCTATACATTATCCCGACCAAAAAAAAAGTATACGGGTCAGAAGAACAGGTAAAATATGTGCTGCCATATTAATATATATTAATTATGTATTGACATATTCTATATATGTTATATATTATACTATATGTTATAGATCTATATATTGTATAATGTATTAATATATTATACTATATATCAATATAAAATTAATATATATTGAAATACATAATATATAGCTATCTGCTAGTGCTAATATCAAGTGAGAGAGGAATACAGTCCTGAAGGTGAAAGTGGGGGAGTTTATGGATGTGGAGTGGGAAAGTGAGAGGTGCAGTCTGGGAAGGCTCAGTAAAAGAGGTGGAAAGAAAATGATTGGATCATCCTAGTAGAACGATAATATCAGAGAGAGAAAAGGGTAAACTGGGGAGAGGAAACAGTGAAAAGAAAAGCAGAGATGGAGAATTATAGTCTGTGAATGGAGAAGCTCTGTTTGAGTGAAGCCTGGGTATGTGAAGGAAATATGTGACTTTGTAGCCATAGATGATACACAGAGGGTCAAACAGAAAGTTGAGATTTGTCAGAGATACAGTAACATAACACTCAAAATTTTTAAAGATACTTGGCTAAGAAATATGTGATCCTGGCAATTTCTAACTATCCCCATATACTTTTTTTATTGAAATACTGGTAAACATTCACATTCATTCATTTGTTGGATTCGTTTTATCAGTTGATCTTCTCTCAATATTTCCAAAAGCTTTACAATGTATGCTTTCTCAATACTGTAATCTTGGCTCTGATTTTTCCCATGCTAACCATAGCATGGGGCTGTTGCTTCTGTTATTTCATCTGAATCACTTGTTCTGAGAGCAGATTTGCATACCCAATTCTATTTTCCTGTTTCCTTCCATTCCATTTCTGCCGTCATTTTGTTCCTGTCACTAGTCTATTTGATTTTCAAGCACAGCTGGTTTATCTAAAACCAAGTGTCTCTTCTTTTTGTGTACCCCTGACAGAAAGATGGGCCCCCCTCTTATTCTCTGATTATTTCTTGGCTGAAAGAGTGAAGCAGAAAATATCATTAGCTAGGAGTCACATCAGATTCCTGGGACATTTGAATTTTCTTCACGGATGCCAGCAAAACATGTGCAAACAGGAAAGCTTATGCTAATAAATTGTCTGTCAAGGACTGAAAGGGAAGTTTAGTTTTCTTAATTTAAAAAAATTATTGTTGGGATGATATGCAGAGGAGTGACAGTTACATTCATCAGGTAGTGAGTATATTACTTCTTGAAAATTGTTACTCCTTTCCATATTTTTCTCCCACTTTCCCTCATTTTCTTAATTTTTAAAGAGACCTTTGCAATGTCTTTTTTTTTCAGTTGTCTTTTATAAGCAAGTAGTTCTTAGGAGGTGCTTTGTGAGTTCAGTGTAGGTGGAACATAGGCGTTGCTGTGACTGTGTTATACCATAGTCACTGTACAACACTGGGATGCTACAGTAGACAGATCACATAGTTTGAAACAATAGACTTATTTCAAAGAAGCTCTTTGAGAGATATTTCTGGAAAATTGTTCCTTATGGCAAGTCTAGGTAGTGAAGATGAATGAGAGTTGGAGTTTTCATTTTGGATTTTTCTCTAACATTTGGATTATTTTAAAAATATGTGAGCTTATCTTTTTAAAAAATGGGAAAAAAGGAAACCTATGGCCTCACGGCGTTTTGCTTTGGTAGAGTCCTGTAGAATCCTTTCTCTCAACATTTTCTTCCCTCCAGCTTTGCCTAGGCTCTGCAAGCTTGAATCCTTTCTGTGCTGTACCACCCACTCAGTCTGTTCATCCAGTGTTTGCTCACATGGCTATGGCTCTGCCTGGCTTTCCACCTTTTGAAATAGGATCCTTTTTTTCCTGGCCAAGCTCAGAAGCAGTTGGGTTCCCAAGTAGCCTTGCATGATTTCCCTAGTCCACATCTCCATCTCGCTCCTGATCTCTTCTGTGTCAATGCTGCAAATGCAGCCACATTGAGCACTTACCCTATAATTGCTTCCTGTTTGGTATTTTCATATATTTGTATTGTAATTAATAGAAGGGTTACATTACATTCACCAGATAAGAAGATGCATTACTTCACCCTCTCTCATTTCTTAGTCCCCATTTTCTTCCCCCCACCTCCACCCCTCATCTTGTTTTCCCCCCTTCCCTATCCTATTTCAAATAACCAAATAAGCATATATACACTATATCAGATAATAAGGTAAAATACTGTAACCATATGAGATAACCAAGGGACAGCAAAAGAGATGAGAGATAACACAGTACAATAAGGACAACAATCACTTGGCTTTTGTTTCTATATCCTGGAGGTCCTTTCATTTAGTGTCATTCTATATGGCCTTATGTATCTAGGTTTTGCTCTATTGTAAATCTCATAGACATAAAATAAATGCAAATCAAAACAACTCTAAGATTCCACCTCACTCCAGTTAGAATGGCCAGGATCAAGAAATCTAATGAAAACAGATGCTGGTGGGGATGTGGCCAGGAGGGATCACTACTACACTGTTGGTGGGAGTGCAAACTCATTCAACCACTATGGAAAGCAATATGGGGGTTCCTCAAAAGACTAAACATAGAGCTCCCCAATGACCCAGCAATTCCACTACTTGGCATTTACCCAATCGTCCAGAAACAAGGATATACTAAATCCACTAGCACAACGATATTCATTGCAGCACTATTTACCATAGCAAAGATATGGAACCAACCCAGATGCCCCTCAGTTGATGAGTGGATCAACAAGATGTGGTATTTATGCACAATGAAATTTTATGCTGCTGTCAGAAAAAACAACATTGCCCCATCTGTAAGGAAATGGAAAGACTTTGAAAAAAATCATATTAAGTGAAGTAAGCCAGACTCAAAGGAACATAGGCACCATGGTTTCCCTCATTTGTAATAATCAGTAGAAACCTGCTTTGGTAGGCTATGACTAGTTAGAGGAATTGTATGATTTGAGGAAGGTACATTTCCTCATCTAGAAAAAGGAGATGTTTTAAGTGAATGAGTGATTGCCTAAATGGCTTCTTTTTTTTACCTGCCAATTCTGGGACTTGAACTCAGGACCTGGGTACTGTCTATGAGCTTCCCCCAAAAGTCTAATTTTCTACTACCTGAAGCACAGTTCCACTTCTGGCATTTTGGTGGTTAATTGATGATAAGAATCTCTTGGACTTTTCTGTCTACATTGGCTTCAAACTGTGTTTCACAGATCTCAGCCTCCTGAATAGCTAGGATTACAGCTGAGTGCCACCAGTATCTTCTATTTCTTATAATCCAAGATTGCCATGTTTGTGAATAGACTTTCAAAAACTCTGAAGCACTAGAATTGATTTTAGTTCCTATAGTTCTTAGGAACTATAGGTATAAGTCATGTTATAATTTAACCAAAGTCCTACTTCTTTAAGTGAAAACCCACTTTTCCCAAGAGAAGAAACCTTATCTTTTTTTACACAGATTAGAGACATAAATTTAAATATCTTTCTCCTAATTAGTTTTCATTTTTGAGGTAATAATTACTTGAAAATACTTTTATTAAATGCAGAGTTGGCACAAAGAGCTCATTTGGATGCTCTATTTCATTAAGCTTGATAATTTGGAAATGTCCTGTTATTATAGTTTAGTAATTTGTCCTTGGAAAACTAACTTCTCAGAAATAATGAATACCATTCCATATGGTATCATGAGAAAAACAACATCAAAGCTTATGATAAAACTTTTATGGTACTTCTAAGTAATCTACTGAGTACATTTATTAACTCATTAAATGCTTACAATAACCCCATAAAGTGGACATTCTTATCATCTTCCTCTGTTTCATAGATGAGAAAATTGAGATACAGAAGAAGAGTCAATGTAGCTTATGAATTGTAGAGATAAGTCTTCACCACAGGAAGTCTGTCTTCATCTTCTGTACTCTAAAGTATTATACTAGGTTTACTACATCTCGACCCCTAAATTTTTGTGTAACTATGATAAACCCCTTCCTTTTAGAGCCTTATTTCTTTATCTCAAATGAAGAATACTAAACTAGCCAGTTAAAACTAGTTTAGAAACTGGCTATCCATGGGCTAGATATGTGATCTGTAGATACATTTTTATTTTACTTGGACTGTACTTACTGTAAAGTTAATTGGAAATTTTAAAAAATCTTCCAATACAACAATTCAGATTTATAATTTCTCTTAAAAAATTGGCAAATCTGGCCATCAGATTCAGATTTCTATATAGTAATAAAGAAAAGGAGCTAGATAAGGAAAGATAACTTCTTTTGGCTGAGGAAGATAGTCTACTTTCAATAGTTCCATCACATTTACTTTTTTATGCCTTTCTACTTTAGTCTTCTATGTAGTCTGAATTCTAATCTCTGATATATATATATATATATAATTTTCTTCAAGTCTCAGTATTAAATAATTCTGAGTGTAGTAACGAGTAGTATAGATGCTGTACAAAAACTGATGAATCCCAAAGACATTATGTTCAATTAAAGAAGCCAGAACCAACAATCAATGTTACCATTTATACAGAGTTCAAGAATAAACAAATTTGAGTTGGGTGCTGGTGTCTCATGACCGTTATCCTAGCTATTCAGGAGGCTGAGATCTCAGGATCACAGTTCAAAACTTGCCAAAGCAGAAAGTCTATGAGACTCTTCAAGTAATCACCAAAAAGCCTGAAATGGAAGTGTAGATCAAGTGGCAGAGAGCCAGAGTGAAAAAGGGGGCAGATTCCAAGAACACAGAAAGACCTTCAGTTCCACACTCTCCAGAGGTAGGGCTTAATATCTATATTTTCGTAGGTTCTGAAAAATTGATGGTAGTGTTGAGCACAACGTTGTAGTCATTTTCTACTGAGTTTTCCTGGTTTTAAATAGCCTTTTTCTAGGTGTTATCATCAGTTTCTGGTATCCTGCCACGTTGTAAACTTATCCTTACTGCTGTAAAACCAGTAACATTTTCTGCTTTTTGTATAGGTATGCTTAAAAAATAGTATGTATGTTTGTATGTATGTATGTATGCATGTATGTATATATATTGATGATGATTGATGTTGCTGCTGGTGTGTGTGTGTGTGTGTGTGTGTGTGTGTGTGTGTGTGTGTATCTGTAACCAGGGTTTGAACCCCAGGCCGTATTCAGCATTTTTGTTCATAGCTGGTGCTCTACCACTTGAGCCATGCCTCCAGTTTCAGATTTTTGGCTGATTAATTAGACACAAACATCTTATAGGCTGGGTGCCAGTGGTTCATGCCTGTAACTCTAGCTACTCAAGAGGCAGAGAAGTATGAATGGGAGTTCAAGTCAGCTGTGGGGGGTGGCACAGGGAGTGGGAGGGGGAATGAGATTCTTATCTTCAATTAATCCGAAAAAAGTCAGAAGTGGTGGTGTGACTCAAGCGGTAGAAGACTAACCTTGAGAAAGGACAGCATCCAGGCCCCTAGTTCAAGCCCACATTTTGACACATACACAAAATTTTGACACATACATAAAATATAACAAATATTTATGGAGTGTTTAAGATATTGTGCTTAATTAGTACAGTACATTATGCCCAATTGTGGATGATTTCATAGTTTTCTCCAACTTCTAAAGTAAGAATGACAGTAAACTATTAACAATGCCATCTATTTTGTATAAAGAATTTTGTGTTAAATAGGCACTTGTATAGCTAGGATTACAGAAAAACCCTCTGGTGGAGCATATTTATGAACTCACTAATATTTTGGTGGAAGAATACAGCTGAGAATTAGAGAACCCTCAAAGGGGCTAAAGGCTTTAAATCAGGGTACAGGAGAGGGGAGAGGGAAGACACCACATATTGTCAATTATACAATCTATGACCAACCCTATGGAAAATAATCTACAATGACAGTTTCAAATGCCCCCACTCAGGCCAGCTTTTTGTCCTGTGCTAAGACAGAATCAACAGTGAGCAGCTGTCATCCTAAGTGCTCAGAGACTAGGAGTTGCAAACAACTTCTACACCCTGGAGACATAAACCCTGCCTAATCATTTCTCTCCTTAGAAATCATCACTTGTAAGGTGGCCTGCCCTTGAAGTGATTTACAAGCCTATTAAAAAGTTTGGCAGGCAGAACTGTCCTCCCTTTCTGTGGACCCTATTCCTCTGTCTCAATCAAAATTGGGAAATTTGCTATTATTCTTGTAAAATATCTTTTGTAATTTTAAAAATTTGTTTTGGTTGTTTGCCTTCTTGAACACTCATCTGGCTATTTGTTTCTAACTACTCCCCCCTCCCCTTTCTGGCAATGTCTTTCTGAGCTTGACTAAACTTGGCTTTGTTTCATACATCAGGTGATATTTCATTTTGACTCACCACCCAAGGGAGTGGGGGTGATCAAGGATGCTTAAGGCTCTGCTTTGCATTTCACTGACTGGGCCAGAGTTTTTGGATGAATTTGTTTCCTGGAGAAAGTCCTTCCATTTGTTTGTTTTTTGCTTTTCCACATCTCTCATGGTTCTGTCTTATCTGAGCTTTGTGGTAGGTAGGTAGCTGTTACACGTAGAGGCACAGATCTGCCCTGAACATACCTACGTTTGAGGCCATGATGTTGTTACCCTTACCTTCATGAAGGATTTTTGGTAACCAGGTACATGGTTCCTAAGACAAAGATAAAAATGTTAAAATCTACCAAATAGAAGAGTTTGTGGGATGGTAGGAAGGATCTGGTGAAGATGTTTTAGCCAGCCTCTGGACAAAAGGACAACTTGCTGTGTTTTAGTTTTATCTTTTACCTGTCAAACAATCATTTATAATGGTGACTGAAGAGTATGAATTCTTCAGTTGAATACACTATTTTCTTGATTTCCATTACCATTTTTTGTGTGTGTGTGTGTGCCCTGTGTCTTGAACTTGGGGCTTGGAGCTCCACTTCAGGCTATTTTGAATAGTTTATTAGAGATAAGAATCTAACAGACTTTCCTGCCTAGGTTGGCTTCAAACTTAGATCCTCCTGTCTTAGCCTCCTGAGTAATTAGGATTACAGGCATGAACCACTAGTGCTTGGCTTCTGTCACCATTCTTTTTTCGGAAAGGAAGGTTAAGGAAGTTATTAAATTAGGAATCAAGAAGCAGGGGTTTTCACTATGAATCTCTTACTATTAATTCAGCCTTTTCGAGACTCCTATAATATCCATTAGAAGGTATTACCAATGTTAACTTATCTCTCCCAATTTGAACTGGCATATCTCAGGCCTAAAGATTTCAAAGAAATAAGTTTAATAGCACAATACTGGTCTCTAAGGTAAAAGATTTCTGTTTCAATAATTTTAACATGCATGTAATTCAATGATGTTATTTTGTAACATTTCATTATCGGACATAATACTGAGTATCATCATTTATATCTATTGTTTGTTCTTTTCAGTAGAATACATGCTTATTAACACAGGAACTTTTTTTTTTATCTTATCCACTGTTTCGTGTTTACAGTGACATCTGGCACTTACTAGAGGTTTTATGTATATTTCTGGAATGAGTGAACAAATAAATGACTCCAGAAAGCTTTCCAGGTCATCTAGCTCAGTCTTTCACTCCATAACATCCTTTCAATATTCCTACTAATACTCCTATATTGCAGAATCAACTTCCTCCCCAAATAGAGAGCTTACTTTTGCCCACATAGCTCATTTTATTGTTGCTTTCTTAATCTCAATTTAAATTTGATTTGCTGAAATTATTACTGCTGTCCTTTGAAGCCATCCGAAGTTGGACAATTTTAGTACAATAATCCCTCAAGTTTGTGGAAGACTGCATTGATACTTTTCTTAAATAGTCTCCAGGTAGAATAGCTTTTCATTGCATCTCATACAATATGCTTTTGGCCAGCATCTGTCATCCTGACATCCTTACGGGACCACTTATTTCTGTCCTAGTACTTGGTCTGACAAAGAGATAGAAACCCACTCATCAGTAGCTCATGGGTAGAGTTTACCAACATGTTCTGCATAATGGTTTTGTGTTGTCCTAGATGTTATGTTTGTTCATAAGACCTTTCATGAGACCCTGTAAAAGGACTTGGTAAAACGTAGCTATATTGGGTTTATACAATTCCATGAATATCTGCTAGTATGATTAACCCTATCCTAAAATGAAATGAGGTTAATTAATTTTCTTAGAAAAGCAACATTAACTCTCCTTTCTGACCACTGTTTCTTATTTTTATTTTTTGAGGTACTAGACTCTGTTTTATGACACAAATGCTCTACCACTTGAGCCACTCCATTAGCCCGTATGTACTTTTGACATAAGCTCACACTTTATGCCTAGCATGGTCTAGACTGTGATCCTCCTATATGCTATTGCTTGAGATGGAATCTAGTGATTTTATTTTTGCCTGGACTAGCCTCAAATTGTGATGCCCCAATTACAGCATCACAAGTAACTAGAATTAGAAGCTTGAGCCACCATACTCAGTTACAATCCATGTTTTTATGTGTGAGTCTTGGGGCTTGAACTTAGGTCCTAGGCACTGTCCTGAAGGTTGTATTTTCTTTTCCACTCAAGGTTAGCTAGTACTCTTCCATTTGAGCCACAGCTCCACTTCTAGCTTTTTTGGTATTTTGTTGGAAATAATTGCTTTATGGAATTTCCTGGCTACACTGGCCTTGAACCACTAGCCTCAGATCCCATTCTCCAAGTATTTAAGATTATAGGCATGAGCCACAGGTTCCTGGCTACAATCCATTTTTGGTGATCATGATCTGTTTAAAATGACTGATATTAGATGTTTGAAAATCAAAATTCAAAAGCACTCAAATATTTTAAAAGATCCTTATATGTGTTAGGAGCGTTTCAGATTTATATGAGTATACACATACATATATATATTTCTCTGTATACATATGCATATATATATCTCATAGGCTATATAATGTTATGCACATTTCCAACAGAATGTAGTCTTAAAGGGAAATCTGGAGGAAGATCTTCCATGTTTAGGGTCTTCGCCCCCTTCTATTGTTCCAGGTAATACTTTATTGTTTTATATGTGAATGAACAAACGACACTGTATAGGTTCACTTCAGATATTACTGTCTTTCTGAGACAGGCGGAGGTGAAATAATTTTTTAGTCTGAGACACTAATTATACATCTAGCCCTAACCTAAAATCTATGACACTAAAAAGAGACCCCAATCAAATTAAGTAAAATATTTGAATTTATCAAAAGCAAGAACTTGTCTCTCTTTCTCTGTCTTTTTCTCTGTTTCTCTCTTTTCTCTGTCACCTTCTCTCTAAAATAAAGAACGAGTGTTTGCTCCAAATTAAAATCTTTCCCTTGCAAGTCATTTGCCAATTTGATTAGTGTGTCTCTGCCAGCTCAAAGACTTGACTCATTAAGTACACTCTAAACATTACAAAAATTTCATTACTGACTATAAAATTTCCCTGAGTTTGGCTGGGCGTGGTGGCTCACACCTGTAAATCCTAGCTACTCAGAAAGCTGAGATCTGTGGATCACAGTTCAAAGCCAGCCCAGGCACTAAAGAACATGAGACTCTTATCTCCAATTAAATACTAGAAAATGGTCCTGGACTTTAGCTCAGGGCCTGAGCACTGTCCTTGGACTTTCTGAAGACTAGAGCTCTACCACTTGAGCCTCAGCACCACTTCCAGCTTTTTTTTTTTAAATTTTTCTGTATGTGGTACCCAGGAATCAAACTTGGGTCTTCGTGCATGCCAGGCAAGCACTCTACCAGTAGGTCAAACTCCTGGCCCCTCTTTTTTTTTAAACTGGTAGTTCAGGGGTTTGAACTCACCTACTTTTCCTTTGGAGAGGCACTACATCAATTGAGACATAGCCATACTCCTTTCTGTCTTAGTTGTTTTCCAGCTAGGTTCTCAGGTTATGCCTTGGTCAGTCAGTCCACTGTGATCATATTTACACTTTCATCTAGTTTGGATGACCAGCATGCAACACCATACCCAGTTTTTACTGTTTAGATTGGGTCTTGCAAACGTTTTTGCTTAAGCTGGCCTAGAATTGCATTCTTCTCATCTTTGTCTCCAAAATATCCAGAATTACAGGTGTAAGCCAACATGCTGATTTCTATTGTCTTGACTCAACTGTCTATAGCTTTGTTTTATATTTATTCATAAATTCCAGTGTGTATAAATGCCAGGAATAAGATCATTACTATCCATTGTCACATGTTCTTTGTAGAAAGAAGGATGATAGAGCTTGTGAGGAGATCAGATGGAGATGAATGTGTTATCTCTTCTCCTTTCTTCCTGCCCCTGTCACATTGTAGCAGTTATTAAATTTTCTTTTAATCCCAACCATCTACTCTATGTATGGTTGAGAAATCCTTGTGTTTACATTTTATCTTTTGCCCTGGAAAAGCTTAGATTTGAACATGATAGAAAGCATACTGGAAATAGAATTAAAAAACAAAATGAAGTTTCTTCTCACAGCTCAGATGAAGCTTCAGTTGCTTTAGCTTCAGGGCCAATATGACTTGGTCTATGGCAGCTGGTTTTGGTTTGCTACCACAGCTGAAATAATAATATTCAGAGTGAACTTGGAATTGTACTGAATTTCATGTAGTTGAGTCTGTCTCTCTTGCATATATTCCAGGTGATTAAATTTTATTTAGCATAAGAACTTTATGCTGATCTCCCCCAAACCTTTTAGTAGTTATCTTTTTAAAATCTTTCTCAGAATGATTATTGAACCCACCAGTTTCCATCTCATGGGTCAAAATTGGTAAAGAGAAGAATGACACTGTGATCATTCAAAAGTTTTAAGTTTAACAAAGAGGAGTATATGGCCAGGATGTGGCTCAGTGGGAAAGGGCTTGCCTAGCAAGTGCAACATCCTGGGCTTGATCCCCAGTACCAAAAAAGAAAAAGACAAAAAGAGGGAGTATAATCTTTAGTAAGTATCCATTTCCTGTTAGGCAATGTGTCTATAATTGAGAGAGTTGCTTGGCTAAGTCGGTATGGGCTGGCTTATTAGACTCTCTTCAAACATGTGAAATGACCTTGAGTTCATATGTTCATTCCAAAAGCTGCTATTTCTCAGCCAAACCAAACCAAACAATACAAGAGAGAACAAAACAATAAAACAATCTTTACTAAACTACTGGTATGGCTCTTTACTATTCTTGAATTACTATTATAAATAGTAATCCACAAGACACTGAAGAGCATGGATCACAGGAAAATGAAACAGACTGTTGGGAGGCAGGGACCAATAGGACAGGGAGGGCCAGTGTTAAGATAAATGAAAGTGGGTTTGACTGAAGTACTTTATATACATACACATAGCCAGAAAAATGAAATTTGTTAAAATTGATTTAAGCAGGGGAGAGGAAGGATGAAGGAAAGTAATAAAGGGAGTAAATTTGATCAGGATATACTGTATGTATGTTTGGAAATATCACCAAGAAACATCCCTGTACAACCAATATACACTAGTGAAAAGGCTATACATTTGTAATTTCATGTTGATTTAAAGAAATAAAGATTTAGCCAGGCGCGGTGGCTCATGTCTATAATCCTAGCTACTTTAGGAGGCTGAGATCTGAGGATCAAGATTCAAAGCCAGCCAGGGCACAAAAGGACCTGAGATTCTTGTCTCCAATTAACCTCTAGAAAATAAGAAGCTGGCCTTGGCTCAAGGGTAAGGCTACCCTTGAGCTGAAGAGCTCAGTGACAATGCCGAGGCCCAGAGGTAGGGTGGTAGCCTTGAGCTGAAGAGCTCAGGAACAGTGCTCAGGCCGAGTTCAAGCCCCATGACCACCACAAAAAAGAAATACCAAGATTTTAGGTTGCCAAAGACATACAGAAGCTCCCTAGAAAAACTTCCCTAAAACTTCCCATAAACTGTTGAGACAGTTTAAGGAAGGCATTACCAACTAAAGACCAGTGTAGTGACCAACTAAAAATGAATAGGTTTTATTAGGAAGCTGTCAGTGGGTTCTATCTCTTAGATCATGAATTGGCAAAATGTGATTTAAATATCTGACAAATATTGTAAATATGGTGACGTTTTACCTAAGAGGGGAACTTGGGGAAAAAATAAACAACACACTCAAAGCTCAAAGCTCTTCATGATATTGGTAGTTGACCTGGCCACCGAACAGAAAATCTAGAGGTACAAATTGTATAGATTATTTGCTCTCAAACTCAATATATATATATATATATACACATATGTATATATATATATATATATATATATATCCTAGTGGATTTCTTAAAGCAAAAACGTCTAGGTCTGTTGGGTGACAATAGTTCATGCCTGTAATCCTAGCTACTTGGGAAGCTGAGTTCTGAGAAATCCAACCTGATAAGCAATATCTCACAGACATTCCAATCACTAAAAAAAAAAAAAAGCTGAAAATAGAGCTGTGGCACAAGTGGTAGAGCAATAGCCTTAAGCAAAAAACTCAGGGAGAGTGCTCAGGCCTTGAGATCAAACCCCAGGACTGGCGCACACACACACACACACACACACACACACACACACACACACACACACACAATGTCTAGACTCTACCCCCAGGAATATCTACTCCATAGATACAGTATGAGGTTTGAAATTTTTCCTGTCTAGCAGGTTTACAGGTAATGCTGATGCTGCCAATCTCAGGGACCACTATTTGAGCAATACTGGATTTGAGTAAGAAGTAGCAAAGATGGTCTACAGTACTTATTCAGATAACAGCATCTCTAGGTTACAAAGGAAAATTTAAAAGTCACAAAGAAGGAGATAACAATTCTAATATTTTTTGGTTGGCTGTGGGGCTTGAACTCTGGGCCCGGGCTCTGTTTCTGAGCTCTTCAGCTCTAGGCAAGCACTCTACCACATGAGCCATAGCTCCACTTCCTTGTGGTTAATTGGAGATAATAGTCTCATGAACTTTCATGCCCGGGCTGGCTTTAAGGCAGGATCCTTAGATCTCAGCCTCCTGAATAGCTACGATTACAGTTGTGAGCCACCAGCGCCAGGCTCATTTATTCATTTATCTACTGCGTGTGACGTACTTGTTGGATGTTCACAAATATTTGACTTCATTTTGGTTTCAATTTTATAGATTCATAAAGAATTTTCTAAATTAAAAAATAGATCTCAGAAATTTAACTTTCTTTGATTTATTTTAGGAAAATTAACTCTTAAGGTCACAAAGATATCCTGGAAACACGTGTGTGTCTAGATTGAAAGATAATAATTTTTCAGCTGGGTACTGGTAGCTCACACCTATAACCCTAGCTACTCTAGAATCAGAGATCTGATGATTTTGGTTCAAAGACACCACAGGCAGGAAAGTTCATCAAATTCCTATCTCCAATTAGCTACCCAGAAGCCAGAAATTGAGCTGAGGCTCAAATGATAGAGTACTTTCTTTGAGGAAAAAAATAGCTCAGGGATAGTGCCCAGTTGCTGAGCTTACATTCCAGAACCAGCCAAACATACAAAACAAGATTATAGTTTTTCTGCTCCTTTACATTGAGAAGTCAATTGTTTTAAATTTATATTTAAATACATAGAGGAAATTTTATGCAGTGAAAGTGCTTCACTATAGGTGCCAGGAAAATCAGATTCTGTCTCTTAATCTGTTATCTGTATCTCCTATTGATCCACAAGTTCATGCACTCATTCAACCCATCATCCATCCACCCATCTATCCCCTTTCTCAATGAATCCATTCACTCACCTATCCATCAAACCTTTTCTAAGCATTTAATATTTTGTCCCCTCATCAGATGCAAATGGTTTTGTTTCTTTAGGCTTGATTTATTTCATAAGTGCAATGAGAAAGTTGCACTGGGTGATGTTTAATTTCTCTTTCCTTTTTTAAAAGCCAGCTGAAGCCCAGAGTTCCTCTTTCTTTAGCAATAAAAATTACAGATGTTTTCAGATAAACAAGTAAGTTATCCTTAATAAAAATGAATTCTGGAGGAAATTCCTATTTAACTACTGAGGAACATTATTTGTATATGAAAAAAACATTTTGTTGATGGAATTCTATGCTGCTGTCAGAAAGAATGACATCGCCCCATTTGTTAGGAAATGGAAAGACTTAGAAAAAATCATATTAATTGAAGTAAGCCAGACTCAAAGGAACTTAGGCTCAATGGTTTCCCTCATTCGTCATAATCAGTAGAAACCTTGGGCTCTACTAGCAGAAATCTGCACTAGAGCAAAATCTTGATACATAAGGCCATATACTATGAAGCTAATTGAAAGGACCTCCAGGATATTGAAACAAAAGCCATATAAGGAATGATTGTTGTCCTTAATGTACTATGTTGTCTCTCATCTCCTTTGCTGTCCCTTGGTTATCTCATATTATTACAGTATCTCACTTTGTTATCTGATATATTGAATTTATTTGTATTTGGTTATTTGAAATTTGATAGGGAAGGGGGGAAAACCAAGACGGGTGGGGGGCGTGGGGGGGGAGGGTAATGGGTACCAAGACATGTGAAAGGGTATCAATGTATGTGAATTAATGCACCTTCTATCTGGCAAATATCATGTAACCCTTTTACTAATTACAATAAAAAAATTACAAAAAACATTTTGTTGGTACTGCAAACTAGTTTCTTTATTAAAAATGAGGATATAGTTGAACACTGTAGTGGTTATAACAAAGTTACACAAGTATAAAGTTGCTGGAGCCCAATAAATTTCACAGTACTTGGGCATCAACATATTTATAAACAAAAATGATTAAACTCACATGATCATCTTGTACTTAGATTTTGAACTTCGAAGTACTCAAAGCAGAGGAATCCTTTGATTTTTTTGATCATTTGATCTCCTTTTTGTTCCAATCTCTGTTTTGTGCACTTTGAGAAAACTTTTGAGAAGATCACATGCAAAATAAACAAACATGGACACCACCACCACCACAACAGCAACAAAAAGCAACATAAATGCAACCATGGTAGTGGGAACTATAAAATGCTGGTGGTAGTCAAGTCTTGCAAGTGAATGCCAGATCTGTTTGAGATTGAGTTACAACATGAAATGGCCTCATTCCTTACAGAGATCTTATATTTGGGGTTCCATTTGGCAATAAATTTTACTCTATTTCAGCATATAGCTTATGCTATGGAACTTCAAAGATTTACAATGTAGATCGTTGGAGTTTATTCTTTACGTGAGAAAAGAAAAATACTTATGAAAGCAGCATTATCTATCAACCAAAAGATCACCTTCTTGGAAGTCATGTTGTATTCTTTTTCATGTGTATACGGGTGGGGAAATCATAGTTTAAAGGCTTCATAGAGAGTAACTGGAGTAAATTTGTATATTTTATATCTGTCCTTTCTTCTAGAAACTCCTTCCTATTGTTGACTTTTCCAAAGAAAGGGCCACAGAGAAACATATTCCCTTTGCAAAAGACAGAGTTTGATCATAAAATGGATCGCTGTTGTCTTTTTTTTCCAGTCCCGGGCTTGAGCTCAGGGCCTGAGCACTGTCCTTGGATTTTCTCAAGGCTAGAGCTCTACCACTTGAGCCACAGCACCACTTCTGGCTTTTTTCTATGTATGTGGGACCAAGGAATCAAACCCTGGTCTTCGTACATGCTAGGCAAGCACTCTACCACTAGGCCAAACTCCTGGCCCCATGTCTTTGACTTTAATGAAAGAATTGTCATAATGATCAGACACTCTTTAAAGATTTAGAAATTAGCCCCTTGAGAATCACCTATATTTTTAGCAGAATGTCACTAATATCTTTCCAGAGACACCACACCCCAGATATTGTTTGTTTCTTATTTTAAGGGGAAATTCATTTTGTTTGACTTACAGAATGTGTGCCTTTACTCGAGAAAATGCTAGGCTTCTGTGGAAATAACAGACTCCAAAAATCTGCTATAGTATCGGAATTTACTTTTTAATATTCAGAGGAAGCAAAATGAGAACAAATTTGCTCCGATCCTCAAAGGGAAAAATTGGCAGTACACTAAATGTTCCTTGTGAAATGAACAGTTGGAGAAACATCATGTCCTTCTATCAGTTCAGTTTTGATAGCAGCTATGATTTTTCAAAAGTTATAAGAGACTGAAAATGTTCTGCTGATTTTGGAAGGAAATAAATTGATTCAACTACTCATTGAACAACAGATGACTTTTCTTTGTTCTGTATTTATAGTTAGCACTGTACTTGATCCTGATTGCTTCAAGTAGTAAAATCAGTGGTGTTTTCTGTAGGTATAATAATAGACTCATGAGTCTTGTTATCATGGTTAAAAGTCACAACAATTATAAAAGTGAATTGAACCCCTATGGGTAAGTGCTTTGACATAGGCTGAAAATAAAATGATGTTTATTTGGTCAAATATGTAGCATTCAGAATGCATCTCCTAAATATCAGTCCTAATATTGATTCATGGCCAGGTCTTGCGCAACAGGCTTAACCTCATTTTTTTCCCCTTTCATTTGGATTTTTAACCTCATTTTATTCAAGTTTTTATTTGTTCAATGAGATAACAGGCTGGGACTATGTGGTTTGGGTGGGACCTTTCAACTAGTTTCAGAAATATGTACTCATAAAGGCATGCCTGAATTGGTCCAGGAATTTCATAATTATTTTTGCTAATGGTAAATGAAAACATGCCATGGTGGATTTAATTTCTTTCCATAGATATTAGAATGGATGTCTGGATTTCAAAAAAAAAGTTGATCAAACTGATCATATAGTCTCAATTTAAATTCAATGTGTTTTGTGGAAAGATTTTTGGATTTGGGGTAAACTACATTTTCTGGAGTAGAGTTTTCAAATTTGTCAAGCGGTGCTTTCCACCAATCTTGGCATGTTTCATAAATTAACTGAGAGAAAAAGGAAATACACTCTATAAAGTATAAAAAATCTACATAACTACGAATATTGTATAGTTTATAACCTTTTAACGTGGAGGGGGATATTTTAGTCCAATGTGAGACTAAATGTTGACATTTCACACATAAGGAATCTATTTTAATAAGATCATAAGTGGAAAACTGGGAGTAAAACCCCAGCGAATGTATTACTTTAGAACTCTAGAAGTACAGAGTTCTAGAAATTAGAGGAGGTATAATGGTTGACTATATTCTCCCATACCTTTGAAAAGTCCACTTTGTACTTGATTATTTTTATAAATGGAAAGTATTAGAATCTAAGGAAATATTTTACTTTTGTTGGAAAATATTTGTCTAGAGATTAACATGCCATATTTTGTTTTGTTTGATTGAATAAAATAATTTCATTTCTTTTTCTATGACAGATTTTGAAACATTTTTATGTTGGTCCTGGATTTTGAACTCAGTGCCTAGGCACTGTCCCTGTTTTCCCTTTCATGGCTAGTGCTGTACTAGCCATAGATCCATTTCTCGTGTTTTGCTGCTTAATTGGATATAAGAATCTCATGGACTATTCTGTCCTGGCTAGCTTTGAACCTTGATCCTCACATCTCAGCTTCCTGAGTAAGTAACTAAGATTACAAGCGTGACACACCACTGTCTGCCTGGATTTTCAGATATTTGAAGGTAACTACTGTGTTCCAAACCCTAAAATTAACTAGGCAAATCTTAGACAAAATTAGATCAATTTCTCTTAGGTATTCATTTATAATTTTTTAAAGTAAAAGGTTTATCAAACACCTTGCTGGATGCTGGTGATATTAAAGTGAGTAAGACAAAATCTACTCTAAGAGTTCTAGGAGAAAAATAGAAAAACAATAACATTTCATGGGGAGAGAAATAATCACAGGATAGTGATGGGGACCAACCACAAACCAAAATGTAGTGGAAAAGGTCAACATAGAAAAGACACAGTGTTTTAGCTAAGAAGGGAAATTAGGATCAAAGGTGTGGGAAAATAGTGGACAAAATTAGCATATTAGGAGAGAAGGATGTTTTTGGATACAAGTGATAACACCAAATAAGGAAGAATTAGATCATAGTGGGTTTTCAAGCTCTCTCCCTCCCTCCCTCCCTCCCTCCCTCCCTCCCTCCCTCCCTCCCTCCCTCTCTCTCTCTCTCTCTCTCTCTCTCTCTCTCTCTCTCTCTCTCTCTCTCTCTCTCTCTCTCTCTCTCTCTCTCTCTCTCTCTCTCTCTGTGCTGCCAAACTGTGGATTCTGAAATTAAGCATGTTTATGGAAATTCTTAGAATGTAGACCAAGATCTCACTCATTGGCTGGATACCCTTTTTGAATCTTATTGACTAGAGTCACTGAAATACAGAGTTTACTTTCTGCTACTGTGTGAAGCCTTCATTGATCCTTCTCTTTGTATCTGTCTTTAGAATTATATATATATATACATATATATATCTGATTTAATTGTTTCACATTAAATTCTATTCATTGCTTCTGTCTGTCAAGATCTTTCATTTATTTATTTATTTATTTATTTATTTATTTTTCACAGCCTTGGGACATGAACTCTGGGCTTTGAGCACTGTCTTTGAGATCAATGGTAGTGCATTACCACTTGAGTCACAGCTCCACTTCAGGCTTTTCCTGTAATTAGTTGGAGATGGATCACTCTTGCCTGGGCTAACCTGTGATCCTCATATCTCAGCATCCTGATTAGCTGGGATTACAAGGCGTGAGCTACCAGCACTTGGCCAAGATCTTTTATATTCTGATTATTACTCACAGAATGTTCTAGGGCATCTATCACTTCTTGTTTAAAAAATTTTTTGGGGGGGTCATGGGGCTTGAACTCAGCCTGGGCGCTGTCCCTGAGCTCTTCAGCTCAAGGCTACTGCTCTACCCTTGAGCCAAGCTCCATTTTCCATTTTCTAGAGGTTAACTGGAGATAACAGTCTCAGGTCCTTTTGTGCCCGGGCTGGTTTTGAACTTTGATCCTCAGATCTCAGCCTCCTGAGTAACCAGGATTGCAAACGTGATTCACCATGCCTGGATTCTATCATTTCTTTTTTTTTTGCCAGTCCTGGGCTTGAGCTCAGGGCCTGAGCACTGTTCTTGGACTTTCTCAAGGCTAGAGCTCTCCAACTTGAGCCTCAGCACCACTTCCGGCTTTTTTCTATGTATGTGGTACCAAGGAATCGAACCCGGGTTTTCATGCATGCTAGGCAAGCACTTTAACCACTAGGCCAAACTCCCGGCCCCTCTATCATTTCTTTATATTAAAATGATTTTAGTTTTATCAGTGTCACACTCTCCTTAACTTTTGCAAGGATCACTATAAGGTTAAATGCAGAAATATTATTCTGGCAATATTCTCACTAGTTCTTGTTAAGTATATGGGCAAGGATGATTGTCCTCATGACTTAATGCCTAGTAGGAAAGTGCTATGCCACTTGAGTCATACCCTGAGTTAAAGTGTAATTTTTCAAAATCACTCATCTTGGGAAAATGAAGCAATGTAAATATTTGGCTTACCAAAAATTCAGTTATATAAACTTACTCCGTATTGAGAGAGAAAGAGGAACAATGGATGTATTTTAGATTATAATTTTCTAATCCTCATCCTTATGAGTCTATATACCTTGCTAAAACCAAATTTCATCATGTGTGTCACTAGTTTATTTGATGAAGTACAAATCATAAACAAATGATTACTTAAATTGTTCACGTGCATCCATGAGTTTATTAAGCAATTATAACTATATGTGCAAAATTAAGGTTGCTATGGAAATGATGAAACTTGAGGCCTTCTGGCATTTCTCTGGGTTAGTCATGTTAACCATGAAGACAAGCTTTGCTAGCACAAAGCATGATGGGAGATTGTGAAGGATAAAGACAAGTTACTCCTTCAAATTCCATCACATGCCTTCCAGCTTGGGCAGACACTACACAGAGAACAGCTCTCTAATCCACTTTACATGAGATCATTTGGAGCTCAAAGGGTCTCTGGAGAGAGGACAATATGAGGAAACTATTTAGTTGAAATTGAAGTTTGTCAGACAGTTGTCTGAATCTAACATAGACTAATTTGGTCAGCTTTCTATTTTTACCATATACATAGGTTTTACAATTCCTACCTCGAAATGACTTTGATCAGGCAATCCTAATATGAATAATATGAACCTTTAAAATGTTTCTTGACTTGAGATTCAAGACAGTGGGATGTAAAGAGTGATCCGAATTTTCTTGAGTGCACTGGCGCTGCATGTTGACTTCATATACTTTGAGTTATGTAAACCAACGAGGAATACCATGCATGACTGAATCACAAAGAAGCAGGCTTCTTGTGTCCTGGAAATGGTTTTGTTTCCTTTAGTGGAAGGAAAAGCTCCATTTGTTTTTGGAGAAGTTGGAGACCCTGTGTCTATTCAAATTCAGCTTGACTAGAGAAACTCTAAAGCATTCCCTATGTCAGGGTTCTTCATGGAATGGAGCTGAGTATAATCTGGCCTCTACATTTAAGAACTGGCAACTGATGGTCTGTTTTCCCAGCAATTGCATGCAGATTGATTCAGTCATGATTCATTTTACCCTGCTTCCTGATGAGGCTTGCTTGCATGAAGTGTCTTTACGTTCCCACTCCCTAGAGTTGATTATCTTTTCTGTTACCTTTGGTAATATGAGTTCACGGTTTTCAGTATTCTCACCTCCTTATTATAAAAGAATTGACAGCTGAGGCCTAGAAGTAGAATGCTTGCCTGGCATGCATGAAGCCTTGGGTTCTGTTCCTCTGTACCATATATTCAGAAAAAGCCAGAAATGGTGCTGGGGCCTGAGTGGTAGAGCATTAGCCTTCAGAAAGCCCAAGGACAGTGCCCTGAGTTCAAGCTCTAGCACTGGCAAATTTAAAAATAAATTGACAGATAATCAACACTTTATAACAATGATGGATAGGGCTATTACAGGGCTTGTAAAGACTAACCTTTGCTGAGTTTCTCCAAGGCATTTAGATACAATATCGTATATTTTCTCTCACAATAGCTATGCAAGATACCAGTTTAACCTCTTTTAAACAGATGAACAAATCCAAAGTCAGAGGAGATAAGCTAAACATATATAGGTCATTGGTAATGGAGATGATATTCAAAATAGGGTTTGTCTGACTCTGATGTAGGTCTCTGAGTTCTTCGTGTATTTGTGTGTGTGTGTGTGTGTGTGTGTGTGTGTGTGTGTGTGTGTGTGTACACACGCGCGTCAATCCTGAAGCTAGAACTCAGGGCCTGGGTACTGTCTCTGAGCATTTTTGGTTCAAAGGTAGCATTCTACCACTCAAGCCACAGCTCTACTTCTATTTCCTTCCTTCCTTCCTTCCTTCCTTCCTTCCTTCCTTCCTTCCTTCCTTCCTTCCTTCCTTCCTTTCCTCCTTCTTTCTTGAGTTCTTAAGTACAATCATATTGGTTCCATTTTGGAAAAGTATATAAAATTTGATGCTACATTTCCAAAATCTTTATTTGTGAAATATGGAACAAAAAGAGCTTTGTAAGTCTGCTGAGGGACAAATGAAGTCAAAATGGTGCAGGTTACAGAATTCAGAGAGCTTGATTTGAAATAAAAATATTTCCCTCATAGAGTTGTAATGAGGATTAAATATAATGATGATTTTCAAGTGCTTGTCAATTAATGATATTAAATAATGCTAATTGCTAGAATTATATTTATTTATATTAATATTGTTCATATTATTAAAGCCTTATCAGATTGAGAGAGAAAATATTAAGATGAGAAATCTACTTCCACATTTCATTCTTTTGTGGTTGTAATGTCTAATCTATACGGAGAAATAAATGTTACAAATACATTTTATGAAGAAGCTTCTTCCACCTTTGAATAAAAATTCATTTGCATACAGAAATTAGGAACTTGTCACTATTTTCAAAAAATAATAAATTTCCATTCTGCATGACATTATGGGCAATACAAAGAGGATTGTGATCTAGGGTGAACCGATAGTTATTGAAGAAGTTGTTACCATTTTCATCCTGATCATTTGTTCAACAGTCATTTCATAAACACTATATTATTCAAGGTATTGTGTTCATACAATGTAGGTTGTGACTGCAATAGGAAACAAATCAATCAGATAGATGATATATTGACACCTGTTACATGGTGCTCTATATTCCAGCTTGCAAGGGAAATGTGCCTTCCAAATAGGTAATGGGAAAACCAGAAAAGGAAATACTGACTTCTTTTTGGGTCTGAGTGAATATAGTTAGTAGCATTTAAGTTGAGTTCTTCTGGTTAAGAAATAAAAGAGAGATACATTTTTATATTCTTTTCATTTTGACAGTTCTGGAGTTTGACCTCAGGGTCAGTCTACTGTTTGCTAGGCAATTGTCCTTCAACTGAGCCATGATTCTAGTCCTTTTTAAGCACTGGCTCATTTGAGATGGGATCTGCCTTTGTGCACTGGTCCTGGAAAGTAATCTCCCCATTGTGTGCTTCTGTCATAGCTGGGACAACAGGCACACAGGCATGTCCAACCATGGCCAGCTTCTTTCTTTAAAAAAGAATTTCACGGGCCAGGAGTTTGGCCTAGTGGTAGAGTGTTCACCTTGCATGCATGAAGACCCGGGTTCGATTCCTCGGTACCACATACATAGAAAAAAGCTGGAAGTGGTGCTGTGGCTCAAGTGGAAGAGCTCTAGCCTTGAGAAAGTCCAAGGACAGTGCTTCCTACCATAGACTCCCAAGCTTCTAGAGTAATGTCCATGTGCAACCAGTTCTAGTCTTACTTTTTCCCCCGCTCCTCTGCTGCAAGTATATCCTAGACCACATGCATGCAAAGCAAGTGCTCTATCACTGCCCTAACACTCCCAGCCCTTTTTATTTATTTTATTTTGTAGCGCAGTGTAACATATTGATTATGAGTACAGTCTCTGGGACAGATGTCTAGGGTCAAGCCTTGGATTAAGCACTGCTGCTGTTATCCATTCTGTGGCTTGCTCTCTTCATCTGGTAAATGGGAGCAACAACAGTGCAATCCTCCAAGTGATTTTGTTGGATTACATGAGATACATGCATACAAATTGTCCACTGCAATGTCTGGCATACATCATATGTTCAAACAGTGTGAGCTGCTTTTGATGCAGAGGAAACTGCAACCTCTCTGACCCTTTAAAGCGAATTGTTATTTGGTAAGGAAGAATGGGGAACATACAAACATCAACTGAGAGCTTGAGACAAGTGTTGTGTGGGGCGTTCCCTTAAGAAAAGTACAGTGACTTGGGTCCTAAGCTGAAACTCCATTTAATTCTACTTCGCCATACAGTGTATCTCAGTAAAATTTTGCTGAATGAATTTTATGAACAAAATTAAATTTCAATTTCATTGTACTATTTTCTACTTAAGGGGGTGGATTTTAAACGTCCAAACTTGCTAAAGTGATTCTTCCAGTCTGCAGAATGGAATGAATAACCATTCCACTCTTTTTGCTAGTACTGAGGCTTGAACTCCAGGTATTGTACTCTTGCTTGGCTTTTTTTGCCCCAAAGTGACTCTTTTCCACTTGAGTTTTGTCTCCATTCCAGCTTTCTCTGGTTAAGGGACATGAGTCTCTGGGCTTGTTTTGTACTGTAATCATCAGATCTTAGCCTCCTGAGTAGCTAAGATTACAAGCATGAGCCACTAAAACCCAGCTTCATTTCTCATACTTTCAGTAAAACTTCCTCAGCAAACTTATGTATGTTGCCTGGAAAAGCTTAATTTTACATTTCTCACCTTTATATATGAAATGACTTGTGCATAGAACAGCACATCTAAATTTGACTTGTTATATATCCTTTTTATATAGCAATGCAGGTGAAACATGGTATCATAACACCAGATTTCCCTCAATTAGCCATTAATTAGTATAGGTAATATAACAATACCCAGCTCCAGTAGATCCATTTTACAGTGTGTGTGTGTGTGTGTGTGTGTGTGTGTGTGTGTGTGTGTGTGTGTGAGAGAGAGAGAGAGAGAGAGAGAGAGAGAGAGAGAGAGAGAGAGAGAGAGAGAGAGAGAGAGAGTACTGACACTTGAACTCAGGGCCTGGGCACTGTCTCTGTGCTTTGTAGCTCAAGGTAAGTCTTCTACCAGTTGAGCCACAGCTCTACTTCCACCTTTTTGGTGGTTAAGGAGGAAAGACTCTCAAAAGAATCCTGCCTGGACTTCAAATCTAGATACTCAGATCTCAGCCTCCGGAGTAGTTTGGATTATAGGCATGAACCACCAGTTCTCAGCCTTTAGTTATTTGAAAAACATGGTGTATAGTTCTCTATGATTATAGTGATAGAAAATCATGGTCAGTAGCCTGGGACCCATCTGCTCATATTTTAGGAGGGTTAATCAGACAAATTAACAAGCATCAGTTCCAACTTCATTTGGCATTTGATTAGTATATACTAATTGTACAAGATGGTTTAATTGTTATATATATGCATTTATATATATATATATTTTCCTACATGCATACAATGTATTCTATGGAACTCACCTCCTCTGATCTCCTTCCCTTCTGTCTCCTCTTTTCAAATCCATTTCATCAGATTTTACTGGTCTGTTTTTATACATTCATATAAAGTGCTCCAGCTTATTTTTCTTAGAGAATGAATAAATTTAGAGGCAGTTAAATTGATATTAATCTCAGGGCTTAATATAACATGGTCAAAGAGAATTTTCTATAGGCAACATTTGAAGAATTTCTTTTTAGTCATTAGCATTTTAGAGGCTCTTGCAAACAAATTCAATTGCTATTGATTATAAACCATTTCTTTTTCTCCTTCCTTCCTCCCTCCATCCCTCCCTCCCTCCCTTCCTCCCTCCCTCTCTGTCCCTCCCTCTCCCTCTCATTCTTTTTTCTCTCTTTCCTTTTTTTTCTTTCTTCCTGGGGTTTGAACTCAGTGCCAGGTCAATGTACCGGAGCTTTTATCTTCAAGCTGTCACTTGAGCCACAGCTCCACTTCTGGCTTTTAGGTGGTTAGAGATAAGAGTTTCACAGAGTTTCTTTCCCAGGCTGGCTTTGAACTGCAATCCTCAGATATCAGCCTTCTGAGCAGCTAGGATTAGAGGCTTGAGCTGCTGGTGCCTGGTTGATTGCAAACTTCCCTAACAGGACAATCCAAGGGCTGGCTTATTTCATTCTCCCCATTATCTAGCACAGGGTTTCTCCTTGAAGCCACTGATAACTAATTGTTGCATGAACAAATGCATTGATTATGAAATGCTTCATAGGAACAATACTAGCCTTATTACGGTAAAAAGAAGAGAAAATTGGGGTGTGGGTGGCGGTAGTGATGGAGATGGTTAAAAATAAAGAAAATAAACCCAGAAAGGAGAAATGGAGAGTGCTGACCTAAAATTTGGCTGAATTCTATAATTTAGCAGAGGCCTTCTTGCCCTGGAGAGAGTAATTGAACTAGCATTGCAAGTATCTGAACATCTGTGCAAGCAGCTATGAAGAGAAAGATCTAATTATATATGTATATATATACATATATATACTCTTCAAAAAAATCAAACATTTAGTTCTAATTCAAGATCCATTAGGATTTCCAACCATTTACAGCACGTTTCCTACACATCTGAAGTGATTCTGTGTTTCAGTCTGTGTCCAACGTGGTGTGGCAGTGATTGCTTTGTTACAACATTTCAACATTTTTCCCCTTCTCATTTCCTCTCATCTTAAGTCACTTTAATTCTAAGCAGGATTTAAGACTCCAATTTTCATGTGTCACAACAAACAGTGAAAATTCTTTTCTCTCTGGCTTATGGAAAATTGTTGACTTGGACAACACTAATGCCTTCCAGCTGTAGTAACTATTCATGTGCTAAACTAAGGATGTTGATACAAATGAGTCTAGTGTATCCTTCCTGCAAATTTGCTGGCCTGGATTTGGGGGGAACAAGCAAATACCAGCCAGTTAGCCTAGAGTTTTCTTTTTTTTTCAACATACAGGCCTAGGTTTACTTTTTCTAGGAGAAAGAGTAATGTAGGAATGATTATAACACTTGCAATCAGGTTATATGTCTTGCCATTGCTTCCCTTTCTTTTTATAGTTAGGCATTTATTTCCTTTCCTCTTGGGTTTTAGGGCAGCTGTGAAGTGACACTTTTTACCTCTCACCATAAAAATGTGACCTAGAATATGTTTGAATCTCTCTCAGCATCCCTCATTAACTTCATAGTACTTCATTCTCTGCCAAAACTTTTGGCTTGAACAAAGATTGATGTGCACAGTTGAAGTATAATGCACTGGGTTCTATGTCTTCGCTTTGTCCAGGGTGGGCCCTAGGCCAACTTGTAAAAACAGTGCGGTTGGGGCTCAGTGCGGCCTTCACATTCACGTCAGGTCCATCTGCAGTGATCTCATACTCTCCACATAATCTTGTTCCACCATCTAGATGGACATTCTGTAAAGAATCTATCTACAAAGGGGTTGTGCACTGAGATGTGACAAGGGGGGAAAAATCTTCCTGGGTTGTCTTTTGTAAATTAGATTTATACTTTTTCAAAGATCTAAAGTTTAAGCTAAGAGAATGACTTCTAATGACACATGTTCTATTGGGGGAGAATTCCTCCCCATCCCATGGGCACTGGCAGTTTGTTTAATCTGTGTACATAAAGGAATATTTCTATCTCACATGCATGTTCTATTCTTTCATTTGTATTTAATTTTATTTTCTGATTTTTTAGTCTGAATTTGTTTGGCCATGTTTGGGTTTTTCTCAATGTGTCCCTTTCAGGATATGCCAGAGAGCTCCTTCCTCAACTGGTTGTAATAAGATTATCTGGGTTGGAATTTTGGTTCCACCATTAACTTACTATGTGATTTGGACAAATTCTGTTCTGCCTAGAAAAGTGGTTGAATAATATGCATTCTATTTGTGATAGTATTTATTTTTATATTGTTCCAGTCTTTCCATTTTTACTTATTTACATGGCCACTAGGAGGAATGTAAGAATGAAAGAAAGCAAATTGTAATTCAGAAATCCTTCAGAGAAAACCCTTTATTCAGGCTTCTTTTCCAGCTGCCTACTCCAGAGCACGTTTGTGTTTTTTTCATCCCTTTACTACTCAAAAATTTCAAGCCTCTTACCTGTTTTGCATTTACTTTTCATTACTTAGTCCTGAAATTCAACAATCTGGTGCCACCATTTTTTCCCATTGTACATTCCTCTGCCTGATTTCTCAAGCATTATTATCATCCACTTTGCCTGAGATAGGGGGCACCACTGGTGACTCTCAGCCATAACAATTATATTCAGTAGAAGCCTTAGCTCAAGCTCCTGTCATATTTGTTCTTTGAAGTCTGACAGTATGCATCCTTTATTTCTGCCATTTAGTCATTATTGGTCTAATCTAATTGATGTTTGACTCGCATTCATACATCATATCATTATTTTATCATAAACCATACCAGTTTCTCAATTCATTCTGGGAAGGTATATTTTTTAGAAAGGGGGCTATTCAGTAGAGTCATCCTAATGAAATGGCCTTTTGGCTCATACAATAACTTAATTACTCTATCAGAGCCTTTTCGTCTGTGTAAAGTCTTAATGAATTGCATATACATCTTATTGCAACTGGAATTCTCAATTGTTTTCATTAGGAAAAATTTTCATTGAAGACATGAGTTCATTGGGTGAGGAAGTAGTTCATGGGGAAATGAGAGCACTGTTAAACATAACTTTTTCTAGTAAAATAATTGTGTGTTTGTTTCTGGGTACACGCCTTGCTTTGTGTTGAAATTCTCAAATGAATCACAAATGAATATACAGAAGAATGAATCTGGTAAGAATTGTATTTGTACATGTAGGGATTTGGGACCCATGAACCATTGTGGAGGCGGAGGGTTGGGGGTGAATGCCAAGACACTGGGGGGGAGGAATGCCAAGTCACTGGCAATGCGAGTCTTGGGAAATACTAGCTAACATTAAATCTGAAGATCTGAAGGAAATACTCTGCAAGGTGCTAGAGCTAACTTCTCACCCCAATTCTATGTGTATTTAAAGAAGAGATAACTTTTTTTTGTTAGCACAAATGAAACAATCACTAAAAGTTGGAAACCAGCAGCTGGAAAATCTGTACATGGAAAAACAAATGACCACGGGGCAGTAGAAATTAGTTACCTTGGCAGATCTCAGACATGTCCCATACACATACAAGACATACATATTTAATGTGAAATTTCAGCTTGTCCTAAGCAAAGCCATATGTTCGTTATGGATGACAAGGAAGTGTAAACAACGTTTTGGATGTTAGGATTGTTACTTGTAATCAAGAATGGCTATCAAGTGGTTCCTGAGTATGAATTACAAGTGAGTCAAAAGATGTGTGATATACATAGAAAAAATTAACAGGGAAAAGTGAGGAAACTCAGACACTTGGCATTTTAAATACACTTTTCAGGTGCATTATCACCAAAACATAAGAAAAGGCCACGAAAACCCTACTTGTAATTTTTGTCTTCCAAAAATATGTCCCATATGGGCCGGGAGTTTGGCTTAGTGGTGAAGTGCTTGCCTAGCATGCATGATTCCTCGGTACCACATGCATAGAAAAAAAAAGCTGGAAATGGTGCTGAGGCTCAAGTGGCAGAGCTCTAGCCTTGAGAAAGTCCAAGGATAGGGCTCAGGCCCTGAGCTCAAGCCCAGGACGGGCAAAAAAAATATGTCCCATAGAAACAAAATTTTATAATGCTTGATGTGTTATTGTCAGTTGAGGTGTAGTGGAGAGTTGGAACTTTCACCATTGCTTAGCAGTAATAAGGTCATCTCCACAGTAGGATTGGCAGAAACGACAAGAAGATCCAGAATTCCCACTCTTCCACAGCCATTCCTCTTCCCACACTCATGGAATCAATGGAGACCAAATGAAGAAGCTACATTTCTATCTCCATCTGACAGTTAGTGAAATATCCCTTTTTCTGAGCTTGTGCAGGGCCACAGAGCATCAACTGAAATGTAAGATTTAAGTAAGATCTAAAGTCCTATAAACTGAACTATAAAGAGGCTCAGTTCTTAGTAGAAAAAAACATCTCCAATAAACTGAGAAAGTGGTGTCTAGGTGAACAAAGAAATGCATTCAATAGATATCATTAAAAACAGTTTTTTTGCATACGTTAACGGACACTTACAAATACCCTAAAAAGAGAGACTCAGCAAAGAACGAATGAAAAGTCAAACAACAATTTTAGCACTGAAAAATACAGTAATTGAAATAACCTTAGTGACTAGGCTACTTTAGAGCACAAGGAAAGAATCAGAGGAGAGAATCAGCAAACTGGAGGACATAACAATACAAGCTACCCAAGATAAACAACTGGAAGAACAAATAAACCAAAGAACTCACAGGGCTCTGTGGAAGAAAACCAATATATTCAACATTAGTATCAGAGTCACAGGGGGAAGGGGATAGAGTCAGAGGAGGAGATGAGAATAGCTGAAGGAGGATTCAAATACACAAATAGTGGCTGAGAACTTCCCATATTTGGAGAAAAACATACACCCACATATTTAGCAAATTTAGCAAATTCCAAACAGGAGAACCCAAAGATATCAATGCCAAGAGATGTCATAATTGAACTTGTGAAAACTGAAGATGAAGAAAAAATATATGGAAAACATCCAGAGAAAAAACAAGACCTTGCCATATAGGGCAAAGAGTTCAAACTTCAATGGATTTCTTCTTATCATTCACCATGGCAATCAGAAGTGGCCCAAATTGCTTTATGAGTTAAAGAAAAATAACATCAATACAGAATCTTGAAGCCAGCTAAAATATCCTCCAGAAGTAAAGACTAAATCAAGATGCTCAGATGAAGGAAAATGAAGAGACTTTGTCAGTAGTAGACATACTCTAAAAGAGATGATATAAACAGAAATTATAGAAGAAAAAGTAGAATAAACACAAATATGGGTAGGATAGCAGGCTTGCCTTCTGCCCTTGAATTTAAAAACTTAGATTCAATGACTAAAGATAGCTATCTATGTTGTGTGATTCTAACACTGCTCTATGTATGTAGGGGAAATATTTGAGACTATTATATTATAAATAAGGAAGAAGAAAGCAACAGTAAGTGAAGCATGGTTTGTATTCTTCATGCAAATTGGTGAAGTGACTAAAGTAAAACTCTAAAAGATATAAGATAATCAAAGTGAATCAAATTGACTTCTACTAATGTCCAAGAATTAATAGCAATTATTCTTCATTTAGTTTAGAAAATAGAAGGAATGCTTTCAAACACATTTACATTTAGCATCAGAAAAAGAATACAAAAGTACATGAAAACTATAGTTTGTCATTCTGAATGAATACATACAGAAAGATCTTTGACAAAATACTAGCAAATCAATTATAGCTGAACATTAAAAATGATTCACCATAATCAAGTAGTATATAAATCAAGGATGCAAGACTGGCTTACTACATATCATATCAACAGCATTCAGGACATTCAATTGAAATTGAAAAGCATTTAACAAAACCTAGTATTTCATTTTTTTCTTTTTTAAAAATTTTATTGTGAGTATAGTGTATGGAGGGGTTACAGTTACATTCATTAGGTAGTGGGTATATTACTTTATTTTTGCCAGTCTTGGAGCTTGAACTCAGGTCCTGAGCACTGTCCTTGGAGTTTCTCAAGGCTAGAGCTCTACCACTTGAGCCACCACAGAACTTCCAGCTTTTTCTATGTATGTGGTACCGAGGAATCGAACAAGGGTCTGCATGCATGCTAGGCAAGCACTCTACCATGAGGCCAAACTCCCGGCCCCAGAACATTATTTCTTAAGCATTGTTACCCATTACTTTTCATTGTTTTTATTTATTTCACAATATTTTCATTAAGTAGTGGTACAAAAGATTTGCCATTCACTAAAGCACTTTATGAATATAACACCTCTTGATCCATGTCACCTCATTCAACATTCTCACTCACCTCTCCCGACCCACTCTTTCCCTTACTTTTCTTATTTTTTTCTTTTCTTTTCTACATATGTGGTACTGAAGAATCAAACCCAGGTCTTCGTGCATGCTAGGCAAGCACTGTACCACTAGGCTAAACTCCCAGCCCCACTTTTCTTTTAAGTTATGCATTGAAAATGTTTGCCATTTGACAAAGTAGTATATGCATATAATGTGTTTTGATTTGTGTTATCCCTTCAACATCTTCATTCTTCTTCAACCCACCTCTTTCCCTTATGTGTCTCAGTTCTGTGGTATATTCAATGCATTATTCCCTGCATTGTACTCCCTTCCTCCATTCAGTCTTCACTCTCCCTCCCCTGACCCCCTTGCAAATACCCCTTCCTTATTTTTATTATTGTGTATTTTTGAATATTTTTAATATCTAAGTACTTGTACAAAGGGGTTGCCATTCAACAAAGCAGTTTTAAAATATCATGCATCATATTTGGTTATTTGAAATAGGATAGGGATGGGAGGAAACAAGATGAGGGGTGGGGGTGAGGGGAAGGAAATGGGGACCAAGACATGAGAAAGGGTATCAAAGTATGTGAAGTAATGCACCTTCTATCTGGTGAATATAATATAACCCTTCTATTAATTACAATAAAAATATATGAGAAAAAATACTGTGCATCTTGTTCAATTTCTAGATGATAAAAATCCTGGATAAATTAGCATATAAGGAACAGATGTCAATATAATAAAAGCCAATATAATAATAAGCCAACAGGTAACATTACACTGAATAGGGAAAGGAAAAGCTTTCTCTGTAAAATGTGGAACAAGTCAAGGTACCAATTTTCACTACTGATTTTCAACACAATGCTGAAAATCCTAGCTAGAGCAATCAGTCAAGAGAAAGAAATAAAGAACATCTGAATCAGATAAAAGTGAAAGTGTTACTGTTGCGGATGACATGATCTTATATATAGAACCCCCTGAAATGCCATAAAAATATTGGAATTCAGCAGCTTCAGAATACAAAAGGAGCATACAAAATCAGTTGTAGTATGTTAAGCCAATATTGAATTATCTGTCAAAGAAATATGTATACTTCAATTTTCATTGCAGCCCTATTCACAGCAGCCAAGATATGAACAACCTACGTGTATATCAACTGATAAGTAGATAAAGAAACTATGATATATATACACAATGGAATATTACTAAGCATAAACAAGAAGAAAAATGCTTTCATTTGTGATAACATGTTTGGAACTGAAAGTTATTAGGTTAAGTTAAATAAACCAGGCACAAGAGAGATTAAGTACTGCCTGATCTCACTCAAATATGGAATCTAAAAAATGTCATCTTATAGAAGTTAAAAGTAGAATGGAGGTTATACGTGAGGGCATAAAGAGTGCTAGGGAGAGTGGTAAAGGGCTGATACACAGTAACAAAGTTATAGCTAGATAGGAACAAGAAGTTCTGCAGTCCTGTTGCCTTGAAGGGTGAGTATAGATAACAAGAATGCACATTACTTATCAAAAAGTAGAAGAGAGGATCCTGAGAGCTTTTACCAAAAATACATGATGAATAATAAAGGAGATAAATGATCTGTTTTAAACATTATGCCAAATACATACGTATAGACCTTTACATAGTACCCACATAAATGCATGCGATTTTTATGTTTTTTATATGTCAGTGAAAATTACTTTGTATTAGAAAAATGCACAGATTGACAAGAGGATTTCAAAGGGCAAAAAATATGCATTCTGGAAGTTCAGAAGTTTGAAAGGAGGACTTTAACCATTAAAAATATGGCATTTACGGCTGAGAGTTTGGCTTATAGTACAGTGCTTGCCTAGCATGCATGAAGACCTTGGTTCAATTCCTGGGTACCTCATGAATAGAAAAAGCTGGAAGTGATGCTGTGACTCAAGTGGTAGAGCTCTAATCTTGAGAAAGCCCAAGGACAGTGCTCAGGTCCTGAGTTCAAGCCTCACGACTCTCAAAAAAAATATGGCATTTACTCATGTGTGTATCAATTATTTAGCTCAACTAATTAAGTAACCAAATTGTACATATTGGCAAAATGAGACACAAAAAGCCTCTTAAGATCTTTGTAAGGTGTGTAGGGAAGCCAGGGTCGTAAAGGTCATAACTATAGTCCCATCCTCCCATCTCTGTAGGGACTATGCATCTACAGGGGTAATTGAGGTTCATTTGCCAGGAAATGTTACTTGAACCCCTTTCTGATTGCTCCATATTTGTGTGTGTGTGTGTGTGTGTGTGTGTGTGTGTGTGTGTGTGTGTGTGTGTATACTGAGCCTTGAACTCAGGGCCTGGGAACTGTCCACCACTTGAGCCACAGTGCCATCTCTTGCTTTTTTTGTGTTTGTGGGTGTCTTGGGGCTTGGAATCTGGGTCTAGGTGCTGTCCCTCAGCTCTTCAGCTCAAGGCTATAGCACTACCCTTGAGCCAAGCCCCACTTCCTGTTTTCTAGAGGTTAATTGTAGATAAGAGTCTCAGGTCCTTTCGTGCCCTGGCTGGCTTTGAACCTTGATCCTCAGATCTCAGACTCCTGAGTAGCTAGGATTACAGGCGTGAGCCACCGTGCCCAGCTTCATGGCTCAGTTTTCTGAGAATGATTCATGTATTTGAAGGGCTGCAGGTGTTTGGAGCACGAGTCAACTTGCAGTCACTGACTTTCCTTTAAAGTCTAGTGAGTGGACCTCTCAAAATGTAGCTTCTCTATTTCTTGCACTGAATTCCCTTACCATATGGGAAACTGGGAAATTGAGGAATCCCTTACATATTCTCTACTGACAGTACCTTCCCTCCCTTCTAAACAGAAATCTATTATCCTTGTCTTTCTGCTGGTATCTCCAAATCAAAACAGATAATCTCAGAACTGATAATTTCACATTTTAGTAAAACTTCAAGAAATACCTAAATTCATAGATAAACCAAACATTTGTCTAGGATTGTTTGATTAAAGAAATTAATTACATACCCTTTTCAAAAAAAAGGAACACACAAAATTGAAAAAAAATCCCTAAAAATGCAGAGAAGCAAAACACGAGTATTTTGAGCAATCTTTACATTGTACTAAGACATGAATAAGATAACACACAGAATCTGTCTTGCAATTCAACACCACATTTTCCTGTGATAAAAGCTGCACATTTATGAGTATTCCAACATTTTTTGGACCATGCTCACCTTCTTAAACTATATCCCTTCCGTTAAGAACAATCCTTTTACTTATAGCTACACAATACTAGATTTAGCCTTAGATATTCTGCAAGATAATATTATTTGATTAACAAGAAATTCTCCTTTTGGGGAGAATATTCTCATGAAGTGTCCAAATCAGTGTTTATATTTTCTAGTGCATTTTATTATATGTCTATGCATGTATGTTATCTGATTACATTCACACCCTCCTTCACTCCTTTCACTTCTCCTTTCCCCATTTTTATTTATCTTTTGAAAGTTTATTTTCTTTATCTTTAAGTAGTTGTACAAAGGGGTTTCGTTTCAACATGTCAGTTTATGAGTCAATGCATCCTGATCATTGTCATTGCTTGCTCATTTTTTAACAGTTTCTGAAAGGGGCTACTTTATTATATTTCCAGATATGTGTATGGTTGTCCATATTTACCCTCTCACCTTGGAAACTCTCTCCCCAGCCCCTTTCTCCCTCCCTGTGTACTCTGCTCCTGCTGGTCTCCATATCCAAATTTTGTCTGTTTTACATTCCTATTGGTCTTTTTTTTTCTAATACTGGAGTTTGACCTCAAGTTCTTGCATTTGCTGAGCAGACATTCTATTTTTCAGGCAGGGTTTTGCATTTTCCCTAGGTCATGGTGGACCAATATCTCCAACCTTCAGCTTCCTGTAGAAGTGGGATAACATATGTACAAACTACACACCTGGATTCTTGCTTGAGATGGGTTTCACTTAACCTGATGTTTGGGTTGGCTTTCAATATCATTCTGATCTCTGTCTTCTGAGTAGTTGGAATGACAGGTGTGATGCAATGTTCTCAACTAAGTCAGTCACTTTTTAAAAATTAATTTGTTGTTATTATAAAGGGGATGAACAGAGGGGTTGCAAGAGTCAGATGAGTACATTTCCTTTTGTACAATGTTCCTCATTCCCCCAGTCTGTCCTTCCTGCCTCTACCTGCGAGCGAGTTGTATACCGTGATCCCTCAGCTGTAGTGGGAGTTACATTCCAGAGATCCCTGCTGTAAGTGACAACCTGCTGAATAGCAGCGTTATATAGTCATCCCTCCCTACATTGTGGTTCGCTTGTTGCTATTTCACATATTTTCACCTATCCTGAGGATCTTTGGAACAGCTTCTGTGATAGGTGAGGGATCACTATTTACACATTTCTTTTTAAACCTGCAATACAGTGAAGCCATAGGAAGTGAACAGTGATACAGCGAGGGATGACTGGAGTTCACTTTCATCTATAGCTAGTGAACTCCACTTTTTCACATTTTTTCCCCTTGTGTTCTGTGCTCAACCCCTACCCTCTGGACGATACACACTTGAATACACTGTATATAAGGTAAAGAAGACAGATGCAGTAAAAACTCAAAATTTAAAAAAGAAGAGAAGGAAAAAGAAGAAGAAAAAAGAAGTTTCTTGTTTTTGTATTTTGGAGTTTGTTTCGGTATACTAATATTTAATATAACTATGAAGAGGCACTTGGAAATTGAGCCTTTCTATTTCTCTCTTGAGAGTTATCGTTTTTTTGGTCTATATTTCACTTCTCCTTCTGGTTATTTCACTTAACATGATGGCCACCAGTTCCACACATTTTCCTGAATTTTATTCTTTAAGGCTGAATAATACTCTTCTGTTTATGTGTACAAATAAATAAGTAAATAAACAAACAAACATACCACATTAAAAATCCATTACTTGATGGCTATCTTGGATTGTATAGTTTGGCTGTTGTGAGTAGTGCTGCTATAAACACGAATGGACAGATGTCTCAGGCCGGCATTCTTTTGGATATGTATCATTTAGGGACTCTATTTTTTTACATTGGATGCATATTTTATTTTTGGTTTGTTTTTTGTTCTTTTTTATTTTTTATTAAAGAATTTATTAACATTGATTTTTCCATCATATTTCAAATGACGTGTTTGATAAAATGTTCTATTTTTTTTTTTACAAAGTAGTTTTACAAAGAGGGTATGACTCTAATTCTAATGCCGCGTGGTCAGTGTCATCCTTTTTATTGTTCTCTTCCATTTCCCTCCTCCCAGTCTTACCCTCAAGTTAAGTAGCTCAGTTTGTACAGTGACTATAACCTTCATTCTGATTTGCATAGTGGATGCACTGATTTATATCTCCATCAATTGTGCATAAGGCTTTTCTTCCTCTCCCATCACCAGCATTCCAGCTTAGTTTTCATTCTATCATCCTTGTTTGGTGGTCATTCTGATTGAGGTGAGGTGAAATTCCAATGTCATTTTTTAATTTATATTTCTTTTTTTCCAAGTTACAGAATTTTTATGGTTTTTAAATAGTATACATAAAATACAGTGTATATCTTAACAGATCCAGAAACAGTCCAAATGAAATGTGTATTTTCTATAATGCAATAATTACTTTGAGTTGCTAAGATGAACATCTAATTAATAAATTCTCTTCCATTGTTTGCTTTGAATCTGAGCCCTAAGAATGTCAATTATATTTTGTAAAACATACACTTTAGAGACAAAAAAAATTCTTTCTTGTAAAAAGGGGCTATTTTCTTCTATTACACTTCTGTCCTTAAATTTCTGAGATTTTTTTCTCTCATTGTGTCAAAGACAAACCATTATCAAGTAGCCAAGGTCTCTTCCTAGTATTCTAATTATTGTATTTTAAATTGCTTAATAAGTATCTGTGAATTCATAACATTGAATGCACCACAAAGATCATTTTAAGACATATTTCTAAACCCATGTTTATTGTTCTAAATTGATCCAGACTGATCCACACTTTTTATGACTCCCTTAGGAAGTACCGTACAACAGATTAAATTGTCTAGATTAAGTATAGGAAGATATGCAGAGAATTGATTTTCAATTTCTTTCCCAACTATCCCCAAGATTCATCTACAATACCATCCCACTTCCCACAGCCATTTCTATCTGTGTCTTCATGTGGACAGGAAAGGAATTTCTAGACAACTTAAAGAAATGTCTTGCTTATTCTGTTTTGCTTGTTGAAAAAACGAGCACAACACAGGGAAGTGTAGAATAATGTAATGAAGACACTGGAAGAACAACAACAAAATTAAAGGCCGGCTGACAGAAAAAAAATCCAACACTTACATTGAATAACTGCAAAATTCTACAGATCTACTTAATTTATATTTCTTTTATAGCTAAAGATGCTGAGCATTTGTTTATGCGATTATTTGCCATTTGTAATTTTTTGCTTATTCAGTGTATTTTGCCCTGTTTTTTCCTACTTAAAGCATTTTTATGATATCACCATCAGATTAAGTAAAGCCATGTGTATTGAACAAAGAAAACATCTAGAGCTACCTAATATCCTATGCTCAGAATCATCACAAAGCTTTTCTACTATTTTGCCCAGTTTTAAATTGGAATTTTTTTGGTGTTTACTTTTTTTTGGAGGTCTTTATTGTATTCTCGATATTTATCTTTTATCCAGTGGGCTTTTTTTCTCATTTTGTAGCTTTTTAAAAATTCTAGTAATCATTTTCTTTACTGCACAGAGGCTCTTTTCCCAGTTGCACAGAAGCTTTAAAGTTGAATACACTCATTTATGAAATCTTGTTCTTATTTCCTGTGGAATTGGATTTTTATTCAGAAAGGAATTACTTAACCCTATATCTTCAAATGTTTTCTGTTAGCAGTTTAAAAGCATCAAGATATATATATATATATATGGTTTTATATTAACATAAAGAAAGCTATATATATTATTTTTATTATTGGTATTACTAGTCTGTAGTTGTACAAAGATGTTTCAATTCTATAAATCAGGTTATGAGTAAAATGTATGTTGATCAGTGCCACCCCTTCCATCATTACCCTTATTAGTCTCCCTCTCATCCCTACCCTCAATTACCTAGTTCAATTTTTACTTTATGTACATTGAGTATGATGGCTGTATTTGCTTACTCTTCTTCCCTCTGTTCAAGTGCCCTCCTTTGCCCTCTACACATGTGGCTATATGTTTCTTTTGTGTGAGAATCTATGGGAACTCTTATTATATGTGAGCTGGTTTTGCCTATTATGAGAGATTGGTTTCCTATGGGAATAATCCTTCACAGTTAAAAATGCTGGATAATATTCAAATTTCATTTTGAAACATCGCAATGGCATAATGTGTGTGTGTGTGTGTGTGTGTGTGTGTGTGTGTGTGTGTGTATGCCAGTCCTAAGGCTTGAATTCAGGACCTGGTTGCTATCCCTGAGCTTGTTTTGCTCAGGCCTACTGCTCTACCACTTGAGCCACAGCTCCTCTTCTGGCTTTTTTTTTTTTGAGTGGTTAGCTTTCAACCACTGTCCTCAGATCTTAGCCTCCTGAGTAGGTAGCATTATAGGTGTGAACCACTGGCACCCAGTGTTGGCAGAATCTTAACTAGAATCAATGTTTTTTCAAGCTAGCACTTTTTACATAGACCTCCACTTTTGGAAGTCTATATATTTTTGTAACCAAGAATAGTCAACGTAGAAAATTCCTAACAGTGTTCCACAGATTCCTTCTACAGGTACTGCATTTTCCAGCTCTTGACCACAAGCATCTCTTGGCCACAACCTGATTTTTCAAAATAAACATATTCAAAGATAGAGCCAGTATTAATATGATGAGTTTGAATATTTTCACAATTTCTCTAGGCAAGACTTGCATTGTAACAGTAAATAATAGGCTACACGATTTTGAAACCACCACTCATCCTTTGTTTTTGAGCTCCTCCATTTTTTGTCATTTGTATTAGTTCCAGGAATAATAAGGATCTTTTTTTTCTCAGTCCTGGGCTTCAGCTCAGGGCCTGAGCACTGTTCTTGGGCTTTCCTCTAGGCTAAAGCTCTACCACTTGAGCCTCAGCACCACTTCCTGCTTTTTTCTATGTACGTGGTACTGAGGAATTGAACCCGGGTCTTCGTGCATGCTAGGCGAGGACTCTACCACTAGGCCAAACTCCTGGCCCCATCGAATCTGGGTGGCAGCCATCTCCCTGCCACACTTTTTTGTAATAATTTCTTCACTTTTAATGGGCTTGATCATGACATTTCTGGAAATCTTTCACATTTTTAAGTATGAAGTTTCTTTGCATTTGGAATAAACAGGAACATAAATTTGGTAAATTAAATAGAAGCTGATTAAGAGGAATTATTACAGGCTATTATTATTACAGTGTAAAATAATATTAAAATTCACTATAGAAACCCACTGAACAGTATGCTTCTTCATGCACTGAGTGAAGATGTGGAAGGATGTTAATGTGAGATTTGCTCAGAGATTTAATATTTTCTGCTCTTCAGTCTTCAGTCTTATTTTTTACCCTTCAAAGCAACCACCACTAGCCAAGACTGCCTTTCTGAATGTTCCACTGAAGGATATGTGCTTTTCTTTTTTCACCATTTAGTTCATGCCACTTAACTCCTCTTATCTCCATTTCTTCTTACCTACTTAATTCTGTCTCATCAACTTACACGTCTCCTTTCATTTTCCTTTCCTCTCTTCTTTTCACCTTTTCCCTCTCCTTTCTCCTCCCCTCTATTTTCTTCCTCTTTTTTCTTTAGGTGGCAATGCAAGGTCTTAAATAGAGGGAAAAAGTACAGAGAGAGAGAGAGAGAGAGAGAGAGAGAGAGAGAGAGAGAGAGAGAGAGAGAGAGAGAGAGAGAGTTAAGAAAATGTGTGTTACTTTTTTTTTGGCAGTCTTGGGGCTTCAACTCAGGGCCTAGGCATTGTCCTTGGGCTTTCTCAAGGCTAGTGCTCTACCACTTGAGCAACAGAACCACTTCTGGCTTTTTCTGTGTATGTGGTACCGAGTAATAGAACCTAGGGCTTCGTGCATGGTAGGGGAGCACTCTACCACTAGGCCACACTCCCGGCCCAAGACTTTTCTTTTTTACTTCCCTCTTCTCTCTTATCTTAATTTCCTTCTTCTTTCCTTTTCTCACCCCTCTCCCTCTATCCTTCTCTCCTCCCTTTTTCTCCGTCCTTCCCTTTTTCCCTTCCACCCGTCTTCCTTCCCTTCCATTAATGGGAAGTATTGATTGAATGTAAGAATTTTGTGAATTTTAAGGGATTTGAAAAAAAACACTAGAATGTAATATAAAACTTACAAAATAGGGCCAGGAATCTGGCCTAATGGTAGAGTGCTTGCCTTAGATGCACAAAGCCCTGGGTTTGATTCCTTAGTACCACACACACAGAAAAAGGCAAAAGTGGTGGTGTGGCTCAAGTGGTGGTGCTCTGGCCTTGAGAAAGCCCCAGGACAGTGCTCAGGCCTTGAGTTCCAGCCCCAGGCCTGGCAAAAAAACCTTACAAAACAAAAACTTGCAACTTCTATTACAACAATAAAAATTAAAATATAGGTATGTCTCATTTCAGAGAACCTTCTGTTAGTCACCATACTATTCTAAGGATAAGACCTGTGCCATCCTTTTCAATCTTTATAATATTTAGCATTAGTTTATATTTTGTAGATATTTAGTAAATATATAAAATATTTATATGATTGAAAGAGTGTATAAGACAAGGCGTCAGGAAGACAGCTTCATTCTGTAGAAATTATTTCTTGGATTCATTGAACAACTAACCACAACAATTAATTCCTTTAAAAGATGCACGCTAATGCATTAGTTTATGAAAAGTCATTACTTCAGAAAAGAAAGTAAGGGTCTAGGAGCATGGCCTAGTGGTAGAGTGCTTGGCTAGCATGCATGAAGCCCTGGGTTCGATTCCTTGGTACCACATACGCAGAAAAAGCTGGAAGTGGTGCTGAGGCTCATGTGGTATAGCTTTAGCCTTGAGAAAGCCCAAGGGCAGTGCCCAGGCCCTGAATCAAAGCCCCAGAACTGGCATAAAAAAGAAAAAAATAGGGCCAGGAGTTTGGTCTAGTGGTTAAAGTGCTTGCCTAGCATGCATGAAGACCCGGGTTAGATTCCTCAGTACCACATACATAGAAAAAAAAAGCCGGAAGTGGTGCTGAGGCTCAAGTGGTAGAGTTCTAGCCTTGAGAATGTCCAAGGACAGTGCTCAGGCCCTGAGCTCAAGCCCAGGACTGGCAAAAAGAAAAAAGAAAAAAAAGAAAAAAATATTCGTGACAAAATAAACACATCGTTTTATGATTGATTTATCAAGAAAATACTGTATTCGGAAAGATTTAAAAAGTTGTAAGAAGTTGCTTGAGAACATGAGTTTTCCTGAGACAAATTTCCAGGTAATCTTAGTAGACATGTAAATGAGGAGGAATTTAATCTTCTTTAGTGAAAAGATATTTCTTAAAATTAACTTGGAATATGTAAAGCACCACATTGTACAAGCTTGGCCTTATCAGTTGTGGTTATTCTTGTGAAGCAGACTGGACAGGAAAGAATCGCATTTCCATGTCCTGCTACTCAAAAATAACAACAGAAACTTAAGAAACTGTAGAAGATGGCTACATTTCCCTCAACGTAGTTGGTAGCACAACGGTCAGATATGATCTCAGATAGGGAGGTAGGAATGCAATGTGTGGATGCTCAAGGATATCCTATCTAAATGAACTCTTTTTGTATTATGGACAGATGCTAACTTGTATAACAAGTGAGACAGGGGGACATGGGTAGCCCACATTTCACTTACAATTTATAGAATAGTAGAGAACAGCATCCTCTTATGTAAACTTGCAGTGGCTCATATAGCAACTTACACACTTGGCACGGCACACATGTACACATTCACTAGCAACAATCATGCTACACCTTGTCTTTGCTGCACTCCAGATGTATTCCCTGAGGATGCTTTTTTCCTGACACTCAAAACTCAGAGTCTGATTTTGCCTCCCATAAAGTTTTCCAATCTGATACAGTCATTTTTTCTGGAGCAAGGGAGAGGAATCCAATGTGAATAATTCCTCTCTAACATCTGCACAAGCTGGCAAGAATATGTGTGTGTTTATGCAGTCATGATGATGATAATTCAAATTGTATAATAATATATCAACTTATTTATTTTTACTTGAAAAAGAAACACAGTCTCTCAATTTATATATTGTCCCTAAAAGAAGGGAAGGAAGATTATTTCAAAGGTATATACTTATAGTTTTCTATTTTTTTCCAGTATGATTTATTAGAAGAAAATACATGTTGTGTAGTTACTTTGTGTTATGTATAGTAATGAATAAAATGTCAAGGCATGGCTTCTATGTATGAGGTATTGATGGTTTGACATTATAAAATCCAGTGAAAACAATCATGTCACCTAATAATTACAAGGAACTTTTCCTAAATTACAAAATGTTTGAGCCTACACTTTCACATCATTCAATCTTCACCTGGAATAGATAAGGTCACAAAAGTTCTGATTTACAAATGATCACGACTAACCAGGCTCAGTATATTATGCTAGTAGGGAGAAACATCTTAGAATTGTGGAATGGAGAGGCAAATTGATAGTCCTAAAAACTCATGTTCTTGAGGTACTGAGGCTAAACAGTTTCCTAGACAACAAGCCAGAAAAGAAAGCTGCTGATAGAATACTTCAGTATAATATTAGCATACAGACGCTGATAATATTAAATGTACATCCCATAGTCAAGTGGGATTGTGCCATGAACATATAGTTTGTCAACATTTGTAAAACTATTAATGTATCCACGCATCGTTTTCATTTCTTTATGTCACTTTCGGATGGTGACACTGGCAGATTATCACAATAGGGACATAATTGAGGTCTAGATGCAACAAATATTGGACCTATTGCTTGAGATATGTATCAGGTGTCAGGAGTAGTGAGTGAAGACACAATCTGCCTTTCAATAACTACAATAACTACCTCATGTTAGTGTGGAAACCGGGGACTGAGAGTTTCTGAGTAGACACAGGCAGGCAGAATTCCAGATAATCATCAGGCTTACTTGCATGTGCCACATAGGAGGAGTCTAGTATGAACACATTCTATCTCTGTATTTTTCTGTATCTCTGTCTGTCTCTGTGCCTGTGTGTCTCAGTGTTTCTGTCTCTGACTCTGTATCTCTGTGTCTTTCTCTTTGTGTCTGTCTCTCATTTGCCCTGGCATTTTTACTCTATTTACCTTATAATCCCAAATTTTCCTCTGGGAAGCTTCTTTGCTAGCCCTATTTTTGGGGTCATTCAACTCTGTTTATGCCCTATATTTCCCTAGGTTTTTCTCCAGAAAGTACAAGGCTCAGCTCTATGCATTTGAATTATCATTATTTATCAAGGTTCATTTCAAGTATCTGTCCTATCCTTCACTCACTATCATTCATTCACACCTCCAGTCTTATTGACTTAATTTTTTGTTGCCAATTCAGCTATTAAGCTTCCTAAAGATATGTGGAATACAATATTAAGCTATAAAAAGCAATATTAAGCTATTATTTTTATGCCAAATAACTTATTCTTCTATAAGCATTATAAAGAAGGAAACTACATTTACTTATTTTACAAACTTGCATTGATGAACATAGCTGTTATTTATTTTTGCATGATCTCTTGAACGCTTAAAGAACCATGGATATCTTTTATTTTTCCTATTCTAAATGTATTATTTCCATAGTATACCAAGATAATGAATCACTGAATCAAACTCTTTGGTGATTTTTTTCATGAGATCCTTGTATACTAGCTGGGGTTATTTAAAATCATTTTTTACCTCATGCAAATAATACTTCCAAAAGAAATTTCCAGTGTATTATTTAGATATACCTAGATCAAAAATAAGCAATTAGAGTAAAAAAATCAAATAAGTCAAGGGTATCACTGTATTAAACTGACACTAAGATTTCAAAGATAAAACATTTTATTTTATTATTTTTGTGCAGGTAGTGGGGCTTGAACTCAGGACCTGAGCTCTTTTTCATACCTTTTTCAAGTTTAAGGCTGGCACTCTATCATTTGAGCCATAGCTTCACTTTTGGATTTTGTTGGTTAATAGAAGATGAGTCTCATGGACTTTAAATGCCTGAGCTGGATTTGAACTGTGATTCTCAGATCTCAACATTTTGAGTAGCTAGGATTATAGAAATAAACCACTGGCACCTAGTGACGATACAATTTTTAAAGATGCATTTTACGCAAAACATCAGATCTCCTTCTGCTAACTGGATTAATGTGGGTGCTTTCTTTTGGAAGTTGGGAAAGTAAAAGACAGTATGTAACTGAGTGATAGAAAAATGTTGAAAAGTTGGTGGTGATGCTGACTTATTTTTTCACTGCCACCTAATATTTAATGAGAAAGTATGGATATAAAAGTAGAGGAGAGTTTGGGCTTCATTTGAGTAATTGTTTTTGTTGGTCATGGGGTCTGAACTCAGGGCCTGAACACTGTCCTTGAACTCTGTTTCTGAAGGTTAGCACTTTTACCACTTGGAACCACAGAATCGCTTCCAGTTTCCCACTGGTTAATTAGAGATAAGGGTCTCATGAATTTCCTTGCTTGGGCTGGCTTTGAACCGCAATCCTCCAATCTCAGCCTGTTGAGTAGCATGAGCCACTGGTGACCAGAGACCAGCGAGTTAAATTTTTTTTGATAGTGAAATCTTTTTACTAATACATGCTTTCCAAGGGATATGACGGCACCACTTAGGGCATTTCAACATGATTGTGCAATTATATTGAAGGCTAATCATAGAAAGCAATCCTGTACTGGCAAGAAAAGGAACTGTACTAGCCTCTAAACATTTCCTATCTTTTATTTGGTGTGTCACTCATGATCATTTCCACGGTTTTATTGCTTTTTTTAAACAAATGTATTTGAAAGACCAACTAGGAAAGTAGAAAGAATTTGGCTTGGTGTGCATTAGCCTTTAGTAAGTGAAAATGGATTGGTAAAATCAAGATTTGTTGTGTCAGATGGAAAAAATTGGTACATAAATTGTTAAGAGGTAGCGAGTGTTCACAATTAAAATAATGACAGACTGGGCCTGGAGTGTGGCCTAGTGGTAGACTACTTGCCTAGCACACTTGAAGCTCTAGGTTTGACTCCTCTGTACCAGAAGTGGTGCTGTGGCTCAACTGGTAGAGTGCTAGCCTAGACCAAAAAGTGTCCAAGGACAGTGACTAAGCCCTGAGTTCAAGCCCCAGGATTAGCTAAAAAAAATAATGACAGACTATGAGAAGTAAGGGGAAAAAAGTATGATTTCTTTGATAGGGAAATCTACTTTTTTTTCTACTGTCATTGTAAAACTACAATGGTGTTACAATTCCATAAGTCAGGTTATGAGTAGAATGCTTATTGTTGAATATTATCACTTCCTTCCTTCTCCCTTATTTTCTCCCTCTTGTCCCTTACTATTGCCATAGTGTCTTCATAGAAAGACAATGGACTCAGTTGTACCCTGCCCAAATATCTTCTGATAAGAATGTTGAAAAGTATTTCAGGGATCAGGAATCATGTTTCCCTCTATGTACCCTCTTTGCATAAATGGAGACATTTAAATATAGGGATTCACAGGGCATTTCTAGAAAAGGAACAGTGACAATATATTTAAGAGTTTTGTTAAGGATGTATTTGAAAATGGATGTTTCCACTATTGTCTTTAATTCTATTGACCTTGGCAAAATACACAGTAGATTTTCCTGAAGAAAAAAAAGGCACTAGAACTGTATGTTTTGACACCAAAACTAGTCACCTTTTCATCACATTCTGGTGCTTATTGTGTTCCATTTATTTAATTTTAGTGCTTATCCCTAGCGCTCAAGGTCCTCTTCCAAGTGGGATCCAACAATAGTCAACCCTTTCTCATACCCACTGTTTTGTTGTACATATACATCCTTTGTCTTATTTTATTTTGAGATAGGGTCAATGTATGTAGCACAGATTGTCATTGACCTTGAGATTCTCCTGCTTCTGCTTTCCAAATCCATGTAATGGCATCTTAGGTTTTTTTGTGTTTTTTTTTTTTCATCATCAATGCTCTTTTCTCTTCTAGAGACTAGATAATGAGGCCACATTGGTTTTTATGATTTTTGCATGTTATCTTTCAAGGTTAGACCTATTGTAACAGTGTTCTTAATCCCAAAGGGAGATTATCATGATTAATATTTAAACCAACAAAACAGACTTCTGGGGAGATATTTTGGGAAAAGATAGTCTTTCAAGGATTCATACATGTACATGAGTTTCTACTTGGCCTAAGTAATGAGTTAACATATACTCTATTCTCCACTTTTGAAGGATTGAAATTGTCTGCTACCAGCTGGACTGGCAGTTATTTTGAACTTTAGTTTACTGTGATCTTAGTTAGGGCCTGATTTCTTAATACATTGCCTCTTTCAAGGCAATTTCAGTGATCACTAGCATATTGGATCTAGAAAAGACATAAATCAGAGCTATTATAGATATTTGAAAAGGAAAGCCCTACCAGAAGAACATTTTGCAGTTTTATTTCAGTTTTTATTTCTGCTTTTAATCATAAATTGGCCACAGTTCACTGGAGAGCATTTTAAATCACCCAGAAAAGGCTTCCAGCCTTTCTCCAAAAAGAGCTGTATTTTGGGTACTTTTTCCTATTGCAAATATGCTTGAAAAACAGACTTCTTGGCTTCTTTTGCAGTAAATGTCCTTGTTCCACTAGATGAAGCTGTATTTTTTCCCTACAAAACGAACCTATAAACATCTTGAAATACCTATAGTAGTTTTGTAACCCTTCTGACATATTAGAATTGTTTAATTGTTTCAGGCCTCAAGTCAGCTTCCCAATAACTATGACATGCACATATGTATCTCCAAGTGACCGCTGCGTTTCTTTACTGTTATAAAAACTGCAGCTGGAGAGATTCTCCCCCTGACCTTTAGTCCTTGGAATGTTCTGGTTTATGGTAAGAGAGGATTTTTTTTTTAAAGACCACGTCCTCTCCATGGTCAAAGAGTATATGTCAGACTTTTGAAAGACCTTTTTCTTACTGTGCTGTACTTTGAGGCATGAAAACCCATAAACCAAAGGCTCTGGTATGGAAAGAGATGCCAAGATCACAAACATTTACCTGAAAGAAGTCACAGGATGTAAGAGTCAAAAGTTAAATGAAAGCTGCTGTCGATAGTTTCAGTGAGCTGAATTCATTTCACGCCAGAGTCAGAATTTTGTGAAGCCTCGATTTTCCCTAAGCCTGAAGGAGAACAAGTGTCCTGCATTTATTTTTTTCACTTTGATTTTTCTTAGCATGGATTCATTGTACACAGGGGTTTCGTTTTGGTATTTCCACACATACAAAAATTGTTCTTTGTTAAAATTCACACGTGCCCTACATTTAAGCTTCATCAAACATAGGAACTTTTTTGGTTATTTAAGAGTGAGGCTAGCAAAAATTGAATATAAATTAGAATTGGCAAAAAAAAAGCCCACAAAAAACCTAGTTCGCTGTCTGCGGCCATATGCATATACATATGCTTTCTCCTCCCACTGAAGTCTTAAAAGACTTTAAACTTTTTCTTTTTCAAGAAATACAATTTTAGCACCAAAGTAAGCCAAAGACCTTCCTTTTTATTTTACTAGAATTAAAGATTACCATGGTTTTGTTTAAACCTATAAAATGGGATTCAAATTTACATATTTCTGGTCCTTTAATTTATAGTTTCTTAAAAATGCCCAGCCAATATATATTCTATGTCAGTTGGATCTAATTTTTCTCTGAAAATGTTTTATGTCATAAAGTTGATATGTTAGTACTGCAATTGGCTTGTTGTATTCCAAAAATGAGGAAGAGTAGTAGTCAAACCTTTTATGGCCTGCTGGTCTTTTTGTTTTGTTGGTCATGGGGCTTGAACTTGGCCTGGTCGTTGTCCTTGAGCTCTTCAGCTCTGGGCTACCACCCTACCCTTGAGCCAAGCACCATTTCCCGGTTTTTAGAGGTTAATTAGAGATAAGAGTCTCACATCCTTTTGTGCCCAGGCTGGCTTTGAACCTTGATCTCAGATCTCAGGCTCCTGAGTAGCTAGGATTACAGGTGTGAGCCACCATGCCCAGTGGCCTGCTGGCTTTCTTCACGACTGTTTTGTAGAGCATGTGCACAATTAAAATATGAACAACTGATGTTGCCATGAAAAAAATCTTTTCTCAAAGTTGGTTTCTAAATAAAATACATAATGATAAAATTACAGTTACTAGGCTTAATTAATAATGAGGTTTCAATGGTAATGGAGTAGCCAAACATTCAGAATTTTTATGCCTTTGGACACAAAAAAACAGAGCAAAGAAATGCCGAGTGCCAAGTTCTGTAGATATTTTCATTTGATGAATAATAAGCAATAGTAGAGATAATCCATTTAAGTGTGTGTTTTGCAACACTAAGGAGAAGACCAAAATGATGAGCTCTAAGGATGTGCCTGAAAATGTAAGGCACATTGTCATATATCACAGATGGTAATATTTTTATAATACTTTAAAAATTATTTTTATCTTTAAGTAGTTGTATGAAAGAATGGCCATTCAACAAAATAGCATATGAGTAGAAAAACACTGAGCAGTGTTGTCCCTTTTATCATTTTCCCCCTACTTTCAAACCACTCCTTCCCTCCCACAGTTGGTAATCTTAAAAATCACTCTTCCATAAAAATACTTGTCACATGCAACCCATTTAGTAATCAGAATATAAAGCCCAAAGGTGTGGGACATTTCCCTGTAACTAGAAGGAGCTAAAGAAGTTATATGTAGTCTTAGTTCTCACCAGAGCAATAGTTAGTGAGATAAACATAATCTGAATACACCATAGCTTTGATGGTATAAATAAAATTTTTCTTGGTAACAGGATCCAGTAGGCTGGGGGAGGCTAAAGGTTTGGGAATTGATAGGCCTGAAATCTCTTGCATTCTCTGGTGCATAAATACCTTTCCCTACCTCCCACTTTTTTGCTGTGAAATCTGGGCCTGCAAATGGTGAACAGCTAGCTAGCTGGTCAAGGAGCTGTGTTTCTCAACTGATGAGGGAAGCAGCTGCCCTCTAGAGGAGGGCTGAAAAGGGGATTAGCTAGGATTTCTTCTCAGGGCAGGCCGTACTTTGGGACCCTCAGAAAAATTGATAGCTTCCAAATGTTTCAAATGTTCTTTGTGTTCCCAACAGTAAAGGGTCTCTGAGACAGAGCCAGACCTAGAGCCATACACAAAAGAAGATTATTAAATACATACTTCCCCTCATTGTGCCTGAGCCCCTTCCCCCACCCGGGCTGCACTGGCCAAAGATTAGTTGTGAGAAATACCTTGGAAACAATGGGGGAAAACTGGAATAAAGATCACCACCGTGAAATAACTCATGGTAGAGAGCAGTCATTTAAATCCATTAACACTACATTTGCTGTTACATCATCATTTCTCCAGCTAAAAAAATGTCCGGAGGCTTGGTCATAAAACGAATATTCACCTGAACTTGTACTTGAATTGTCTCGTGATCAGTTCAATTGTTTTCATTTTGACCTCAATTCCTTTCTCTTTTACTTAATCTCTTAGGCTAACAGCCACATCCTGTCTTCTCCCTTCCTCCCTTTTCTGGACTCCATTTCAATGACACTTTTGCAAATCTCACAAGCTTTTTCCTTTGACTCCTTCACCTTCCATCTCACAGCTTTGGCCAATTCCTGCTTAGTTCGATTGTCCACTTTGCCTGTTCGTGTTCCCAGGCTGCTGAAGACCCATCTGGGGAAAATCGCATATCCATGCTCCCTGGCTCCACTACAAATGCGTGCTTTCAAACCTCAGCTGGACCTTCAACTCTTCTCCTTAATCCTTTTCTCATCCGTAGTTGGCTACTTCTACCATTTCCCACAGCAGCTGTTCCAAACCTTCATTTCTCTTCTCAGGCCCCCACATTGGGCCCCTTTACTTAGAGCAGATGACTTGCTTTAAAAAAATTCCTTAGGGTGACAATTTTCTCTTAAATCCCTATCTAATGTCCCTGATAGTCATTCATCTTTTTCCTTTCCTGTATCGCTTAATCTTATTTTAATCCTTCCTCATAGCTTGCAAATATGGTTTAAAATCAACTGTTTTACACATACATCAAATCTTTTTTTTCCAGTCCTGGGGCTTGAACTCATGGCCCAGTCCCTGTCCTTGGGCTTTCTCATGGCTAGCACTCTACCACTTTAGCTAAAGCACCACTTTCAGATTTTTCTGTGTATGGGGTGCTGAGGAATCAAACCCAGGGCTAAGTGCATGCTAGACAAGCACTCTACCCACTAGGCCATACTCCCAGAACCTCAAATCATCTTTTTAGTGTGCCAGTATAGGGGATTGAACTCAAGGCCTGGGAGTTGTTCCTGAGCTTCTTTGTTCAAGGCTCACACCCTGCCACTTGAACTGAGTCTCCATTTCTGGCTTCTTGCTGGTTAATTGGAGATGTGTCACCAACTTTGCTGAGCTGGTTTACAATCATGATCCTCAGTTCTCAGCCTCCTGACTAATAAGGATTACAGGCTCATCAAATCTTGTATTCCTATTCCTTACATCTCAAGATTTGTCTCATTCATTTGATATTTAAACCTTTTGAAAGCATAGCTAGTACTTATTGTCTCTTATTCTTTACCATTAATATATTTTTCAATTCTCATGTAGTTACATGTTGGCTTCTAGATCTCCAATAGGCTGGTCACATAGGAAACACGAAAATTATCAACCTCCTTGGTCTCTCCTCCATCTCTCTTGTACTCCAGAGACAAGCAATTTCAATTTTACTAGCTGTTAAGTTAGTTGCCAAAAGTTCAACTATTTTCCAGATTCTAAAATTTTCTTTTCTTCCCTCTTATTCTTTTACAAATATGTGTTTATGACTAAAGAAATCCACAGTTTTGAAGGGGTTTTCTAGAGAGAACAATATTAGAAACAGGTTCAACCCATGATGTTTAAAACTAACATTGTCTTTCTTTGAGTCCTGTTATTCTGACTTTTTTTTTTGCCAGTTCCCGGGGTTTCAACTCAGGGCCTGAGCACTGTCCTTGGGTTTTCTCAAGGCTAGAGCCTTGAGCCACAGCACCATTTCCAACTTTTTCTATGTATGTGGTACCAGTGAATTGAACCTGGATTTTTGTGCATGCTAGGCAAGCACTCTACCACTAGGTCAAACTCCCGGCCACTCTGACTGTTCTTTTTTTAAAATTTATTTTTTATTGTAATATATAGAGGGGTTACAGTTATATTTGCCAGATAGTAGATGCATTACTTCTCACACACTAATACACCTTCTCATGTTTTTGTCACCATTTTCCTCTCCCTACCCTCTCCCAATCACTTGTTTTTCCCCCTTCCCTTTCCTATTTCAAATAAACATATATACAATATATCAGATAACAAGGTAAGATACTGTAACAATATGAGATTGACCAAAGGGCAACAAAACAGAAGAAAAATAACATAGTACATTAAGAACAACAATCACACAAGATGCTCTTCTGGCTGTTCTTTTTAAGGGCACTCTTCTCAATTTCCTATCTCATTCCTTTCTACACATGATTTGTAGATGATCCTGCTCATCCCTTGGGTTTAATTGTGTCCTTTAGTAATATGACTTAATAATCTGTGTCTTTTAGACAGCCATGTATACACCAGGCATATCAAGCACAATTGGTTCAAAACCAAATTCATCCTTCCCCTCTAAACTAACTCCTTCCTACATTTCTTCTTTTATGTAATTGTCTCCTTCAGTCACCTAAAATACAATATGTAAAGTCATGTTCATCCATTCTGCCATCAAAGAATCTATGTGTTTCAAGGAAAGTAGAGATAATGTCACATTCAATTCTGGGCCCCTAGTTATTAGTCTACTCACATAAAGGTTTGCTAAATTGATTGGAACTTGCTCTTGGAACAAAAGTGTGTAACATATAATATAAAGATAAAGTTAGCAAACACTGAAAAAACATACAGTAATGTTCACACACAATGTTCAGCTTATGTGTGGTTAACTTGCTTAGTTTATAAATTCTTCCTTGACATGAAACCAAGTTATGCATTGTTTATGATTGAAATCATCCCTCCCCTTTTGTTTTTAAAACAATCAAGTTCTTAAGGAAATAAAAACTATTGTATAACAATTTTCTTCATTCTGAGTATCTCTGTAAGTAAAACTGCAGTTTGGAGATTCAAAACATCTCATGTCTTAATGAGGACCTCTAAAGGTTCTTTTTAAAAGCACCAGAAATTATTTAGAAAAATCTCATCAAATACTAGCTAGCTATATTTTTTCTGATATATCTTTCAATTAACACTCTGAGAAGGCATTCCATTGTTGTAGTTGGATTAGTACAGGTTGATTATTCTTGAGCAGGAATTCTTGAAATCAGAAGTGTTTCTTATTTTGTATTTATTTGGATTTTGGAATATTTGCATATACATAATGAGACAGCTTAACATAAAATTTAGTTACATTTTATGTATACCTTGTGCACACAGCTGAGTTCATTTTTTTTTATTGCCAGTCCTGGGCTTGAGCTCAGGGCCTGAGCACTGTCCGTGGGTTTTCTCAATGCTTGAGCTCTACCACTTGAGCCTCAGCCCCACTTCCGGCTTTTTTCTATGTGTGTGGTACCGAGGAATTGAACCCAGGTCTTCATGCATGCTAGGCAAGAATGCTAGGCCAAACTCCTCACCCAGAGTGTAATTTTTAATCCAATATCATAATGTATCTGAGACTTATTGTACAAGGGTGGGTGTGTAATTTCCATCTGTAATATCACTGTCATTAAAAATTTAGATTTGGATCATTTGGAATTTTCAAAGTTCAGATAATTATCCTAAGCACAATAAACAACAAAAGTAACAAATAGACAATCTATTGAAAGAGTTGAATATCATTTCCTCTACTTTTTCTTTGCCTTGTCTTCAAGAGAAACACATAAATCTGAATATGAATGTCCTCTTGGTATTTCTTCGAGTTTCACATACCAATGAAAAATCTCTGTATCCTTTCAGAATATTGTCAGAATATTATATGGTTATGGAACTTCATTCATAGATCTGTTCTCTGGATCAGTCTATTGAATGTGTTTATGCATATTTAATTTGCATCAAGTTTTGTTGTTATTGTTGTTGGTCCTGGGGCTTGAACTCAGGACTTGGGCACTGACCCTAAGCCTCTTTGCACTCAAGGCTAGTGTTCTACCACTTAAGCCACAGCACCACTTCCAGTTTTTAAGTGGTTAATTGGAGATAAGTGCCTCACGGGCTGGCTTAGAACCAAGATCCTCAGAGCTCAGCCTCCTCAATAGCTAGGAGAAAAGCCATGAACTACCAGTGCCGGGCTGAAGATTTTTTTAAAAAAAACATACGCTTGAGCAATAACTGTTTCCTGGTCAGATGCAAGTATTGTGAACTGCTAATGCCTTGCATATTTCATCTTAACCCTAGAAATATGCAACCCCTGGACTTGAAAATAAGAAATATTCTGTCTTTGGGCAGAGAGTTTGACCTAGTGGTAGAGTGCTTGTCCTAGCATGCAGGAAGACCCAGGTTTGATACAATGATATGAAACAAGGAGATTGCAAGCAGCTCTCTCTGGACATAGTTGGTGGCTACTGTCCTTGGCTTATGCAGAGGTGGAATAAGGAAAGTACTGAAACTCAGAATATTAGAACTGCAAGGAATCTAAACAGATTCTTCTGTTTTTTTCACAGAGGAAAACTGAGCCTTAGAGAAACCAACTGACTTATTCAAAGCCCAACAGAGCAAGCACTGGTACTTGTGTCTTTATTTTGAGATTCTCGTGTGTGTGTGTGTGTGTGTGTGTGTGTGTGTGTGTGTGTGTGTGTGTGTGTCTACTGGTTGTAGGGCTTGAACTCAGGGCCTGATTTCTTTCCCTGAGTGCGCTCAAGAATGGTGCTCTACCACACAGATCCACTTCCAGCCTTTTGGTGGTTAAATGGATACTACCTAGACTGGCTTTGACCTGTAATTCTCAGACCTTAACCTCCTGAGTGGCCAGGATCATAGGCATGAGCCACCAGTGGTTATTTTGCTTTAAGAAAATTCATTCTCCTACTTTGCTGATGGGTTTGAAATCTCTGTCACCATGAAAGGCTCACATATTTGGAGTTTTATTGTTGTTAACATTCTGATATTCTTGTTATGAGTTCCAGCTTCTCCTTTGGTGCTATGAGGTTCATGGAGCCAGTCAAAGACTGAATATTATGGTGAGTAATGAATGAATGACATGGCAATGTTGAGGTGAGAAGAAACAGAAGAAATCAGGGTTATGATTATTGAAGAGCAAGATTAATATGGAGGGTTCTGAATTATCATGGGGTTACTTAAACCCATGGGTATTTGGGGTCTTAAGGAAAAGAAGTAGGTAGCACAAAGGGTAAGAATACAGAAAACTAGCAAGGCATGACCAATGAAAACAAATTCAACAGATAACTTTATAATTGTGGCCCTGAGCAGCCAGTGGTCTTTGTTATTACCTTCAACTAATAGGAAAATTGGGTATACAAAAAAAGTGATTTTTGTGCCGAAGGGTATGTTTTTATAAATTGGGCCATAATCCCTGCCCAATATTTGACCCTATAGTTTTTGAAACCATTACTGGGAACCCCCTCTTTTCCTTCTTCTAAGCATGGATATGGCCTTCACAGCCAATCAGCCCTAAGGCCAATTATTTCCTCATGGAAAATCCAGAAAGTGCCTGTTGCCTGCTTTATTTAAATTTAGGGATGTCTGGTTAAGGCTTTCGTTTGATAATTGCTCTAATTTGATCCAAATAAAGTAATTAAGTTTGTTTGGTACAATGTGTCCTTGGTTAGTATCTACATTTCTGAATGCTTAGGGTTTCATTTTGCTCCAGGGCTGACAGATTGTCTGTTATGGCTTCTGGATCTTACCTATCAGAGAGCAGCTGTCAGGGGACACTGGGCTTTGTTTTGATGGGAATGATACACATTTCCCTTTTGTTTATTCACTTTTTGAGTGTCTTGCAAATTTGCAAAGCTCCTTCTCTATGAGTTGTCAGTGTGTTAACTGACTCCTTAGGACCTCTAGGATACAGGTCATTGGCTTTTGTATAGGTTTCCCATGTCTGATTTTTCCCCCTCCTCCTAGTGCTTGGGAGAAAGAATTCATCTGCTCTGTGACTGCTCTGATTGGAAATCTTGTTTCTGTCCTCTGTTTGGAGTCAGCTTTGTGACTTTGAAATTTCTTTGTATGTGCCCATTTTATGCAGAGTAGTGAAATTCTGTATTAGGCTTTTGCTGAATGTCAGAGCAGCCAGGAGAGTGAGGAAAACATGGACAGAGAGTGAGTGAAACATGAACATTATCCTCAAGTAAATTACAGCCCAGTGAAGAGCAACGTCATGCACGTGAATGAACAGACTGACAAAAGAACTTAGCAAGCACCCTGAGAGAGACTCATTAACTGTGCTGTGGGAAGACGGTATATGATGATATTTGTTTGGGAAGTCAGAGAAGCCTTCATGGAAGCAGTAAAGATAGGAGCTGAATCTTAAAAATTATGTGGAATCCAGCAAATAAAAAGAGGTTTATTATGGCACGGTTATTGTCTGCCAGAGAACATCACTGAGTGTGGAAATGGAAACGAGAAGGTGTGCGAGAACAAAAAGGGAAACTATCAGTGAAGTGCTAGCACAAAAATGAAAAGATGGAAATATTTGGACAGTTTTCGGAGACAAAGAAGAGCTGTTGAAGGACTTTTGAGCACTAGAACAATATGTTTCTATATATCCTTCAAAGAAAATCCCTGGCAGTTAAATAGCGTATGAAATTGAGAGGTCTAAAAAGGCAGGCAGAATATGCAGTTAAGAAACTTTCAGAAAATTTCAAAAATGTGAAAGGAACTTGCATGGATTAGTAAAAGCAAGAAAGGAGACAAAGGTATGTTGACAAAAGTTATTTGGGAAGACGCGGCTATTGATTGTGATAAAGGAAATTGTATAAAGTCTAGGTGATCAAGAAAGTGGTTCTGCTAATGTGAGGCTAATATGTATACAAAGTTTATTTCTAAAGTACTGCATATTTTGCTGCTGATATTGGAGTTCAAACTTGGGAACTGAGCTAGAGTGTACTGGGACCCGGGTGCTGTTCCTAAGCTGGTTTGCTGAAGGCTAGCATTCTACCATTTGAGCCACAGTGTGCTCTCTCCCTCCCTCTCTCTCTCCCCCGCCCCCCCCCCCTCTCTCTCTCTCTCTCTCTCTCTCTCTCTCTCTCTCTCTCTCTCTCTCTCTCTCTCTCTCTCTCTCTCTCTCTCTCTGTTTAATTGGAGATAAGAATCTCAAGAACTTTCCTGCCCAGGCTGGGTCTGAACCATGATCCTCAGATCTCAGGCTCTTGAGTAGATAGGATTACAGGCATGAGCCACTGATACCTGACTTACAGACTGGCAAATAAAGGGTAAAGATATGAAATCTTTTTGCCAAGGTCACTCATCCACAGAGCTAGGACACGAGCTCTTTTAAAGACAAAACCAGAGGGTTTTTTAAAATAATTTTGTTGTGATTAATAGAAGGGTTACATTATATTCACCAGATAGAAGGTACATAACTTCACAAACATTGATACCCTTTCTCATGACATGGTCCCCATTTCTCTCCCCCCTCCCTGCTGCTTATCTTGATTTCCCCCCTTCCCTATCCAATTTCAAATAACCAATTAAGCACATATAAAATATATCAGATAACAAGGTGAAAAATTATAACAATATGTTTTAAAAACATATATTGCAAACTTTTCCAAATTATGAGATCTGATAAAAATACCTTAGTGATTATCTAGTGTAAATGTTTTATTTTATAGACATGTACTCTGAGGTTCAGAGAAGGGAAATTAGTTGTCTGAGGCCCTCTAGCTAGTGCAGCGTGGTGTCTGTTTATTTGAGAAAAAAGACCAGCACACTTGAGCCAAAAATGTAATCCCACAGGATTTCCTAAATACATTATTCAGGGAGAAAATATCTGAAGAACGATTTCATGAGAGATCTATGCTCTATAATACCACAGTGAGGTAGAGCTGGTCAGGTAAACAGGAGTTCTGTAAGAACTGGTATTACGGTATTCTTGTATTGTGACTATCAGTAAATAGAAAAATTCCAGGAGAAATAGTCTGATAATTGCTGAAGAAAGAGTCTCCATTTTTTAAAAATGGAAATGCTGTTAGAAAATCATTCCTTAGGTAGAGAGAAAAAGTTTTCTCCCATTTGATTTTCTTTTTTCCCTCCCTCCTTTCCTTTCCTTTCCTATCTCTCTCTTTTTTCTATGTTTATATTTTTCGTGCTGGCCCTGGGGTTTGAACTCAGAGATTGGGCACTGCCCTGAGCTTTTCTTTGTTCAAGGATAGTGCTCTACTCAAGTGGTTAATTGGGTATAAGAATCTGATGGCTTTTCCTGCCCCAGTTAGTTTTGAACTGTAATCCTTAGTTCTCAGCATCCTGAGTATCTAGGGGTTTAGACTCACAACTATTCTTCCAAGTGCAAGAATCCTTTGGCTTGCAAAATCTAACAGCATATAACATTTCATTTGGTCTGTGTGTGTGTGTGTCTGTGTGTGTGTGCTGGTATTAAGGTTTGAACTCTGGGTAAATTAAGGATGCACATTTACAAGATAAGAGGGAGGTCACTAAAATAGAAGAAGGCCAGAAGAGGCCAGAAAAACAAGATGATCTGAAAGATCAATGGTAGTGCAGGGCTCTCTGAAAGTTAACATATGTTGTAAGGTAAAATTCAAAATTATGTTAAAATTTGAAAGAACAAGAAGGTTACCACTACTCTTGTTTACTATGAGCATACTAATTTCAGTAATGCATTTTGTGGATCATTAACATGAAAATAAATGGCGTTTAGGAGCAAATCTTTATGTTTTAAAAATCAAAGCATGCAAGTGAGGTTTTGGCTCAAAATGGTAGAGCTTTAGTGGTCGAGCTCAATGACACTGCCTAGGCCCTGAGTTCTAGCACCATGATCGACAAAAAAAGAAACAAAAATCTATAGAGTCATCTCTAAAAATCAAAGCAAATGTCCTGTGTTGAGAAATAAGACCACAAAAGAACATGACCTGCTAGATCCCGGTTTAAAGCTAGCTAGGACAGAAATGGCTTTGAGACTCTGCCTTCAATTAACCAGCAAACTGCCAGAATGGAGGAGTGGTTCAAGTGGCAGAGCATCAACTGTGAGCCCAAGCTAAAGCCCTGAGTTCAATCCTAGGTATCTGTACATAAACGAACATGGTTGGTACAACCTCCCCACTAAATCAATAAATAATTAAGTTCATATGATTTGCAAGATTTTGCTAAATATTTGAGGAATGCTATAGCTTATAAAAGGGAGATTTCTCAGAGCAAGAGGAGAGAAAGGCAACAAAAATGGATCAAAGTTCTATAGTTACATATAGAAGACAATTTGAGCAAACAATGAGAACAGATATCATGTCAGTAGTTTAAAGAATACAGATAGGAACTGTGAGCCAGTGGCTTGCACCTGTAATAATAGCTACTTAAGAGTCTGACATCTAAGGTTCAAGGTTCAAAGCTATTCCAAAGCAGGAAAGTCCATGAGACTCTTCTCCAATTAATCCCCCAAAAGCCAGACGTGGAGCTGTGGCTGAAGTGATCTTGATTTGGAAAAACTCAGGGCACAACACCTCTATTTTCAGTTCAAGCCAAAGGCTGACAAAAAAATAAGGAATACAGATAAGCAGTGAAGGATTTATAAAGGAAATAAAATCTGAATTTGGCATTTAATGAGCAATCAATATAAATTATTATAGAAGTGTCCAATAAGTTATTTATCTATAATTTATTGGAAGTTCCTTGAAGGTCATGTGATCATAGTTGATGCTATTTTCACTTAGCCTATTGTAATGAAGCCAATTAACATTTTTCTTTTTAAATTAGACCATGAGACATTTCAAATATGCTGTAGTAAGCACAGGCATTTGGAGATTATAAATGATTTTTAAGCAAAAATAATTTGATTCATCCATTTTGGGGGGTTGTGTAGGGAAACCTTTTATTGGACCCTATCACTCTCTTCCAATTATTCTTTTTCTTGGCAAGCTTTTCATGTGATGACATGCTGCAGTCCATATTTACTTCAGCATTTAACATATTGTTGGTTAAATTCCTTCTATTAAAACTTTTTGGGGGATCTAGGGCCATAGTGTATTATTTAGCTTTTCTGGTGACTTCATCTTGTTTTTTCCCCATTTCTTTAGTAAAAGCTAATTCTTTTAAGCAAACTGCAATTTATTTGTGGCTCCAATTTATGTTTGTATGTATGTAACATTTTGCTTTTATATTTACTATAAAGGTGATGAACAGGGGCTTACAGTTACAAAAATAAGGTAAAGAGTATACTTCTTTTTAAACATTCTTACCTGGTTCCTCATTTTATCCTACTTAGCACTTCCCTCTTCCCTCCCCCCCCAAGTGTCTAGTGAGTATCATTGTTGTATTAGTTCATCCTTTAGCCTCCTATTTCGTGGTTCCTTTTCCCTTCCATAGATCAGATAAGCTTATATGCAAGACAAAGGGCACAGAAAACTAAAACAGAAAAAAATAGAAATATATGCATAGAGTATGTAAAAAGAACCTTGATCCCTTGTGATTTTTCATGGTGGAGTCTCAAGACTTCAACTATTCTGCGTACAGAACTCTCAAATCTGTGTCTTTGTCACTTTTTCCCCCATGTAGCTGGATTGTAAGTGTAGAATCACCACGCCTGGATTGTTGACTGGGCTTGAACCTTGATTCTTCTTGCTTCCTGAGTAGTTGGTATTACAAAGCTCTAACACCATAACTAGCTGGTTTTTAACTTTGTGTGTGTGCTAGAACTGGGGCTTAAACTAAGGATATCGGCACTATCTCTTGGCTTTTTTGCTTAAGGCTGGAACCCTGCCATTTGAGCCATGGCTCTGCTTCTGGCTTTCTGGTGGTTAATTGGAGATAAGAGTCTCAAAGACTTTCCATCTTAGACTTTCTTTCAACCACTACCCTCAGATCTCAACTTCCTGAATAGCTGGTAGGCATAAGCCAATGGTATCTATCAGACTTCCATTTTTAAACACTAGCAGACTAGTTTATTCATTCTTCACATATTCTCAGACATTTGTATTCCCACACTTTTACTGATCATAAATGCCAAACCCTGATATTTTCTTCTCAAATCTTACTTTGGCTTAAAGGCTCTTTCAATGTTTCATCTTCTCTAATTCTGTATGACTGCTAATTCACATGGTTTTCTTCATTTGACAAATTCCTTTGACAACGAGTAAGATTTGAGCGGGTAAAATCTGTGGTGAAGGGCAAAGAGGTCATTCGTAAGTGGAGTATCATTAGAAGACTGGAATGTGCAAAACATTTTTTAACTAAGCAAGTAAACCTTTCTGACTTGAGTGACAGTTTCATGAAGGACAGTGTGAAATGACAAGTTTGGAATGATATGTTAGAACCATTGTATAGAGCTTTTAAAGTAAAGCCAAAGAATTGCTGCTTCTGTGAACACACTGAACTGAGACTTGTTGTATTTAGTATTAATGTTAAATTTTACTGAACAGAAAATTGTTTGAAAGTTATTCGTTAATGAATGCTATGTCTTGGCCCTTTCCAAACAGTAAAAAGGGGCAAGGAGTTTGGCCTAGTAGTAGAGTACTTGCCTCCCAAATAGTAACAGTATTTATCAATCCAAATATTAAGAAGTAGAAAATAGAGGACAGGGGGTCTGGTTTCTATATTAGAAGAGACAGTGAAGGCAGAAATGTATAAGGATGTTTGAAGGATCCAGAAGGTTTTGATTCAAAAAAAGTTTATTTTATTTACCTCATCTTTATTTATTTTCATGGTGGTAGTTATATATATATGAATTTCTTTAAATTGAACACTGTCTTCATTGTCATAGGATGTGTTAGTAAGTGAACAATAATGAAATAAAATTAAGTGCCATACGTATTTGATCGGGTTGTAGGGGAAATAACAGTACTTTAAAGCTGGGATGTTTTGTTGAAATGTAGTTATCTTTATTAAACAACTCTTCCTTATTTTCCCTTAAAGTTTCGATCACTTCTGTGGATCTTGCAATATGAAATAAAGGGGTAAGATCTGCAGTAGGGTTAAATTATAGGTGAGATTATGTGGTTCATTAACTTTAAATATTTTAAACTATAATTTCTTGAGGCAGCAGTGTCAGGCAGGGAAAGGCTACTATAATTTTATATTATGAGATACCATGTTGAGATTGAAATCAATAAGAAGGCCATGGAAACTAAAATAAGGATAGCTAATGGTTTAAGTCAATATGCCCTTATATCAGAGTATAGAACTGATACATTACATGGAACATATGCTTTGATATTCAGCATACATACCTGCAAATAGAACCAAGTAACTTGATGTGACGGATGGACTGGGATAGGTGAGGAGAGAGAATGGTGAACTTGTGAATTAAATTATGTGGCATCAGTAATGGCATGAATGAGGTTTCTTAATAATTCACTGCCTAATAAGGGCTACCATGTTCAATTTCTGATCTTTAGTTTTCTAAACTATTAGTTTGGGATAGCTGTTAGTTCTAAACTGTTAGTTTTCTGTTAGTGGGAATAAGAAGTTGTTGTGTTTAGAAGATCTTTTAGGGTCATAGACAGCCTGAAATCCTAGCATTTAGTTTCAAACATATTTCTAGAGAGGCTCCGTGTGTGTGTGTGTGTGTGTGTGTGTGTGTGTGTGTGTGTGTGTGTGCGTGCGTGCGTGCATCTATCTATCTCTCTATCTATCTGAACTAGACATCTACTGCATAATTGCAGTATCTATCTACTCATGCTGTAAAGAACCCCCACCCCAGCCCCAGCAAGGCAATATTTTATACTCCTTAATTATGTTTTAGATTTCTTATTGCTCTGGCCACAAATGATAAATAGGCACTTAAAACAAACAAACTATATTCCTAGTTTTGGTATCAACCTGTGGCCCACCATGCCAGTCTACAAAGGATAGGATGTGCCCAACAAATTTACCTCCAAAGCATATGATAACAGGGGCTGAAGCTAAAGGATACTTTTAGCAGTACTGTAAGAATGGTAGCATTTGCTGTAGATGCTAAGTAAAATTGTAGCCATTCAACCCTCCTAACAGGCTATGAGGTTGATTGTGTACTAGAATCGTCAGTCAACAAATGGGAAAATGGAGTCATATAGAAGGCTGAAGTAGGTAACTGGTAAGTGACAGTGTTGAGATTGCAATCTAGTCTGTCTCCTTAAACACCATACTACATTATAAAAACTCAAAAGATGACATTCTTTAAATTTTGAAAAAATAGACAAATATAGAGCAGAGGTACGTGAAAATTGTTTGTGGAAAAAGAACAGAGTCTACTAATAGGAGAGATGACAAGAAAAAGGTTCTAGGTGGGGGGAGGGAGAGAGATAGAGGGTTGGAGAAGAAAAGGAGGGAGGGGAAAGAAAAGAAACAATGATGAATCAAATCCTTTTACAGTTGATTTGTTAATATTTATATTATATATTTATAATATTTATAATTATATAATATATTTATATATTATATAATATTGTGTATTTTCTATATACATTACAAATATATATTTATAATTATATATGTTTATATATTATATATTTATAATATAAAATAATCACTGTGTACCTGAAACTCTTGATACTCTTCTTTTTTTTTTTTGCCAGTAATGGGCTTGAGCTCAGGGCCTGAGCACTGTCCTTGGACTTTCTCAAGGCTAGAGCTCTACCACTTGAGCCTCAGCACCACTTCCAGCTTTTTTCTATGTATGTGGTACCGAGGAATCGAACCCGGGTCTTCATGCATGCTAGGCAAGCACTTTAACCACTAGGCCAAACTCCTGGCCCTTGATACTCTTCTTTACATCATATAAAATAGAAATTAACCTTAACATTTTCATTTAGTGGATGGATAAGATAATTGAAGTTCAGATTGGTGAGAAACTAATAAGACTGACCATCTAGTAAGCAACAAATCCGGGATTTGAACCTAAGTAGTTTAATTCTGCAGTTAAGCACTCCTAACCATTTTACTTTTCTTCCTTCCCTCAAATATTGATCAGTTCCTTGTCTTTCAAAGTGAGTGTATCTTGAGGTTTTATTATGTTTTTGCCAGTCCTGGGGCTTGAACTCAGGGTCAGGGCACTGTCTTGTAGCTTGCTCAAGGCTAGCACTCTACCAGTTGAGCCACAGTACTACTTCCAGCCTTTTCTGTGCATGTGGTATGGAGGAATTGAACCCAGGGCTTTGTGCATGCTAGGCAAGCACTCTAGCACTATGCCACACTTTTGGCCCCTTGAGTGTCTCTTTAATATTCCCTGTGCCTCTTTTTGTTCAGCTACAATTACTTGATCTCTGTGTCTGTGTCTGCCTGTTGCTTGCTCTTCCCCCCCCCTTTCTCCCCCTGCATCCCTCACTCTTGGTCTCCCTTCTTTGTCTCTCTCTTTGTTTCTCTCTCTCCCTCTCTTGTCTTTCCAGAGAGATATTCTTGACCACTTAGGACAGAGTTGAAGGTTAGTGCTTTACTACTCGAGCCACAGCTTTATTTCTGCATTTTGGGTGTTTAATTGTAGATAAGAGTCTGATAGACTTTCCTGACTGGGCTAGCTTTGAACTATGTTCCTTAGATTTTAGTCTCCTGAGTAGCTATGATTACAGGCATGAGCCACTGGTTTGGTATGATCTCTCTTTTCATAACCAAAAGGAGCTAAGTGCGGGCCGTGAGTTTTGCCTACTGGTTAAAGTGCTTGCCTAGCATGCACCAAGACCCGGGTTTGATTCCTTGGTACCACATACATAGAAAAAAGCTGAGGCTCTAGTGGTAGAGCTCTAGCCTTGAGAAAGTCCAAGGACAGTGCTCAGGCCCTGAGCTCAAGCCCAGGATTGGCAAAAAAAAGGAGCTAAGTGAAGCAGAAAGGTGTCATTTTTGAGTATGATATAAATAATTAGTATTATCTAATTGTAAAGACAGGCCATTCAGATAGAAACTTACTAATTATAACAGATAATATGTACTTAGAGCCCACAGAGTAAACAATGAGTAAGCTCAATGACTAGTGAAGGCTGATTTGGGAGCAATGAGCTCTGAAACTGTGCAGATTGCAAATAGTTCCTCTATCTGAGATTGATCAGTGAGAACACAACCACTAAAAATATTTCAACAGAATTACAAAACAGATTTCCAAATTCACTTTTATTACAAAATTCCTAGTCTCTACTCTCTTCTGCTGAGGTAGGCTTAGGTGCCATCTACATTATAATGCTCAATTGGTGTTCAGAAGTCATAAGGTGATCTTCAGGAATTACAACAGAAAGCCACACGCACCCTTGAATGGCACTTGCTGGTTTTCTCTCTTTTACCATCTATAAACTAGATACAGAATTAACCTTCGATGGCTAAGAAGGTCACATAACTCAATGCTGAAATCCTAAACCACGAACCATACATAGGAACTCTTGTTCATTGCTGGTAGCGAGCCACTTTAGAAAAGAGTCACACAGTCATACACAGAGGTATGTGTAATTTTATCCTAATCATTCTTCAATCTCACTCACTTACCCAAATGAGTTCCAAACTGAAATCCAGACAAAAACTTGCACATAAATATTTATAGCAGCCTGATTCATTATTGCCAAAATCTCAGAGGCAACTAAGATGTCTGTCTGCAGTAAATAGAGCATGTCTATATCATAGAATATTATTCAGTGATGGAAAGAAAGAAGCTGTGAAAAGAAACCATGAAGAGAGATGCAAAAAGGCCCTAAATATATTGCTAAATGAAAGCATTTCATATGCAAGACTGCCTATTGTTACGATTCCAATGATATGACATTACAGAAAGGCAGAGCTATAGCTTCAGTGAAAGGATCTGCCAGGAGATTGGGCAGAGGCAATGAACAGGGGTATGATAAGTAGTGGTGTAGTGGGGCAAGGAATAATCAGAGCAGTGAAACTGTTTTTTATCACTGTGCCATGGGGGATACATGACCTTATGTATTTGAAGAAATCACAGAACTGTTCGACACACAAAAACTCTAACATAAAGCATTAGTTAATACTAATATATCAATCTTATAGGTTCAAAAATATATGCACTAATGCAAGATGTTAGCAATTAGGGTGGGTGGAGGCAGCATATGGGAATTCTGTACATTCTGTTCAATTATTCTGTCAACCTAAAAGTACTCTAAATTGGAAAGTGTAATAATTTCAAAAAAGTCTTGAAATGTAAAGTTCTCAGGGGAACCTTTTATTATATGTATATTTTATTGAGGTCATGAAAAGGATTAGAATGTTTCCTTATTTTAGTTTTGGACTACTTCCTGAGGCACTATACCAATTTTGACCTTAAAGAAAAATTATTACTTTATTAACTCACAGAAGACCATAATGTTTTTTGAACTCCTTAACAGCCATTAGGTAAAACAAATATGAGGAAAAATGCAGTTAAGTCTCTTATTTTTAGGCTACAGTCTACCTTGTATGCTAAAACAGGCTAAAATCGTATGCTACATTGTATGCTAAAATACATTGTAGCATATTTTAATGAGTATAACTTGTGATACTCAAATATTTATAGTAACTGGACTTAGATTAGCTATTGCATATTTTCTATGTTCTTGAAAGGACTTGAATCAAGAATAGGCCTTGTCTAGAGGGGGTGAGGGGAGGGAAATGGGGACAAAAACCATGAGGAGTATTAATGTGCGAGAATTAATGTTACCTACTACCTGACGAATGTAACTGTAACCCCTCTATACATTATCTCGATAACAACAAAAAAGAACAGATCTTGTCTATGCTTTTGTTCACATAGTTTACCTTAGCCTGGAGTGCCTTTATGTTCATCCTATCCAATGCTTAGTCATCCTTTAAAGCTAGAATGCTTCATTCTGCCTAGCGTTCCCTAATATATTCCGCAGAAGTTCTGTGTTGATTTACAACTCTTTGACTTCATATCTGTCAAATGCTTAGAAAGAGTGTCCAAGACTCAAATCTCGCTATCAGTTATACTACTTTTACTGTACCCTCTGCATTAAGGGTATCTCAAAAATGTCTGGCAAGTGCATTTAGTAGTAATTATTGAGATAGACTGTAATGGAGTCTTTAAACCATTATTTCATTTTCAGTTCAAAGGAATCCCATCAAATGTTCAGCAAATAAAGAAGGCAAACAGAAAGCAAGCATATGTGTAAAATATGCAATATTTATGATCAAAGAATCATTAATGTGAGGAACTATAGTGCCTGGAGATTAGTTGATTTAATGGTTTCATATTTTTGAAGAAATCTAATAAGACAGAATTTGCATACGATTAAAGTTTATCTTTTTAATGTATATAGTTCTATATTTTCGGGCATTTTCAGGCTTACATAACCATCACAGTAACCCAATTTAAAAAGCACCACCACGGCCTTACAATAACTTTGCAACACATTAGCAGTTACTCCATATTTTCTCCTTTCTCCCAACCTAGCAGTACACAATCACAAACAAATTTTCTGCCTATAGAACTTTGCTAGTGTAAAAATGTCATATTAATGGATTCTCAAAACCAGTGGTCCTTTGTGACTGGTTTCTTTTATTTTTGGTATTTTCATTTTCATCTATGCATCAGTAATTAATTTTATTATGACTTAATAATATTCCATTGTACAAAAAATCAAAATATCATATATTATTTATTCATTCATCAATTGATACACATTCGTGAGTTGCCATTGTTTTACTATTACGAATTATACTGTTAGGAACATTTCATGACAGGTGCCTTTGGCTCATGCCTATAACACTAGGTACTACTCAGGAGGCTGAGATCTGAGGATTGTAGTTCAAAGCCATCCTGGGAAAGGAAAGTCCATGAGACTCTTTTTTTTTTCAAGTCCTGTGGCTTGAACTCAGAGTCTGGACACTACCCTTGGGCTTTCTCAAGACTAGAGCTCTACCACTTGAGCCACAGCACCACTTCTGGCTTTTTTCTATGTATGTGGTAACAAAGAATTGAACCTGGTTCTTCATGCATACTAGGCAAACACTCTATCACTAGGCCATGCTTCTGGCTCGTAGTTTGTGAGATTCTTATCTCCAATTAACCACCAAAAAGCCAAAAGAGAAGCTGTAGCCCAAGTGGTATAGCACCAGCCTGAGCTCAAAAACTCAGAGATAGTGCAGTGCTCAAGTCCTGAGTTCAAGCCTCTTTGACACAGATGCACACACACACACGCACACACATACCGGACATTCATGCACAGGTTATGCGCAGATAAACAGTTTGAAATGGCTGAGTTATATGATACCTGTGTTTAACTCTCTAAAGGAATTCTCAATCTGCTTTTTAAAGTTTCTAAATCATTTTGTATCTGTACCATAAGCATTAGAGAGTTTTCATTTTTCTGTATCCTTAACTACTTCGTTACTGCTTGACCATTGCCATTTAGTGTGTGCGAAGAGATGTCTTATTCTAAGTTCGACTTGTACTAAAAAATAATAGCTAATGATGTTAAGCCCCTTTTTATGTCCTTAGTTGTCCATTTATCTATAAATGCCAGTTTATTTGCTCTTTTAAATGGGTTATCTTTTTCTGTCTGGACTTATAATAGATAGGCTGGATATATGATTAATACATAGAATACATACTAGACATTTAATTAGCAAATATTTTCTTCCGTTCTGTGAATTGCCTTTTCATTTTCTCCCTGATCTTCTTTGGCTGACAAACATTAATTTCAACAAATTTCAGCTTTCCAGTATTTAAATTTTGTCTCTGTTATGATTTGTGATTGTGATGTTATATTTAAAAAAATCAGCAGTAGCACATAATTATAGAAATTTGTTCGAGACATGAGAGAAGGTATCAATGTATGTGAAGTAATGCAACTTCTGTCTGGTGAATATAATGTAACCCTTCTATTAATTACAATACAAATCTATGAAAAAAAGAAATTTATACCTGATTCTTTTAAGTGTTTCATATGTTTAGATCTCAGTTTTAAATATAGTCCATTTTTAATTACCTATTGTATGCTTTTCTTTCGAATATTTATATTAAGTTAGTCCAATATAATTCATTAAAGATTATCCTTCTGTTAATTGCTGCAACCTTATACTTAGCTTTGAAACTGTTTAAAGATGAGATCATAAGCTTTCTTCATCTTATAAAGGTTATTTTGGTGAATCTGTGTCTTTTGAATTTCCATATGAATTTTAGCTTTTTTTCTACAAAAAGTGTGTTGGAATCTTGATTTAAAATGCGTTGAATTTATGAATTAATTTGAGCGGTATTGTTAAGCTAAAAACACAGTATGTTATCCAATCCATAGACATTGGTTGCCATTTCATTGTTTAGATATTTTTATCTCTTTTAAAAATGCTTTCTAGGTTTCAGTGTGCAAATCAAGCATTTCTGCTAAATACATTTTAGCAGTTCTACTTAATTTTATTCTACTCAAAATAAGACTGATCTTGCTTACAGATTGTTCATTATTGTGGTTTCAAAATTAAACTAATTTTGTAGTTTGAGCTTATATTTTAAAACCTTGCTGATCTTCTTTATTGTAATGGTTATTTTCGGAAGTTCTTGAAACTTTTATCATATGTAAATAGTTTTACTTCTTTCCAAATTGGATCCTTTATTTGGCTTCTTAAAAACTGTTTCAATCCTTAAATATTTGGACAAAGGGGTCTTCATTCAACATGCCAACTAATGAGTACAATGCATTTTATGGATCCCTGTAATTTCTTTCTTTTTTGACTAATTATTCTGGCTAGATTTTCTAGCACAATACTGAACCAAAACATTGAAAACAAGCATTCCTTTCTTGCTCTTTGTTTTAGGGGACCGTATCCAGTTTTTTCACATTGAAATTTTAGCTCTGGATTTTATCTTGGTTTTCCCTATCTATTCATAGCTTATTGTGGGGTCTTCTTTTTATTCCCCCTCCCCAGAGGTCCTGAGGCTTGAACTCTGGTCTGGGTGCTATCCCTGGGCTACTTTTTGCTCAAGGCTAGCGTTCTATCACTTGTGCCACAGCACCACTTCCAGCCTTTGATGATTAGTTGAGGGCATATTTGGCTTTGATCAGTGAGCCTCAGCTCTCAGCCTCTAGTGTAGCTAGGACTACAGTTAGTGTTTGTTTGCATTTTCTAGGAATTTGTCCATTTAATCTAATTTTTGCATATTCATAATATTCCCTTTTAATGATTTATATTTTTGTTTAGTCCAATAATTGTGTTTACTATTTCAATTCTGATGTAAGTTTTTCTTTTCTTGTCAGGCCAGTTAAAACTTGGTCTATTTTACACTAAGTCTGGTGAACATCTGGCTCTGCATAAGGCTGGTGTAATCTTTTGGTATATTATGAAACAGACATATAAACTTTTTGTATGCTTCTCATGCACTGTCCTCAGCTGTCTGCTTGTACAGTTAATTTTGTATGGCTTGAGAATGATAGCATAAATATCCAAATGGCTGTTGGCAGAAAAACTTTCCCTACATCTGAATCAGTTTTGATTTCGTGATACTTTTGTTCTGTTTCATTCATTTCTTCTCTGAGTATTATTTCTTCCTATACGGTTGCCGAGATTTAGATTGCATTTGTCAAAACATTAAAAAGTTTCTTATTGCAAAATGGTGGGTTGTTGTTTTAAGATCTGTAGTCTTTTCTTGTGTGGCTGCTATTCAGGTATAAATTCCTCTGAGAGTACTGCTTTGCTTGTACTATATTATTTAAATTTTGATGGTGTGTTTCATGTTTAACCTTTAAGTATTTTATATGATATTTCTTCTTTGACTCATTGGTATTTAGGAAGAATGTGTTGTTTAATTTCCACATTTATGAATTCCCCAAATTTCTTTCCATTATTTCTAATTTAGTTCTGTTGTGGGCTATTAATATATATCATATGATGTTAGTGTTATTAACTCTATTGACGCTTCCTTCCTATGGCCTAGAATATAATCTGTGTAATATATTCTGTGTGCCCTTGAAAAGAATGCATACCCTGCTGTTATTTTGTGGAGTGTTTTACAGGTGTATACAGAACAGTTGGTATACAGTATTGCTCAATTATTTTTTCTTGATCTTTGAAATAATCATTCTATCCATTATTGAAAATAAAACATTCAACTAGCAGTATTGCACTGTCTATTTCTCCTTTCAATTCAGTTTCACATTTTTTTGTTTCAATGTGTATGGGAGCATATATATTTATGACAAAAAAACCTTGATTGACCCCTTTATCATCACCAACCAAGACTCATGACATTCATAACATGACAGGTTCAATTGAAACCCATTTGAGTAACTATTTAAATCTGATAAGTAAAAACATCCTTCTTTATCTGCAGTAAAGTGTGGTTATTTTGAAGTGTATTTTTGTTTCTTTTTTCATGCTGGAAGTGGGGTTTAAACTCAGGTTTTTATGTTCTCATAGTATTTTCTGCTCAGAGCTGATGCTCTACCACTTCAGCCATACCTCTTCCTGAAGGTTTTTGCTGGTTAACTGGAAATAAGATTTTCTAGAATTCATCTACCTGAACTGGCTTTGAACCTTGATTTTCAGATCCTGAATAGCTAGAATTTCAAATGTGAGCTCCAAATGTCTGTCAAAATCTTTTTTGACAAGTATATCTGCAACTCTGCCTTTTATTTATTAAAGACTACTTTTTTCTTTTATATTTTAAAAATTGTATCTATTTGTGTTTTAATTCAAATGTTTGTCTTATGGAATCCTTTGTTTTTTCTCCTAGTACTGGATGCCGAACCCAGGCTCTTGCTTGCTAAGGAAGAACTCTATTATAGAGCTTGGTTGCTTTGAAATTCGCTCAAATATTTCACTCAAATATATTTAATATTCTTTTTTTTCCTTTTGGTTGTGGATTTTGAATTTAGGTCCTGGGCAATGTCCCTGATCCTCTTTGTACTCGAGGCTAGTGCTCTACCACTTGAGCCAAAATGCCATTTCTGACTTTTTGAGTGGTTAATTGGAGATGAGTCTATTGGGGACTTTTCTGTCCAGGCGGCTTCGAATGGTGATTCTCCTATCTCAGCTTCCTGAGTAGTTAGGGTTACAGGTGTGAGCCATTGGCTCCCGGCTTAATATTCTTTTGGACGTGTTTGTAGGTTTTTTTTTTTTTTGCGCGAGTCCTGGGCTTGAGCTCAGGGCCTGAGCACTGTCCTTGGACTTTCTCAAGGCTAGAGCTCTACCACTTGAGCCTCAGCACCACTTCAGGGTTTTTTTTTCCTATGTATGTGGTACCGAGGAATCGAACCCGTATCTTCGTGCATGCTAGGCAAGCACTCTACCACTAGGCCAAACTGCCGGCGCTGTAGTTTTTTTTTTGGTTGTTGTTTGATTGTTTTATGTATGGATTAGCACTGCTTTTGTGCTATGTTTCTCTTAGCATCTTGAGTGGCTATTTTCTAATGTACTTTTTTTTTGTGGATCATGGGGCTTGAACTCTGGGCCTGGGAGTTGTCGCTGACCTCTTCAGCTCAAGAATACCACTCTGCCCCTTGAGTCACAGCCCCATTTCCCATTTTCTAGTGATTAATTGGAGATAAGAGTCTCATATTCTTTAGTGCCAGTGCTGGCTTTGAACCTTGATCCTCAGATCACGGTCTCCTGAGTAGCTAGGATTACAGGTGTAGGCCACCGCACTCAGTTTGCCTGCCTTTGTTTCTTTTCCTCCCCCTTCCTTCCTTCCTTCCTTCCTTCCTTCCTTCCTTCCTTCCTTCCTTCCTTCCTTCCTTCCTTCCTTCCCTCCCTCCCTCCCTCCCTCCCTCCCTCCCTCCTTCCCTCCTTCCTTCCTTCCTTCCTTCCTTCCTTCCTTCCTTCCTTCCTTCCTTCCTTCCTTCCTTCCTTCATTCCTTCCTTCTTTTTGTGGGTCATGGGGCTTGAACTCTGGGCCTGGGTGCTGTCCCTGAGCCCTTCAGCTCAAGGCTACCTAACACCCTACACTTGAGCCAAGCTCCACTTTCCGTTTTCTAGAGGTTAATTGGAGACAAGAGTCACAGGTCCTTTTGTGCCCAGATGGCTTTGAATCCCCATCCTCAGACCTCAACCTTCTGAGTAGTTAGGATCACTGACGTGAGCCATATCGCCTGGCTTTGTTTGTTTGATTGATTGTTTTTTAATGGTTTTAAAGTACTTTTTTGTGTGTGCTGGGTCTTGACCTCAGGTCCTGGGCTCTAGCCATGGCTGTTTTCTAGTCAGTGCTACTAGCACTCTACACTTGAGCCACAGTTCCACTTACAACTTTTTGCTTATTAACTGGAGATAATAATCTCATGGAATTTCTTGACCAGGTAAGCTTTGAACCTTGATCTCAGCCTCCTGAGTGGCTATAATACAAATGTTAGACACCAGTACCCAGCTTAAAGTACATTTGAAGATTTTTTTTTTGTGGTTGACCTTGGTCATCCAGTCTCTTGAAAATCTACCTCAGATTCATAAAACCACTCGGATTTTGATTTGGAGTGATATTCAATTGTATATTTTTCTTGGTAAATTAACTGAACCAAAGTTTATTATAATCAGTAGAGGAATTAATTACTGACTATGTGACTTTTATCAAGTTACTTGATTATTTAAAATTTTATTTTTTTGGCGGGGTAATGTATAGAGGGGTTACAGTTACATTCACCAGATCGATGGTGCATTACTTTTCACACATTGATACCCCTTCTCATGTTTTTGTCTCCATTTGTCCCCACCCCCTCCCAATCATCTTGTTTTCTCCCCTTCCCTTTCGTATTTCAAATAAACAAATAAATGAAATTACTTGATTTTTCTTGACTATAATACAGCTATAATAGCAACTATATCATGAAGTTGTGATGGAGATTAGGTAAATAATTATTGTTATCGTATGTATAATATTGCCCTTAATATAATCATGGAAATAACATTTTTACTGACAGTATTATTTTTACCTTTATTATAAATGTGTTTCCCACAATTTCTTTAATCTTTTTATTTTTTTATTGTCTGGGTGATGTATAGAGTAGTTACAGTTATATTCATCAGGTAATGGGCAATTTACTTTTTGAACATTGATACCCTTCCCATGTTTTTTTGCCACTTTGCCTCCTTCCACACCCTCCCAATCATCTTTATTCCCCCTTCCCTTCTCTATTTCAAATAAACAAATAAGTATATGTACAATATACCTGGTACCACGTTCAGATACAGTAACAACATGACATAAATCATAAGAGGAAAAAAGAGAAAAGAAATAGCTTCACATAATACCTTAAGAACAACCATCACCAAGATAAACTTTTTATTTCCATATCCTGGGGTTCATTTCACTTAGCCTCATCCTTTATGGTCATATGTACATAGCTTTTGAGCTATTATGATCCTCTGCTGGGAGAATCCTAGCCATATACTAATTATTACAAATGAAGGAAACCATGGAGCCTATGATTCTTTGGTTTCCCACAATTTTTTGTGTGCTGAATTCGGCCTTGTAGGGGAGGGAGGGCATTGTCACTGAGATTTTTCTTTTGCTCTAGCACTTTACTATTTCAGCCCTAGCTCCAGTTCTGTTTTTTTTTTTTTTGCTAGTTAATTGGAGATAAGAGTCTCATGGAGTTTCCTGCCAGGGGTTGGCTTTCAACCATGATACTCAGATGTCAGCCTCCTAAGTAGGTAGAATTACAGTGTGAATCACTGTTGCCTGGCATCCACATTTTTCTTTTTGCTCTGAATTCATCTGTTTATTAAATTCTTTTGCCAGTCTTGAGACTTGATCTCAGGGCTGTCTAAGCACTTGATCTAAGCACTGTCCTTGGGCTTTCTTAAGGCTAGAGCTCTACCACTTGAGCCTCAGCACCCACTTCCAGCTTTTTTCTATGTATGTGGTACCGAGGAATCAAACCCGGGTCTTCGTGCATGCTAGGCAAGCACTCTACCATTAGGCCAAACTCCCGGTCCCTGTTTATTGAATGTTTACTGAACTCTTGAACCATTCCTCATGGCAGGAGATGGAGAAGGGAGCCATAGGCTTCACATCTGACAAAACAGGGCAGGGAGGAAGTACGGGGAGTGGAAGAGGGGGAAGGGGGTAGTGTGGTAAATGGGGGCAGGAGGGGGCCTGTGGGCAGAGGTGACCAGGAGTCCTAACAGTCCCACGCCGAGGCAGAGCCCAGGGCCATCGATCTCTGCCCCAACGCAGAGGCCACAAGAACATCAAGGAAGGACCTGGGGTAGTCTGACATTTCAGTCCTTCCTGTCATGAAGCGTGTGGGGAGGGGCAGGCCTGAGGGCCCTGGGCTCTGCCTTCAGGACACTCTAGTCCTGGGCCAGGGCAGCTTTGATGGCGGCCACCAACCTCAGAAATGTCAGCTCAGAGTCCACGTAGCCATCACCTCTCTTTGAATGAACCAACTTCCCGGCTAGCATGATTTCAAATCAGCCAGTGACCTGTGGCGTGCCCTCGCCACAGATGTCCAGGAAAGAAGGGAACTCATCTTCCAGTTCCTTCTTGAGCTGGAGATCCTAGGGCTTGTAGCGCCAAGCGCCACAGTGCGCCACAGTACACGATTCGTACGGCGAGGACCATTGGTGGGGACGGCCGTGACCGGCAGCGACCATGCCCTGGAAGCACGATGCCCACTTTTTTATAGTATTAATTAGTTGTGCAATGACGTTTCATTGTGACATGCTCATTTCTCCACACAATGTAACTCACTCTGACTCCCTTCCTCCTTCACTATCCTTCACTTCCCCTGCTTCCTTTCCCAACCAATCTCAACAAGCTTCATTATTTCCTTTACCTTGAAGGATTTTTAACCGATCTCAAACTTTCAGGGCTGTGCAATTCACACCAAAGCTCTTTTCTTTAAAAGTTTATTTTCTGCAACGACCAAGGCTTGCTTGGAAGTAATGGGGATTTGTTATTATCTGAGCCTGTTTAGTTGTTGAGAAGGCAAGTCCAGTTGTTTGAGAAACAGCTTGGAAGGAAGGTGTTCCATTGAGAAGGATGAAGTAAAAATCTTTCAGCTATTCTGCTTCAAAAATGCTTTTCCAGGGCCGGGAGTTTGTCCTAGTGGTAGAATGTTTGCCTAGCATGCAGGAAGACCCGGGTTCGAGTCCTTGGTACCACATGCATAGAAAAAAAGCCAGAAGTGGTGCTGAGGCTCAACTGGTCGAGCGTTAGGCGCTAGTCTTGAGACAGTCCAAGGACAGTGCTCAGGTCCTGAGATCAAGCCCAGGACTGGCCAAAAAAAAAAAGAAAAAGAAAAATGGTTTTTCGTTCTTTCAGATGTAACGTCCTAAATGAACTGATCAGGAACATAACGTTTTGATCTCTTCTGCTCCTTGAAGCAAAAGAAGACAGAGAAAGAGAAAGAGAAAGAGAGAGAGAGAGAGAGAGAGAGAGAGAGAGAGAGAGAGAGAGAGAGAGAGGCAGACAGAGAGAGAGAGAGGCAGACAGAGAGAGAGAGAGGCAGACAGAGAGAGAGGCAGAGAGAGAGAGGCAGAGAGAGAGAGAGGGGCAGAGAGAGAGAGAGGCAGAGGCTTATAAGATTCTTTGTTTTCTATAAAGCTTCAAGGGATCCTCCAATTAATGCAAACAGTAAATTAGTTGGCTCTCCTTCCCTCCAACAGTGCTCTGGTTTTATATAGGCACTGTGTTTCTTCAGACACTGAAAGTTACCAAAAACTGTTAACTGGATTCTAATCCATAGGCATAGTTAAAATCCTTTGGTTACATTTGTACTGTTTCTAGGGAAACTAGCATAGTGTTGAGCTTCTGGCACTGGGATGAATTCACCCAGTCCTTTGATATTGTTGGCAGAAAGAAAAATTGATTTGGGTTTGGAGTGTGAAGGACGCAAGCATCTGGCTGTTCTTGTTCAAGTGTGTAAATTCCCAGTTGGAAGTTAGTCATATTTCAGTTACTTTCTTTGCAAACAGATAAAAATGAAATGTATACTCCCCCAGATCGTTTTGGATGTGCTTTTGCTAGTTACATATTCCGTCTCCACTCCCAGTGGCACAAACACCAGCAGCTTAATGAAGGCCTTTTTAAAAGGATGTTTTGGATAAGCTGTGTGGCTATAAACTGACTGCTTGGAGAACATCCTGGAAAAGCCTTCATTTTCCTTCTTCCACCTTACAAATATTAGAGCAAGCAGAACTAGAAGGTTTGCAGCAGGCAGGGGAGTGAAAGGAAAAGAGTTGGTAGTGAATAAATTTTAGTGCCCTCTTGTCAATAGGGCTTTTTTTTATTCATTATATGTGTGTACTTGTTGGCTTAAAATAGCACCTTGATGTGGATGTTATTTAACTAGACAAAACAGCACATGATTTTAGCTGAAAAGTACAAGAAAGAAAGAGAAATAAAAGAAAGCCTCTGAACTGCATTGGCTGGGAAGGAGAAAAGGTCAGGAAGAAATTTCTGTTTTGTTTTGTTTTTGTTTTGTTTTGTCAGTTGTGGGGCTTAAATTCTGGGACTGGGTGCTGTGTCTGAACTCTTCAGCTCAAGACTATTACTCACCACTTGAGCCATAACACCACTTCTGGTTTTCTGGTTGTTAATTGAAGATAAGAGTCTCAGTGACTTTTGTGCCCAGGCTGACTTTGAACCCCGATCCTCAGATCTAAGCCTCCTGAGTAGCTAGGATTACAGGTATGAGCCACCAGCACCTGACAGAAGAATTTTTTATGAACACTACTAATATCAAGTTATAATTAAGTAGATAATAGACCCTATCCTCATTGCATTTGTGGATAAGTAGATCAATAGGCAAAGTGTAATCCAAACAAATTACACAATGGCATATAAAATTATGCCTGTGATAAATGCAGTCAAGGAAAGGTCTGCAAGCATTGGCGTGCCTATTATGCTAGCTGCTCTGGAAGCTGAGATCTGAAGATCTATGTTTGAAGCCAGCCTGGGCACAAAAGTCCATGAAACGCTTATTTTCAGTGAACCAGTAAAAAGCCAGAAGTTGAGCTGTGGCTCAATGGTAGACTGAATAAGCTAAGGGACGGGACCCACGCTCTGAGTTAAAAAAGTCTATTTTGTTATAAGTCCTGTTAGTGGATATGCTCTAAATTAAGTGGTTAAGAAGTGTTACTTACCTGGAGACATGATTACTCAGATAGGATCTGAAAGAGTAAGAATTAAATTGCCATAAGGAATATTATGAAGAAGAAGAATATTCCAGGTAGGGGGAAAGAACTGAAATGTCCATATTGTGTGTAAGGAATCGGGTCGAATTCTAGATAAAGAAGGGTGAATGAAGCTGTATTTAGGTACCGAAAGAGTGAGAGTAGAATGACATATGACCCAATGGCATGCTGCTAAATAATTCGTTTAGGAGATTGATTAGAAATAGTTTTATATTCCTTTGTGACAAATGGAGTCAGATGAATTAGGAGGTTGATGGATATCAATCCCAAAAGGGGAAGGATAGTGAGCTTTTCATATGGACTGGCAGTATGGATAGCTATATATGAACTCTTCGGTCACTCAGTGTGCAGAGTTCCAACAACAGAACACCCCCACAAAGGCACCTTCTTACCTTTTCCATTCTCTTCACAACCCAGACACTTTTATCTTTCTTTTCCTTTCCATTTCTTCTTTTCTTTCCCTTCCTTCCTTCCTTCTCTTCTTTTCTTTCTTTTTCTCTTGTTTTTCCATCCTTCTATCTTTCTCTCTCTTTCCTATGGCCAGTCCTGAGTCAGGACCTGGACACTGTCCCTGAGCTTCTTTTTGCTCAAAGCTAGCACTCTACCCCTTGAGCGACAGCACCACTTCTGGCTCTTTCTGTTTATGTGGTACTGAGGAATCAAACCCAGGACTTCATGCATACTAGGCAAACAATCTACCACTAGGCCACATTTCTAGCTTTCTTTCTTCTCTCTCTCCATCCAGCCTCCCTCTTTCTTTTATTCTCTCTCCTTTTCTTCCTTTTTTCTTTCTCTCTGATTCTCTTTCCTTTCCTTCCTTCTTTCTCTATTTCCTTTCTTTTATCTCTTTCTCTTTCCTTCTTTTTTTGCCAGTCTCAAGACTTGAACTCAGGGCCTGAGCACTGTCCTTAGGCTTTCTCAAAACTAGAGCTCTACTACCACTTGAGCCACAGCACCAATTCTAGCTTTTTTGAAGCTTTTAGAAAGTGTATTTTTGATAGTGTAAATATGAACCATTCTTATGTAAGTGTCTTCTGACTTTTTCTATGCAGGTGGTACCGAGAAATTGAACCCAGGTCTTTGTACATGCTAGGCAAGTACTCTACCACTAGTCCAAACTCCTGGCCCCTCTATTTCCTTCCTTCCTTCCTTCCTTCCTTCCTTCCTTCCTTCCTTCCTTCCTTCCTTCCTTCCTTCCTTCCTTCCTTCCCTCCTTTCTTCCTTCTTTCCATGTGATCAGTTATTTCTAGCCTCTGTACATCTGAAAAGCTATCCACTTTCATTCTTGGGTTATTATTTATTTATTTATTTATTTAGTGCTGCTACTGAAGCTTGAACTCAGGACCTGAGCTCTTAAGATTTTTTCATTCAAGGCTGACACTCTACTACTTGAACCACAACCCCACTTCTGGCTTTTTGATGGCTAAATGGGGATAAGAGTCTTAGAGGCTTTTCTGTCTGGGCTATCTTTGAACTGTGATAATTAGATCTCAGCTTCCTGAGTAGCCACTCATGTCCAGCTTATTCTTGGGTTACTTAAAATCTTATTTATGATCCAGAAGATCCACCTCAAGTCCCCTTTCTTTGAGAAGCTCTCCTAGCCTCAACCATGGGGCTTCCTTTCCATCTTCCAATTCATTACAGAATTCACTCTTCATATAACTGCTAAAGTGTGTCTTTTTGTCTCTAGTTTGAATAGGAAATTCTGTAGCACAGGGAACTGTATCTTTTTCTTTGTGGACCAATGAGTGCATCAGGGACTGGTCAAGTCCCAGAGTAGGTGAAAAGATCACTTGGGAAAACATAGCCAATGCAATGTGACTGACAGAAGTAGACATACCTGAGATAAGCAGAGAGGGGAAAAAGGGCAGAGAAGCAGGGAGGGGTAGCAAAGTGATGTTTTACTTAGTGACAAGTAATAAGGCTAGTAGTGTTAGCTTCACACTGACTTCTTCACTGCTTTAGTCTGTTAGTGAGAAACAGCCGCAATGGAGCTGAAGAGAGAGGAGAATAAATAAACATGCAATATATTTGATTTGGGAGGCCGCTTAATTACATGGACTAAAGTTGTGAAGCAGACAGAGGCTCCCCTGGTTCTCTAGGGACATGGCTTTGCCCAGGAAAAGCAAGCACCTTATCCTTGCCCAGAGGTTTCATTGGCAGGAGGGTGGTAGTGCTACCAATGTGTGGAAATAAAGAAAAGGATGGGAGGGGGTTTCTGGTGTGTAGGGAAAAAAAATGAGTGTTTAAGCGAATTCAGTTGAGGGAGAGGGAGGGAAAGAGGAAGAAAACCTGGAAGCAAAAATAGCCATGTGGGCAACTATGGCAGGCAGTCATCTTATGGCAAACAAACTTGCCCAGGGTAGAGTAGGCATATAGCTGAAGATAACTGATCACTAGAAACAGATTGCATCCCTACTATTTATTTTACTCTTTAGTAAATCTCTGAAAATTTCATGGTAATTAGACTTCCTGCCAGGCATTTATTTAAGAGAAGTGTAGACTCTCCTTCTTTCACTGAACACTCCTTGGTCCTCAGAAGGTGGGGGTTACAGCTGTGGGACCCTAATACATCTCCATCTGAGGGCATTTGAGTGACTTAAGTGAGTATGCTACTGATTTTCTTTTCTTATTCTTTTGTGGTAGTGGGAGGTTTGATTTTGCAGTGTGTGGTAAGAATGAATTACTTCTCACTTTTGCCTTCCCCCACCCCTATTGGTTTTGTTTTGTTTTGCTTTGTTTTTTTGTTTTTGAACCAACATTGTGGGTCAAATTGTTTTACCCAAGTAGGAGAAATAGGGGCTGCTTACAGTTAAAACATGCCTCTCAGGAATTCTGTCTCCTTCCTTGTTAGAATTATAAGGGAGTAGTGGTCTTGTAGCAAAGACAGGCACACAGGCTTTCTCCGTGAATTAATTGGTCAGGCAGGACACTTTTTATATTGTCAAGTGGCACTTAAGCCACTAATTCTTGACTGTGAAACTGCTTTTCCTGGGCAATGCTCTTTAAGGAAAAACTTCTTCAGTCCAGTGATTGGTGACTAAGGGAACGATGGAGCACAGGGGATTGGGCGGGATCTCGGCTCCTAATAATGCCTCCTTATCCAATGAAAAGCATTTCCTATTGAGACCCCCAAGAGTTTCCCCGGCCCTCGGCTCCAGAACGGACTTTGGGCCTTTTCTTGTGTCCTGTTTGTTAAAGGCATGCCGGTTACAGCCTTCAAGAGAGCCAATTCTTAACAAAGGGAAAGAGATCAATGTAAATAAGCTCACATTTTCAGAATGAGCGGTTTGCTGTAAGAAGCTGCGGCAGCCCGGAGTCTGCTCCTTTGGGCTTGGCTAACCTTTCCCTGTTTTTTTTTTTTAAGTAGATAGAAATATGCACTACCAAAGTGCGAGTTGCCCGTTTACATGTTTATTAGCTAATTGTCTGCAGGCATGCGCACACTCTCTCATCTAACACATTCTTACTTGGGGTAAGTCTCTTTTGAGAAAGATTTGATTTGGGTATTTGGGGGTGGGGGGATGGCGTAACAAACTTCACGGGGAAACACTGATGCTTTGAATGTTTGGGAAAGAAGCTAGATTTCAGCTCTGAAGTGATGAACAAGGATCATTGTGTTGAATGGTAAAAAGAAAAAAGAAAACAAAAAGAAAAGAAAAAGAAGGAAGAGGATAAAGTAACCAAAACAAGAATTTCTATTGTGTTAGCGATAATATTGTTTCTTTGAAAGAGCTACAGGATTCTTAGGTTGTTGTTTCATGTAAACACAGTTATTCTAACGAGCTGGTTTTAAAATTACAGAGTAGAACAATTTAGAAATTCTTTTGGCTAGCTAAATTTATTATTCTTTTGGTTTACAATTGATTGTGAGCTAATGTGGCTTCTATTATGTTGTGGTTTCTTGTAGTAAAACTGTACACAACATGACTTTGATTGTTAATTGATTTATGGAAAATGTGACATTTGCTATATTGAATAATTCATAAACTTACCTATAAAGGAAGGATCAAGTTTGAACGAAAAATGAATTCTGGTATAAATAGAATTTGCTGTTATATGTGAAATTAATTGCTATTTGTCATACTGATGTCAACTATGTGACATGCTTAAGATTTTCTTCCTCATATCCGGAATATTTTTAAGATTTTTCAGAATATGTTAAAGATTTCAGTAATTGATATGTGTGAATTAAAAACAAAGTGTCTTTTAGGGAGTTGAAAAATATCAGTGTATTTATTATGATTTCTGTGTGGTAAAAGACCAGACAAATCCTAAGTTTCAAGAATTTCAAAGCTTGTTGGTATTCATTTTGTCACTTTACCAAAATATACAATGTTTCTTTTTCTTTGAATAACATGAAGATAAAAGTAATGATTTACAATCCAAATTATCTCCGTAGCTTTGCAACATGTTTATTTCACAGAACAAAATTCCAAACATATACCCCATCTAAACAGATTGTAAATCCCTTTGCCTTGTAGTAGATAAAAGTTGCACTCTTTCAAAGAATGATGAGTTCAGCTGAGAAACTTGATGGCATCTACATTGTAAAGCACCTCCTGCCAATCAAAGACAGAAATGAAAGCCCCATTGGAACAATCAGGCCAGCCTTTTATAATGCATACTCTCTTTAACATAAAAAGCTTGAGGAAGATGCCTCCCAGTATCACTTAGGCAAAGATTAGCCAAAGCTGATGTATTCAATTTTCATTGAATTAAATAGGGTGAAGGCATTGAGACTATTTGCCTTTGCTATGATTTGATCTGGGCCTAATTGTGTTGTCATTGTCTTTTTTGCTGTGTGACATCATATACAGTATGTTATTGGCTTCCTGAAGCAGGAGAGAAAAAAAAACCTATAATATATTTGTGAGTATTACTATTGAAAATTGGCTTCATAGAAGGTTGCATCACTAGTAAGCTAGACTCCCATTTTAGTAGATAAGCAGTTGGTTTGTTATTAGCGTATTGATTCCGTAGACTGATGATCTGATGTATGCTGTTAACTTCTTATTTTGAGGTTCCAGGTTATTGATCGTGGAAGAGGGCTGAAGAGTTGAGAAACAGACAATTATATTTGATATGACTGCTGAATTGACAGAACAGAGGGTGGAGAAAATGAGGGCATTGCGAAGATTTCTTGACATAAATTACATCTTGCTTTAGGATGTTTTAACCTCTGGCTTCAGTTAATTTGTGATAGCCAATCATTTCTTTGAGTCCAATAAAAATGAATGACTCTCATTATTGACTTTGAGCAATTGAAATGATTTTTGTAGTGACAGATGGAAGCAGTTAAAAATAACTGATGGGAGGCAACAGCCAGTGAGGAGAGTACTGTGTCAAGTTGAAGAATGTCTTGTCAATTAAGGCCAAAGATGGAAGAAGGGAAACTGAGACCCAGAAAGGGGCTGTGATTTTCTTTTGCACAGTTTAGTGATAGGAATAGGTGTGGCTACATTGAATTTTTATCAGATATAAAAATTTCTGAATATTTGAAATTCCTACTTTTCTTAGACTCTAATCATTTTGGGGTTTGTACTCTTTGATATTATTAATTATTATTATTATTATTATTATTTTATAAGTAATATAATTGGACCTGAAGGCCTCATGCTTGCTAGCAGGCACTGTACCAAAGCCACACCTCCAGTTCAAAGAGGACAGAGGGAAAGATATTAATGGAGGATGAAAAATATCAAAATACTTTATATATGAGACAAAAATTTCTTTGCAAGGTTCAAAATTTTTCTGTATAATCAATATCAATTATGAAAGCCATAGGAGAAATGTATTTTCCTTTAACAAACCAATGAAATAAGATTCCTTTCATTACAGAAATATTGCTTTCTGGAGGAGTGTGAAAATCAATTCTCTTTAATATTAAGGTGAGACCAATGTATTTTATATGGATGGTTTTGTTTAATTTCTTATTACATGATAGATCAGTTCAGAAGAATTAAAGTACTATTTAGCAATCTGCTCAGTTTTAGGCTACCTTTGCTCAAAAGAAGGGTGAGCTGGGTACCAGCACTAAATGAACAAGGTGGAATTAGTAAGACTTTTGTTGCAGTGTCTTTCTCACCTTATATGAGTATTTGGTGCAGAATTGTGATTTGAAGATATTTCAGACATGCTATATTGGGTTGCTTAGCATACATTGCTAAAGGCACAATGGTTGTCAATAAATATAGGAATATCCACTAATAGAGGGCTCTCTCATGTCACTGTAGTTGAGGGGAGGGGAAATAGGGTGGGAGTGCAGGCTAGAAACAAGGCAATGGCATTCCCACCTGTTGTCCCAATCTTCTGTTTCCTCTGCCCAATCATAGCAGTTGTTGCCAAGGAAAAAGAAAAGAAGCACTGTAATTCAAGGCCCCCAAAGAGATCCTTGTTCATTGATTTTTTAATGTATGGAAGCATTTTTGTGCCTTTTGTTACTGGGGGGGGGCGCGCGCGCGCGTGTGTGTGTGTGTGTGTGTGTGTATGTGTGTGTGTGTGTGTGTGTGTGTGTGTGTGTGTGTGTGTGTGTGTGTGTGTGTGTGTGTCTACTGGTTCTGGGGCCAGAAATCAGGGCCTGAGTACTGTCTCTGAGCTTTTTTGCTCAAGGTTGATGTTGTACCATTTGAGCTACAGCTTTGCTTCTGGTTTGTGGGTGGTTAATGGGAGATAAGAGTCTCATGGACTTCTTACCCTGGCTGGCTTTCAACTACAACACTCAGATCTCAGCCTCCTGAGTAACTACTATTTCTAGAATTGAGCCATTGACACCTGACTGTTAATAGTTATTTAAAATAATTAGAAGTTACAGAGACTCATGGATTTTATGCTTCAGTTAATACTTCTTGTATAGGTTGGGAATATAATTGCTACCTATAATTTTGTTTCAATGAAATCCAAAATATTTAAATTCAATTTATTCTTTCATTTATTCTGAATCATATCATGAAGTAATTTGTTTTTTTTTCATATAATCTATATATCCATTTTAGTGAAAAGGACTCTTTATGGAACACTACTATAACCGATTCCATTAATTAATTAATTTATTTATTTATTTATTTCGAGTCCTGGGCTTGAGCTCAGGGCCTGAGCACTGTCCTTGGACTTTCTCAAGGTTAGAGCTCCACCACTTGAGCTTCAGCATCACTTCTAGCTTTTTTTCTATGTATGTGGTACCAAAGAATCGAACCCAGGTCTTTGTGCATGCTAGGCAACACTCTACCACTAGGCCAAACTCCCGACCCCCTCGATTCCTTAAAAAAACATTACAATTGGAGATAATCTGTAATCTGTAATGACAGTTCCTCCAAAAAGTTCATTGATTACTTAACCTCAGCTAAAATCTGTTCCAAAATTGGGCTTGAACTAATGTGGTGAACACCACTATCCTTATAATAACTTCTCCCCGAAATTCTTGTTTTCTTATTCTCCAATATTTTTTCTAACTGTTACTTCAAAATTACTACTGATCATGTGATCCAAAGATTCAGAATCAATCAAGGAGGTGTTGTTTGTTTTTATTCAGACAAAGTTGCTGTAGATGAATATGAACTCTTTGGCCCACTCACCTTTTCACACACACACACACACACACACACACACACACACATTTATATGTATTTACTCACAGACATACATATTTAAGGATACAAGACATGCTTTTGTTCATGTTACCAAGTTCAGTGCCTAAGTACATAGATGAGTTGGTTTCCTGATTGCTGAAATGTTTATGTGTTTAGATAAATGGAATAAGGCCGAATCCTAGTTGGCATGTAGGAGCCTTGCAGAATTTGGAAATGAGCTGTTTTAGGAACACCCAAAAAATATTCCCCAAAGGGCTGAAGCTTCTGCTGAGATGTGATATTGAGTCTCAAGATTCTAGACAATTTCATAATATTAGATTGAGCAATTTCTTTGCAGTTGTCTTACTCTGTAACTAGGTATTAGGGAAAAATTCTACTTTAGTAATCTGATGCAATCATTGGCTCCATCATATTGAGGACTAGATAATATTATTCCCTAAAGTTTGGATTGCATCATCAGGTAAAGGGTTAGTAGCACATTGGAGTACTTTTTGGTGAAAATAAAAATTCAAATTAGATACTAATGATAGAATCTGGCCTAATCTGATTGAGATCTCTGACAATTTCTTGCTTTCCTCAAATAAAAATGAAGGAGGAGAAAACAGCTATAAGAAAGATTCAATACAGAAATGATATCTTAAAAAATGATGTTTCAAGCCGAGTGTGGTGGCTCATGCTATAATCCTAGATACTCACGAGAATGAGCTCTGAGGATTGCGGTTCAAAGCCAGCCCTGGCATTAAGTCTGTGAGACTCTTATCTCCAATTAACCACTAGAAAACTGGAAGTGGGGCTGTGCCTCAAGGGCTAGGGCAGTAACCTTGAACTGAAGAGCTTAGGGACAGCAACCAGGCCCAGAGTTCAAGCCCCATGATTGACCACCCCTAAAATAAAGGATGTTTCTAGCACCCAAGTGGAGAGGTGGCATATGTCTGTAATCCTAGCTACTCAGGAGGTTGAAAGCCAACCCAGGCAGGCAAATCCATGAGACAATTAGCTACAATTAACAAGCCAAAAGCCAGAAGGAAAGAAGAGGTAGAGTCCTGAGTTCAAGCCCCAGTAATGGCAACACACACACACACACACACACACACACACACACACACACAGCCAATGAATACCAATTTCCTAGTGCCATTCTGCCGTGAAAGTTTTACTTATCTTTCCCTTCATATAGATTAGATTGTGTTTCAAAAATCCTTTGGAAACATCAACTACACTTCACAGGCTCATCAATTGGAACTACAAGCATAAGTGTGACCTGTGCCTATGACTTGGCCTACATTTCCTTTAGGGAACTTATCTGTGAGCAACTCCTCATTCAAAGAGCATAATTCTGGACTTACTTCCCTTGGCTGTGTTTGTTACATTAGTGTACTTCTTAAGTTTATTTTACTGCTAGGTATCTATAGCCAAGGACAAGTTCTTGCTAAGTAACCCAGGCTGGCATGGAACTGGTGATCTTGCCCCTTCCTCCTGAGAGAAGGCTGTGTCACCTTTCCTAATTTTCAATCTTAAGTTCTGAAGTACTCTGACTTGTTGCAACTTCTTTAATAATGGAGCAAAGCAGGAAAACTTGAGTATATTCTGTTTTCATGGCTTTGTCTTCCATGAATTCTGGAGTGCTTTCTGTGAAGACCAAAAGTAATCTAGTCTTCTGGAGTATTGTACACATGCCAGGAGTCATATCTTGTTTTCATTGTGTCATTTGAAATTTTACCATTGTGTGTAGTGAAATCAATATTTGTTCATCATTATTGGGCCAAAAGGTGAACTCCATTTCCTTCAGGAGCCCCAAAGACACCAAACATGGTGTATTTCATTATCATGAAAAATCAGCAAAAGGGCAGGGTGTCGATGGCTCACTTGTGTAATCCTACTCACTCAGAAAGCTGAGATTTAAGGATTGGTGTTTGAAGCCAGCCTGGGCAGGAAATTCTCTGAGACTCTTATCTGCAATTAAACACTTAAAAAAAACTGGAAGTGGGGCTTGGAAGCATGTCATAGTGGTAGAGTTGTTGCCTTGCATGCACACCTCCCCCCACACAAAACCAAACCGAGTTTGGCCTAGTAATAGAGTGCTTGTCTAGCATGCACGAAGACTCAAGTTCGATTCCTCGGTACCACACACAGAGAAAAAGCCAGAAATGGTGCTGTGGCTCAAGTGGTAGCACTCTAGCTTTGGGAAAGCCCAAGGACAGTGCTCGGGCCCTGAGTTCAAGCCATGGACTGGCAAAACAAAAGCCCCCCCAAAACTGGAAGTGGAGTTGTAGCTCAAGTGTGTGACACTATGCTTAAGCAAAAATGCTCAGGTACAGCACCTAGGCTCCGTGTTCAAGCCTAAGTTCTGGCACCAAAAAATCAGCAAAAAAGTGGACACCATTGTAAAACTTTCTGAATTAGTTCCATATATGTTGCTCAGTTAAAAAAATCAGAGGGTCATATTCCTTTTTCTGTCATTTTGATTTTTCTTGTAAAATATTTTATTAGTATATACAAATTGTACACACATTTGATTTTTATTGTTTCACAGCGTGGTGGTGTATGCTTATACTTCCATTATTCAGGAGGCTGAGGCAGGAAAATGTTTAATTCATGGCCAATCTTAAGGAGACTACTTAAAAAAGAACAGCTTAGATTTCACTGTGACATTTTCATTCATGTATATAATATACTTAGGGTCTAATCGTCAGCTTCTTACCTTCTCTCATTTTTTCATCTCTTTCCCTCCAACCCCTTTCTTGGTTTCCTTTATAAATCCACCTCTAAGTGACCTGCTTTCTTGTCCTAGTCAATGAGCATACTCAGCCCAACTCTGAAACCCCTTCCCTCATGATTAATTAAATAATGGCTGCAGATTTCTTCACAAATTTCTTCACTTTCTTCATCTCATTGGAAGTTCATGTGTTGGCCTTTTGCCTCCATATTCTGCATAACCACGATCTAGTGGTGTTTCTAACCATGTCTCAGTCTAAAGAAACAATCTGAAAAAAGTTTGTTTTTTTCAATAGCTTTGGTTCTCTTTCAGAATTAGCTTAACAGTTAAATACTGGTCTGCTTTTTTAAAATTAGAACTATGTGGGAAATACCCCATTGGGCCCCCCCTCCTATAGTGTTCTGTTCTCAGTAAATTGTGTTTGTAAGATTGAAATGAAAGACATGTTGAGGTAGAAAGCATTAACAGAAGAAAAAATCGCGAATATGAATTTCAGAGTATCCAGAAAGATAGATATGAATTTCTAGTTGTGTCAGACTTGAGAGAAAGAAAAACTTCTATAATGTTTCTCTGTGGTTAGGAAGGGTCGAATATTGGCAAACTCATAAAACTACTCAGAAGCCTGTTGAATCTTCCTAGCCTCAGTTGTGAGGCTCAGAGGTAATGTTTATACAGGGAAGAGAAGCAATATAGCCAAGTTACAGAGTGCACCAGTGTCTGAGTCAGAAATAGAACTCCTTGCTTGCAATGCCGTGTTAAGTCCTAGCACCACACCCTCCCTGCTAGACAGCAAAGGTGGTTTGTGTTCAAGCAAGGGAGAGCTATGAATAGGGCCTTAGTGGCCATTTCCCATGCCCTCTCTTGAGGAGGGAGACAGTACTGCTTTCTTGTCTGTGATACTTTTTCTCCCACAGGATTTGATTACTCAAAGCAGCCAGAATAGAGGTACTGGGGCATATTATACCGACTGCCTGCCTGTGGTCCAGAGGATATAAAATGGAAGTGAGGTGAAGATTACATCCATCAACTTATTCAATCACTCTGCATTGTGTGTATTTCTAATATACTAGATATGAAATGTATGACATATTTAGTATAACATATAATGTACTAGGTAGGAAATATATAGAATATATATAGAAATACATAGCATATAATATATTACATAGAGTACCTTATGAAGTACATTAAGTGTATGACATATATTATGAAAGGCATTAAAATGTACTATATATTTCATAAATGTAGTTAGCTTATGCACTGTCAATTTCCAATAATATAAATTAAGAAACAATAGCACTGTGATCATGGAAATAAACTCAATGGAAAATGGGAGACAACTCACCTATTTGGAATGCATCAACTGAGCTAGCTGTATGCGTGGATGGTGGACTGAAGGGATTCTGGGCAAAGGTAGAGTATCCTTTATTATGAAAGTGTTCTCTTAACTAATTGTTAGTACATATTATATAAGGCAGATATGAGCAGTGCTGTACCACTTGACTGATGTCTTCAGTCTAATATTTCGCTGATGAATTGGAGGCTGAATCTTGTAGATTTTTCTACCTGTGCTGAATCTAGGTCTTCTAGATCTTGGCCTGGTGAGACACTGGTGCTGAATAGTGACATTCTCCTTGAATGTGAATGGTAGTCTTAGTGTAAAATTGGCATCCATGATAATGAATAGCTAATAGGGTGTTCAAAATAGTTAAATGACAATTGAGAAGTCTGGCATTAATTTTTTTGTTTACCACTCCATTGATGATAAGAAAAAAGAAAACAATAACAACAACAACAAAAAACCCTTTGGTCTACAGTTCCCAAAATGAAGAATGAATATCATTAACTGAGATTTTCCAAGCTCTTCTTGTTTTTGCTGATGGGTTTCAGTGCCCCTAAATAAACAGTGATTGCAAACTATGTTTGATATAGGAAACTTGGACTTTATAGTGAGAAATATGGAGGGAATAGGATAAAGCAAGTTAGTGAGGCTGGGATTGGAGGAACTGTGAGCTGGGATTCTCTCCAAATGCCTGGATGCAAATCAGATGATGCATCGTGTCTTTAGGTCCTCTTCCCTTATTTTTCTTCATTCTCCTGTTCTTAATCTCTTTACTGCTTTCCCTTTGCTATTTTTATCTTTCTTAACTCTTCTTCGACTTACTTGGTCAGGGATTCTACTATGGTTTGCTGGACAAGTCAGAGTTGTTTCAGCTAAAACTAAGCTGGTCCTAGAGATGAAATAACCAGGAAGAAATGTGATACCCACCCCCCTATTCTCTCGCTCTCTTATGCTGGCATTGGGATGTGAACTCTGAACCACTAGAGCCATACCTCTGTTTCTGGCCTTTTGCTAGTTAATTAGAAGAGTCTAATCAACTCTAGTTAATTAACAAGACTCTCTAGGATCTGTTTTCCCAGGCTAGCTGTGAACCAAGATCCACAGATCTCAGCCTCCTGAGTAGCTAGAATTATAGGCATGGGCTATCAGCATCAAGGAGTACCAAATTTTCTTTATCCAATAATCGATTTTAGGCAACTTTTTTATTGCAAGTAGTGTGGCTATAAACTTGGCTATGCAGGTGTCTCTTATATATTGATTTATATGTCCAAGAGTCATATAGCAGGATCATATGGCGATTTTGTGTATAGTTTTTTTTTTGCCAGTCCTGGGCTTGGGCTCAGGGCTTGAGCACTGTCCTTGGACGACTTTCTCAAGGCCAGCACTCTACCACTTGAGCCTCAGCACCACTTCCAGCTTTTTGCTATGTATGTGGGGTACCGAGGAATCGAACCCAGGCCTTCGTGCATGCTAGGCAAGCACTCTACCACTAGGCCAAACTCCCGGCCCTGTGTATAGTTTCTTAAGGAATCTCCATACCATTCTGGTTTTTACAATAGTTGTACTAATTTACATTCCTATTGTTGCCTTTATCCTCATCATATTTGTTGTCGTTTTCTTGATGATTGTCATTGTGATTGGGATAAGATGGAATTGCTGTGTTCTTTTGATTTGCATTTCTTTTTATGACTAAGGATGTTGAACATTCCTTCATGTACTTATTTGCCATTTGTACTTCTTTTGAGAATCATCTGTACAATCTATTTAGGTCATTTGTTAATTGGACTTTTTGGTGTTCAACTTGTGAACTCTTAATACAATGTGATTATTAATTCTTTGGAGTGAAGGTATATTTCTCAAACCAAGTAGCTTTTGTTTCTAACCAGAGGTTGAGGTGATTTCAGGCCTTTATATCTCTTGCAGTTTTCCTTAACTCCCTTCTCTATTATCTATAGTATCCCATTGACCTGTTTCCTAGGGGTTTTGAAGGAAAGGAATGAAGAAAGAATCACTTCAGAAAACTGCCTTTCACATATTACAATATAATCATACAAAACTCTGCATATGTTAGGGAACAAAGACCACTTTGATTCCATATCCTCCTCATTGAAAAGAATCATTCAGCAACACTTGCCCATAATGTATTGCAGAACATATCTGAAAGGCAGTCACTGTCCTATAGCAGCCAGTGACCTAGAAAAAAGTTTGGAAGACTTCTACATGTGCCTTCACACCATGTTGGCCTAGATACTCAGTTAAGCAGTAGTAGGCAGAGGACGTGCAAATGACTAGATCAGGTGTGCACAACAGGGCAGGGTCATTCATGTCACATAAATTTCTCATGTCTCATTGGTGTCTAATGAGAAATACTTTCGTGATCAGGACCATGCTGGAGGCATAGAAATATATGATGGGATAAGCAGTAGGAAAGGAAAAATGAAACCATCAAATCCTATGCTTAGAGTCCAGCATGAGAAAGTTAGCAAGAGAACCATAATCTATAGGAGGGAAATACTTGCTATAAATATAAAAGTTGGTTGTTTGAGTTGTTTCTCAAGAAAATACTGTGATATACTGTGAGTTAAGAACCAAACAATCTGAATTCTAGCTTTTTTGTGTGTAGTGGGGCTTGAACTCAACATGGGCACTGTCCCTGAGCTCTTCAGCTCAAGGCTATCACCCTACCCCAGGGCCTAGGTGTTGTCCCTGAGCTCTTCAGTTCAAGGCTACCACGCTACCCTTGAGCCAATCCCCACTTCTGTTTTCTAGAGGTTATCTGGAGATAAGAGTCTCAGATCCTCTTGTGCCTGGGCTGGCTTTGAACATTGATCCTCAGATCTCAGCATCCTGAGTAGAGAGGATTACAGGCAGGAGCCACTGCACCTGGCTTGAATTCTAGTTTTGACTATACTATTTATAATCTTTTCCAATTCTGATATTCTTTAACTCTGTAACTTTAGCTTAGCTTCTCCTGCCATAAAATGGTCATAATTTTGTCCTGCTGACTTTGTAATATTTTTGTGGGAATCAAATAAATCCTGACTTTTGAAAGAATTTTAATTTATGAATGTGACATACAAATTCGAAAGCATTAACATTATGCTACTTGTCAGGTGCACTTTTATTTAATCCTAGACTCTTAAGTAACCTACATCTTGTTCCTGTGCATTGCTATGCTACAATCTCTTTGATTCTTAATGCATGTCTGGCGGAAGTGTATTTTTTAAAGCCTATAGCACCTAGTAGTCCCAGACAAACTCCCATCTAAGTACTAATCAGGCCCAGCCCTGTTTAACTTCAGAGATCAAACGAGATTAAGTGTTAAAAGGAACTGTCTGCTACTCAGGAGGTTGAGAGCTGAGGATTGCAGTTCAAAACCACCTCTGGCAGGAAAAGTCCATGAGACTTTTATCCCCAACTAACCAGTAAAAAGCCAGAAGTAGAGCTGTGGCTCAAGTAGGACAGCACTAGAAGAAGAAGAAGAAGAAGAAAAAAAAAGCTCAAGGGTAATGCCCTGGTCCCGAAGTTCAAGCCCCAGGTCCAGCACATATACACACACAGGAACTGCCTGAAGTACCTAGTTTCAGATCTTGATTTGAGGCCAAGTCCAGTAGGAACCTCTGAGATTCTTTTCTTCAATTAGCCAGCAAAAAGCCAGAAAGGGGCTCTGGCTTAAGTGGTAGATTGCTAGTCTTGAGCAAGAAAGCTCAGGGACAGCACCCAGGTTTTGAGTTCAAGCCCTAATATCAACAGGTAAAAGAAAAAGACATTGGAAAACAGTTCTGGGTCTGGGAATGTGGCTTATTGGTAGAGTGCTTGCCTAGCATGTATGAAGCCCTGGGTCACAGAACTCATAGATGGAAAATAAATTTGACTCATTCCATCTTATCTTCTACAGGAGGAAAATATTTCTTGTCAGTCCCTAATCTGAGAGTGGCCTGCCCCTGCAGCTAGCAGGCCTTCTGAAAACAAAATCCATGGGTGACAGAAGATTCATTGACTTCCAGTTCCAAGATTTAAATTCAAGTCTCAGACCCAGGTTGGGCAATGCGACTGCCAATAATACTTGTATTGTTGATGATTCCTTCAAGTATAATCTGAATGGTGCTGTCTACAGTGTTGTATTCATCCTGGGTCTAATCACCAACAGTGCGTCTCTGTTTGTCTTCTGCTTCCGCATGAAAATGAGAAGCGAGACGGCTATTTTCATTACCAATCTGGCCCTCTCTGATTTGCTTTTTGTGTGTACCCTACCTTTCAAAATATTTTACAATTTCAATCGCCACTGGCCTTTCGGTGACACCCTCTGCAAGATCTCGGGGACTGCATTCCTTACCAACATCTATGGGAGTATGCTTTTCCTAACCTGTATCAGTGTGGACCGTTTCCTGGCTATTGTTTATCCCTTTAGATCTCGTACCATTAGGACCCGGAGGAACTCTGCCATTGTGTGTGCTGGAGTCTGGATTCTAGTCCTCAGTGGTGGGATCTCAGCCTCTTTGTTCTCCACTACTAATGTCAACAATGCAACCACCACCTGCTTTGAGGGCTTCTCCAAACGTGTCTGGAAGACCTATCTGTCCAAGATCACGATATTTATTGAAGTTGTTGGGTTCATTATCCCTCTCATATTGAATGTTTCCTGCTCCTCCGTAGTGCTGAGGACCCTTCGCAAGCCGGCGACCCTGTCACAAATTGGGACCAATAAGAAAAAAGTGCTGAAGATGATCACAGTACATATGGCAGTGTTTGTGGTATGCTTTGTACCCTACAACTCTGTTCTCTTCCTCTATGCCTTAGTGCGCTCCCAAGCCATTACTAATTGCTTGTTGGAAAGATTTGCAAAGATTATGTACCCAATTACCTTGTGCCTTGCAACTCTGAATTGTTGCTTTGACCCTTTCATCTATTACTTTACCCTTGAGTCTTTTCAGAAGTCCTTCTACATTAACACCCATATCAGAATGGAGTCTCTGTTTAAGACTGAAACACCTCTCACCACAAAACCTTCCCTTCCAGCTATTCAAGAAGAAGTTAGTGATCAAACAACAAATAATGGTGGTGAATTAATGCTAGAATCCACTTTCTAGGTACGAGAATTGTCTTCGGGTCCACATATAGTTTCTCCTATGATTTTTCTTATGCTACAAATAAGAAAAAAATGATTGAAGCTAATGATGCTGAGAACACATTAATGTACCAAATACAGCCAGATCCATTTGTTTGGACATTTATTGTACATATGCTGTTTTGTTCAGTAATTATAGGTCAAGTCTAATTACAGCAACCCACATAGAGAACCAGACTCATTTTCTGAGTTGGCATTTCATTGTATCACACTATATATAAGTGTTGTAGAGATTACTGTAAAACTTTTTGAAATATATTCCCATTCCTGTGATTTTGGTAATTGGATTTGGCCTATAAGTATAGAACAAATTCAGGGATTTATTTAAAAAAATATTTGTGTTACTACTGATACATGATAGCTTTCATGAATTACCATGGAATTTATTTTAGGATATGAGCATATTTTAATCTAGCATTATTCATAAGGAATGTGTCAGATTTAAAAAAATTGCCAAAACGTGAATTTTGACAACAGAAAAATGTTGCATAAATGTGGGTTAGAAGAAATGAAAAGTTAACAGGATTTATGGATTCATCACCACCAATGTTGGTGGTTTTTAATATTTTTCTTTTTTAAACTACAATGTTTTTCATTCTAAACTTCTAAGCTAAAAAGCTGCTACCTGTGTGCTTGGGGGTATGAAATGAAAAATCATGTAAAAATACAAGATGTCAATTAACAAATGGTAAACAATACCACATTCTTTAAAATAAAAAAAAACTCCAATTTTCTTTTTTGGGGGAGGGACTGGATTGTATAAAATATTTATCTCCATATTAAATTTTGGGGTACAATGCAGCCAAAACGCTGCAACATTTGTGCCTAGGTCAGGAGCGAATTGAAAAAAAACATGTAAATAAAGTAATTATAGCAAAACACTTAAAATTAATAATGCAAAAAGTTAAACTTGCATTAATAATTGTGTGTATGTATAGAATACTTATATTTCCTATCTTCTATTACACTTTGGAACACAATGTAGCTAACAGCTGCTGAATTAGTGTCCAGGTCGGGAGTAAATTGAAAAAAATATATATATATACATAATTCAAAACAAAGAAAATAAAAAAAACTACAAAATGGAAAAGACCAAAAAAAGAGAAACAAAACTAGTTCCTAAGACTTGCATTACTATTTTATGTTTTATAGCTCTGTGAATTAAAAAACATACCATGTCATAGGAAAATTTCAATCACAGTTCAACTAGAAATCTGCTAAAATTGTACCTAGGTTGAACAAGAATTACAACCCTCCCACCAAACCCATAACCTCCCAAACAAAACCTTATTAAAAAACACTCCTAATATTTAGAGCTTACACTTTGAAACATCTGTAAAATTTTAGTAGACACTATTATTTTCATATGATAACTTAGATCAAAATGCATAAAAGCTACTAAACTGGCACCCAGTTCAGTAGATATAAAAGCAGTGTTAAAATACTACAAAAGAATAACTCACTTGAAAAATGAAACCCAAAACAAATTCTTATAATTTGGGAATGAAAAGAAGGTCTAAAAATATTGAGGCTTGTAAGTAAAACTTTTGAATATGCTGCACCTGAAAAGATAGCTATGTTTGTCCTTATGTTAAAGATAACATATAAAATTTCCTCACATACATACCCATGCACACATATGCACACACACACACATACACACACAAGAATAACAATAGTAAGAAACAAAACAATTTCTAAGTCCTGTAAATCAACTAAATATTTTTAATATGCATTAATCGCTTTTCAAAAATGTAGATGATGATATAGCAATTGAAAAATGTTAAGAATTTTTAAGTAAAACTTTCAGAAACAATGCATCTTGTATGCTGAACTTGTGCCAAGGAGCAGTAAAAAAAATTAAAGCCATAAAACAATGATGAAAAAGTAAAGATTCTAAAACAATAAGCAAATTCTTGAAATTCCTTCAGCTTTGTTTTCCTTTCTGATGATATGTTGCTTCAAAAATTCTGAGGTTTTAAAGCTAAAATCTGTGAGTATAATGCGACTTTAAACACTGCTGTGTGTCTGTGCTTGTGTTAGGAACTAACTTTAAAAAAACTTAAAACAATAGAACAATAGTAAGAATGGATTCATGATCTAAAGTCCTAAAAATAATCATGCATTACATTATTTTGTGAAGAAAGGTTATAGTTGGAATATGTAATGTATTAGGTTAAGTTAGATTAGGTTCACTTGTTAGGTCATTCTTACAGAACAGTTTTGTAATCAAAGTATGAATAATCTTTTAATTTCCTTCATTATTCTTCATTTTCTGTTTTATTGTAAGCTTAAACTATATAAGAACTCTTAATTTTTGTCTGTAACATTTAAAATTAAGTAATTTTAGGATGATGACATTAAACTATTTAATTGGAGATATTAACAAAATTGATATAAATATAAATCAGTTTTCTTTGATATAGTTTTCAAGTTTTTATATAATGTTCATATTTCATTTCCTTTTAATTTCCATTTTGTAAGTTACTATTACTTGTTAATATTAGACAATGTCTTATGAACAATATAACCAAAATGATGTATAACTAAATGTAAGATCAATTTTATTTTACATTTTTAAAAGCAAAGGTAATCTCTTAGATGTTATTCAACTTTTAAATATCTATTACATATAATAAAAAATATATTTGGATTATCTAGCTATTATGCCTTTGTCAGTTATTTATTCACTCAAATTCTGCATTTTTGAACATTTGAAAATATCTCTGTTATTTATTTTACCTCCATTCTTTGAGGAAGGACTTGAAGTATATTTTCTCTCAAATGATTTCCAATACTTCATTTTGTGAGGCTCTCTGAAGTCTAGTGCACCATTAGCAAACAACACAATCACTGAGTGACATTTTTGGAATCATAGGAAAAATTTTACTACCTGCTTCCCTGAGTTTTCCAATGTGGCTTTGACTGACAATTGAACTGCTATCCATGATTTCTATACCCGTGGATGCAACCAATTTCAAATAAAAATACTTGTAAACAATTGTATCCATACTGATACTCACACATTTTTCTTTCTTTGCCAGTCCAGGGCTTGAGCTCAGGGCCTGAGCACTGTCCTTGGGCTTTCTCAAGGATACAGCTCTACCACTTGAGCCTCAGCACCACTCTGGCTTTTTTTTGTATGTGTGTGGTACCAAGGAATCAAACCTGGGCCTTTGTGCATGCTAGGCAAGTACTCTACCACTAGGCCAAACTCTTGGCCCTCACACATTTTTCTTATTCCCTAAACAATACAGCATAACTATGTAGCATTTACTAAGTAATGTAGAGGTGATTTATTAAAGACTTTGAGATGTCCATGCATCATATGCAAATATTAAGCTGCGTCATATAAAAGACTTGAAAGAGACTTGAGCATCGGGCCAGGAGTTTGGCCTGGTGGTTGAGTGCTTGCCTAGCATGCACAAAGGCCTAGGTTTGATTACTCGGTACCACATACATACACAAAAAAAAAAAGGCGAAGTGGTGCTGAGGCTCAAGTGGTAGAGCTCTAGCCTTGAGAAAGTCCAAGGACAGTGCTCAGGCCCTGAGCTCAAGCCCAGGACTGGCAAAAAAAAAGACTTGAGCATCTAGATTTTGGAATCCATATATTTTTCCGTAGCCAACCCTCAATTCATAACAAGGGATTGTACTTGGGATTTGTAGTCATGCTAAATTTGAGTGTGATTTTCTTAGGATTTGGTAGAATATCTCAACACATCCTCTGTCAGCATGGAGCAGGTGGAGATAAACAACAATATGTGAGTAGTAATTAGGAGGCTGATACATCAGTAAATACAGTAACTAAAGTAAAACTAAGGTAACAGCAACCCAGGGAATTCCTGGGTGATTGTGCACAGGCATCTAATTCTTCAGGAAAGCAACAGCAAGATCTCAACTTTATATGCATTGATTCTCCATGAGATGACAGCAAACAGTACCTTTTCTGACATAGCCATCAAGGTCAGCCCTAAGTACAACTAATATTAGAGGAACCTTTCTGTTAATGACCTTCCAAGCCAGGTCCTCAGAAACTATGTGGCAAGTGGCATTACGGTCTGTTTTCTATAACCTTTTGCTCTGCACTGCAAACTCCTGCAATTTTGTATGGTTTTGCAAGATTCATGTCCCTTACCTGATTTTTTTCCCTTGGGATGTCTATTACCATCCCCCCCAGCCTCATGGCATCGACCCTACACAAAGACTGCTTCCACCTGGCAAAACATAATACATAAGCCTTTGTCAATACAGTGACAAGTTGAATAGACACACACTAAGTGGTAAATGATCAATCCCTCCCCTCTTCTCATCACTTTTATTCCTTCTGTTGGCGTTGCATCCTAGAAACCTATGAATTCAAATGTCTATATGAAGAAAGGAGACCTGACTATCCCAAGAAATAGTCGATCATCTTTTGAGCCTCCCTAGCCTCATCATATGGCAGGGACTCCGCACTGTAAACTTCCTTATTTCTCCATCTCTCCATCTCTCTGTCTCTGCTTCTGTCTGTCTTTCTTATGAACCAAGATGCTTTATGAATATAAACATAAACTATACAACACTGGGAAATTTAATTATGTTGTAACAAATGGGGGAGTGGCGGGCAATTCAATATCCGGGATCAACAAAATGTTTGGTGATTGCAACGTATTATATCCCCATTGGTGGACAAGGTATCTTCATGGGCAAAGGGAGACTCAACTGGAGCAAGCTTTTCAAGTTTTTTTCTCCTCACTGAGGATCATGAGAGGCACTGCATTCAAGAAAATGTGTGCAATCTGGTGTAAATTCTTAGCTGTTTCCCGCCCCCCCCATCTTTTCTCTGCACTCCAAACTCTTCGCTTTCTTGTATGGTTTCACAAAACTCATGCTCTCTACCTGATTTCCCCCACCCCTGGGACCTTTATACCTTCCAACATCTCCTGTACACAAACACTGTTTCTGCCTGCAAAACGTAATACATAAACCGTTGTAATATATAATACATAAATATATAATACCTAGAACTTCAGGGAGGTCAAAACAAAACAAATCTAGGGGACTGAATTTATGCACTACTTCATAGATATTATTAGAGCTTTTTATTTTTACATATGGTGCTCTTGTTCATCTTTGTGACAAAGAAGTGTGGTTAAACCTCACACACCAGGAAATCCAAACCATGCATTGTCTTTTTCTAGACATACTTCTTTATGAAAACTCTCCTCAGTGACTAGGCAGAGGTATTCTCATTTCATAGATGTTTGGATTTTTTTTTTAGCCAAATGTCCTGAGTCTGATGGTTGGTCTTGGGGAAATGATTGCTAAAATGTCAAGCAGTTTGTTTCAATAAGGAAGTTAAAGTATAGGTGAGTGAGACGAAAACTCAGCAGTCTTCAGATTTGATTAACTCTCTGAAGGTGGGTAAAGGAAGCTCTTCTGCTCAAGTATCTACTATACTAGTGAGATCAGGAACTGATAGAAGTGGGTCCAGTAGGATGTAGAAAGTGTGGCAGTGAGAGGAGGTCGGTCGGCTCTCAGATTGGAGAGATTTCTGTGACTCTGGGAACCGGCTTTCTGTCCGATTTATAATGTAGTAATTCTACCCTTATACATTGAAAGCTGATTGCAAAGAGCCCTCAAATAATCCAATGCAAGCCCAGCATAAGCTTTCTTCTCTTCACGTTCTCTGTATCTCAAAAAACAATTCAAATGATAATACTTTCTTTGTAGAAGTTGATGTTCATAAGGCTTAATCTATAGAGTATTTTTCTCAATTGAGATTCTGAGAGGTTCCACAGAGACAGGTTGGCTATGGAAATTTTGGGACACATGCAATTCATTTACTTATTTAGTTTCTTAAATAATAACCATGTGCTACATACTTTTCTAGGTATTGAAGATACAGTTGTGACATCAGATTAAAAAAAAAACTTTGGTGTTTTAAGTATATATTTTGAGGTAAACAAAAAAAGTTCAACAATGAATTTTTAAAATAAGGTGACTAGGGGCTGGGTGTTTGGCCTAGTGGTTAAAGTGCTTGCCTAGCATGCATAAAGACCTGGGTTTGATTCCTCAGTACCACACACATAGAAAAAAGCTGGAAGTGGTGCTGAGGCTCAAGTGGTAGAGCTCTAGCCTTGAGAAAGTCCAAGGACAGTGCTCAGGCCCTGAGCTCAAGTCCAGGACTGACACCAAAAAAAAAAAAAAGAAAGAAAAGAAAAAAAGAAAAGAAAAAAGGTGGCTAGAAACTGGGCGCGGTGGCTCTAGCCTGTAATCCTAGCTACCTACTCAGGAGGCTGAGATCTGAGGACTGAGGTTCAAAGCCAGCCCCTGCACAAAAGGACCTGAGACTCCAATTAACCTCTAGAAAACCGGAAGTGGTGCTGTAGCTCAAGGGGTAGGGTGGTAGCCTTGAGCTGAAGAGCTCAGGGACAGTACCCAGACTCAGAATTCAAGTCCCATGACCGACAGAAAAAAAAAAAAGGTGATAAGAAATATTCCAGAATAAAACCAGAAACATGAATGAAAATATGTGTGAAACCAAATTTCACAGCTACAACAAGAGTGGGTTAAGGTTAAAATGTCATAAATAGCTAGAGGGGCACTGGTGGCTCTTGCCTGCAATCTTGACTACTGAGGAGGCTGAGATCTGAGGATTGTAGTGGAAAGCCAGCCTGGTCAGACAAACCTAGGAGAGACTATTATCACCAATTAATCAGCAAAGAACTGGAAGTATAGCCGTGCCTCAAGTGACAGAGCATCAGTCTTGAGCTAAAAAACTAAGAGACAGCACCCAGGCCTTGAGTTTATGTCCTAGTACTGGTGCACCTGTGTGTGCGTGCCCGAACATGTGCACACAGTTGTGCCTGCACACACACACACACACACACACACAACAGAGTAATAAACATTGAAAAGAGAAACTCTCATGCCTTAATAATTATTGAAAATGATAATGAAGGCTAACTTTATTCATGCATGTAACAAAGTACAAGAAAGTTCTTATTTTTCAATATTATATAATCTAAAGCTTGTTTTACAATATGTCCCAAAGCCCTGATTTTCTATTGCCCAAAAATCCATGCTTAGTCTCTACCATTGTCTATAATCCATTTGTGTTTAAGCCACAGAGACCTCAAAGGATAATGAAAACCCAGGCTAGCTGAACAGATCCTTTCCCCGGCTTCCTCTTTCTTCAGCTTCCTCTTTCTCACAGCATAGCACAGCACAGCACAGCATTTTCTCTTGAAACAGGCATCTCCTTTCTTCATGCCACCTCTCTCAATCTCCATATCTGTTTGCCTCTTTTATCTCTCTCCCATCCCTTGTCCTTCTCCCTCCCTCTCTTTCTCTTTCTTTTTACCTGTTCCTTCTCCCTTCTTCCTACCTCTGCCTTTCTCTTCTCACTCTCCTTTTCCCAACACTTTTTCTTTCAGTATTATATGCTCCCAGAGGAAGACCTGAATGCTAACTCTGCTGTATAGAGGTGTAGGCTGTCCAATTTTTTTGTATTTTTCCTCTTCTTTCCTTCCTTCCTTCCTTTTCTCTCTCTCTCTCTCTCTTTCTCCTTTTCCCCCCCTCTCTCTTTTGCCTCCCTTCATTCTTCCCATGTCCTTACTGGGGCTTGAATTCAGGGCCTAGGCTTTCTCTAGCTTTCTCTGTTCTAGGCTGGTACTGTACCACCTGAATCATATCTCCACTTCTGACTTTTTGGTAATTAAATTGAGATAAGACTCTCATGGACTATCTTGTCCAGGTTGGATTTATTTTATTTTATTTGTATTTTTCTAGTTGAATTTAGACTGCAATTCTCAGCTATCAGCCTCCTTCCATAGCTTGGATTACCATGTGTGAACCATCAGCACCTATCTCAAATCTGGTTTTCACAGTCACTTCTCCTACTCACTGTATTAGCTGTGATAAATCCTCCCATTCTACTTTTTTGTGGTACTTGTTAGGCAGACACTTGACCACTTTCATCATTTCACTAGCTGTTATTCTGTTGATTATTTACAGGATCCAGTTTTCTTTATGCCCTGGCCATCCTGTACTATGATCCACCTATTTATTTTTTCCCACATAACTGGTATGACAGGTATTCTCTATCAACACCCAGTCCCCTCTACATTTTGTGCCTGAGTTCCTGTAGTAGTGAAATGAACAATTTGTATTCAGTGATATCTAAGAGCCTGCTAGCTCTGACACTGGCACTACAACTTCATTCCTACTGAGAACAGTATTTTTTCTTATATGTACCTTTCCTGGAGCCTGAACTCAAAGCCTGGATCCTGTTCCTGAGCTTTTGCTGCTTACAGCAGATGCTGTACTACTCTAGCTACATCTTCAGTTCTGGCATTTTGATGGTTAAGTAGAAATAAGAGTCTCATAGTTTTGTCCATCAGATCTCACCCTCCAGAGTATCTAGGATCACAGGCATTAGCTACCAGTGCCAAGCTATAACAGTACTTTTGGGGCAGGGCATGTAACTCAAGGCCTAGGAATTATCGATGAAATTTTTTGCTCTAGGTCAGTTCTGTACCACTTGAGTCATAACTCCACTTTTGCCCACTTTTGGTGGTTAACTGGAGGTAACAGTCTCATGGATTTCCCTGCCTGGGAATGCTTTGAACTGTGATTCTTTGATCTCAGCCTCCTGAAAACAGAACTATGGGTATGAGCCACTGGCACCAGGGTAACAGTAATTTTAAATACTGGTGTTTACAGATGGAGTACTCACTGTCAGCTATTATAGAAATCATTTCATTGCTTTCCAACAAAGAAAAAGAAAGATTTATTACTGGCTACTGTCTATACATGAGAAAATTGAGGCTCACATGCTGAAATATTTCAGAATAGTCTTAGGTTAGTAAGGGGTAGTCTGTAACAAATGCTATGTTTATTATTATTATTATTATTATTATTATTAGTAGTAGTAGTAGTAGTAGTAGTATTTTGGTGCAGGTATTGGGCTTGAACTCAGGGCCTGAATGCTAGCTCTGAGCTTTTTTGCTCCGGGCTACTCTGCGACTTAAGTCAGAAATCCATTTCTGGCATTTTGGTGGTTAATTGGAGATGAGGGTCTCACAGGCTCCTGCCCAGGATAAATTTGAACTACAATCCTCAAATCTCAGCACCTGAGTAACTAGGATTATAAGTGTGAGACATCAAAAATATGTTTTTTTGCTGTTATCTTTAAGTAGTTTTATAAAGGAGTTAATATTCAACATAGCAATTGAGCTTACGTTCTCAAGTAGTTCCACTGTATCTTTCCCTGACTATTAAGTCTTAAGAAACTGATGTTTTTGAGACAAGGTGTTACTCTGTAAGCCAGGCTGAACTTTAGGTTGTGGTCCTACTGCCTCCATTTCTTTAGTCATGGGATTACATGGGAGAAACACCACATCCAGAAGGAACACATTTTAGTGGTGGGCTGTAAGTCATCGGTGTGAAAAAGAGGACTATAGGAGCCTTTCAATTTCCTTCTGAAAATGTTTTCCAAAATGGTTACCTACTAGCTCTTCTATATGAGGACAGGAAGAGTTTCAATAATAATAATAATAATAATAATAATAATATACCTTTTCAAATAATCAATATGAGTTAATAGTGAGGTATGTGTGTGTGTGTGTGTGTTGTGTGGGTGTGTGTGCACGTGCGCGTGCATGTGCTGCTAGTGAGGGGCTGAGTGCTGTCTTCGAGCATTTCTTTTCATTTTTGCTGTTTTGCACAAAGCTAGTCCTTTACTACCTGGTCCACAGTTCCACTTTTGGCTCTGTGCTGATTTCCTGTAGGTAAGTGTCTTACAGATTTTTTCCCCCCGGACTAGAACTTAACCATAATCCTCAGATCTCAGCCTCCTGAATAGCTAGGATGAAGACAGTTATAGGCACCCAGTGAACATCGTGCTGTATACGCTACTGTTATCTCTCAGTACACCTCTGATCCTTCTCTTTCCTTCAAGGTGAAACATATTTTCTCCTTGTTCTATGCTGATGATTTTCATGCAAACCTAAATTAAAAGAGGAATTATACGTTTTCATTTTAGAATAAAGTTGGCAAAATAATTTCTTAGAAAGCCCATTTTGCTTATATTATCTTAGTTTTCCCATGTTTTTCTTTTTCTAAAAAGCTTTATTAGTATATATTCCTAGTACAAAGGCATTTCACTGAGATGCTGAAAACAGAGAGGGTAAGGCTAACAAGGAAAGGCAGAGCAATAGTGAGGGCTAAGCTGATTAAACTGTAATATGTGTATTGCTATGTGCGTGTGTGTGTGTGTGTGTGTGTGTTTGAGTGTGTGTGTGTGTGTGTGTGTGTATAAAATATCCTACCTTTTTTGGAATAAAAAGGTTCCTATGTAGTCAAACATTGCAAGAAGAACTCAAAGTAAGAATATAAATGCTGAGTATACTTAAAACTTTTCGAGAATGCCTAGTTCGCAAAGAAATAACTTCACTTTTCCATTTGCAGTTTCCCCTCGCTTAATTTGTCCTCTCAGGCACTTGCTGGCACTTTGAGTCACACAGTACACTGGAGCTTTCAGTCCATAAGGCATGTCACATAACACATAAAGTTCACTACAAAGAACTATCTTGTTACTAGTGATTCTGAAAGCCCTCCCATTCGTTTCAGCATACATTCCCTTGGTTGATTTGCAGGCTATTTCTTTACTAGAAACCACTGTCTAGCCATTGAGAGAACATGTTTTTACTAAAGAAGAAGGAAGAAAAAAGTCCAAGTGAGCAAGAAGGGAGGGAAAAGCGCTATGTGATTGGAGGCCATCCAGGAGGTGCATACATAGCTTGAACTGTAATGGAGCATAATGGTAGCCTTTTTCTAGGAGGATCTGGGGCCAATGTTCACAGTGTTCTGTTTGCAGTTTTACTGGGAGAAGTCTGTGCTGGCTTCTCAAATAAAATGTACTGCTATCATCATCTGCCAAGATGCTAACTGAAAAGATCCATTATTTTTGATATTTAATACCTTATAAATTATATGGAGATTGTGTTGACCGACATGGACATCTGGGATGATGGTCAGAGACTTTTCCCCCCGCTAGGTCAGGTAGACTGAGTGAGTGCCTGTTTGTTCATCAATGCCCAATTATGCATTCATAGAGAAAATGTCTCGTCTCGGCTGCTGGTCAGCTAACCTCAGAGGTACTAGGATGGCTGGATTTGAAGGATGGAATGGAAATGAGCAGTGGCTACTTGAAATTTATATGGAAAATGTATAGTTGCTTGTTTCATAACAAAGGTGAGTTGTGAGCTGGCCAGAGCTTGAGGGACAGATGAAACAGGGTTGGATGTGTTTGGGGAATTTTCTCTTCTGCATTGGCTGTCTCTGCAGACTGGTGATGGTGCCTGGACCTTCAATACTGGCCATGAATTATGTATTTTCTGACCTGTCTCCCAATTTTGCTTCTAGAGTCATTTCAAAAGCAAAAAGATGAAGAGTCATGATTCTGGTTATTTTGAAGATTTTTTTTTTACTCCACTGTTAATTCAACCATTTATTCTTAAACAATTGCAGATATTTCTGACTACAGCTTTGCTGTTTTTTTTTCAGTTTTCTGGGTTTTATTTTTGGCTTTATGTTTAAGCTTTAATATAAGGAGTGCTTGACGTGCCTCCCCCTAAAGCAGAGCATGCCTTAGGATTAGCTGTTCTCCCAAACTGAGATGGATTTCAATGAACTGTTCATTCTGTCTTTCCTGCTCCCCTCCTGTGACAAATGGCATGCTTTTGCTAGACAGCAAGTTGGGTCTGAGGCTGTAGTGGAAAAAGTGGGTAAATGAAAAAGAAATCCTCTCACTAAGTTGAAAAACAGGGCACAATTAAGACTAAATAAAAATGGCCATCTTTATTGAATTAGCAAATTGTGAGTTAAAAAGCAATGAAATTAATACTTTTGTGAAGTTATTGAGTTCAAAAGCACAAAACCTGTTTTTATGGATGTAGCTGTTTCTGTTTTTGATTGATTAAAAAAAATCTCTAGCCAGTATTTAACAACTAACTTTCTAAGCCCCAAATCAAGAATTCTGTTAAGTCTTTACTGTTAATTTTGTTTCTCTACATGACTTTATTTGCAAATTTGTGTATCTATATGAACTTATGTGTGTCTGCAAGTGTTTTTGTATAGTACATGGATATGCTTATTTAGTTACACATGATATATTATAGCTGTATATAAGTCTTTGTGTGGGTACATGTATACTTTTTAAAGTATACGTGTATGAGCAAGTAGTAATGTTAGAAGATGGTGGTTACAAGTAGTAGTACAGCTTTAGCCACTGGATGAACACAAACAATAGGTGTTATAACTTCCTGTTTTATGAAAGAATGGGGTGAGGGTTGAGTTATTATAATGTGAACTGTGGCTTTCTAGATAAACTGACATAACACTGAATGAAGTTGTGTAGGAACTGTTAGGTGGAAATCAAGAATAGAATGGAACCTCTCCTGTTCTGATCTGTGGTTGTCAATGTCTTGTGCACTGGAGACTTTGTCCTCAGTGTGGCAGTGTTGAGGTGGTGGAATCTTTAAAAGGAAGAACCTAGTAGGAGGTCATCAGGAATGCTCCCTTGGAAAGGATTAAAGTCACTTTCCTGAGATCCTGAACTATTTCTCATTAGACAGTTATTAATTTGGGGAAACTGGCCCCTTCCTCTTTATTGAGTTGTTTATCTCAACAAGAAATTGTGCCCTGACATGACACAAGGAGATGTTCCTCAGAGCTAGTTATCTTGTATGCACTTTCAGCCCCCCCCAAATTGTGAGTTAAATAATTCTTTTTCTTTTTCATGAGTTCGTACTAATTGTACAAGGAGGTTTCATTGTGATATGTTCATACATGCATATAATAATATGCTTTGATCAAATTCAATCCCTCATTGCTTCCTTATCCCCTCTTTTGTTTTTACAAGTTTGATGGATTTCCTTGTTTTGTTTTTATAAATGCATATAAAATACTTTCCCTCATCACTCTCTCTCCTTTTGCCCTAACCCCTCCCATGAGTTCTCATTGCAAATAGTACCCTGTTTACATTAATTTCCTTTTCTTTTCTTTTCTTTTCTTTTCTTTTCTTTCTTTCTTTCTTTCTCTTTCTTTTCCTTCCTCCCTCCCTCCCTCCCTCCCTCCCTCCCTCCCTCCCTCCCTCCCTTCCTTCCTTCCTTCCTTCCTTCCTTCCTTCCTTCCTTCCTTCCTTCCTTCCTTCCTTCCTTCCTTCCCTGTCTTTCTCTCTCTTTCTTTTTAATTCCTTCTTCCTTCCTTTCTTGTCTTTCTTTCTCTTTTTTTCTTTTGCTTCCTTCTTTCCTCCTCTCTCCCTCCCTCTCCCTCCCTCTCCCTCCCTCCCTCCCTCCCTCCCTCTCCCTCCCTCCCTCCCTCCCTCCCTCCCTCTCCCTCCCTCCCTCCCTCCCTCTCCCTCCCTCCCTCCCTCCCTCCCTCCCTCCCTCCCTCCCTCCCTCCCTCTCTCTCTCTCTCTCTCTCTCTCTCTCTCTCTCTCCCTCCCTCCCTCCCTCCCTCCCTTTCTTTTTGTAGGGCTTGAAATCTGAGTCTGGGTGCTACTCCCTGAGCTCTTTAGCTCAAGGTTACCGCTCTATCATGTGGAGCCACAGCGCCACTTCTGATTTTCTGGTGGTTAATTGGAGATGAGAGTCTCATGGACTTTCGTGCCCAGGCTGGCTTTGACCTGCCATCCTAAGATCTCAGCTTCCTGAGTAGCTAGGATAATAGGCATGAGCCACCAGCGCCTGGCCATTCATGTCCTTTCTTTTAGGTTGGGATCCTTATGCGAGAGGAAACATGTGATACTTGATACATTCTGATTCGTGACACTTTTTCAGCCTGGCAAGTATTCAGCTTTAGGTATTTTATTATAGTAACAGAAAACAGACTCCCCAGCTTGGTTTTTCAAAAGTATCCTTTCAGTAAAATGCTAACTATATATCAGTTATTTGGTATTTATAATTATCATTTAAATCAAAGTTCTTATGCCCCTTTCTCTTAATCTTTCTTATTGACCTATGTGTTTCTCTTCTTACTCTTTGCTGAGTAAGTAGCACCTTGAATATAGCTTAATATTCTATTTGTCACATTGTGTTGGTTTGTATTTCTTCTGCCTGTCCTATAGAACATATTTACTTCTGTGCCATCATTCATGTAGCAAATAGCGAATGCTCATTGTATACTTGTTGTATGAAAGAATGAATGGGAAAGTTCATGTTGTGAACCACAAACTATAAAGAACTCTCCTTTTTTTTGTCCTAGGACTTGGGCGGTTTTGGCAGTGTCCTAGAATAGGCCAACTAGTAAAGCTGTCATTCAGATGGCAGGCAAAGCCCATGAAATATGAACTTGCCCTCCCTCTGACCTTGGGGCTATTGGAAAGCATCTTTCACAAAGGAAAGAATACTTCTAGGTTCCTCCAGCTTGAGATAGGACTACTAGTTCAGCAATCCAAATTGTCAGTGACAATTAACTTTAAGTGACTACTGACAATCCAAATTGTCAGTGAATGTATATGCTTGGATGGGAGTTGGCTGTAGTTTCTTAACACCACGGTGCAGATGGAGTGTGAAGGAGGAAAGAATGGGGAGAATACTCAGGACTGGGTCTCCATGAGTTAAGCATTTTCCTAAAGCAAATTTATGAACCATGCATTCTGGCCTTCATAAACTACCACAATGCTTATAAAAAAACAACAATTGCCTCACTCTGTCCAAAGTTGGTTCCTGAATTCCACCTCCCCCTTTGTCAATAGCTCATGTTTGTCTTGTTTTTACCCATTGTTTGCCTCAAGGAGAAACAAATAAAAAGAACTGCAAATTTGTGCTTCATGAGAAGCACGTATCTCTACAGTTGTAATTGTGGTGCTATACTCCTTCCTCCCATTCAAGTGGACAAAGTTAGTTTAGTCTCACATAGGTACAAGAACGGGAGAAACAAACTGTGAAAGGAAAGAAAAGCGTGCATATTCTCTCAACTCCTCTGTCATCCTCTTGCCTTGTCTCCACAAATAAAATAACTAAGAAGTATTTCCAAAGTCCCCTGAAAATGTTGTCTTTAGCTTGTGGAATTTGTATCACAAACTGTCAGTAGTGTATGCGCTTTCTTGTTGGACAAGTTATAGGCACTGCTCACCTATATAACAGATCCTTCCATAAGGAATGCTGTTGTAGTGAGAAATATATTCTCTGAAAAGCATTTCCCAGGCCCAGGCAATAGCTTATGAGAGGGGGCTTTATTGATCTGGTGAAAGGAAGCATTCAGCACAAAGGGTGTTTTTGCTGGGTTGCAGATGGGGACAATCACTTTCCTTCTTGGTGAAACAACAGCCAGAGTAGATTCCTTGGTTTGCAAAAGTACTGTTTGCTAAGCAGTTTCACTGCGTAATTCACTCCATGGTGAGAGGCAGCCAAGCACAGTAGGAAGAGAAAGCGTATTGGAATCAGAATGATGTGAGTTCAAACCTCAACTTTTTCACTTAGTAGTTTTGTAGGTATTGGCAAATCACCCACATTTTCTGCAGTACAGCTAGAAAGTAAAAACATACAATAATATCTATTTCATAAGAAGATTTAATGGTCAGAGGTAAGCTGGCTTCACCCCAAACATGGTAATTATACAAAAATGGATATGTAGAACATTGAATTCCACTACAAATCTTGGCCTTAAATAGTATAATTTCATTCATTTCTTTCTTTCTGTGTCTCCTTTTCTTTTTTCATATGCGCGTGTGTGTCAGTAATTGGGCTTGAACTCAGTGCCCTAGCCTTACACTCATGAAATTTTCAAAAATTATTTTTAGGTATTAGTATAAATGGGTTTCAATTCAACATGCCACTTTATGAGTACATTACATCTTGATCCATGTCACCACTTTTGTCATTCTTATCCATTCTTCTTTATCTTTTCAGCTCATGTCTGCCTCTTTACCTCTTGACCCACACCTTCATGTCCAGCCTTTTGCTAGTTAATTGAAAATAAGAGTCTCTTGGGCTTGTGTACTGCAAACCTCAGATCTCAGCTAGGATTGTAGGTATAATACAGTAATCCACAAGTCCCTTTTTCCAGGGATTCAAATTTCCCTATGTTCATTGTCAAGATTCTTTTCAGGCTGAAAGTGTGGTTCACACTTTCGCACAAGACCCAATACTGTCAAATTCAGAAGGACTATATGAAATCATCCCTGTTAATATATATGGTGGCTTGGGCTTGCAGTGCTAGCCACTGGTAAAATTTGAACTGGGAAGATGTGGGATTGAAGCAAAGTGGAGGGAAAAGTTGCTATTCCTTCTCATCTGAACCTGGGCCAGGTGATCTACACTTGTCCTTCACAGCAGGATGTGGGCCAGGGGCAATATGTCAGCTCATAACTCAAAATCAATCAGCATAAAAAGAAGCTGGAGATGCAGTTCGTGCACCTATGAAGCATGAGGCCCTTAGTTCAAATGCCAGCATTGCCAAATCAGCAAGACCAACAAAATCCTTTCTAGAAAGAACTTACTCTACGTTAGAGGTTTTTCTGTCAACGGAGTATACTTTAGACATTTGAAATGTGATACTGGGGTCTTGTAGCAAGGGGAATGTAAGGAGACACTGCATTTACTCCCCCATGTTTTTTTTCTTTTTCTTTTAGGAACTCTTAAAGAAGCTATCAATTAGCATCTGAATTTGAGAAGGGACTTTGTAAGGAGAATTTCACTCTACTGGAAAGCACCCATGGGGTGGTGGCTCAATGGCAAGATGAGTAGAAGGCAGTAATGAAGTGTTGATTATCTTTCCTCATACTGGCTCCCCAGAGGGCTAAAGGGTTTTGTCAGAGCATCTACCTAGTGAACACTTAAACTTGTTAAAATCAAAGTCAAATTCAGGATATACTTTCTGAAATAAGATAAATCTGGATCTGAAACATAATATGGACACTGAACTAGCTGTGTGATCTAAACAAAATGCTTCACTTCTTTGTGCTCCATTTCCTTCCTTCCTTCCTTCCTTCCTTCCTTCCTTCCTTCCTTCCTTCCTTCCTTCCTTCTTTCCTCCCTTCCTTCCTTCTTTCTTTGAAAAAATAGTCTATAAGTGGTTGTCCTGAGTCAGTAATGACATCAATGTAAAGTATACAATGCCTTATTGAGTACACAATAGATACTTAGTAAATAATAGTAAATATTATGCTTGAGGTGAACTGAGACAATTGGTATTGAATGCAATAATTGTAAGCCATTCTTCAGATAAGATAGAGTTATTGGGTAGACATATACCTTCATTTCACTTTTGCTACAGGATCTGGTTGTTAAATATGAGTGATGAACCCAATGATTCATGCACCAATAGATGCCTGATTGCATCATCCACTGAGGAGGAAATGATCATGAATTCAATTTGGGATATGGTGAAATTGATATGCACATGAGACTTCCAAATGAATGTGTGAGACTTCTTCTCATCTGACCTCTGAATTGGATGGCACTTACATCTCACCCTGGCTTTTTGGGGAACCTAAAACAGGTTGCATCCAAGGCACATCCCCAAACTGTTGTATTATACCCATTGAATCTCTGGAAATAGATATGGATTCAGGAAATGGGAATCAAACATAGTGAAATCTTGAGACTGGATGAGGCCATTCAGAGATAGTACATAGACTAATCCCAATCCTATCTACGTTGAAGGCTGAAACCTGCAGGATTTCCGTTTGAAGCTAGCTCAGGTAGAAATGTCCATAAGACTTCATTTCCAAAATAACAGCCAGAAGTCTGAATTGAAGGCCTTGCTAAAATGGTAGAGCGCAAGTCATGAGTAATCAAGCCAAAAGAGAGCAAATTCCATTACTAGCAACAACAATAACACCAAATTCTGCCAAATATGAATGAGGAGTGTACTTCAAATTTAGTAACAAGAAGATTCTAATATTAATATGACATTCTAAACGATCGCTGAAAGATATCCTGAAAAAAAAATGACAAAGTTGAAATCATTCTCTAAAACTACTACAAAACCAGCCAAGAGTTTGGCCTAGTGGTAGAGTGCTTGCTTAGCAAGCACATATTCCTCAGTACCACATACATAGAAAAAGCTGGAAGTGGTGCTGTTGCTCAAGAGGTAGAGCTCTGGCTTTGAGAAAACCCAAGGACAGTGCTCAGGCCCTGAATTCAAGCCCCAGGACTGGAAAAAACTACTACAAAAGACTAATCTTCAGTGAGGTATTTTTCTTCTCATATATAGGTACTTACTGAATCTTATTAGAGATTAGGGAGATTAGGGACTAACCTGTTTCTGTAATGTATTCATTTCACAAACAACCAACTCTTGAGTGATCAGGATAAAAGTGGATTAAGAGGACTGGAGCATAACAGAGTAGTAGGGTGGTAGAGTGCTCACTTACCATGCACGAAGCCCTGAATTCTATTCCTTGGTACCACATACATAGCAAAAGCCACCATTGGTGCTGTGGCTCAAGTAGTAGAGCACTAGCCTTGAGAAAGCTCAAGGACAGTGCCCAGGCCCTCAGTTCAAGCCCCAGCACTGGAAAAAATAAATAAGTAAAATGGATTGAATCATAGTCTTTACTGTTTAAAAATTCATTCAAATCCTAGTAATATATACAATGCATGATTATTAAATCCATACCATATGCTGAGTCCTGTGCTAATCACAGGATGGGTAGTGTTCCTACGTGCATAATGTTCATGACTTTTTCCCCAAATGTTGGTACTTTAATGTTTTGGGCAATCCTCACATTTCAATAAGTTCAAATTTCATTTTTTGTTTTCATATCTAAGAGCTTCCAAATCACATTTACTTAAATAAACAATAATATAATAATTCTATTCCACTCTGCTTTTTATCATAAAGCACTGATAATACTTGGTATGGTAAAAACAAAGCATACATACAAGTAATAAAAGTCCTAAGAGTAGCAAGGGTTTTATTTTTAATATTTTCAACACAGAGAAGTGGCAGATGATTGAGGTGATCTATATAGTAATTGGTCTGAATATGATTGTTACAATTATATACACATATTGGGATTTTGCATTGCATCCCATAAATAGGTACAACTATTATGAAGCAATTAAATACAAAGACATACTTTTGAAGAATAATAAGAAATGGAAACAAGACTCTTTTCCAGCTATTGTGTTTTGTTTAGGTAGTATTCACCTAACAATTACCCTTTGACTTTTCTTACCACTATTGGTCTTCAACATTTTTCTGTCTCCATAGCGGGGAAAAATCAAGTTTATCTTCCCAACCACTGACTGGAGCAGACCAAGATCAAACAGATACAGTTCCTCAACTATATAACATTCGTGGCCATGAGCTAAAGCCTAAAGGGAGAAATGTGTGGACATTAGTATAAATGAATAATTTAAACTACATAAGGATACTTGGTTCGAGTGATTTCTTCCCTTTCTGTCTACCATCACAGTGATGTCTTTTATTTGCTGGTTTTCTGCTTAATTCCTTGGTATAATATATACTGGCTAGGGAGGTTAATGGATGTGAATGGAGGTTGATGGACATCAATCTGTTTCATCCAGCGATTGACATCTAGAAAGGTGATTTTTTTACTACTGTGTTTAGAAAAAAATTAAACCACATATCATAGTGGTTACTCAGGTTTTACTGAAGTAGTGTTTTATCTGTATGCACATAGGATGATAACTGATTATATTCCTATGAAGCCAATAACTGTATGAATCTTTTTTCCTAGAAAATAGATATATAGAGGAAGATTACCAGTAAAGTTTATATATTTGTTGGGTTAGGAAAAAAACAAGCTGGTTCATGCCCGTTGTCGTAGCTACCCAGGAGTTTGGAATCTGAGGACTGTGGTTCAAAGCCAGCTAGGGCAGGAAAGTTCATGACACTCATATCTCCAATGAACTACCAAAAAAAAAATCTCTGCTAAAAGTGTAAAAATGGAACTGTGTGTGGGGGGGGAAATGGGGACAAAAATGACAAGGGGTATCTATGTGTGTAAAATAATGTACCTTCTATCTGGCGAATATAACTGTAACCCCTCTATTAAATATAATAAAAATGTGAAAAAAATAGAACTGTGGTTCAAGTGGCAGAGTGTCAGCCTTGAGCAAAAGAAGCTTAGGAACAGTACACAGGCCCTGAGTTCCAGCCCCAGAACTGGTATACATATAAAAAAATAATGAGACAACAGCATCAATAATTTAATATGAAATATTTCATAGAGGGTCAGCCTTCCTGAGATCAGTCATGAGAATGAGCCTATTGTTTTCCTGGTACACTCTAAGAATTCTTAGACTTGATTTGAAGTCATTTTTTTTCTATTTGGACCCTTTGGAAAGATGTTTATAGACTATAGGCATAGGACGAGAAATGGAATTTTAGTCATCCATTAGAAAGAATAATATTGTACCATTTTTAAGGAAATGGATAGATTTGGGGGAAAAAGTATGTTAAGTGAAGTAAGTCAGCCCCAGAAAGACAAACGATCCATGTTTTCCCTTATATATGGAACCTAGATTTAGCATACAAACTCATAATCAAATAAGTTTGGTGGTATTCAATTATATACGGATGCGTTTACTGAAATACGGTGGAGTCAATGGAGACGTCAATGTAATTCCTTAGAAAACCAAAAATCAAAATTCAGCAAAATAAATATCAGGAAGCAGGTACTGGAAAGGGGTGAGGTCAAAGAGAAAGGGGTAGACAAATGAGGAGAAGAGGAAGAAAATACAGACAAGAATCCAATGTATATCCTAAAAAATTAAGAGCAAGGAAAGAATTGGGTAGGGGAGAGATGGGTAATAATGTTTCAAGAGGTAACTTTTGATGAAGATGTATTTATCAGCTTCTTTGTTAAATAGCAACTCCTTTGTATAATTACTTAAACATAATAATAATCATTATTATGCAAAAGAGTGTTTTCAGCAATACAAAAATAACTTCATTTACTTCCTTTAATTTTCCATTTCATGCTTTGTGGAAACCAAGGTTTATATACTGCTTCCACTGTCCAGCAAAGTTAATCTGACAAGCTGAGCTTCTGTACAAAGCTCATCTTGCAGAACTAACTTATAGAATGCTATGCTGGATCTAAGGGCCATCTGTCACCTTGGTGATCATCAGAGTTGATTCCGGTGACCCACTGATCTTCAGTCTTGATTTTGCTAATCTGGCTAGCTAGGCAGGTGTTGTCTTCCTCCTCACTGCTCCCTGTGAATCCTTCCTGAAGCTGTGTGCTTGCTTGAAGAAGACTATCATCCCTGATAGAGGAAGACCGGTCTTCAGTCAAGGATATGAGAGTGGCTTCGTTCCCCTGCTAGCACTTCCCAAAAAGCTCTCAAGTTTAGACTCCTACACCTAAAAGACTTTGGTTTGTACAGAAATATAGATAATATAGATATATAGATGTAGATACAAATGTATCTTGAAGGCACTGTGGTTTGAACTGAGAGCTTCATGCATCCTGGGCATGTGCTCAATCACTTGAACCACACCCTCAGTCTTTTTCCTTTACTCCTTTTTTCAGGTGGGGTCTTGCATTTCTTGTGTTCAAGACTAGCCTCACATTACATTCCTCCTACTTGTGCTTTTCTAGTAGCTGAGATTACAGTTATATGTCACCATGTGTAGCCTCAGAGCATATTTCCCTTCATACATTTCCCCTTTATGAATTTCACTGTCATCTCATTAGAATTTGCCCCCCCTCATCTTTTAATGATGTTCATTTATGTTCACCCTAATGGTGAGCACTGATTAAGGTAAAATTTAGAAAGACAAAGAAAATCTTTTGCTTTTGTGTCATGCTCACAATCATTATCTTCAATGGCAGCAGAACTGGAGAGAGGAAGAATCAGAAGTAGCATAGTTTGTGCTTTAAAGGCAAGGTATGTGGGAAGATTTCAAGGCAGGTAATGGACAAAAACTAGGTACTAGAAACCTAATCAGAATTAAGAGCTACTAATGAGGGTTTAGGGGGTCATTTCTGAAATGAATAAGAATATGTATGAATAAGATGAGTGAGAATATATGAAGTTATCTAATTAGTTTGCTTCATTAATTCTTGGTATGTCTTTAGTGTTAACTAAAGCATACTTAAGGCTATGCTAGGGCAAAGTGATATTTTATTTATTTATTTAGGTACTACCAAGGGCCTCTGAGCAAGACTCACATAATTCTTTTGGTTAATACAGCCAAAAGGTGACAGAGTAAAGGACAGTATAGCTGTCCCTTGCCGTACAAGATGGTGTCTTCTATTCTTAATGTCCTGGCAGTCCGGATCTAATCACACTGACGCTCAGGAGCTTTATGTGCCCAGTGAATCTTATACAGTCCTATCATCCCTTCTTTATTATTAGGCTACTTTTGTTATTCTTCCTTTATGTTTCTAGTAGTAATTCTAGAATCAAGGTTTACTTAACAAAAATAAATAAAAAAATTAAAGAAATCTTGAAGAAGAATGTTTTGTGATATTTCCAGAGGCTTCACTGTACAGACCTTGTGAGCATAAATAAATATGTCACATACTAGCATCCAAAGGCAGAATAAAGTCTATGGTAGGCTACCATATGTGGTACAAGCAGATGGAAAAGGACTATTTATACATATATACTCTTTTGTGCATAAATATCTCTCATAACTTTAGGAAATTTGTGGCTGTGATATAAGAAATAGGAAATAAACTTTCTTTTGTGGGTGATGGGGCTTGAACTCAGTCTTGGTGCAATCTCTGAGCTCTTCAGCTCAAAGCTACCACCCCACCCTTGAACCAAACCCCACTTCCCGTTTTCTAGAGGTTAATTGGAGATGAGTCTTGGGTCCTTTTGTGCCCCGTCTGGTTTTGAACCTTGATCCTCAGATCTCAGCCTCCTGAGTAGCTAGGATTATAGATGTGAGCCACCGCGCCTGGAAATCAACTTTTGGTTATAGAAAAAGAATATATGGGCGGGGCCTGGGGTCTGTGCTCCCTACAGCTGAGTATCCCCTGGCCTTCGCTGTCTCTTTGGATTGATGCTGTTTTTCTGCCCTGGCTGTGGGAACAGGCTGATAGTGGAGGAGGGACAGTGTTGCCACCGCTTCGGCTGCAACACTTGTCCCTACGTACACAACATTACCCGTAAGGTATCCAAAGTTGAAAGAAGTAGATGATGTCCTTGGGGGAGCAGCCGCCTGGGAGAATGTTGACTCTACTGCAGAGCCGTGTCTCAAGTGTGAACATCCTCATGCTTACTTTATGCAGCTTCAGACCGCTCTGCAGACGAGCTAATGACTACCTTCTACAAGTGCGGCGATGCTCAGGGTGGACACCGCTGGAGGGATTAGGGCCAGCATGGCCCAGCTGCTTCAAGGTCTCCTTACCTCCTTCCCAGTGGTGACTCCCAGCTTCAAGAGTAGATGGAGTGTCCTGACAATCTTTGTAGTGGGAAGCTAAACATTCTGAAAGCAGAGGGCCAGCGAGCCAGGAAACATAGTCCACCTACCAGACAGTAAACGAAGTCATTAATGTCCAGAAAAAAAAGAATATATGAAGTAAGATATGGACCTTGCAATGGCACAGTACAACATATTCTGCCTGCTGATAATCTAACCATCTGTGGCTGTTTTATTAGGGTACTCAACTCTTCTCTGCTTGTCTTCCTTGACTTTGACATAAAAAGAATGTGTAAGAGTCTTCAAATATACTAAACCCCGAGTTTTCTCCCTTAGATTAAAAAAAATGTCTCTGTTAAATTTACATCAAGTTTATACTGTTTAGTTCTTTCAATGAAATCTGATGTCCTTTCCCTTTTTATATCCTTATTCTACATTTCTTCTAAAACTTTTATTCAGGTTGTTGGTGATAGAAATAAAGTTTACGATAATATAGCAGTGAAGGTATGGACAAAATTTTGGATTTCTACAGTATGCCAGCTAGTTCCTTATACACTTATGTGTGTGTGTGTGTGTGTGTGTGTGTGTGTGTTTAATCATCCTAATAATTTTGTAATGAAAGTAGTGTATTTATGTCTTCATTTTGCAGATGATTTAAGTTCAGAGAGGTTAAATAATTTGCCTTAGGCTATCCAGCAAGCACACAGCTGCCAAGATTCAAACACAGGTGTGTGTACTGTGTGGGTGTGTGATTGTAATGCTTGTTCTATTTTATTCTATTTCCAGAAAAAAAGAATGTCATTCATCGTCACTGATTTCCACATTCACTGCATTCCAAATGGTCTATTGTTTCTTGAGGTACTTACATGAAACCTACGATAAGCTTGCAAATGCTAACCTTCATAGCTCTAAAAGAAGAAAATGTGCCAGATATTTCACTATGATATCATTGCAAGCATCTCCAAGGACAGCCAATGCCAGAAGCATGGCTTGCATTTCATCTCCATCCCAAGCTTTAAAAAATCTGGAGCTTGGGCCAAGAGTTTGGCCTAGTGTTAGAGTGCTTGCCTAGCATGCATGAAGACCTGGGTTTGATTCCTTGGTATCACATGCATAGAAAAAAGCCGGAAGTGGTGCTATGGCTCAAGTGGTAGAGCTCTAGCCTTGAGAAAGCCTAAGGACAGTGCTCAGGCCCTGAGTTGAAGGCCTAGGACTGGCAAAAAAATCTGGAGCTTAGTATTTTGGTTCTGTTCATTTGCTTACTAAGAAATTTCAGATGACTTTGGAATCCATGAATTATGTGAAATGAATCACATGCTGTCCCATAAAAGCATCTTCACACTACTGATGTCCTTTGGAAGGAATATACTTGGTGTAACGACCGTGATTTCCTTTACAAATACAATTCAGATGGAATGTTTCTGAGTGCCTGTAAATGGCTATACATTATGGGAGATAAGGAAGGCAAGTTCACAAACTTTAAATTCTGTTTTGAACTAATTTGAAGTTATTCTGCATTTAACCCACAGGCACTGAAATATTTGGAGGAGTTAAATAAAATTATAACCTTGGAAGTTTAGGGAGATTATTCTGAATGCCCTTTAGGGGGCTTTTGTTAATCCAGGTGACAGATATTGAGGACTTGACTTAATAATGAGGGGAGTGAAAAAGAGGGAGTTAATTCTGATTATAACCAATTGGAAGGAAAAGAAAACTTGATCTGGATAATACTGAGATTTTAACCTAGGTGATTGGATGTTTGTACTAATATAATAACAGGAAGAAAAAATGACTAAAAGAAAAGAAAGTTCCATTTCAATCTAGAGGTAGGGAGAAATAATGTGCTTCAAAATTTTGAGGTTGGAGGTAATTGTTGTCCGTGCAAGAGTTCATGTCCCTGGATCTGTAACTTAGACAGCCTGGTGCTAGTGGCTTTACACCTATAATCTTTGGTATTCAGACAAATGAGATCTGAGGATTGCAGTTCAAGCCAGCCTGGGTAGACAAATCTGACAGAGTCTTATATCCACGGAACCATCCAAAAGCCAGAAGCTATGCCTCAGGTGGTATAGTGTTTGTCCTTAGCAAAACAAGCTCATTTACAGTGCCCAGACAGACCACAGACAGACAGACAGACAGACAGACAGACAGACAGACACACACACACACACACACACACACACACACACACTTCAAAGAAAAATCCCAAATCCTTTGGATAGGATACACATCATTCAAGAATACATTGAAAGAAAAAAATGACTAAAGTATGAAGCCATAGAATGCAACATAGATAGAATGGCAGGACAGAGTTTCATACAGAAGAGGAAATATTTTACTTAGTTGTAAATAACCAGATAGGTTAAGTAGGTTTCTGATTGAAACGGTCCAGTCACATTAAAAACTTTAGAAGCCAACAGTAGTTTTCGTGTGTATACTGTTTGCAATGAAAACCAAGTCACAGTCCATTAAACAATGTACTGTTATGAGGATGTGGACAGAACCTAATCCTTTTTATCCACTTGTCTGTGAAGAAGAGCTCAGATAGAATAAATTAGAGGGAAAAGTAGGGTCCAGGGAGTCATTGCTGTTATTGTGGAGGATTTCAGGATGAAGATATTTAAATCCGATGTTAAAGGGAGATGGTGGAAAGAAGGTTGCAAGGTTGTCAAGAAAATGAGAGAATGTGATGAACACTATAAAAGATGAGGAAAGATTTTTCTGTCAGGAGGGAATGGTATCAGGACAACTACAGATGTGATTACATTTATAGAGTGTGAGGCAGGAAGTCACAAAACTTTCTGTCTGATGATCTTATCAAAGTTTGTGCTGAGAAGAGATCTTACATCTACTCAGAAGGAGGAAGTTTGGGGTTAGCTTTCTTGTTTTTCATCCAGATAGGTTTCACTATGAAGAATTGGCATCTGATGACGTTTTTCCTCCCTCAGGTAAGAACCTATTACTTTCAAGCATAAACTAATCTCCCTGTGTCCTTACCAAAGAAGAGAAAGGAAGGTACTTTATTTAATTTGACTGAAATTGGGATTCTGTAGGTCTAATACCTTCTGAGGTCTTCAAAGAACTCCCAGAAATTCCAGAGAGGAGAAATCCTTGTTTCACGAGAAAACAAACTTCTTCCAATCTGAGTGTGTGGAAGCTCCCAGATTTTTCCAGCATTGGCTTGTGATCTGAGCTAGTCACTCAGTGAGACAAGGTGGGACTCTAAGAGGAAATCTTTAAAGTCTGTGTATGTTTACCTTTCATTTTGGAGCCTTTGATGCTTGGTGTATGTTCAATTGACGAAGGGTTTAGTAACCTCATTAGTCCTACTTCTCAGAGCTGATCTCTCATAGAAACCAAGATCTGTATAGCCTCATTTTTTCCTGGAATGGGCAAGAACTTCAACAGGTGTGGAGATGAATGTTTATTTCCATTGCACACCTCCCCAGACACTTGCTAATTAAAAGGAGTTATTTTGAATTAGTCCCAAAGTGTTAAGGAGGGGTCCCATGAAGCAAGAAGTCACTCTTAGGAGAATGAAGAGAAGGGGTATAGAGAGAATGCAGGAAGGGATTCAATGCATAGTCTACATTAAGAAAAGTGAAGGAAGGGTAGTGTTGGAAGAGATAGGTGAGAATGTTCAAATAAACGATATTGATTAAAATGCTTTGCTAATGGTAACTCTTTTATACAACTATTTACAGATAATAAAATACATGAATAAAAATAATAAATTAAGGCTGGGCACGTTGGCTCACATTTGTAATTCTAGCTACTCAGGAGGCTGAAATCTGATGATCAAGGTTCAAAGCCAGCCCGGGCACAAAAGGACCTGAGACTCTTATCTCCAGTTAACCTCTAGAAAACAGGAAATAGGGTTTGACTCAAGGGTAGGGTGGTTGCCTTGAGCTGAAGAGCTCAGGGACAGCGCCAACGCCGAGTTTAAGCCCCATCACCCACAAAATAATAATAATAATAATAATAATAAGAAGAAGAAGAAGAAGAAGAAGAAGTCCTTCTTCAGCCTGCCTCATTGATTCTCTGATTTCTACTGCTGCCTTTTAGAACTCATCTTAGATTTAGACTGTATTGAAGGATGATATTATGGTTTGGATATGAAGTGTCTCCCCAAACAAGTACTGAAGGCACTATTGAGGAGTGTTTGGCTCATGTGGGAACTAACTTCACCAGTGGATGAATCCATTGATGACTTCATAACTGACTGAACTATTAGGAAGTGAGTCCTGGTAGGGGAAAGTGGTCATTGAGGGCATTTGTTTTCTGACAGATTTATTTAGTTTCTGGATGCTTCCTAGCAGTCTCTCAGCTTTTATGCCATCATAAAGTTAGTAGCTTTGCTCACCACATACTCCCCCAGCCAGATAATCTGCCTAAAGACAATGGAACTTACTGGTTTGTGCTGAAATGGTTACCAGTGTGAACCAAAATTAATCCTTTCTCCTAAAATTGTATATCGCAGACATTCACAGCAAGAAAAATTGAATAATGGATAGGAACCATTAACCTTTAGTGACTGGCATCCACCATAACTATGTTTCCTTATCTGGTTGCAATGGAAATTGGACCTAGAAAACTATTTTGTTTTTTTGTTTTATTGCCAAGCTTTAACTAGATTAGGAACTACTTCAGTCAGATTAAATCAATTTTCTCCTCACCAGCTCAACATTGTCTTATGGTATGGGATGAAAGACAATCTTGGTCCCATTCTTATAATCAGACTGGGAAAAATGAGAGATAACATGCAGACTATTGAAGCAATGCAGTAATTAATTAAGAGTTCTAAGAAGTGTTGATCACAATAAACAGTGCAGCTGAACAAAAGAGAGAAATCATCAGAAAGTAATGGAAACCTCATGGAGGAAAATGATTCTACCTGTGGTAGAAGTTGGATCAATGTAATAGTTATAAAACTAAGTGTGGTTTTCTCTCATCTCCTTTGCTGTCCCTTGGTTATCTCATATTGGTATAGTATCTCACTTTGTTATCTGATATATTGAATTTATTTGTATTTGGATATTTGAAATTTGATAGGGAAGGGGGGAAAACCAAGACGGGTGGGGGTGTGGGGGGGGAGGGAAACGGGTACCAAGACATGTGAAAGGTTATCAATGTATGTGAGTTAATGCACCTTCTATCTGGCAAATATCATGTAACCCTTTTACTAATTACAATAAAAAAAAGAAAAAAAACTAAGTGTGGTTTTTGGGAGGTGATAAACATGGGCAAATATATCTGAAGTTATAGGCAAAAATGATAGGTATTATTCTATGAGGAGATCACCTTGGTGGAAAAAATGTACAAAGTTAAAAGTCTTACTTCAGTCACAGACATTCTCCATTAACTGAAATGAGATGAATGCAATGTCTACAAGACTTGTGAGAACATAAAAATTAAGGCCACATTTTTTAGAGTTTCCAATTTAGTACTAGGTCTTAGTGGGGCCAGAAGAGGTTCATTTATAACAAGCTGCTGTATAATTCTTATTCTGTTATATTGGGGTTACATGTTGAGAACTACCAATTTAACCCAGAGAACTTTAAAACAAAAAAGCTATATTATCATTTTTCTTTGATCATGTCGAAAATCTGATAGACTAAGGAAGGTTGCCTAGGACACGGACAAAGCTCTGAGGAGCTAAACTTTTACATGCTATCAATTCTCCAGATTAAGGTTTTGAAGGCTGAGATGAAAATGTATGTGCCGTGAAATTTATGAGCAGTGAAAATGAATGAGATACAATGTGACTCAGCAGGTTAGTTAGTCCTCAATCCTAATTTTTCCAAATTTCTTCAAATAAATGAGTAAGAAACAGATACTTGTTATTCCTTTCCTGATAACTGTTGCAAGCAATAGTGGAATTTCTTCAGTAGATTTCAGTCTAACACTCCATAATTTAAGTTGCAGTGATTCTACTTGGGACATCACAGCTTTGGTGGAATCAACAACACTCATTAAAACTAGATCATAAATATGCAGTCACTTAGCTCAGGAGAAGAACTTCTACAGGGAAACTTCTGGAAGAGAATTGGTAGAGAACCAGCATTTCTGTTGATCCATTGAAAGGACTTATTAAATGGTGTCCATTTTGTATAAATGCCAACACAGTCGCTCTTTTGCGTATAAAAATAGTCCTTAATGGTAAGCCTAGCCCTGAAATGAACCAAGATAAACATTTATTCTGGAAACTTCTTGAAGATGCTTGTTTTTCTAAATCTGAATCAGTGGGAGAATGAAGGTGAGCACTCAGAAATTTTGACTCCATGCTGTATTCAGTATATTAGTTTCTCAGTGCCTATTTTTTCCTCTTTTTGGAAAAAAATAATTCTATGTATTTCCTGAAAGAAAAGGAGGATAAATCAGAACTTTTGAGATTTGTTGACTGATGAGCAGATTTGTGCCAAAGGGTGTGACAAACAAACACTGAACTTAGGATAAATAGACAGGCATAAACTAAACTACATAGCAAGATCAAGGTATAGACCACAGAGATTTTCCTGGAGCTACACCATGTAGTTTTCTACAGCTTCCTGTCATCTGACATAAGGAACTCTGAGGGAGAACAAAAATCACCATACTCAGCCAATGATCACCTTATATTTTTAAATTATATTTTTTGTTGTCTTTAATTACTAGTACAAAGGAATTACCATTCAACAAGTCAGTTTCCAAGTAAAATTCATCTTTGTCCATGTCATCTCTTTCATCATTTGCCTCTATCCTTCTCAATCTAGACCCTCCTCTCAATTTTCATAGTTTCATTTCGATAGACATTCAATATTACGGCTGAATTCTCCCCACCTTTCTCTTTTCATTTATCTACCCTTTCCTTTTAACCTTTCTCCACACCCTTCAAGTGCTAGTTTCCTGGTATGTGCAAGATCATGCATGCACATGTGTGTGAGTCTGCCTGTCATGGAGCTTGAACTCACATCCTGGGTGCTGTCCTTGATCTTTTGTGCTCAAGGCTAGCTCTGCCATTTAAGCCACAGCTCCACCTCAGGGTTTTTTCTGATTGATTGGAGACAGCCTCATTGACTTTTTTGCTCAGGCACAGTTCTTCTCAACCTCCTGGGTAGTTAAGATTATAGGCGTGAGCCACCAGCACCAAGCTGTTTATTCTTTTATGATTTTTTTCAAACCAGTGCTAGGGCTTGAACTATGTGCCTGGGCAATTTCCTTGAGCTACTTCTGCTTGAGCTAGCACTGTACCACTTGAACCACAGTGCCACTTCTGGCTTTTTTGAGTAGTTTATTAGAGATAAGAATCTAAAGGACTTCCAACCTGGGCCGGCTTTGAAATAGAACCTCAGATCTCAGCCTCCTGATTAGTTAGGATTACAGACATAAGAAACCGGCTCCTGGCTTCTTATGCCTACTTTAACAGATATATAAAACCTTATTTCTGTATTTATATCAAAAATATATTGTTTTACACATGGGTACATTGTACATTGTATAAATCATGTTAATCATATTCACTTTATACATTTACCAATCTATGTTAGTCAAACTTTCATCACTGTGACAAAATGCCTGACAACATAAAAGGAGATCCAGGTTGAGCAAATCATAGTGAGGAGAATGCAGAGCAAACAGGTTATTATAACATGTCAGCCAAGGAGGAGAGAAGAGAGGAGAGGAGAGGAGAGGGAGAAGGGGGGAGAGATAGGGAGGGGGAAGGAAGGAGGAGAGACAACAGAGAGAGAGAGAGAGAGAGAGAGAGAGAGAGAGAGAGAGAGAGAGAGAGAGAGAGAGAGAGAGAGAGAGAGAGAGAGAGAGAGAGAGAGTGATTTTTTATCTATCCTATGTGATGGGGCCACCCATGTGTGTGGAAGACTTTCCTCTCTGTTAAGCTTCTTCTGAAACTTTATAGATACACCCAGAGGTATGATTTACTATCCTACTAGATACTTTTTGATCCAATCAATTTGGCAATAGTATTTAATGAAACTAATATGTTTCTGCACAACGAAGGCAAGTGTCACTAGATTGAAGAGGCAGTCTACAGAATGGGATGAAAATCTTTGTTATATATCTGACAGGGACTAATCACTACAAAATATAGAGAGCTTAACAAATGAAACTCCTGAAGAATCAATTACTCCATAAATCATTCAAAATATTACTCAACAAAGGAGCTGAACAGACACTCCTTAAAGAAGAAATAAAAATTGCCAATAGATAAATGAAGAAATGTTCGCCATCCTTGTCCATAAATGAAATGCAAATCAAAGCAACACTGAAATTCCATCACACTCCATTCAGAATGACCCTCATAAGGAACATGAACAAGCTGAATGCTGATGATTCACGATTGTAATCTTAGTCAGTTGGGAAGCTGCAACCTGGAGGAACACAGTTAAAAGCTATCCCAGGCAGAAAATGTCTATGACATTCTATTTCCAACTAAACATTAAAATGCTAGATTGGAGACATATCTCATGGGGTAGAGCACCGGTCATGAGTACAAGAAGCGGAGCAATAAATAACATGAAGCACTGTGTTCAAGGCTGAGTACTGGAGGAAAATCAATACAAATTACAAGAAGTGATGGCAAGGATTCAGGGAAAGAAGGTGACCTTGTACACTGTTGCTGGAAATGTCAATGAACCCATTTGTTATGGAAATCCTCAATCACTAAAATAAGAACTATTATAAATCCAGCAATATGACACTTAGGTATATATCTAAAGGTGTGTAAGTCAGACATTTGCACCCCCAGGCATTTGCACCCCCGTGTTTCTTGCTGCACTATTCACAATAGCCTAATGATATTTATCAGTCAATATAATGTTAGCTATTGGCTTATTAAAATAGGCTTTATTATGTGGAGTCAACGTGTATTTCTTTCATGCCTAATTTGTTAAACATTTTTTTTTGCTGGTCCGGGGGTTTGAACTCAGAGTCTGGGCACTGAAACTGAGCCTCTTTGTGCCCAAGACTAACACTTTACCACTTGAACCACAGCACCAGTTCAGGCTTTTCCTGAGTAGTTTATTGGAGATAACAGTCTCATGGATCCCTGACTGGGCTGGCTTTGAGCTAAGATCCTCAGATTTTAGCCTTATGAGAGGTTAGTATTACAGGTCTAAGTCACTGGTGCCTTTTTTGTTCAGCATTTTTATTGTGAAAGAATGTTTGAAGCTTATTGACTGTCCTTTCTGCATCAATTCATATGACCATATTATATTAAATTCTTTACTCACATTTATTCATTTAAATATATGAAATAAATCTTATATACTTGGGATAAATTCTACTTGATGTTAATAATTTCATGTTTATTGAATTTGATTTACTAGTACTTTGTGCCGATTTTTGCATTTATGTCCTTTACATATATTGGCTTGTGGTTTCTTTTTAGGTTTTATTCTTACATAGTATGGGTATGAAAGTAATGTTGGACTTACAGAATGTATTTGGAAAAATTCCTTATTCTCTATTTTTTGATTAATTTAGGAGAAATAGCCTTATATGTTCCTAAATGTTTGGTGAAATTCTGAGCCATCTGGCTCTGGCTTTTCTTTTATTGTTTATTCAATTGCATTACTTGCCATTTGTCCAGATGTTCTATTTCTTCAAGACTGAGTCTGGCTAAGATGTATGACATTTATTTTAGGCTACTAAATGTGTTTGGTACATATTCATACATAATAATCTGCAATTATTCATTTATATTTCTGTGGTGCCAGTTTTATTATCACACCTTCAGCATTACAGCGTCTTCTCTTTATCTTGATTAGTTTAACTAAGGGCTGCCTATTTTCTTTATCTTTTTGAAGAGGCAGCTGTTTCGTTAGTGTTTTGCATTTTTAAGTCCCTATTCCATTTACTCTTGCTTTGATTTTATTATTTTAGTCCTTTTACTGATTTTGGAATTAGGTTATTCTTGTATTTCTAATTTTTGCTGTGTCCCATAGCATTTGTATTTTTGTTCCCATTTGTTTCAAGAAATTTTGTAATTTCTTTCTTGATTTCTTTTCCCAAATCTTTAATTTCTTTTGCAAAAAGATGACGAGTTGCATATGAAGGTATAAAAAACCAAATGAATAGCCAAAAAAATTAGAATATGAAAAATAAAGTTGAATGAGTATCACTATATGATTTCAACAGCTATTACAGAGCTGTAATTATTCAGGTATGTGATCTTGTTATAAAGAGTTTATTATTCAGTGGAATAGAATAATTCCAAGAGAGACCAACACATGAAGAGACAACTGATTTTCTTTAAAGTTGAAAAAGCAATTTAGTGAAGAAAGATAGTCTTTTCAACAAATAGCTCTGAAACAATTGAATGTTAACTCAAATAAAAAGGAGGTTAGCCATGTGCAGTGGCTCACGCTTGTAATCCTACCTATTCAGGAGGCTGAGATCTGAGGATCAAGGTTCAAAGCCAGCCCGGGCAAAAAAGGACCTGAGACTCTTATCGCCAATTAACCTACAGAAAATGGGAAGTGGGGCTTGGCTCAAGGGTAGCCCCATGACTTACACACAAAAAACATGAGCTTAGACCTGTTCATTACATCCATACACAATTACCTCAATGTGTACCATAAAGTTAATTGAAAAATCTTGAAACAGAAAAACTTTCAGAAGTAAATAGGAGAAAATATTTGTAACTTCGGTTTAGACAATTGTTTTCTAGATACGACATCAAAAGCATGACTTTTACTCATTCAACCACTAGAAATAGTGCTCTAGCTCAAGTGGTAGAGCTCTAGCCTAGAGAAAAACCCAAGGACAGTGCTCAGGCCCTGAGTTCAAACCCTAGGATTGGCAAAAAAATAAGTAAAATTATTTTTAAAAACACAATATACTTCTTAAGTATTCTGATAACAAACACATTAGAGATAGAAAGTTTAAATGAGTAGCACATGGCAGGTACCATGTTCAACTCTATTTGAATTATTGGTTCTCATAATAGAGCAAAATAGTTTTATCCATACTTTATATATGACATTTCAAACATTGTCCAACCTAATAAAGCTAAGGAATGTGAAAACTAATAATTCATTTTAAGCAATTAACTTAGCCTCTGGCAAGAGTATAGTTGCTGTTAGTTTAAGCCAAGAGAAAAAAAGTATGGGATATGGATATAGGTTTGTGGGTGAAATAGTTTTGGTTATATACAGAGACATCACTTCAGCTGTATATGTAGCTTTCAGAGTCTGGAAAACTATTGATATTTTGCAGTCTTATGGGCTCATCTTAATGGGTTTCTTAGAATCAGGCACAAAAGCCAATTGTGCTGTTATGAGTCTGCACATTTCTTTTTTTCATATATTTTATTGTAATTAATAGAAGGATTACATTATACTCACCAGACAGAAAGTACATTACTTCACAAACATTGATAACCTTTCTCATGTCTTGGTCCCCATTTCCCTCCCCAACCCCCATCCCTCATCTTGTTTTCCCCCCTTCCCTGGGAGTCTACACATTTCTGTGGAGTACATGTTGATAAAATCATGACAAGACAAAGCAGAAAGATTTTTTGCATTTGTTCTTACTCCATCACTAGACTATTGGAAGCTTCTCACAGTTCAAATTTATATAAAGCTATTCAAATTTATATAAAGCTTCTTGTCTGAGAGACAACTTGCTTTATTTTTAAAAATCAATTTTATTATACTACCTATAGATTTAATATTTGATTCTATGAGTCTTAAAATTTAATTATCACGAGAGTAAAAAAACAAAAAACCAACTCATGGAGACAAAGCTGTGGGTTATCCTGTCCTAGCAGCAGAGATGGAATTGTAACCCAAACTAAAATCTGTATTAGGAGGGATTGTGAACTGAAAGACCCTCCACTGAAGATACATCAGCAAAAAGAATTATTAATCCATCCCAACAGATACACAAATTGCAGTGAGAAATACAATAAATATGAAAATCAAGGCAATATCCTCCCCCCTCCACTAACTGAATCAAGAAATACAGAAATGGCTGAAACGCCAGATAAAGAATTCAAAAGCATAATTAAAAAACTGATCACTGAGAAAAAAAAGAAAAAAAACTGATCACTGAATTTATAGGTGCAAGCAACTTTTTTTTTCTGAATAGGACTCTACTTACATAGAGAATGAGAGCAAGGTTTGACAAATGGGACTATATCAGATTAAAGAATATCTTTACAGTAAAAAGAAGCCATCACCAGAACCCATTGAAACTCATCTGTTTCCAGAAAAATTCTAGGAAGATGACAAACCTTCACATAGATTAAACAGAGAACTACATCTTTTTTTTTCTTTTTGTTATTTTTTTTTAAATTGGTCATGGGGCTTGGACTCTGGGCCTGGGTGTTGTCTGAGCTCTTCAGCTCAAGCCTACTGTCCTACCCTTTGAGCCACAGTGCCACTTCTGGTTTTCTGGTGGTTAATTGAAGAGTCTCATGGACTTTAGTGCCTGGGCTGGCTTTGAACTGGGATCCTCAGACCTCAGCCTCTTGTGTAGCTAGGATTACAGGCATAGCCACCAGCTCCCAGCCGAATTCCGCTTTTCTCTGCCAAGGTCAATTGGCTAGTAGTCCACCCAGTGGACTTGTCATCTGTCGTAGGTTTATGAAGCTTGCCAAACCATTTGAAAATGTTCCAATAGATTTAAATCACCTTTACGGTATCCTTTCATTTTTCTAAGGTATCTTGTATTACTGCTTAAATCTCACTGTTCATTTACCTGTAAATTATATCCTCTTGGTTCAGTTTTGGTTGGTCTTACGTTTCTAGAAGTTTATTCATTTCTTCTGGATTTCCCAATTCCATGGAATCTAATTGTTCAAAAATTTTCTCCACTAATTCTCTGAATTCCATTGACTCCTGTTGTGCATTCTTCATCTTTAATTTTGTTAATTTTGGTGTTCTCTTATTTGCTTTTCATTTATTTGACTCAGGACTTAAAGATATTGTTTATCTTTTCAAAGAACCTGCTCTTTTTAATCAACTTTTCTGTACTGCACTTTTAATCCTTATTTTGTTGGTTTCTGCCCTGGTCCTTATTCTCTCCATATGCTAATCTTGAGATTTGCTAATTCTTCCTTTTCTAAAACTTTGAGGTGCATCATTAGATTATTTACTTCAAATATCTCTGATTTCAATGCAAACATTTATGGCTATAATTTCTTCCTTATGAATATTTTGCTGTGTCTTATAGATTCTGGTATATTGTGATTGTATTTTCATTGAGTCCTAAGATTTAAATAATTTCCTTTCTAATTTTTAATGACTCACAAATAATTTGTAAGTATAGTTTTGTGTTTATATGCCTGAGTAGCACTTTTGTTATTGATATCTGAGTTTATTGAATTATAATCTGATAGGATAGAAAAAATTATTTCAGATATCTTATTTTATAAAAATGGCTTTTAGGACTTAAAATGTGATCTGTTTGTTTCTCCAAAACAGATCCTATGTACCATGAAAACAAAGCCTTTCCCATGATGTGAATTGCCTTAGTTTTATCATGGAAGGTTTAGATTTCTTTAAATTATGAAGGAATAGCTTTCTTAGTGATAATTTAGATTGTAGTGTTTTTTTTCCTTTATGGGCTTCAAATATATCATTCTATGCTTTCCTTGCTATTAAAGTTTCTGGTGAGATTTCTGCTCCTGTTCTTGCAAATTTGTCTTTACATGTGATTTGGTTGATTTCTATCACATTTTTTTTGCCAGTCCTCGGCCTTGTACTCAGGGTCTGAGCACTGTCCTTGGGTTTTACTCAAGGCTAGACCTCTACCACTTGAGCCACAGCACCACTTCCAGCTTTTTTATGTATGTGGTATCTAGGAATCGAACCCAGATCTTCGTGCATGCTAGGCAGGCACTCTACCACTAAGCTAAACTCCTGGCCTCTCTCAAATATTTTAAGATTCTTTTCTTGTTCTGTATGCTTACTATTGTAACTATAATATTGTTTGTTGATTTGTGAGGTTTTTCCATATATATATATATATATATATAAATTTTAGGCTTTTAGCTTGCATTAATTTTTGTTTCATTTTTTTAAATATAAGCTTTTTCTTGTTAGTATTAAGGTGCTGTACAGAGGCACCATTTCACTGTTCAGGTAACGTATGCATTTCTTTATTGGACAATTTCACCTATTCCTTCACTTTTTCCCCATTTCCCCACCCCATAGCTCATTTTCCACAGTGCCCCCTTTTTCTCCTTCAAGAAGGAAAAAAAGAAAAATAATCCTCCATACAAACACACAAACACTATGCCGCCACCACAGAAGCATCAACAGCATAAATAACCCATGTTTCTATTTCCTGGAATTCATTTCAATAAATAGCATTTTACATGTTCAGAAGAGTTCTATCATTGGGTTCTTTCCATACTAGTGTCCTTTTTTGGTCTGACTGTTTGCGTGAGAGTGCCTGGAGTCCTGTATAGATTATTGTGTCCAGTTATATTTTGGATTTAGCTCCCACATATGAGAGAAAACATGTGCCATTTTTTTTCTCTCTGAGCTTGGCTTACCTTACTTAACATGATTTGCTTCTAGGTTCTCATTTATTTCCCTGCTAATGACATAATGGTGTTCTTTGTAAAGGTTGAGTAAAATTATAGTATGTATGTATATGCACCATATTTGCACTACGTTTATAGCTATGATTTATAGGTTTGCTCTTTAGTGGTATTCCAGAGCAAGTTTAGTTCCTACTTGTTTATTCCCTTCCCCTATGTTCATCTGCACATTTTAACAACATATCTAAATTACCTTCATCCCTAATATGCTGTCTTCACTTTGATCCACTGTACTGGAAATACATTCTAGTAATATTTTTATTTGTCTTAATGAGCTTGTCATTTCCAGAACTTCAATTTGATTTTTTCCCAATTTCTATATTTTTATTGAATTTCTCCATTACAGTCTCTATGGTCTTCTTTATTTCATTCAGCTCTTCCTTAAGCACACAAACTTTAGATTTTATTCACTTCACTATCAGAGGTTGTTTTTTACTGAGTTCTTGAGTTTGGGAGAAGTTGAATTGTGCTGTTTTGTTTTCTTCATATTTATTTGTTGCTGTATTGTGATTTGCACAACTTAAGTCAAATTATTAGATGGAAAATGTAGTCACTTGTAGTCTATCTACCAGAGCTAATTGGCTCACCTTTTGATGTTGTGTTCAGCTTTCTTTCTACGTACTGTGGAACTGGGGCCCAGATTGCAATTGTTTGCGCTTTGTTCATTGCCTTAATTTCTCCACATTTTCTGTTGTTATGTTGTCTTTTGTGATTCTGAGTATGATTCTTCTCCCTTTGTTTAGAATATAGTTCTTCTTGTATTAATAAGTAGTTTCAGGTAGAAAAATAATGTGCTATAGAAAGGGAAAAATGACCATTTTGTTTGAGGCCCATTTTAGTAAAAATAATATCAAAGTAAGTATAAATCATCACTTTTATTTGCATTCAGGTTGCTTTATTTTAAGATTTTCACCATGAACCTATAGTATTATTGGCTCATATCTATAGCATTTTATTGCTTTTATTTATAGAATTATTTACTTATTTTAAATTATTTCATTAGCATGCATTAATTGTAGAAACTCCAAAGTTTCATTATGACATTCACAGAAAGTGGTTTTAAAGATCCAACACGAAATGTTTATAGAAAGAAAAGACTTCACATAGGGGGCCGGGAGTTTGGCCTAGTGGTTAAAGTGCTTGCCTAGCATGCGCGAAGACCTGGGTTCGATTCCTTGGTACCACATACATACAAAAACGCTGGAAGTGGTGCTGAGGCTCAAGTGGTAGAGCTCTAGCCTTGAGAAAGTTCAAGGACAGTGCTGAGGCCCTGAGCTCAAGTCCAGGACTGGCAAAAAAAAAAAGATATAGAAAAGACTTCACATAATGTTTCTATCATTTAGCATAATCAGAATATAAATCTCAATTGCAAAATTTTCAATAGCCTGGTTTTTTTTCACCTATTTTAGGAAATTACATGATTGTAAAATATAATTAAATATTACATTTAATATTAACTAAGAATTAAATGTTATATTTAATAATATTGATTACATTAGAAAAATTTAATTGGTACTTGATTTTCATACTGCTCATTGTCAGTCTTGCAGGCACTTTGATTTTCTTGCTTTTTGACTATATTTAATATCTGTTTCCTAACATACAAATTAATCTATAAAGCATTTTATGATTTCTTAATCCAATTCATTAATTAGGGAAAATGTTTAATATGCATCAATAGTGCACTATTACCCATTTCAATTTTTAGAATCAGATAATTTTTGAGGCATCAAAAGATGTAGTAAACTTCCTATAATAAACAAATATTGGACTAAGATTTATATTCATTGCACTTGAGTCTAAACTCCAGTAGCATACCATTATACCAGGGTGTATTTTTTCATATCCATAGAGAATATGAAATAAAATTGCCAGCATAAGATTTTTGTTCCCAATTATTTCCTTTACTAGTTCTTTGTGGTTTCTTAAACCTCAATAACCCATGGTAATATATTTGTGTTTGTAGGTAAGTATATGTGAAGTTATTTTCAGTTACTAGACTGAGTAGGTCATTGAATCCTCAATAGAGAACAGAACTTTGAGTGTGTAAAACAGAGGGCAAGTATTTTTAATTTACTTCTTATTGCTTTAGAAAAAGGGGACTAGACAGGAAAAATGCAGTTCATTAAGGAAACCAGAGTAATGGCGTTTGGGTACATAAAGCTTCACGTAGGAAGGAGGAATATGGTAAATATCTCTGGGAATCCATTCCTTCAATAATTGAGAAATACACTCTGCTAAGTATTGTGCTTAGCATTTAGTTATAACACACAAGAAAAAACTCACTCTGCATTTTTGAAGATGTTCTTACATGGGATGATACACAAAAGATGGTTGAAATAATAAATGGCTAGATTTTTTGATATTTAGGTAGTAATAAAAACAGTGGAGAATGTTGGTGTGATTTTGATGGATATTGCATTGAACTTGTAAATAGCTTAGGGAACTATTGCTATTTTCATGATTTTAATCCTTCCAATCCAGAAGCATGGAATAGTTTTACATTTACTTAAATTTGCTTTAACTTTTTTTTTCAGATTTTTAAAGTTTTCATGCTAGGGGCACTTCACATCTTTGGTTAAGTTAATTGCCAGGTTTTTTTAATTTTATTTTTTGATGCTATTGTAAATGGAGTTGCGTTCCTAATTTTAGTCTTGATCTTCTCATTGTTGGCATACAGAGAAGCTATTGAGTTTTGTGTTTTAACTTGTCAAAGTTTGGATCAGCTTGAGTTGCTTAGGAGTGGAGTGGTTCTTTCAATACAGGATCATGTCATCTGAAAAGAGGGATAGTTTTACTTCCTCTTTCCCTATTTGGATCCCTTTTATGCTTTCTTCTTGCCTTATTGCTCTTGATAGGAATTGTAGTACTATATTGAAGAGGAGTAGAAAGAGTGGACATTCTTGTGTCGTTTCTGGTTTTAGAGGTAATTTTTTTTTTACCTATCCTGGGCCGTGAGCACTATCCTTGGGTTTTCTCAAGGCTAGAGCTCTACCACTTGAGCCACAGCACCATTTTAATTTTCACTATTAAATATAATGCTGACTGTAGATTTGTCTTTTACAGCCTTTATTTGAGGAATGTTCCATAGATTCCTAGCTTCTCCAGAACTTTTATTATAAAGGGGTATTGAATCTTGTCAAATGCTTTTTCTGTATCTAATGAGATGATTATGAAAATTATACCACTATTAGAGGTCAAGACCAGTAGTATTGCATTTGTTAAAGTGGTCCTGGAGACTTATTGCTGGTTCACTAGTAGGGATATTCTAATTATATCTCCTTCTGTGGGATGTCATGAAGTAATCAATCACACTTCACCTACTGTCAAATGAGATATAAAACACTAGGCCAAAGATTAGTACTGATCAACTGTGACTAATCAGCTATTTTCTCTTGGAAAAAAATGTAAAAATGATTTTTAAAACGTTTTTTTCATTATGGTGTCTAGCCAATGCCTTTAGACAATATACAAAGGAAGACAGAATGTTGCTATGGATGAGAAAGAATGACTTCCAAAGGGAAGACAAATTTGTTCTTCCTTCCTTTGGACATGAATAATGTCTCCCAATCACTTATTTCAATTGACATCTAGACAGGAATCTCTCATCTCTTTTGCTGTCCCTTGGTTATCTCATATTGTTACGGTATCTCACTTTGATATCTGATATATTGTATATATTTGTATTTGTTATTTGAAATTGGATAGGGAAGGGGGGAAAACAAGATGAAGGATGGGGGTGAGGGGAGGGAAATGGGGACCAAGACATGAGAAAGGGTATCAATGTTTGTGAATTAATGCACATTCTATCTGGCAAATATAATGTAACCCTTTTATTAATTGCAATAAAAATATATGAAAAAAAGAAATTTCATTAAAATGTGATTCCTTACTGTATTTCTAGATGACTTTGTCATCATGAAAATAGTACTGCTATGTGACCTAATCATATGTTTAATATTTATTTGTTTGGTTGTTTGTTTACTTGCTTATTGGAAATATTAGAGTTGGAACTCAGGGCATTGTGTTTGCTAAGAAGACACTCAACTGTTGAGCCATGATGCAAGTGCTGCTTCTCTGCTGTTAATTTTTGGGATAGAGTCTCACTGTCTGTTTACGCATATACAATAATAATTTTCCACCAGCTTCTCTTAGTTGCTGTGATAAGAGTGTAAAACTGCATTGAGCTTCTCTTTGTTTAGAAGGAGTTATCTGGACTCCACATGCTGGCTTCTGGAAGTATGATCCTCTAGATTTCAGCCTCCCATGTAGGTTAGGATTATATAATGTGAAACTGTAACCAACCAACAGTGGATTGAGACAGGGTCTTGCAAGTTTTTCTACCTATGCTGCCTTTTAACTATAATTCTCACATTATTAGCCTTTAAGGGGGCTGTGATTATAGGCACGAGTGATCAGTGCCCACATTTTAGGAGAAATAACACATTAAAGAGTTAGATCAAGGTTAGATTTGACAGTAGACTGAGACTGTTAGTAATCTCTATAACTTCAAGAAATTAGTTGACCAGAGGAGAATACTTATGTTTTTTCATAATTTAGTGCTGTATCTGTTTTGAGGAGGGTAAAAGGGAGCACAGAAATGATGGGACAAAGTGTGAACTAATTTAGCAGTGATACTCCCTAGACACTATGTTGAAAATGAATTATAGAACCTGTGGGGGATGTGGATCATGCGGGAAAAACTTGGAGAAAATGAGGGAAGAGGTGACATTGTCCAAAAAGAAATGCACTCTACCTGACATATGTAACTTTCACCTCTTTTTATGTCACTTTTATAATAATAAATCTAAAACAAAAAAGAAAAGGAATTGTGGGCTCGTAAGCTAAGTTTAGATATACAACACAATTCATTGTTTCTGAAGGTATAGCCAATATGTTCCATAGTTAACAGATGCAGAGAGAAAATAATGTTGCTTTGTTGGTGTTATTATGGTTGAGATTTCACTCGTCAGCCTTCATGAATATAAAGAACTAAAAAGTGCCAGAGTTTGGACCTACTTCCTAGGACAACCATTTAAAAAATTACATTATTCTGGAAGGAATTGTTCAAATAGGTGGATACTATTTTAGCCACTTACAAATCATTTTGTTGTGGAAGTTTGCATATACATATAAAAGTAGAGAAAAATTAGTTTTATCCTATCCCTTGTCCAAGACCAAACAATGATAAGCATATTTCCAATTTTGTTTAATCAATAAACTCAATAGTATATTGCTCAAATAGATTTTCATCTATTAATTTTTTAAAATTTTATCTCTTAATGATACTTCAAATATCCCTGATTCTGTCACATACATAGTATATTGCATAGAATAAATAATACTATAGTATATTACATATATATATGCATATGTGTATATGTATATAGAATATATATAATATGTGTATATAATCTATATAAATATGTAAACAAATATAAAATGTATGTGAATATGTATTATATGTACTATAAAAATTATGTTATTGTCATTAAGGAGGTTTTACATTTACATGAGTCAGGTAATGAGTACACTTCCATCCATACAGTGTCATTTGTTCCCAGTCCCTCCCTTTCATCTTCACCCATAAGTTGAATAGTTCACTTTCATTGATGACTAAGGCAAACTTTTAAGAATACTTTCTTGTTTAGTTCTCATTTTTTATGCCATAGAATTCTTGTCCATTTTTCCCCTGGGTCATAGGGCTTGAACTCGCCCTGGGCGCTGTCCCTGAGTTCTTCAGCTCAAGGCTACTGCCCTACCCTTGAGCCAAGCCCTACTTCTCATTTTCTAGAGGCTTCTCATTTTCTAAGAGCCTTGGTCCTTTTGTGCCTGGGGTTGGCTTTGAACCTTGATCCTCAGATCTCAGCCTCCTGAAAGGCTAGGATTATAGGTGTGAGCCACCATGCCCGGTTTCTTCTCCATTCTTTAGGTTATAGAACATCTTTCAGGAGAGTTATAAATTCTAGCAAAGATTCCATCATTCCAGCTTTGAGACATGAGTATGTCTACCCATTTGTATCTCAGTTTTCATCTGCAATGGGTACTCATATAAGTAAAAGATTATTTGTAAATAAGGATGGCTTAGTCTTCCCTGAAAATAGAGCACATCATGTATACCCTCCAGGAAGGAACTGAAATCTGATTCCTGTCGTACTTCAGTGCTTTAAGTCCCTGTGAAAAAGAAAGAAAGTACCAGGCACTTTCAACACTATACCACTGACTTAACCACTTTAGGTGTGCATGTATATTTCTGAAGCCTTTGTCTTGCGTGTCAATCAAACAAAAATCTTGTCTATTGAAACTCCCAAATCATGTTAAAAGAAGCTACAAAGAAAAGAGTAGGTCTAATGGTGTGTTTAAAAACTAGCAATATATATATATATGTATATATGGAAATGATTTCCTCTAGGAATACTGATGGTATCATTGCCTTTTTGTTATCTTGGCTCTCACCACTGAATGTCACTCTTGGCCTGTGATGTAACAGCACTTCATTTGTAGATTCCTGGAAGGTAGGTCCTAAGGCTAATGAGTACCAATTATAGAAACAGACATTTGACCTAAATATTTAAACAAATAAGCAAGAAAATGAGCAAACAAACAAGTTTGCTAGAAAAGAAACAAGTCGTTTCTAACAATTGGACTCATAGGAAGCACTAAGTACACTAGTCTTGAAGACATTTAGGAGAAACTTGGCAGTTACCTACTTACTGTAGAGAGGACTTATTACCCGATAGGGGTTCAGCGTCTTTAGCTCCCTGTCTTTTCCATCTTCATAAAATGTATACTGTATGAATCTGATCTGTGAAACACATTTGTTTATCTTTGGTAAGCCCTTATGGAGAAGAAAAGTTATTTGCAAGACTGTTTCAGTTGCCAACTTTTACTAAACAAACAAGATCAGTTCAGAAATCCCTTACTGAGTATGTTATGCTACACTCTCAGGATCATGGTATAGGAGAGATAGACATGTAAGAAATACTTATCCCCACCAGCCACAAACTGTCAGTTTAGTAAGGAGCCTGCAGGTTCCTTCAAGCCTCATGTGAGTCCCAGAGATTAAAGATAAAGAGAAAATGAATTAATGAATATGTTCACCAAGTTCTGTCTCTAATTATGCTAAGCTCTATTGCTGTAATTTTACCTGTTCAGATTTAGAGTTCTAGGACCACTACCTACAGAAAGATTTCTAATATTCCTGTCTTGGACTGAAGGGCTGAATCAGATCCTACACTAAAGTCAGGTTGAAGTCCGAAGTCCAACAATTTGTGAATGTAAGTGTAACCCCTCTATGCATCACCTTGACCATAATATATATATATATATTTATATATATAATAACTTGTGAATAAAAAGTTACTTGAAATCTTTGCAGTTGTAATCATGGGAAAATGAAGTGATAATGGGAGAGTATGGGCCATGGATCTAGAGGAAAGTGGGGCTAGGAGTTTTGCCTAGTGGTAGAGTGCTCGCCTAGCATGCACAAAGTCCTGAGTTCGATTCCTGGGTACCAATTCATAGAAAAAGCCGGGATTGGTGCAATTGTTCAAGTGGTAGCGCTCTAGCCATGATAAAACTCAAGGACAGTGTTCAGGCCCTGAGTTCAAGTCCCAGGACTCGCAAAACAAACAAAAAAGAAAGATGAAAGTATGAATTTCAAAGACCTGAACAGAGAAGATGGAGGTAAATGTTGGAGTGATAAGTGTGTAAGCCAAGTTACAACAAGGCTATTTGGCAACCACCATCCCTTAGGAGACCAACCAAGAAAAGATTCTATTTTGGAGTATCCCAGAGAAAATAGTATCAATTTCACAATTCTAACTTCCAGAACTATGAGAACAAATTTCGGTTGTTGTTTTTTTGTTTTTGTTTTTGCCAGTCCTGGGCTTGAGCTCAGGGCCTGAGCACTGTCCTTGGACTTTCTCAAGGCTAGAGCTCTACCACTTGAGCCTCAGCACCACTTCCGGCTTTTTTCTATGTATGTGGTACCAAGGAATCGAACCCGGGTCTTCATGCATGCTAGGCAAGCACTTTAACCACTAGGCCAAACTCCCGGCCCTCGGTTGGTTTTAAGATACCAACTTTTGTGCCAGTACTGGGGTTGGAACTCAAAGCCTTTGTTCTGCCTCCAAGCCTTTTCACTGCAAGCTGGTGATTTACCACTTGAACCATGCTCCTCTTTGGGATTTTTGGTGATTAACTGGAGATAAGTTTCTTACAGATTTTTCTGTCCATGCTGTCTTCAAACTGAAATCCTCATGTCTGAGCCTCCTGAGTAGGCAGGATTATGATTATAAGCCACCAGTGCTCAGCACATTTTTGACACTGGGAATGGAAAATAAGTCATTGAACTTGGTAGGCAAGCACTTACACCACTGTGCTACATCCCTGCACCTGTTTCACCTCTGGATATCACAATGATTTTAAAAAATGCCTAAAAGTTAGAGAATGTCTATTTGTCTTTTTGCTGTTTTATATTTTGACACTTTTAAGAAAATAATGCTCAAATCTTTCTATATAATACTAATAATATGCCTTTTCTGTTTAAGACTGGTATTTTAAGCACACCATAATTTTAGCTCTCTACTGGTTAACATGAGATAAGAGTCTCTCAGAGGGCCGGGAGTTTGGCCTAGTGGTTAAAGTGCTTGCCTAGCATGCACAAAGACCCGGGTTCGATTCCTTGGTACCACATACATAGAAAAAAGCCGGAAGTGGTGCTGCTGAGGCTCAAGTGGTAGAGCTCTAGCCTTGAGAAAGTCCAAGAACAGTGCTCAGGCCCTGAGCTCAAGCCCAGGACTGGCAAAAAAAAAAAAGAGTCTCTCAGATTTGTCTTTCTCTGCTGGCCTCAAATCTTGATCCTCACATATCAGCCTCCTGAATAGCTACACTACAGGTGTGAGTCATTGGCACCTCTTCATAACTAGATGTATTGTCTTCCTTTGCTCCTGAAATTTACCAACTTGTAATCTATTTGCTATAATTTTATCATTCCAAGGGTTATATATATGTAATTATATAGTATGCAAATTTTTGAGATTGTCAGTTTTTTTTCTCAATTGGAAGATTTATTTAAGTTCTTGCACATACCAACAGCTTATACTTCCAGGTGCTGGTGGCTCATATCTATAATCCTGGCTATACTTGATGCTGAGATGTGAAGATTGTGGTTAGAAGCCAGGCTGGACAGGAGAGTCTATGAGATCCTTTTCTCCAATTAACCATCCCCAAAACTGGCTCACAGTGGTAGAACACTAGCCTTGACAGAAAAGCTCAGGGACAGGGCCCAGGAGTTCAAACCCAGTGATGAAAAAAAACAAAAAAAACAGAAAAAGAAAGAAAGAAAAATAGTTCATGATTTTCTTAATGTTTTAAAAGTATTCCATGGTATGGGTATACCATTTACCCAAGATGCACCTTGCTTATTTAATCAGTCACCTGATTAAAGGATTTCCCAGCTGTATGCATTGTTTTGTTATTATAAATAAATCTACCATGAATATTCAGGTACAGATATTCTTTCTTTGAACATGTCTTGATTGCGCTAGGACAAGTGCCTTAGAGCATAATTGCATAATATAGTAATTGCATGCTTGTGCTTAGAAGAATCTGCCAAACTCTTTTGCAGACTGACTGTGCAATTTTACATTCCCATAAGCAATGTCTGAACAATTCAGTTCATCTTCACTCTTGCCAGCATTTGATTTTGCAATTTTGATTTTTAAATTTTAGTCCTCCTCAAAGATATGCAGGGAAATACCGCTGGGGTTTAATTTGCATTTCTGTGATTGTTAGGTACTTTAGGCAACTTTAACATATATATATATATATATATACAAACATATATATATATAGAGAGAGAAGTTCAAAATACCTAACAATCAAAGAAATGCAAACTATGTATGTATATATATGTTGATATATATATGTTGAAGAAAACAGAGGAGAAAACACCAGATTCCAAGATGACTTTTGAGCTACTTGAGTTCTGAGTCAGAACTAGAAAGATGTGCAGAATTTGGAAGTGAAACCAATGGACAGAGTGGATATCAATATTCTGGCTAAAGTTGTAACTATAAATTGAAAATGAAAAAGATGTACATGAAAGGACAAATAACATCCATATTTAAATCAGCAAACTGTAACTCAATTGTCCTGTTGTATCGTATAACATTGTTTTGACTGAAGTTATGTGGTTTGTTAGGATTTTTAAAATTACAGAAAGGTATAACAGAAACAAAGAAAAAAAGATGACTTGGCAGTACTAGAGAAGAATCCAGTGGCTTGCACTTGATAGGCCCATTTGCGATATATCTATATCTATATCTGTATCTATATCTATATCTGTATCTATATCAATGATTCTATCTATCTTTCAATATATGCCCAAACTTCCCCAAAACTCAATGTCCTTATGTCTTTGCCTCCCAAGTAGCTATAATTACAGGTATATGACACCATACCTGGATCACTTGTAATTTATTCACAGTTAACTATTTAAAATATTTATTTCCTTATAGTCATTAATTGTTTTGTATACAATTTTATAGTATTTCAAATATGCTTTATATATTCATTAAATATCTAATTATCTGATTCACATGTTTATATACCCACATCCATACAAACACAGAGACAATGTGGAATTGAAAACTAGGAAATTACTGAGTGCTATTTTGATCATCTTATTAATTTTCACATTGTACATATTCTCTAACTTAAATATTACTTAAAATTCATTTAAAAAGTTTTCAAGGTAGTCTATTAAAAGAATAAATCATGATTTATTTAATCATTTTCTCAGTTCTTTAGGTTTCCTGTCCTATATTATAAACGATGAGGAAATGAATGGGTTTAAAAGAAGCTGTTCAATTGTGAAAATGGCAATCTTGCCAAGGGCTATCTACAAATTCAATGTAATACCCATCAATATCCCAATGTCATTCTTTAAAAACATACAAGAGGCAATCCAAAATTTTATATGGAATAATAAAACACCACATATAGCAAAAACAATTCTCAGCAGAAAGAACAGCGCAGGAGGAATTTCAATTCCAAACTTTAGACTCTATTACAGAACTATAGTGACCAAAACAGCTTGGTACTGGCACAAGAACAGGCCTAAAGACCAATGGGATAGAACTGAGGACCCAGATATTAAACCACAGATCTATGGCCACCTAATCTTTGATAAGGGAGCCAAAAAATAGAATGGAAGAAAGACAGCCTCTTCAACAAGTGGTGCTGGCAGAACTGGTTAAGCACCTGCAGAAAATAAATTTGGATCCTTCTTTTTCACCCTGCAAGAGGATTAACTCCAAATGGATCAAAGACCTCGAGGTAAAAGCTGACACATTGAAAATTTTACAAGAAGGAATAGGAGATACACTAGGCCTCCTTGGCACAGGTCAAAACGTTCTTTTTTTAATTTTTTTATTAATACAAGGGTTACATTATATTCACCAGAGAGAAGGTGCATAACTTCACAGACACTGATACCCTTTCTCATGACATTGTCCCCATTTCCCTCCCACATTTCCCCTGCTTATCTTGATTTCCCCCTTCCCTATCCAATTTCAAATAACCAATTAAGCACATATAAAATATATCAGATAACAAGGTGAAAAATTGTAACAATATGAGATAACCAAGGGATGGCAAAGGAGATGAGTGATAACGTAATACATTAAGGACAACAGTCACTCATTACATGGCTTTAGTTTCCTTATCCCGGAGGTCCTTACATTTAGTGTTGTACTATTTGGCCTAATGTCTCTATCTAGATTTTGTTTTTTGTTCTATTGTAAATCTCTGCTAGGAGAGCCCAAAGTTTCTACTGATTATGAGAAATGAGGGGGAATATTGGGCCTATGTTCCTTTGAGTCTGGCTTACTTCACTTAATAGGATTTTTTTCTAAGTCTTTCCATTTCCTTACCAATGGGGCGATGTCGTTCTTTCTGACAGCATAGAATTTCATTGTGTATAAATACCACATCTTGTTGATCCACTCATCAACTGAGGGACATCTAGGTTGGTTCCATATCTTTGCTATGGTAAATAGTGCTGTAATGAACATTGTTGTGCTAGTGGATTTAGTATGTCCTTGTTTCTGGATGGTTGGGTAAATGCCAAGTAGTGGAATTGCTGGGTGATAGGGGAGTTCTATGTTTAGCCTTTTGAGGCACTGCCATACTGCTTTCCATAGTGGTTGAATGAGTTTGCACTCCCACCAACAGTGTAGTAGTGATCCCTCCTGGCCACATCCCCTCCAGCATCTGTTGTTATTAGTTTTCTTGATCCTGGCCATTCTAACTGGAGTGAGGTGGAATCTTAGAGTTGTTTTGATTGGCATTTCTTTTATGACCAGAGATATCGAGCATTTCTTCATGTGTCTATAGGCCATTTTGTTTCTTCTTCAGAGAAGACTCTCTTTAAGTCTTTTCCTGAATGAGGCAACAATCAGGAAAGCAACTCCTTTTGCAATAGCCTCAAAGAAAATAAAGTACCTAGGAATTATCTTAACTAAGAATGTAAACGACCTTTTCGATGAAAACTTTAAAACCCTGAAAAAGGAACTTAAAGCAGAACTGAGGAAATGGAAAACCCTCCCATGCTCCTGGATTGGAAGAATCAACATCGTGAAAATCACAATCTTGCCAAGGGCTATCTACAAATTCAACGCAATACCCATCAATATCCCAATGTCATTCTTTAAAAACATACAAGAGGCAATCCAAAATTCTATATGGAATAATAAAAGACCCTGTACAGCAAAAGCACTTCTTAGCAGAAAGAACAGCGTAGGAGGAAATTCAATACCAAACTTTAGACTCTATTATGGAGCTATAATAATCAAAACAGCTTGGTACTGGCACAAGAACAGGCCTGAAGACCAATGGGATAGAACTGAGGACCCAGATATTAAACCACAGACCTATGGCCACCTAATCTTTGACAAGGGAACCAAAAAAATAGAATAGAAGAAAGACAGCCTCTTCAACAAGTGGTGCTGGCAGAACTGGTTAAGCACCTGCAGAAAACTAAAGTTGGAACCTTCTTTTTCACCCTGCAACAGGATTAACTTCAAATGGATCAAAGACCTCGAGGTAAAAGGCGACAAACTGAAAACTTCACAAGAAGGAATAGGAGCCAAACTAGGCCTCCTTGGCACAGGTCGAAACTTTCTCAATAAGGACCAAGAAACACAAAAAATCAGAGAAAGGCTGGATAAGTGGGACTGCATTAAACTGCAGAGCTTCTGTAAGGCAAAGGACATAGCTAGCAAACTAACACGAAATCCTACAGAGTGGGAGAAGATCTTCACTAACCATACTACAGACAAATGCATCATATCTAAAATAGATCAACAGCTCAGAAAATTGAATCACTCCAAAACAAATCTGTAAAGAAACAACCATCCTGTTAAAAGATAGGCCAAAGACTTAGAGTCTTCTCTGAAGAAGAAATAAGAATGGCCTAAAGACACATGAAGAAATGCTCGATATCTCTGGCTATAAAAGAAATGCAAATCAAAACAACTCTAAGATTCCACCTCACTCCAGCTAGAACGGCCAGGATCCAGAAATCTAATAACATCAGTTGCTGGCAGGGATGTGACCAGGAGGGATCACTACTACACTGTTGGTAGGAGTGCAAACTCGTTCAGCCACTATGGAAAGCATATGGAGGTTCCTCAAAGGATTAAACATAGAGCTCCCCTATGACCCAGCAATTCCACTACTTGGCATTTACCAGATCATCCAGAAACAAGGACATACTAAATCCACTAGCACAATGATGTTCACTGCACCACTATTTACCATAGCAAAGATATGGAACCAACCCAGATGCCCCTCAGTTGATGAGTGGGTCAACAAGATGTGGTATTTATACACAATGGAATTCTATGCTGCTGTCAGAAAGAATGACATCGCCCCATTGGTAAGGAAATGGAAAGACTTAGAAAAAATCCTATTAAGTGAAGTAAGTCAGACTCAAAAGAACATAGGTTCAAAGCTTTTCCTCATTTCTCATAATCAGTAGAAACCTTGGATTCTCCTAGCAGAGGTTTACAATAGAGCAAAACCTAGATATATAAGGCCATATAGTATGATGCTAAATGAAAGGACCTCCAGGATATAGAAACAAAAGCCATATAATGAGTGATTCTTTTCCTTAATGTATTATGTTATTTCTCATCTCTTTTGCTCTCCCTTGGTGATCTCATATTGTTACAGTATTTTACCTTGTTATCTGATATACTGTATATATAATTATTTGATTATTTGAAATAGGATAGGGAAGGGGGGAAAACATGATGAGGGGCAGGGGTGGGGGGAGGGAAATGGGGACCAAGACATGAGAAAGGGTATCAATGTTTGTGAAGTAATGCACCTTCTGTCTGGTGAATATAAGATAACCCTTTTATTAATTACAAGAAAGATATATGAAAAAAGAAAGTTAATATTTGTTGAGTTTCTGACTATTTTTTGTGGGTAGCTCCTTAGATGAGAATTTCTTGTATCAAAGTTATGAAATGTTGGAAGCATTTTATATATTTTGCTGTTTTTTTCATGTGCCAGTACTAGGGTTGTAACTCAGGGTTTGAATGCTGTCCTTCAGCCTTTTCTGCTCAAGGCTGATGTTCTACACCTTGAGTCACACTTGTATTTCTTTTTTTTTTAATTGTATTTTATTGTCAGGGTAATTTATAGAGGGGAACACACCACCACTTTTTTTCTGTTTTCTTTTTTTAATTGTCTGGCTAATTGGAGATGAGTCTCATGTACTTTTCTTCTAATCTCAACCCCTCAGATTTTGATCACCCTAGTAGCTAGGGTTACAGGTATGAACCCCCAGTGCCTGACTTGATGGTTTTTTTTTTGCCAGTCCTGTGCTTAAGCTCAGGGCCTGAGCACTGTCCTTGGATTTTTCTCAAGGCTAGAACTCTACCACTTGAGCCTCAGCACCACTTCTGGCTTTTTCTAAGTATGTGGTACCGAGGAATCGAATCCGGGTCTTCGTGCATGCTAGGCAAGCACTCTACCACTAGGCCAAACTCCTGGCTGACTTGATGTTTTTCAATTACTAACCAAAAATATTGTCAGTTGAAATGTTATTAATATTTAGGATAGTAATTATTATCATATCAACAGAAACACTACACTATTGTTTTTTAAATCTGTTATATTTTTAAATAGAAAAAGATGGTATTATATTTAATGTTACTGAGTAAACATTTTTTTTCACAATCACCTTTCAATCATTTATATTTTGGGCATTTTTTGTGTACATTGCTTATATTCTCAACTCATTTCTGTTTGTTATTAGTGTTTTCTCTGTCAGCTGAATTAAGATAGATTTTACTGGTTCCATTTTTTCTTTTTTGGTCTTTTTTCTTTTTTGGCACTGGGGCTCGAACCCAGGACGTTGCACTTGCTAGGCAAGTGCTTTGCCACTGAGCTACATCCCAGTCCTACTGGTTCCATTTTATAGACAAGGAAACTGAGACCTAGATGAATTTAGACCACCTCAAAGCCACTAGTATAATAAATGTGATTAAATGTTGGTTTTGGCTCTATCTTTCAAAGCCTGTTCCTTCTGCTGTGTTGGATCTCTTAAAAACAATAGTTTTTGTTCGTGGGAGGCAGTTGGATACTTAGATTTTTGCTTAGCAGATATTCCCACTTTTCATCACCTGTATTCATGACCAAGCCACCCACAAGTTCCTGCTAACTTAATTAGAGTGATCAATATTGTTCTTGGCCTCATGAAAGCCTATATTCTCCAAAAACATGACTCTTGAATCCAGTGCCACCCAGAGTTAACTTCTTTTCTTCGTTCTGTACAATTTTTCTACAATTTTCTTTCCTACTGACTAGACTTATTGAGGTTCGTGAGTAAAACTGCAATTAATCCAGGATGCCTGGAATGGGTTTTTGTTCTATGTGATACTCAACCACTAACTTGAAATTTTCTCATTTCAGTCAGTGTCTTCTGGCATTGTATTAAAGTGGCTGGTATTAAAACTTGTGATTGAGAACAATGAGCAAATTTGAATATAAACAAAACTTCAGGTTCAGATATGCCTTTAGGCATTACATGGATAAACTTAAAAGGGTAATAAATTTTCAAATCCAGTTAATACATTTATCCGCATGGTATATAGCAAGTGTATAAAAGATAAGGACCAAATTTTGCACTAAACAATGACTCCTTTCTATGGTATATGCTTCTGAGTCTGCTGCATACAAAATACGTGCATACATATAAAGACAAAACCAGCCACTGCATTGAAACCCAAATTTCCTATCAAATTTCCTGCTAGGCAGCTACAATAAATTCAGTATTTGGACATCTACCACAGCATTGAAAGTCTACTGGCTGGCTCTCAGTAACTGAGATTTAATTAGTATCTAAGGAAACAAGAAATTCCTGTTTGAAAAAAATCAAATAAAACGGAAAAAACAAATTACAATTGCTCTGCACATTTTTCCTGTCATGGTGGCCTCTGAATAAATGTGGTGCTATGACCCAGACCTCTTTCCTCCTTGTGTGTGTCTGTCTCTCTTTCCTTCCTCTCACTGAATACAGTTTAAATAAAGAAACATCTGGCACTCTGAAACGAGCAGCCTTGCTTTCAACAAAGGCAGAAAAAAAGTAAGTGCTTGGACAGATGCGTACAGTACAGTACAGCACATGGAGTGTTTGCCAGAGACAGCTATAACTGAAACTTGGCTATCCTTACAAGCAACTTAAATTTGCCCCCAAAGAATGGGGAAAATCACTTTTAGATCAAGGGACTGACCTCTGTCATTGAAAGGAGTGGGTTACTAGCAGAATCTTATATATATATATATATATATATATATATATATATAGAGAGAGAGAGAGAGAGAGAGAGAGAGAGAGAGAGAGAGAGAGAGAGTTTGTTTGATAAGTCCCAGAATATAGAGTGCTTGTCTAGCATGTATAGACCCTGGGTTTGATCCTCAGCACTACAAAAATAAATTGGTAGCTACTGTCTAGTAAGGATTGACCAGATGCACAGCTAAGTATAGCATACATATCATCTCCTTCAATCTACGCAAAGCTCTAAGAGGAAAATATGAGTGAACTAATTTTAAGTCTAGAAAAGTAAAGCCAAAAACAGTTAAGTTGCTTGTGCAGTGTTATCCCACGAAGAGGTGACAGAATTAGGAAACAAACTCAGGATTGCACAGCCTGGCTTATTGCACTATAGTATATTATTGCAGGGATGACTAATGTTGTAGTTCCAATTTTACTTAAATAAAAAACAAAATGGGTAATATAATTAACCCTACAATCCTCTCCCTATAATAGTTCCTTTTATCTATATTTATATATGTCTTACCGAGAAATATTTTTCTGCCAGAATAAAATGATAGAAACTCATTGTCCTCTTCCCTTTATAAAGCAAAATTATAAACCTTGGAAAGTAATGGCAGCCAGAAAGAATTGTAACAAAGATGGTGAACTATGTCCAGTGTCCTAACATGTAATATGAAAAGGCAGTCTAGTTCCAGTGTTGGATCTAACGCTTCTCATAATCTGGACAGGAAGAGAGCCCTGGGAGTTTCATTCTTTACTTGACTTAAACAGAGCTCCATCTCCATCAGTTGATCCTGACAATCCAATAAACACTATCAAATGGGAGCCCATTTGATAGGAAGGATTGGAGAGGTTGTCTCTGATGAATGTGGATTGCCCTTGTATACAGAATGATACTTAACACCACTAGGCAAAGAAAGCAGAAGAGATCCAGTTACAGGAAGGCCCTTTGTGATTCTAATCCTAAGATTCGTCTCCAAGATCTAGAGACATGGGTACTTGTTAGTAAAATGTTTGCGAGGGATGTAGGCATAACAAATAGCTGCCTGGGAAGTTTCTTGATCTTTTGGGGCATGCCTCTTCCAATTGCCATCAGAGAGACTGGGACATTCGTGAGCAAAGTCAGGGGACCAGTAAAAGGCATTGAGATCAGTAAATGGAGACTTTGCCCAGAGGGTCAGGCTGGGAAATCTCCCATCTCCTCTAACAGTTGTCAGTAGGAACCACACAGCACTGTCTTCATGGTACTACCCACATCATCAGTTCAAAACAACTCTGTGAAGACTATAAAAATTAACTACCATTGAAACCAGAGCCCACAAAAATGTTCCAGGCCCTGCACGATAACCCTATTCAGGATAGTTTCCAACTAAAATAAAAACACTCAATAGGGCCAGGACTATTAAAATGGTAGACAAAATATCTATGATAAAGTGAAAAACATCACCTGTCTTGGTAAGAACAACAACAAACAATTAGAATCTGAATGGGAAATAAAACCTCACACCAGTACCAAGACAGATACTGTATCTAGCTGCTGTTGATTTTAAAAGGGCTGTGATTAAATACTTTAAAACATGTCATCTTGAGGGGCCGGGAGTTTGGCCTAGTGATAGAGTGCTTGCCTTGCATGCACAAAGACCTGGGTTCAACTCCTCAGTACCACATACATAGAAAAAAGCCAGAAGTGGTGCTGAGTCTCAAGTGGTAGAGTTCTAGCCTTGAGAAAGTCCAAGGACAGCGCTCAGGCCCTGAGCTCAAGCCCAGGACTGGCAAAAAAATCAAAACAACAACAACAAAAAACATGTCATCTTGAAACAAATTAATGGAAAATGTAGTCACTCTTTTTGATTCTCGTACCCTGTGTCTTGTATATATGTTTATCTGATTTGGGAAGGAACAGGGAATAACCAAATGGGGAAATAAGGACAAAGGGTGAATCAATACTCACAAGATACTAGGTTGGAAATGAACTTTACAACTTTGGGTGGGGGAGTTGAGGGGAGGGATAGTGGGATGAAAACGAGGGAGGGGGAACAATGTTGGACAAGAACTAAATCGCCTTACTTATGTAAGTGTAATCCCTCTGTATATCACCTTTACAACAAAATAAAATTAAAATTTAAGAATGAAAGAAAATGATTGCTGCTAGTAATGGAGCATGTATGTACTACTATGCTAAATTATTTGTTAAGCTTTCAGTATATAATTTAATTATTCCAGGAAAATCTATTAGGCTGAGTGCCAGTGGCTCATGCCTGCAATCCTAGCTACACAGAAAGCTCAGGTATGAGAAAAATATGTCAAAGTCAGCCCAGACAGGAAAGTCCTTAAGACTCTTACCTCCAATTAATCATCAAAAATCAAAAGTGCAGTTATGGCTCAAGTGTTCCAGCATTAGCCTAGAGCTAACAAAACAAAGAAACCCAAAGAAAAACAAATCCAAACTTTAGAGCACCCAGGACCTAAGTTCAAGCCCCAGGAACAGATCAGTGTCACCACCACCGCTACCTCCTCCAAAAACAACCTATTTGATCTATTTTATATTCTCATTTGAAATAAGGGAAGATGATGTTTAGCATAACTCCATTGCCTGACACATAAGCAGCCATACTCATTCATATTAATAGCAGAAAATTTTTAGGCATTTCAATTTCCCATCCCTGCCTGGCAGAAATAGAGCACTTCACCACTTTAGATAGAATTAAGTGATATATGCGAATATGCATGAATGAAAGTGATTATACACCAATCTTTAAAGGCAGTGAGGAGTTCAGACTCTCTAGGAGACTATGTATTGAGAAGAAACTGTGTTGTGAAATAACCTAGAAAGTTATGAGGCACTAAGGAGGGGTCAGATTATAATGCCCTTAATAAATATGCAGAACAATAAGCTAGGCAACTAATATGTTGGGGGGACAAGATGGAAAGAAGTGGGGAGTGAGGAGAGTGGAGGAGAGAACCAAAGAGAACTAGAAAGAACCACAGAGAGAGAGAGAGAGAGAGACAGAATCACAGAGACAGAATCAGAGAGAGACTTAGAGACAGAACCATCTATTATGGGTTGCTAAGTCCCCTTTAATCCTTTATACAAGTCTGCTTCCTTTACCACCAGGTTTTTTCTGTCATCTCTAGCTCTTTGCCCAACATTTCCCAGAATCATTTCACTCCTCAAATCCATTCCTTAGAATCCCCATTTTGATCATATCACATTTATCTTTCAAGAACCAGGGCAAGAGCAATGCCAACTTCTTCAGGAAGCCTTTTCTGAAATTCCCTTCCTACTTTCCCTCCTACCATGTTAAATACCTTATTTTTGTTTCCAGATCCAATTTTGCATACCTTTGTCAACACTTTATCTGTTCCATTTATTTATATGTCAGATTGTTTTCAGGGATATGGAGTGCCTTAAAGGTAGGGGACATACTGTACTAATTTTTATGGGCTAAGCATCTAACAGAATATTATGCTTGTGGAAGACATTTAACACAGTTATGTTAAAGGAATGAATAAGCAAACAAATGAAGACCAAGCATTGTACCTTGTGTTTGGCAGAAGTTATCTCATTTAATCCTTACCCCAACACACCTTTGTAGGTGAACTCTAAGTCAATAAGAGTGACAAATTTGAGAGACAAGAGCATTCCAGCAATGATAGGGAGGCAGGAAAGAACATGCTGCATTCTAGGAACTACAAGACATTTGCTGGGATTAAAGTATAGAATATGCGGTGGGGAGTGATGAGAGATGAGAATAGACAGGCAGACAGGGCCCAACTCATAAAGGAACTTGCATACCCCTTGAAGGAATTTGTCCTGAGGGGAAAAGATTTCAAGCAAATAGATGACAGGATACATCAGATAGGAATAAAGGTACATAATCCCTATTCATGTATCGGGATAGAATCTCTGCTAGAATGCAGTGCTCCAAAGGTGAAAAATAGAGAGGTGCTTAAAGTTGAGTTCATGGGTAAATAGTAGCTCACTCTCCCTATCTCTTCATTATGGAGTTTTCATGGAAGGCATGTAAGGGCAAGTAGCGCTCATATTTTATCCTGTGAAGTTCAGAAGTGGAACTCTAAGGTTTACCAGATTTTAGTGCTCTGCAAATTCGTCTTTTTTACTTATGTCAGAACTGATACAGACACTAACTGATAGGCTGGAACATTTCATTCACACATGTAAGGGAGAAAAATGGATTTCATGTTTGATTCATATTCCATGCAGAGTTCTGTTCAATAGCGTTGAGTCCTTTTAGTATGGATTATTTTTCCACACTAGCATCCCTCCCAAACATTTTACTAACAAGTACCCATGTCTCTAGATCTTGGAGAAGAATCTTAGGATTAGAATCACAGAGGGCCTTCCTGTAACTGGATCTCTTCTGCTTTCTTTGCCTAGTGGTGTTAAGTATCATTCTGTATACAAGGGCAATCCACATTCATCAGAGACAACCTCTCCAATCCTTCCTATCAAATGGGCTCCCATTTCATAGTGTTTATTGGATTGTCAGGATCAACTGATGGAGATGGAGCTCTGTTTAAGTCAAGTAAAGAATGAAACTCCCAGGGCTCTCTTCCTGTCCAGATTATGAGAAGCGTTAGATCCAACACTGGAACTAGACTGCCTTTTCATATTACATGTTAGGACACTGAACATAGTTCACCATCTTTGTTACAATTCTTTCTGGCTGCCATTACTTTCCAAGGTTTATAATTTTGCTTTATAAAGGGAAGAGGACAATGAGTTTCTATCATTTTATTCTGGCAGAAAAATATTTCTCGGTAAGACATATATAAATATAGATACAAGAAACTATTATAGGGAGAGGATTGTAGGGTTAATTATATTACCCATTTTGTTTTTTATTTAAGTAAAATTGGAACTACAACATTAGTCATCCCTGCAATAATATACTACAGTGGAATAAGCCAGGCTTTGAAGGGATTTGTTAATAAGAATTTCTGGCCACCCAATTTTGAGACTGTTTGACACAAATCAAAGTTGATGCCTAAAATATAGAAAGTCTTAAAATTCAAATATAGTTTGGGCTGAAGAATGGCTCAAGTTGTAGGCCTCCTGCCCAGGAAACAACAGGGCTTGAGTTCAATCCCCAGTACCACTAAAATATAAATCAAAACCAAACCAAACAAAAATACCTCACTAGCATAAAACCAAACCAGTATAAATATGGACAAAAGATGTGAACTGATATCTCTTCAGAGAAAATTGCAGATGGTAAAGAAGCATATGAAAAGATACACAGCATTATATGTCACTAGCAAATTACTATTAAAATGATACCATAATATATCTTAACACATGTGTATAATTCAAAAGATTGACAACATCCAATGTTGATGAGAATTTTGAACAACAGGAATGTTTAATCATTGTTGGTGGACATTCAAAACAGTAAAGTGATTTTGAAAGAAAGTTTGGCAGTTTCTTACTAAATTAGATATAAGATCTAGTACAGTGGCATGGGTCTGTAATCTCAGTTACTTGGGAGGCAGAGATCAGGAGGATTACAGTTTGAAGTTAGCTCAGGCAACAGGTTAGCAAGACTCTATTTCAACAAGTTGGATATGGTAGCATATAACTGGCATCTCAGCCCCTGGTATGCTGAGGCAGGATCATCATGTGTGAGGCTAGCTAGGGCCATATAGAAAGTTCAAGGCTAGCCTGAGCTATGAAGTCACACCATTTCTCAAATAAAGAATAAAATTAAAGTGAAACAGAAGCAAGCCAAGCACCGTGGTACACATTTAGCATTTAGCACTTGACAGGGTAAGGCAGTAGGATTGTGATTTCACCATCAGCCTATGTAATTTAGTGACAATTTGTCTCAAAAACAAAACCCACAAAAATACTGAAGGTAACAAATATAGGAGTTTCAATCAAATTCCATTATAGTGTTCACCAGTACATATGGTCAGGTTGAATAAGCAATAAATTAGAATACATGTTGACTGAGGTGATCTAGTATTAAGCATCAAAGAAAAATAATGTAAATAAGACCCAGATATCTGAGAAACTGTTAAGCATATGAAGAAATATGTAAATAGAACTCCGAGAAAGATGAAAAAATAAGAAAGAACATTTGAAGAAATGATGACTAAAATTTACCCAAATTTGAAGACTATGAATCTGCATGTTGGAGATGTCTGAATTCCAAGACTATAAACTCAAATAAACTCATATAAAAAGGTACACCATAATAAAGCAGTAAAAAAACCAAAGAGAAAATCTAGAAACCAGCAAGAAGCCGTTTGTTATGCATAAGCAATTATCCTTAAGATTAACAGCTGATTTCTCATGAGAATCTAAAAAAAAACTTTAAAACATTAAGATGCCATAAAAATCAACTAGTGATCACAGTTCTTGGAAGAAGTACACATGGCCAATGAATATATAAAACATTCAACATCCCTAATCATAAAGGTTATGCAAATCAAAACGCCAGTGAGATGTCTTTCACCTCATTCAATAGCGGTCTCTATAAATGACAAAAACTACAACAAATGCTTGTTTGGTTGTGGGAGGGAAAGTAATCCTTATATACTGCGAGTGGGAATGTAAATTAGTGTAGCTACTTGGGTAATCAATATGGATGGAGGTTCTTAAAAAAATTAAAATAACTGGGAATTCCTGACTTTGGTATAATCCAGCTCCTGGGGAAGAATGAAGTTTGCAGCTAGCCTGGCCACATATATGAAACTTTTCTTCACTCACTAGATGGGAACATTGGCATGCAATTGTTATTCTAGCTATGAGGGAGACTGGAATGAGTACGATTATGACCCCGGGACACTTTGAGGAGAAATGTCTAAAAGATTACATCTCAGTGGAAGAAGTTGGGTATGGTGGCATGTACTTCCCAACACAATTACAGTAAACAACCTAAACTAGAGTCATCATGTTCAAGGTCCACCAGGGCAAAAATTGACATCCTTTTTCAAAAGTAACCAGTAAAAATGTGTCAGAGATGAGGCTTAGTAAATGATTGAATGTCTGCCTAGAAGCTGGAACACTTGAGTTCAAACAAATGAAACAACCCAACTAAAATACAAATACCATGTCCGATGATACAAATAATGAGCATATTTCCAAAAGACCACAAGTCAAGGTAAAATAGAGATGCCTGGAAAACTGTGATTACTGCAGCACAATTCATAGTAGCTAAGCTACAGAATGCATCTAGATGCCTAAAAACAGATAAATGGATTTATCAATGTAGTATATTTACATGATGGAATATTATTTAGCCATAAAGAAGAATAAACTTACGCATATTTCAGGAAAATTGATGGAACTGGAAATCATCAAGTTACAAGAAATAAACCAGTTTAGAAAGACATTTTCTCTCATAGGAAGAATCTAGGCCATATATACACATGAATGTAAATATGAGACTGTTTAGAGTGATGAGTAAAGGTAAAGAGGATGATAAAGTTGAATAATACTGAAGTACATAAAAAGATGGCATGATGAAACTCATTAAAATCTGTAAAAATAGAGACTACGGGGAACAGGAAAAGCAATAGATCAAATACAGTTCGATCAAAATACAGTTTATACTAGTATGGAAAAACCACGGTGAAATATCTTTCAATAATATCTACAATTAATATGCACTAGTGAAAAAGAAAGCTGGGTGTTGGTGCCTCATGTCTATAGTCCTAGGTATTCAGGAGGCTGAGATCTGAAGATCACTGTTTGAAGAAAACCTGGCAGAAAAGTTAACCACTCAAAAACTGGAAGTGGTGCTGTGGCTCTACTGGTAGAATGCTAGCTTGGAGCAAAAAGAAACCCTGGGTTTAAGCCCCACAACAGACAAAAAAGAACAAAGATGTCAACCAATAAATTAAAACATTATCAGATAAGAGTTGAAAGGAAAAGGAAGGGAAATAGTACATGGTACAAACTGTAACTGGAAAGGTATTGGAATGGTTGCATTAGTGTCAGCCCAACAGGAACTTTAAAAAAAAAACATAATTGAGAGATAACATAGTACATTAAGGACATGCTGTCCCTTGGTTATCTCATATGGTTACAGTATTTTACCTTGTTATCTGATATATTCTGTATATGTTTATTTGGTTATTTGAAATAGGATAGGGAAGGGGGGGAAACAAGATGAGGGGCAGGTGTGGGGGAGGGAAATGGGGACCAAGACATGAGAAAGGATATCAATGTGTATGAAGTAATGCACCTTCTATCTGGTGAATATAATGTACCTCTTCTATTGATTACAATAAATATATGAAAAAATGTTATTGAGGTCAGGACATTATATATTCATGAAAGGATAACTCTATCAAGATTGCAAAATAATTATAAACATAGATACTAAAAACAGAAAAGTCCCAAAGTATATGAATAAAAAGTTGATAATATCTAATGTTTAATGAAAAATTTAAGTTTCATTTTTGTTGGCCAGTGTCTATACTGTCTAACTGGATTATAATGTCATCAAATTCTTCCTTTTATCATAAATCTCCTGCCTGGTATTCTATTGATAGATATTATAGTTATTTAAGTAAAAGATACTAGGTACAAAAAGTCACATAATTTATCATTTTATTTATACAACATTTCCAGAGTAGCCAATTTCATAGACATAAAGTATATTTAAATTGTTGGAATTGAATTGGAGTGGACTATTAAATGATTGAGTTTGGAGGATGATGAAAATATTCTGCAATTACTAGTTCTTCAACTTGGTTAAAATAATACACAGTATATCTTTTTTCCATTTATTTATTTATTTATTTATTTATTTAGTGTCATTAGTGGAGGTTGAAATCAGGATCTTATGCTCTCACTTGGCTTTTTCAATCAAGGCTGACATTCTACTCCTTGAAAAGTCTGTGAGTCTCCTATCTCTAATGAACCACCAAAAATGGAGCTGTGGCTCAAGCAGTAAGTGCCAGCTACAAGTGAAAAAGCTGTGGGATTGTACCCAGGCTGTGTGTTCAAGCCTCAATACCAGGATAAAAAAAACAAAATGTTTCAGGTGTAGATTAAAAGTATAGTACTTGCTTAACATATGTTGCAGTTCTTAATACCACAAAAAATATCCTGAAAAAGGTATGTTCCTGGCCTAAAGGCAGATGTACAGATCAAAGTCACTGAATAGAGCAGTTCTAAACAAACTCATACATATGGAATCAACTAATCTTTGACATGGATGCCAACAGTACACAATAGAAAAGAGAATACCTCTTCAATGAATGGTGTTGGGAAATGCAGAAAGCCACATTAAAAAGAAAAGAGATGAAATTGGATCCTATCTCATACCATACACAAAAATAAACTCAAAAGTGGATTAAAGACTAAACGAAAACTTGAAACTATAAGACATCAAAAAATCATAAGAAAAAAATCTTCCTCATATTAGTTTTGGCAATGAGTTCTTAAATATGTCATAAAAGTACAAACAACACAGAGAAAATGCATAAAAGGGACGACATCAAACTAAAAAGGTTCTGCACAGAAAAGGAATCTGCTGAGTAAAAAAAGGCAAATGATGCAATTGGTTAAAGTGTTTTCAAACCATGGATCTGATAAGAAGCTAATTTCAAAAATATGTAAGGAACTCCTACTTTAAACTTCTCTTACACATGATTAAAAATGGAAGAACAGTTTAATCCTCAGAACTGCACCAAAAGGAGGAAAAATTCAAACAACTATTTCTCCAATAAAGGCATAAAAATAGTCAATAGATTCCTAATAAGTTATTTAACATTGTTAGTTATCAGGACAATGCAAATAAAAACCACAAGAAAGTAACTTCACACATTAGATTGGCCACTATAAAAACATGAGAAGAGATATTGGAACATTTGTACAATGTTGGTGGAAATGTAAATTAATGTAATCATTATGGAAAATAGAATTGTCATTGTTTAAAAAAGTAATAACAAAAGTACTTATCTACCAATTTTACTTCTGCTTTTTTTAAGTGTCAGTACTTGGGCTTAAACTCAAGTCCTTGCACTCTTTGCTTAGCTTATTTTCAGTCAAGGTTGGCACTCTATCACTTCTGGTTTCTTGGTTAATTGGAGACTTTTCTGCTTGGGCTGGCTTTGAACCACTATCCTCTGAGAAGGGATGATTTCCCTTGAGAACAATATTTTACAGCCTATTTAAGGCTACTAGGCTACCTATTAAAAGCATGATTCATGTACATTTCACCTTAGGTTAGTGTGTTTATCTGGATGTAGCTGGGAGAGGAGAGGATACTCTTAAGAATTAGACAAGAAATTTTTCCTTCATTCTGTTCTGATGGGAGGGCTGGCTTTGGGCAGACATTTGCAATGTGTGAACTTGTTCTATGGTATTCTCCCATTTTGAAATCCTCTTTCTTGGCTCTCTGGTGCATTCCTTAGACATCCAGTATATTTATGCCACTTGGGACTCTGCACAAGGTGTGGGTTTAGGGTAGAGAAGAACAAATAAATCTTCTGTTCACACTCGATGTTTCTATATTACAGACTTGCTCATATCTCTCTCTTGATTTCCAAGATTTTGCATGTACCTCTTATAACTTGCTGCCCTAGAGTAGCATATCTCAATAAAGAAATAGGTATGGAGGAAAACAATGTGTTTCAATGTATTCAAAAACATAAGCAAATGAGGAATCATTTCAGAACCTTCCCAGAAGAAACTGAAGCAGGGTGCTTTGTTAAATCATGGGACTTTTCAATTGATAGCCTTTCTGAATGTGTGACAAAATGAAGTAAAAACAACATCAACAATGGAGCAGTATGAGGGAAGGTATTTTTGGTTCAGGGTATCACCAGAATGGGCCCCAGTCAACTCCCCTTTGCTGTTCCTGCCTTTCACAGCTTCTTCCTTTCTTTTTATACATCTTCCACTTAGAAACCTATAGATTTTTTTTTTCAAAAGAGTGAGATTAAAAAAAAATACAATAGCAGGGAGGGAACCTCCCATGGGATGGCTAGAAACTAGGTCTAACTGACTCAGGGTTCTTTGGAGGCAGGGTGTGAAAATCAACAACTGCTGAATTCTTGGAGACCGCTTTTGGATAAGTAGACTACAAGACTCAGGCTGAGTTAAGTTTCCCAGGAGGTAGTTCTTGAGGTGGAGTGGGAAGTTGTTATTGTTATTAGTTTTTTTAATTTATTTTCTGCAAGAATGGCAGGCAACGTCTCCAAGGTTACCCCAGATCCTTTTACATTAGCAGTAACAGATCTCCTTTCTATCTAGGAATTTCCATACATCCTTTGTAGACACAAAGGGAAGGAAGTAGTATGTAGGATGGGATGAATAGTGCATTTTTTTCTAGTTAAATCATTTTACCTATCAACACAGTATGGCTATCTTTAAACTTCAATGTTATGTGTCAAGTCCTGTTTGAGCCTTAAGTCCCCAAATTGCAATGCTAGAGGATTTCTCTGATCAGTCTTCATCCGAACAAAAACAGAATGGCTCTCCAATGCATTAGAGGATGGATACAGTCTAAGTGAGAGGCTCATTCATAGCCTTGTACTCAACTAAATTGACAGTTTTTTAGGAGTGAATATTATGGAGTTTAACACTAAGAAGGGCAGTGTTTATCTTCACACTACTTCCTGTGCCCCCAACAATACTGCTCATTCGTAAGAAAAGAGCTGTTATGAATGGTGTGAGTGGAACACTGAAGTGAATATCAGAAGAACATTGGTTTTCATTCTAGATTTACCCAAGCTAGTAAAATAAGAAGAAGAAGAAGAAGAAGAAGAAGAAGAAGAAGAAGAAGAAGAAGAAGAAGAAGAAGAAGAACCAGAAGAAGAAGAAGAAAAAGAGGAAGCAATAGTAATAGGCATCTGCCAGTGGCTCATGTCCATAATCCTAGCTACTCAGGAGGCTGAGATCTGAGGATTGCAGTTTGAAGCTAGCCTAGGCAGGAAAGTGCATTGAGTTTCATCTCCAATTAACTGCCACAAAGCCAGAAATGAAGCTGTGGCTCAAGTGGTAGAGCATCAGCCTTGTGTGAAAAAGCTAAGGGACAATGTCTAGGCCCTGAGTTTAAACCCCAGGAATGGCACAAATAAATAAATAATAATAAGTAATCTTTATTGAGCAAATCAGAACCCACAAAGTCTTTCTTGAGATTTGGTAAAGTAATTTCTCTTCTTTAAGTTTCAATTTCCTTTCTAAAAGGAGATGAATCTGGTTTCTCTAAGAGGCCTTCTATGGCTAATTTTGTACAATAATTGAAATTCCATTAAGTGAATATAGCTGTTTCAGGGGCTGGTGGGAGTAAACAAAATCTATGTTACATGGCCCAGGACCTGCATAGTTGTATAATCTGATTATTCTTGCTTTATGGCATGAAATCTACAGCAAAAATTTTTAAGGAATTTCACATTCGGATACAGGATTCCAGAATCTGTGATTCCTAAACTTGAAATAACACATCTGGAATATTTATGCACAGTGATAGAATCACATGGGGAGTAGGTAGATAAAGATAGTAGTTATTTAAGGGTGGCAACCAATCCAAACTCTCCTGAGTTCTTGAATCAAAATATATGGCCACTAATTTTTGTTACTACACGAAAATTATTTGTGAATGATTTTTAAATCCACATGGCCAGTATGCCATCCATCCATTCATTCATTTAGTGTAACCTTCATTATGATGTAAATATAATCTTCATTATTATACAGAAGTAGATTCATTTTATGGTCTTCAAGTTTCTCTAATAGCTTGCTTCCCTAGATGTCTCATTTTTCCTTTCTATTAAGCAAATCCTGATCTAATGTCCAAGGCTATAAAGTGGGGATTCATTTTCAATGTCAATATTTTAAACTAATAAGAGTATGCTGTCTGTGTTCCAATTCTTAGAAATTTTTGTGCTGTTACTAGGGCTTGAACTCAGGACCTAGGTACTATCCCTTAGCCTTTTCAGTCAAGGCTAGAACTGTCTTCTTAGAGCCACAGATTTCTTTCTGTTTGTCTGATAGTTAATTTGTCTTGATCCTCTGATTTCAGCCTCCTGAGCAACTAGGATTACAGGTATGAGACACTGGTAGGTGGCCCTTTAAAAATTTAATAAATATTTAAAATCATATCTGAAAATAAGAAAAAAGACATGATAGTATTGTATTTATCTACTTATTTGTAATTCTCAAAGCCATTTCACATTTATTATCCACTGGATTTTCACAGCATCTCTGTCGAGTTATGCCAAGAATGGATTGTCATCATTGTTTTATAGAGGGGGAAACAGAAAAATGATTCAGTAGTAAATGGTTTCTCTGGGAATTTCCTAAATTCAGGATTTTCACTCAGACAAGAACATAATTCAAGATAAATCAGTATGAGTTGGTCGTACTAGTATGTTTCACCAAATAGACTTGAATTTGAGTCTGATCCCTATTCCATAACTTATTAAGAATTCATTTTAGGCAAGCTGTTCAACCACAGCATCTTTACTTTTTTCTTTGGAAATTGTGGGGCTGAACCCAGGTCCAGGGTGCTGTCCCCAAGCTTGGAGCCACAGTGCCACTTTTTACTTTTCTCCATGATTAATTGAAGATGAGTTTCTTGGAACTTTCCTACCAGGGGCTGGGACTATGACCTAGTGGTAGAGTGCTTGCCTAGCATGCACGAAGACATGGGTTTGATCCCTCAGTTCCACATACATAGGGAAAAGCCAGAAGTGGTGCTGTGGCTCAAATGGTAGAGTTCTAGCCTTGAGAAAGCCCAAAGACAGTGCTTAGGCCCTGAGCCCAAGCCCAGTACTGGCAAAAATTAAAAAAGTATTAAAAAGAATCAAATTAAAAAGAATCAATCTCAATAAACAACCTTTAAAAAAAGAACTTTCCTACTAGGTCTTGTATATAGGTTTATTTGTTTATTTGAAATAGGAAAGGGAAGGGGGGAAACAAGATGATTGGGAGGGGGTGGGGAGAGGGAAATGAGGACAAAAATATGAGAAGGGGTATAAATGTGTGAGAATTACTGCACCTACTATCTGGAGAATATAGCTGTAACTGTTCTACACATTACCCCCCAAATAAAAAATAAAACCAAGTATATAAAAAAGAAATTTCCTACCAGGGCTGATTTTGAACCATGATGTTTGGATCTCAATCTCCCATATAGCTAGTAATTTTATTATTATTAAGTGTATTACTTTTATTTGGTCAAGTAATAAAATTAGGTGATATTCCTTACAATGTTAAGATAATTTGAGACTAGTTGTGAGAGTAGGGAACTTTTAAATACTAGTTTTCTTTTTCTCATCTATGAAATACTGTGCTGTTTTGTGGGGATAATACTTCATTCCACTCTGCAGAATGAAATTTCAAGCAAGCCTACTTACTTTGGACACCTTCCTATCACTTAGAATCACTCTGGGATTCTTTACTGACACCCTGGGATTCTTTCCTAACTATTGCAGCCCATCTGCTGGCCTTCAGAATTCAGCAATTCTTCATATGTTAGTCCTGGATGGGATCACAGGTTGGTTGCTGAAGATTTGTATGCTGCTCTTCTTAAGACTTCAGTCTGTTCATTGTCTCTGCCCTGAATCTTGTGTGTGAGTAGCAGTGTGTTTACACAATGTACGGATGGAAGTTTAGTTATTCACTGTTGCTTTGAGACCCCTGAGGACAAATACGGGGACCTGTAAACGTCAGGCAGTGAGCAACCAATAATGTGGGGGACAGAGTGAAGAATTCTGGCCTGTCCTCAACAGGCACTAAAAGTGGTAATATCAGGTTCATGTTTAAAAATATCCTTTCTGCTATATTGTATTCAGTAGATTGAATGTTTATGAATGGAATCACAGAGACAAATTAAAAAGCCACCAATGAAGTAATTGGGCAAAAGCCAGGAGAGCTTTGACTTAGGGTAGTTATTTTTGTCAAGAAGACATATTATAATAACCTCAAATGAGAGGGCTATTAAGAAGTAAGATCAAAGGTACTTGTTGATGGATTTCCTAAAGAAGAGGATGAAGAGGGTGGAATGAAGAATAACTGCCAGATTTATGATTTTGGCAATTGGATAAATGGGATGCAATTAATCAAATCGCACTTATTTTGGAACAAGGATTTATAGACAATTTTTTACAGAGATTTATTAAAAACACTTGGGCCGGCAGTTTGGCCTGCTGGTAGCATGCATGCCTAGCATGCATGAAGACACGGGTTCGATTCCTCGGTGCCACATAAATAGAAAAAGCCAGAAGTGGTGCTGTGGCTCAAGCGACAGACTACTAGCCTTGAGAAAAGCCCAAGGACAGTGCTCAGATCCTGAGTTCAAGCCCTAGGACTGGCAAAAAAAAAATAAATGAGAAAGTCTGATCATGGTCTTTGGAAGTGGCGCTGTGGCTCAAGGGGTAGGGCATTAGCCTTGAGTGAGCTCGGGGACAGCACCCTGGCCCAGAGTTCAAGCCCCATGACTGACAAAATGAAAACAAAAAATGCTTGGAAGTGAAAGTGCTGGACCATGAGGGAGGTGAGTGAGGGATTTCTGTTTTGCTTTTTGGGATCAGAGAGGTTTCAAGCTCCCATCATGACATATTAAGTAAGATCTGGAGCTCCTGATGAGTCAAGATTTTTCCTCTGCTTGTTGAGGTAAGTTTCTGAGATTTTGCAAAGATGGATACTTCAGGAGTTGCAATACACATCAGTAAGAAGAAAAGTGGATGTGGCCTTGTACTCTCCCATCAGCTTCAGTTAGCTCTATCATATATATATATATATATATATATATATATACATACACATATATTTGACTTGCATATCATATTAAATTTGAAGAATTTCTATATCTGTTAAAGTAAAAATATGAAAACTAGGAGACTGAAACATTTGTTTTTGCAAGTCCTGGGCTTGAGCTCAGGGCCTGAGCACTGTCCTTGGACTTTCTCAAGGCCAGAGCGCTACCACTTGAGCTTCAGCACCACTGCCGGCTTTTTTCTATATATGTGGTACCGAGGAATCGAACCTGGGTCTTTGTGCATGCTAGGCAAGCACTCTACCACTAGGCCAAACTCCCAGCCCAAAGACTGAAACATTTTATCTTTGGAAATTCCTTTTGCCAGTAGTTTTCAAAAACTTATCATGTGTCCACCACTGTCCTGGACTATGCTGTGGGAGATTCTGCAACGAAATCAATGATTTCTTATAGTCTTATTCTCACCAAGCTTTCATAAGATACATATATGAAGAACATTATGAGATAAATATGGCTACAGTGCTCTGGAAGCTCAGATGGGAGAGAGGAAAAACAGACAATAGAGAAAGACCAATCACATCTTGCTTATGTAGGACTAGTCAAGGCAGAACTTGAGTAGGCTCTATGTAGATGGTGATGATAGAGATGGGTCACAAATAAGAATTTAGACAGGGCAAAAAATGGCTGGAGGGATGTGGCAGAGCAACAGCCTAAGTAAAGACATGGAGGAACAAGTTTGGAGGATGTCTGGAAAGTCTTGTACACTTGGGTTTCAAACAGGCTCAGGCAGGAGATGAGAGGAAGCAATGAGAAGTGAGACTATAAGAGGATTTGAGAATGGGCTAAAATGAGCCGTTGAGTTTCAGGCTCAGGTCATTGGGTACAAGGTGGCCCTTGAAAATTTTTCAGCAGGGCACTGACATTGAAGAGATGGCATTCATTAGATCATGTTAAACTTTGTGCATGACAAACCAGTGTTCTGTATTAGATGGAGATTAGTGCGTGCAGAAACCATAATCACATCCTACCATTGCATGTCAGTGTGGCCTAAGGAAAATCCTTCCTTGGAAGAAACATTTGCAATGTATTCCCACATCCATCCAAGCATAGCATATTGATTTCCACAAAATTGTTGCCTTAGAAATGCATATTTGTTGTGTTTTTGTCTAGGGTTGAGTGGAAGGAGATGACCCAGGTGGAAAAATCTGATTTAGCAACAATCAACAAGCAATCATGAACATGTTTTCTTTAAAGTCGACTTCTTTTTAAACAGTGAGCTTTTGAAATCTCCTCCCAAATATTCCTCTAGGAATTGCCCACACTGGCATAGATTCAAGAGGGTAATTAACACACCTGCATTTCACTTAGAAAATGTGCCAAGTGTTCCTTACTGTCTGAACCATACGTTTCTAATTGAGTCTTCTTGGACTGACTTGAGATTCTCTTTGACATATGCAATGAATTACTATACAGAGAAACATTATAAAGAGTGTCCTTTCATATGATTTCCCGGCAGTTGGATAGTCCTTTTTTTTCCTGGGCATGCAAACTTAGAGCTCCACTGCAGCCAAAACTGAGTGGGTGAGCATCTGCTCACTTTAAGTTGGGGCTACCAGTAAAGTTCTTTGCTTCTTTAATGTATACCTGCCTTTCTGTGACTGAGGACTCATTTTGAGCTTCTGGGAACTCAGTTTCAGTCCATTCCCTTTGATATTTGACTATGTTTTTTCTTTTTCTTTTTCTGGGAAAACTGAAGCCATTTTCTGTAAGCTTCTTCATTGACCTTCCTTTGGATAGAAACTAACTTTTTAAATAAACCTACTATATTTTCTTTCCTTTCTGTCTCTATATACCCCCTCCTGCTCCAGCATAACTTTTGCGAATCTGCAATCTTAACTCCTTATTTATTTCCACTGTTTGTCTTACCATAGCTTTCTTGGCCTCTGCTCTTTGTATCTAGCCAGTTACATTACATCCTGGAAAAAGTTTCACTTGTTTCTCTCTTCTCTCCTGTCAGGTTCTTTTATTTTTGTAGCTCTATTGAGGCGTAATTGATGTATATTTTCTGTATACATGTGATAAAGTTTGGACACATGCATGATAACATCATACTCATCAATGTAACATGTAAAGTCATCTTCAAACATTTTCCATGTTCCTTTGCTTTGTTGCTCCTTTATACTTTTATTGATAAAATACTTGTGATATCCATTTCCTCACTATACACACAGTTATCGTTGTTAATGTTTACAGAGTGTTTTATACAAGTTAACGTACTTCATGCTCACAATAATCTCATGTAACTAAAGAACTGAAGAAATTGCCATGAAAAGGGCAAGAAGCATGTCTAACATTACACAGATAATGATCAGTAGAATCTGGATTCGCATTCAGGCAGTCTGGCTCTATAGTTGATGCTTTTTATTACCATGCTACAACACATGCAGCTCCTAACTTGTAGACATCAGTGGTCAGTTTAATTCAATTTGATTCTCAGTTGTTTTCTCTTTATAAAATTTATTTTTATTTTAAAGGTGATGTCCAGAGGGGTTACAGTTAAATAGGTCAGGTGATGAGTACATTTCTTTTGGAAGAGTGTCACTTTTGATTTTTTTTCTATAATCTGACACTACATTGAGTTTTCCTTTTATACATGTATGCGTGTGTGTATGCATGTATGCATTTAAAATACTGGAATTTGAACTCAGTGCTTTGAGCTTGCAGGGCTGGTGTTACATGCTGGTTGTTCTAAGGATAGACTCTCTTTCATCTCAGAGCATACCTGAGCTGTGATCTACCTACTTTTGGCTTCTTGTCATTGCTGAGATCACAAGTGTTCACCATCTTATTTAGCTTTTCTCCACAGAATTGGTATGTCATAAACGTTTCTGCCTAGGCTGGACTAGATTTGAAACTTCTCAATCTCAGCCTCTCTTTTAGGTAAGGATGATGGGCACATGCAAATATGCCCAGTTATAGGTTAAGGAGAGATCTCCTGAACTTTTCTGCTTGGGCTGGCCTCAAAGCACAATCCTCCTGTTTTCAGTTTCCCAAGTACCTAGTATTACAGACATGAGTCATCTGTGCTCAGCTGTATCCACCACTAACTAGCTGAACTTTCCTCTCATTTTTATTTTTATTATTGTTCTTTCATGCCCTTTATAGGCGGTTTCTCTTCTCTATTTGTATGCCTTAAGTATGAACTCTTATGCATCTAATTCCAATTATTGTCTCAATAGAACATTGATTTCTCACAGTTGCATAATGACATGAAAGAAATCCTAAATTGCAATCTCTCTTCCTTTATGAAGCCAGCAAATCTCATTGCGCCAAAGAATGTCTTAAACATCATCCACACCAACCACTGGGAAATATAAAGATCCTTCTGTGGTCACAAATCGACATTTCGTTAGTCACTCGTTTCTCAAGGTTCCTAACTAATTCTTTTCTTACAACTTCCCCTTTCCTGTTTTTGGCAATGGCATGTCCTTACACAAATCTTAAAGTTTGAAATGATTCCCTAATTTATTCTCTTCCTGGACTTCCTACACATGTGGTTGTTCAATAGATTAAGACTACTTAACAAATATTTATTGAACTTCTACTATATAACAAGTTCTGTGCCAGGTATTAGGGATTTTATAATTAATAGGCTTTCCTCTTTCATCAAAAGTTTAAATGTCATTTTACAATCTTGTCTCTCACTCTTAGTTACAATTATTTCAAGGTTAAGTGTATGCCATAACTTCAAACAAGATATCAGTTGGTAGTACCGTTTGTGTGGCTCGATTCATCTTCCATCCACTTAATCATTTAGCACATATTAAGTGAATAATTGATCTGTGCCTACTGATGATCTATGTGATAGAACAGTAACAAAATATATGAAACCCTGTCCTTCAAGGAATTTACACTAGGGTTATTTATATTTCAGAATTTCTGCATCGCCTTCTGGAGCTTTTATTTGCTGGTCCTGGGGCTTTGACTCAGGAACTGAGTGCTGTTCCTGAACCTGTTGTGCTCAAGGTTAATGCTTTGCCATTTGAGCCACAGCACCACTTCTGGCTTTTTCTGAGTAGTTTAATGGAGATAAGAATCTCATGAACTTTTCTGTTCAAGCTGGCTTTGAACCACAATCTGCAGATTTCAGCTTCCTTGAATAGCTAGGATTACAGGTATGATCTACCAGTGCTCAGCTAGAATGTTTCTTTCTTTACTAATATAATTTGTCAACCAGCTATAGAATAGCTATAAAATAGTGTGATGCCACTGGACAACTAAATAGAATATATACCATGAGGAAACAACAATATATAATTTAAAATAAAAGAGAACTGGGCCAGGGATGTGACCTAATGATAGCGTGCTCACCTAACATGCATGAAGGCATGAGTTAGATTTCTCATTACCACATAAACAGAAAAATCTGGAAGTGGTGCTGTGGCTCAAGTTACAGAGCATTCGCCATAACCAAAAAGTGTCCAAGGACAATGCCCAGGCCCAGAGTTCAAGTCTAGTACTGGCAAACAAACAAACAAGCAAATAGATGAGAACTGTGAAATAAAATGCTTTGTTTCTTTTCATAACCTGACTTACTTTATTGGGAATAAAGAGTCAAAAGCAATCTGATGTGGATTATGCTCATCAGCTTCTGCTGATCAAAGAGGGTATACTGTTTAAAATCAACTAAATGTGGTTGAAATTCTTCTGTAAAAACATCTGAGAAAGATAAAATGTGCTTTTTTTCTAGCTATTTAACTCATGAGAAGGCTATAATGTTAATGAGCTCAGCTACTCATGGGAGAAAGTTATGAGACTGAAGATGCTACCATATTTCCAATAGATTTTTTTCTTCTTCTATATTTCTCTGGTAGACTTGCTTTTACTCAGAAAAGTTAATTAGCACGGAATTTTGTTTTGTGTGCCTCCTCCAAAACTCTCACTGATTTTGAAAATATACCTTTTTCTCCTTTAGGGCATGGCTAGACTTACAGTATGATTCCAAGTCACTGTCTTATCTTCAGAGAATAAAGGGTTATTGTACTGCAAATCAATATAGTTGATGTGTTGAAGTGTGAACTAAGAAACTTGGGTCTTGTCCTGGTGTTTCCACTAACTAGATATATAATTTAGACAAGTTATTTCCTTTTTTGTGAGCCTTAATTCCCTAGCTATAAAATAAGGGTCTTGGACCAGATAATCCTTCAAACTCTATTCCAACTTAACATTCCAGAATTGTAGTGAGTTGGATAAGTGATTGAGTCTGCCTTGGCTTGGCATCATTGTGTATCAGTTACCCATGGTGACAAAACCTCCACAAATTGTAGGAATGATCTGTTGCATTTTTTAGAGATTAAGAGTTTCTTCATTATTTTTGAAGGAGTGCTGCCTGTTTGGGGTCAGAATTTAGAGTATGGAGTTAATGAGGACAAGGTCAAAGGGTCATTTACCATATGAACCAATTAGTTGGTTTCTTGGCCACAGACTACACCTTAACAGCCACCCTCTTTTCCTCCCTCTAGGCATTTCACTAATAAGTTTCAAGGCAAGATTCAGTAGGAATGTCTATGTACTTGTACTGCGTATCCTCAAAACTGAGCAAGAGAGCTCAAGTGACTTTTTTGGCAACAATATGTTTGAGCAGATGAAGGTAGCATAATCATAATCAGTACAGGTCACCATAATTTTAGAGGTGACTCTGTCTTATATCAGCCATCAAGCCCATGACAAGAACAGTCAGCAAAAGACCAGCCAGAAAAATGATCCAAACGCCTCTGCTTTGTCAGTTGGAAGTAGTACCTCTGACAACTATGAGCCTAATTATGGCCTGGAGAAGTGCAGATGAGAGAACTGTTTGTAGTGAAAGCCATCTGGGTTTTGTTTCTAGTTTTGAACGCAAAACATAACATTCCCAGGCATTTGGGATGCGTCTGCCAGATGCTTGGAACTCTTTTTCTAGATGTTTCTGTGAAATAGTTGAATGGGGGTAAGGAATCAAATCTTCCTTAGTGGGTGCTGTGATACTTTCAGTGGCTTCTGCGGGGAATCTTAGCACTGTTGCGGGTACTGTTTCATCATCATTGATAATAGAGTACAAACCAATGATTCTCATTATTATGGTTGGCTGTGACCTTGAATTATTTCTTAGTCTTGACAAGAGATGACCTGGCTATAATGAAAGCTTAGATATGAGTAGTGATGTTGCAAGCAGCTGAACTTCCCAAATGTGGCTTCATCCAAAGTAGAAGAAACCAAAGTACAACAAACAAGGGGAATAAAGATGGCAGAACAAGAATAGTCACAGGATAACCAAGGCTAAGTGTGTCATACAAGACAGAATTATTCATGGTAGAAAATTGGAGAACATGACCAGGGAGTAAAGAGATTAGAGGCAGAGTATGTAAGTTTGGATCCTATCTCTCTCATGTACTGGTCCTATGATCTTTAGAAAATCACTTAGCCAAACTGGGGTTTTGTTCCTCACTCATGAAAGGGCAGAGCAGTAGTAATTATTTCACGAATGTGAGTGAGTCCTCTCTTGTTTTAACTGTAAAGTTTTAGGATTTTATGCAGTTTTTGTTCTGAATATGCAATCTCTCTCTCTCTCTCTCTCTCTCTCTCTCTCTCTCTCTCTCTCTCTCTCTCTCTCTCTCCCTCTCCCTCTCCCTCTCTCTCTTTTTCATCTCTCTCTGTAGTAGAAAACATATTCCATAAACACCATAGTATCCATTAAGACAGAAAGAATAACTAAGTCTTACTTTCAATTGGGTATAAATTACAACTGTTCTTCCTAAGAGCAGGTTTCACTGGGAGACAACAGTGAGGGAAGGGTCCATAATTATGGAGCAGTAATTTTATATAAGCACTGTGCTGAGTTCTTTATGTATATTATCTCATTGAAATGTTAAGCTTTACTAAGTAAGGGATATCATGACTATATTGTGTTTAGTACAAAGTAGAGTTCAGATGATTAATTTTCCCAAATTCACTTGACTAGACAATAGCAGCACACAGATTCAAACCTGGACCTAGATGGTTTCTAAGCCTGTGTTGCTTCTATACCAATTCATTGTGTCTGAAAAAAATTATTATATTTTATTTTTTATTATCGAGGTAATTATGGAAGGGTTACAGTTACATTTGTCAGATAGTAGGTACATTACTTCTCACACATTGATACCCCTTCTTATGTTTTTATCCCTATTTTCCTCCCTCCAGGCCCTCCCTCACAACTTTTGTGATGTAGGTTAGGTAAGGATTCTTTTGTCCATTTACTGCTTTTAGTTTGGAGGATGAAATGTGGAACTTAATGAAATTCACTGATTGTTGCAGTGTATATGGAAATCAACACTGAAATTGCGGAACTTCTTTCTGATGGATTGCTGGCTTTCTCCCACTAATTGACTTCCTTTCCCAGTATATTGGTACTATTGGCAAAGTATCAAGCAGAGAGCACATGGCTCTTCTCCACATGGTACCTATTCTAGGACATGTTGGAGTTACGATTAGATACGGGGTAATAAAGTGATGTTAAACTCACAAAAATGTTCTTGGAAACGCCTATCTTGAACATTTGAGCTGTGATTATTCACCTGTTAGGAGTCCTACACTCCTACAAGGACATGATGAAAGTAGTGGATACTTTCCAGAAAAATGCACATGCACCACATTCTACAAATAATTCAAGGGTTTAACAGACATTCCGAGAGAGGAAGAGGAATTCTAGGGATCACAAAGATATGCTGTCTCATGCAGCATATTAAATTAGGAAGCTTTCTCTCAGTCACCCTGACTTTACAATTTTTGTTTTTAACATTTGTTCTACAGAATGTGGAACTGAAGGCTAGCATCAGGTGAGAATTTATACTCACTCTTCATGGTTTGTCATATGTGAATATTTCTTAGTGTCTCTATCAGACTCTGAGTCCTTCTAGAAAGACTGTCCACAAAAATAATTTCCAGTGGGACACAGGTAGTTCACCCCTGTAATCCTAGCTACTCAAGAGGCTGAAATCTGAGTATTATGGTTTAAACCGAACCCAGGTGGAAAAGAACGTGGGCTTCTTTTTTTCATATATATATATATATTTTTTTTTTTTTTTGCCAGTCCTGGGCTTGAGCTCAGGGCCTGAGCACTGTCCTTGGACTTTCTCAAGGCCAGAGCTCTACCACTTGAGCCTCAGCACCACTTCTGGCTTTTTTTTTTCTATATATGTGGTACCAAGGAATCGAACCTGGGTCTTCATGCATGCTAGGCAAGCACTTTAACCCCTAGGCCAAACTCCCGGCCCTTCATATATTTTTTATTGTAATTAATAGAAGGGTTACATAATATTTGCCAGATAGATGGTGCATTAATTCACATACATTGATACCCTTTCTCATGTCTTGGTCCCCATTTCCGTCCCCCCCACCCCCACCCCTCATCTTGTTTTCCCCCGTTCCCTATCCAATTTCAAATAACCAAATACAAATATATCCGATATATCAGGTGAACGTGGGCTTCTTATCTTCAATAAAATATCCCTCCCCCCCAAAAAAAAAACATGGAGCTGGGTCTCATGTGGTAGAGCATTAGCCTTGAGCACAAAAGTGCAAGGACAGTGCTCAGGCCTTGAATTCAAGCCCCAGTACTGGCACACATAGCAATAAAATAATGTTCAGATTTCCTGACATCGCCTTACGGCAATTTTGCTAGTGCTGTTGTTGAAACTGAGGGCCTCTCATTTGCTTGGCTTTTACTAGTAGGCTGGTTCTCTACCACCTGACATGCTTTCAGCCTAGCCTTTCACTGGTTGTTTTGAAAATGGTGTCTTGAAGATGCCTCGGCTAGCGTCAACTTTGATTATTCAGATGTCAGCTTCCTGAGTAGCTAGGATTGTAAGGATGAGACACCAATGCCCAGCTAAGGGAAACTTTAACCCATAACAAAAATTCCCCAAAGATCTAAGGCTGAGGGTATTTCAGTTTAAAACCAATTTAGCAGTAATACTCACTGTATTGGAAGGGAACTACATAACATGGAGAGGAGTGGAGATGGGAGAGTATGAGTGAAGGGGTAACACTGTTCAAAAGGAAATATACTCATTACCTGATTTATGTAACTGTAACCCCTCTGTATATGATCTTCACAATATAACTGAAAAATAAATAATATAAAAGTCATGAATAATTATGTGTGATTTTTACTGCATTTCTGTGCAGAAAGTAAAAGTATAATACCAGTTAGTAGCAGGATAAATGGGCTTAAAACATGTCTGGTGATTATGTGTAGTAATGATGTAAAAACCTCAGGTTTTCAAATTATAATGAAAAAAATTAGCTGAAGTGACTACTAAGCTAAAGGTCATCTAACTTTGAGAAAAGTTTTTCTTTAAGAATTGAAGATTCTTATGACATAGCTAGCAAATTAGAAAGCCTACAGAGTGGGAGAAGATCTTCACTAACCATACAAAGAACAAAGGCCTCATATCTAAAATATATCAACAGCTCAAAAAATTGAATCACTCCAAAACTAATCTCCAAAGAAACAACCATCTCATTAAAAGATGGGCCAAAGACTTAAAGAGAGTCTTCTCTGAGGAAGAACTAAGAATGGCCTATAGACACATGAAGAAATGCTCCACATCTCTGGCCATAAAAGAAATGCAAATTAAAACAATGCTAAGATTCCACTTCCCTCCAGTTAGAATGGCCAGGATCAAGAAATCTAATAACAACAAATGCTGGAGGGGATGTGGCCTGAAGAGATCACTACTACACTGTTGGTGGGAATGCAAACTCGTTCAACCACTATGGAAAGCAGTATGGCCATTCCTCAAAAGACTAAACATAGAGCTCCCCTATGACCCAGCAATTCCACTACTTGGCATTTACTCAATTGTCCAGAAACAAGGACATACTAAATCCACTAGCACAACGATGTCATTGCAGCACTATTTACCATAGCAAAGATATGGAACCAACCCAGATGCCCCTCAGTTGATGAGTGGATCAACAAGATGTGGTATTTATACACAATGGAATTCTATGCTGCAGTCAGAAAGAATGACATTGCCCCATTTTTAAAGAAATGGAAAGACTTAGAAAAAATCATATTAAATGAAGTAAGCCAGACTCAAAGGAACATAGGTTTCCCTCATTTGACATAAGCAGTAGAAACCTTGGGCTCTGCTAGCAGAGATTTACAATAGAGCAAAATCTAGATACATAAGTCCATATAGAATGACACTAGATGACAGGACCTCCAGGATATAGAAACAAAAGCCATATAATGAGTGATTGTTGTCCTTAATGTACTATGTTATCTCTCATCTCATTTGCTGTCCCTTGATTATCTCATATTGTTACAATATTTCTCCTGGTTATCTGACATATTGTATACATGTGTATTTGGTTATTTGAAGTCGGATAGGGAAGGGAGGAAAACAAGATGAAGGGCTGGGGTGGGAGAAGGGAAATGGGAACCAAGACATGAGAAAGGGTATCAATGTATGTGAAGTAATGCACTGTCTATCTGGTGAATATAATGTAACACTTCTATTAATTACAATAAAAATATAAAAAACATGCATATGCAATGAAAAAAATCAAAGATATTATAATAGTAATAATAATAATAGAATGAGTTGCATTTGAGTCCAACCTGATATTAGTGTACTGAGAGTATTTATTAGAAATAGCAAGTAAAAATAACTAAAGAAGAAGATAATATGGATCTGAAATATAGAAAGAAGCATAGAATTCTCACTACTTGGTCACCAACAGGAAAGGCTGAAGATAAAATGTTTCCCTTTACCACATACGAGAGAATGGACAGACTTCCCAGGCAATAGCAGAAAGTAAATAAACTATTTTTGATTTGTTGAATTATGAAATGTCCCTGAGATGCTCAAATACAAAACTACAGTCCTGGAATTCAAAGGAAGGAGCTATACCTATACGGAAATGATGGAATAAATGAATTAGTAGTGAAGTCATGGAGATGATGGTGATGAGAGAACAATACTAATAGTATGCTCCATGGCTGTGATACATAGTAGGTATGATATATTCTATAAGAAGATGTGAGTTGACCAGAGTTCAAAAGTTGGTTAATGGTGGAACAGAGCTTTAAACATGTGACTTCCCGATACTACCGATTACGGGACTTTAGAGAGTGCTGACTTTTAAGAGATGGCCATGGAGAGAAAAAAATAAAGTAGAAAGAAAGAGAGAAAGCCTTGAGGGATGAGGAACAAAAGTTGAAAAACAATGTGGTGAAAATAATGGGAAGGCAGAGATCTAGGAAGGAAATGGGCCATTACTATTACGTACAAAAGAGAGGTCAAGATGAATAATAGGAAAATTTTGGAAGGGGTTAGCAACAATCTATCAAAACTTTTTTGATATACCAAGGGAGTAAAAGGAGATAATAAAAATAGTCATTTCGAATGGTATGAATGCAAAAGGAAGTAAAGAGATTAACAGACATTGTACGACCTTGCAAGAAAAAAAAAAGTAGTGGTCGTTAACACAGACTTTGGAAGATGACAATCTAGCATTCCAAACAAGTTTTGCTGTCTCTAGTCTAGCCGTGTGATCTTGGGTAAGGTACTTCACCTCTCTGTAATTCCTTTTTCTCATCTGGAAAATAATATGTGTAGATAATTATATCAATGGTTTTGTGGTGATTAGATGTTGGAGGTTTATGAAAATCCCTTGCTTACAACTGTGCTTTGTACCCTGTAAATACTCCACGTGTTTTGTGGTTTGTTAACATTACATTGGAAGGGGAAAATATGATAAAGTTGACGGTCAATTATGTTAACATACCACAGAATAAGAGAGAGAGACTAAGAACAGGGGCCCAAGAGGAGGAAGTAAGTTCCAATTAGGGGTGAGGTTTCAAGGGGGAGTGAAAAGCCTCAGTGACTAGTTAGCTGGGAATAGCAGGAGGGCTGTATTTTTGACAGTAGGATAAAGGAAGTGAAATAAGTCTTGTTAAACATAAGGGAATATAAAATAAAATGTTCTTTCATGATGGGTTTCATTTTCTCTGAACTATGAAGTCAGATTTTTGCAGAAATCAGGGGCTTTTTGGGTTGTGTGTCTTTGTTGATTCCCATTATAGAGAAAGAAAAAAAGGTATCTGACAGGCATTTAAGAGGATGCACATTTAGTATTGGGTGTTTAGGGGAAAAGTGTGAAAATTCTATTTTTCAATGTTTTAAGTAGCTTGATTTAGTTCAGGGGTTTATGTGGTTGCATTACTGGCAGTGAGAAATCTTTACTGGGCAGAAGAGTTAACAAATGAAAGTTTTACATGCATTAGAAAGACAGACAATTGGGCTGGCTGGGACAGAAGTCCTACAAAGAGATTGAGGGAAAGGAGCATGGAGTAAGAAAAGCAGAAGGGCCAAAAGGAACCAGGAGGTTGAAGAGCACTCATGAATACTTGACTAGGTGCTGGCAACAGCTAGCTTGTGACTTTGAGTAGGACTTCTCTCTAATTCTGCCTCAGTTTCTTCACTTGCTAAATGAAGCCTGGGTGGGATAGCTCTATATCCCCCCTCCCCTTTTCAGATATTGGATTTTTTTCTTCTGTCACTGCACTGCCACCTTGCGTCCATAAATGATATTGGAGACAGGGTACATGGAAGAAATAGAAAGCAGTTTGAAAACAAAAATTACAAGCATGTATGCGTGTGGAAGGATATAGAGCTGAATATATTCTAAGTCACATTGTCCAATCTTTGCATGCCTCTCATTCTGGTGATATTCTCCGTCTCATGAATCTCATGTGCCATCTTCTCAAGATACTAATCCTTCTCAGAGACCCTAGCTAAATTTCTATCTATATTTCGGTCTGTGTATGTTTTCAGATATTCTCATTTTAGAGTCTGTGAAAAGGTCAAAAGCATTGTAAGTTGCAAAAGAATGCATGTTTAATGTTGAAATTTCTGGTGACATTTTGGTGAGGGATATATTCTGGGCTTGTAAAGCAATTCTGAATCATCTTCTTCTCCAATGGACACTATTTATCCTGTTTGTACTGGCAGTGGAGACCCATGGGGATCAATCAGAGCAAGTGAAGCAAGCTAATGGAATTAGAACAGGACATCAAAAAGGCATTTTACCAAGTAGAAAAATAACCATGGACTGAGCACAAACTGATGCAGTAAGGGAACGCATAAGACTTGGTTCTTTTTGTATTTGGATCCGGTAGTTTAGTAACAGAGTGAAAAAAAAGTTAGAGTGGGAGAAAACATTGCAAAGGATTGTTCTGTTTAGCAATTAGTATTTTAAAATAAAGACGAAACTCCTGCAAGTTAACGAGGAAACAACCCAAATGATTTGATTTATAAATGAATGAAATGCTTCAAATAGATATATTTTTTCCAAAAGAAAAATAGCCACTGGGTAAATGAGAAAGTCCTCATCAGCAAAATTGCTCATCAGGGAAATGCAAATTAAATTTGTAATAAGATACCAACTCTTATCTGCCAATTTGAAAATTATTGAAATCTAAAGCAAACAAATATTGGTTGAGGATGGAGAGAAATGGTATAGCCATTATGAAAAAAGTATGAATGTTGTTCACAAAGCAAATTATAACTATCATAGGATCCACCGATTCCAATTTTGAGTATATATTTAAAAGAATTGAAATAAAAACACATTGAAATCTATCAAATTGCATACAATAAATGTGGGCAGGATGTTTTTTACATTTCTTTCAACTGTATCTCTATATAACTGTTTTAGGAAGAAACAGGACTCATTTCTAAGAGCTGAGTACATTTTGCTGTACCAGGTATTGCAAAGCATTCAAATATATTGAAGACAAAGAACTTGACTTTAATGATCTCGTATTGCTTTGGCATCTTATTTTTCTTTCTTTTGAGAAGTGTTCTTCTTTTAGAAACTTTTTATTGGCATATATTAATTGTACAAAGTGAAGGGTTTCATGTGGTCTTTCTACACACATGTGTATAGTACATTTGGGTCGTATCACTCTTTCTTCTTCTTCCTCACAACTCTGCATTTGGAGTAGATTGTTTTCAGTAAGTCTTAGAAATTGTTGAAATACATCTATCTCATACTAAGACTTCTTCATTTGCCCACTAAATATTTAGGGAACACTTTATGTGACCCAGGCTTATGTTAGGTGCTGAAAGACAGAAGTCAATGAGTACTTGACAGATGTGCCCCTTAGAACCATGAAAGTCAAGCCAGAGAAAGAATCAGAACAATAGACTGGACCTAAAGGCAAGATATAATGAGGACATCAATCTTTGTAGAAATGTGAAGCTTATGCATGGTCCTGAGTATTTGCATGGAGGAATATCAGCGTAGGTAGGTAGATGGGGGAGGGAGGATAGTGGATATTTTAGGTGGATAACAATGTGAGCCAAAATGCAGAGGTCACAGTGCCCTGGTGCTGGTGGCTCACATCTGTCATGCTGGCTACTTGGGAGGCTTGATATCTGAGGATTGTGATTTGAAGCCAGCCAAGGCAGAAATGTCTGTGACACTCTTATGTCCACCAAAATTACAAAAATATCTGGAAGTGGAGTTATGATTTGTAGTAGTAGAGCACTAGTCTTAAGCAAAAGAAGTTCAAGGACAATGTTCAGGCCCTGAGTCCAAGCCCAGGACCATTACCAAAATAAAAAAGACCATTACCAAAAGTAAGAAAAAAAGACATGGGATGTCTTCAGGGGAGTGAGCCAAGACTGGGTATATAGGAAAGTATTTAGAGTGACTTAGTGGGAGTATAGAAATGGAGTTTATAGAAAGTCCACCAAAAAAGGATTGGTAAAGGAGAAAAGCATAAGTGCCAGAGCCTGAATTCAAGGACAGCCAAAATCTGATAGATATATTTTAGGTGTGGCAAGGAAGATCTAAGAGACAAAGGAAATGATGAACAGAGCTAGAGAAAAAAAAAAGCAAAATTACAAGGGATCAAGGGAATCCCACATATAGTGGGTCTGTCCTGTTGGTGGCAAGGGAGGAAAGAAGGAAACGCTAAAAGAATATGAGGTTTTTACATTTGAGAACTACAAGAGAGAATGCATGTCTGTGAACTAATATGAGAGTGCTGAAATACAGATTCAGCTGTGACCGGAGAAAATATTATTTGTACATTTATTGACTGAACTCCTAAATAAATATGCCACACACTTATGACTGTGCAGTGGCATACTTAGCAGAGAAAAAAGTTGAGAAATATATCAAGAAATAAAAAATCTAAGCAGAGATTTTTTTCCTTCCTCTCTCCCTGCCTTCATTTCTCCTTCCACCTTTCTTTCCTTCCCTGTCTCCTTCTTTCTCCATTTCTCTTCCTCTTCTAATCTCTGTTTTTCTCTTTCTCTCCCTTCCTTTCTTCTTTTCCATTTTTGTCCTTCCTTTCCTTCCTTCCTCCGTCTTCCCTCCCTCCTTCTTCTCTCCCTCCCTGCTTCCCTCCGTTCCTACCATTTCTTATTCTCTCTCTTTTTTTTAATTGCCGGTCCTGGAGCTTGAACTCAGGGCCTGGCCACTGTCCTTGAGCTTTTTCAAGGCTAGTGCTCTACTACTTGAACCACAGTGCCGCTTCCAGCCTTTTCTGTGTATGTGATACCAAAGAATCAAACCGAGGGCTTTATGCACTCTACAACTAGGCCACATTCCTGGCTCCCTGTTTTCTTTCTTTTTATCTAGCTTTTTCTCTTGCTTTCTTTCTATCCCAGTGCTTCACTTTGAACTCAGGCCTTGCTTGCTCAGCTTGTTCACTCAGCTGAAGCACTGCTACTTGAACAATGCGTCTAGCTTTCCATTTTGCTAGTTACTTTACACAGACTTTTATGCTCCAGCTGATTTTGAACTGCCAACCTCTGAATCTTAGGCTCATGAAGCAGTATTAGTTTTAATTTATCAATACATTTTATCTCTAGGACTTTTTGCATCATTTCATACTGAAACTCAAAACTCAACACATGATCATATAAAATGATGTTTATTGAAATGAACTCCCAGAAATGGAAGCAAGAGGTTTTGAAATTTACTTTCTGTGGTTCTTTTTATCTGTTTGTCCCCTTTCATTGCTCTTTATTGTTTCTGTACCTTTTGTCCTGTCTGTAAGTTGATTTGATGTGGAGAGAGAAAGGGGAAGCACAGAAATGGAGGGACAAAGGGTGAACTAATACAGCAGTGATACTCACTAGACATTAATGTTGGAAATGAATCTTACAACTTGAGGGAAGAAACTAGGAGACAATGAAGGATGGGATGACACTGTTGAAAAAGAAATGGACTCAATATACGACTTATGTAACTGTTACCTTTCTGTGTATTGCCTTCACAATAAAAATTAAAATAATGAAAAAAGAAAGCCTAAGTCCCTATCTCCCTCTTCCACAGGCCCTGGGAACAACCATTGTACTTTTGGCTCCCATGGAGTTTACTATTTTATGCACCTCATGTAACTAGAGATATTTAGTGTTCATTCAGTTTATTTAAAATTAAACAATGTATGTAAAGTTTTATCATTTGCAGTATGTATCAAGGTTTCCTTCCTTTAAAATTTAACAATGTTGCATTGTGTGTATCTATACATGCACACAGATGTATATATATATATTATATATACATGTGTTTATATAAATTTACATACATACAAGAAATACAAGAATGCATGTCCCATTTTGTTTTGTCAGTTGTCAGTGGACGTGGTTGTTTCTGTTTTCTGGCTATTGTCAATAATGTTACTATAATTATTGATGCACATCCTCAATTCAAATATCTTCTTTTGTATAGAAGTAGAATTGCCTGACATTTAATTTTGTAGGAATCCTAAGATGGTTTTCTACAGTTATCACACCATTTTACATTATTATCAGTTTCTAATTTTTCCAATATCGGACCTAGATACAGCACAAAACTCATCTTTCAGTGTATTGTCCTCTATATTTTCTTTGGAGTCAGGTTCATACAAGTCCCCTGCTCATTTCAAAATTGTTTTTTATTTTTAGAAATCTAATAACAACAGATGCTGGTGGGGATGTGGCTAGGAGGGATCATTACTACACTGTTGGTGGGAGTGTATACTCATTCGGAGTATGGTGGTTCCTCAAAAGACTAAACATAGAGCTCCCCTATGTCCCAGCAATCCCACTATTTGGCATTTACCTATATGTCAAGAAACAAGGACATACTAAGGCCACTAGCACAATGATGTTCATTTCAGCACTATTTACCATAGCGAAGATATGGAACCAACCCAGATGCTCCTCAGTTGATGATGGGATAAAGAAGATGTGGTGTATATACACAATGGAATTCTATGCTGCCATCAGAAAGAACAACATAGCCTCATTTGTAAGGAAATGGAAAAACTTGGAAAAATCATATTATGTGAAGTAAGCCAGACTCAAAGGAACATAAGCTGAATGGTTTCCCTCATTTGTCATGATTAGTATAAACCTTGGACTCTCCTAGCAGAGGATTACAATAGGGCAAAACCTAAGTGCATAAGGCCATATCGGATGAGGTTAAGTGAAAGGATCTCCAGAATATGGAAACAAGAGCTTTATCTTGTGTGATTGTTGTTCTTAATGTACTATGTTATTTCTCATCTCTTTTGTTGTCCCTTGGTTATCTCATATTGTTACAGTATCTTACCTTGTTATCTGGTGTGTTGTATATATGTATATTTGAAATAGGATAGGGAAGGGGGTAAAACAAAATGAGGGGAGGGGTGGGAGGAGGGAAATGTGAACAAAAACATGAGAAAGGGTAGCAATGTTTGTGAAGTAATGCACCTTCTATCTGGTGAATATAATGTAACCCTTCTATTAATTGCAATAAAAAAGAATATTAAAAATTAAAAAATGTTTTGTATTTTGAGGCAGTTTTAGGACTATATACATATATATATATAAATTCTTCATGAAAATATGATTAAATTGTATATTATTGTGCAGGGATCAATGTGTGTTATTGCACAGATGTTTTTAATTTCAATGAATCAAACTTACCAACTTTTCCTTTTTATGTGCCAGTCCTGGGGCTTGAAATCAGTGTCTAGATGCTGCTCTTGAGCTATTTTGCTCAAGCTAAGGCTCTATCACTTGAGCACAGCTCCACTTTCAGCTTTTTGGTAATACTCTTATCTCCAATTAATCGACTAGAGATCAAAGACTTACGACTTTCCTACCTACCCAGGGTACTTCAGAAACACAACCTGCAGATTTCAGGTTAAGATTACAGGTGTGAGATATCAGTGCCCGGCAAAGTTTTTCTCTCTTGAGCTTTATAAATCCAACATTATGAATTCTTCTATGTTCTCCTTTAAGGCCTTCATAGGTTTTAGTGCATTTTCAGCCATATTTTTGAATAGTATAAGGTAAGGATTCAACCTCTTTTTCATATGAATCTACAGTTTTATCAATTTGTTTGGTGGACTGAACATTCCATATCATGTGGTCGTGGCATTTTTATTAAGAATAATTTGATCATGTAAGTGAGAACTGACTAATAGAATCCTTGTTCATTTCCATTCGGTTGCATGTCCGTCTTTATGAAATAGCACAGTCTTTGGTCATGATAGTTTTGTAGTAAGTTTTGAAATCAGGAACTGTGAATCCTGCAAATTTGTTCTTCATTTTTTTCCAGTTTGTTTTTGCAAGTTGTGGTTCTTTGGGTTCACATATAAACCTTAGGGTAGTTTTAAAAATTTTTCTGCAGAACACTATTACGTATGTTCCCCCTCCCCCATCCCAAGTTTGCCTTTATGTTAAGATAGTTTTGTTTATTGCTAGATTGGTATTTTTATGAAGAAAAAGTACCCTTTTCAGTGTGTGTTCTGTATCAGTTGAAATCAATATTCATTTTCCCTTTATTGTTAATATTGTGCAATATACTTATTTTCATTACCATGTTTTCTATCTTCTGAAGGGCTGTGCCTCATCTATTATTACTATTTTTATCTGATTGTCTAGTAGGGAGCATTTTATTTGCTCATTTTATGTACTTGTTGATTTTCTGTATGTAAGACAACTTTGATTATCTTCTGTAGTACTGGGTTTGGTGGACAAAAATTGTTGCCACTTTGTCATGGAATGTTATTATTTTTCCTTTGGTTATGAAGGGTAGCTTGGCTGTGTGCAGTATTCTGGTTGTTTGCTTTTTAATGGAATTTCTTTTTGTGATTACTCTCACTACTAAGTTTTTGAAAAATGTTTCCTATGTCTTTTTCTCTTACTCATTAATGTCTTTTACATCGGCTTGAAGAACATTTAAAAAGCATTTCTTGTCTAACAGTCTTGGTGGAAAGATATATTCTCTCTGGCTTTGTTTGGGAAGATGCTTATCTCTCTTTCATTTCTAAAGTATACCTTTGGTGTGTTAAGTAGTCTTGGTTGACAGATTTTTTTTCCCTCCTCATTCTTGTGAAAATTGTATGAGTTGTCTAAGGTTTCTGATGAAAAGTCTGCTATGAGGTAAATAGTGATCCTTTGTACATTGTTTATTTCTTTTCTTTTGTAGCTTTGAGAATTTTCTTTTTGAACTTTGAAGTCTTGATTAGAAAATGGCTTAGAGTAGACTTGGTTGGTTAAATTTGACTGGAGCCCTTTGACCTTGATTTTATTCTCAATGCCTGGCAATTTTTCTGTCTTCTTTCTTTGCATATTCTTTCTACCCCCTTGGTATTTTTAAGTTGTTCTCTCTCTCTCTCTCTCTCTCTCTCTCTCTCTCTCTCTCTCTCTCTCTCTCTCTCTCTGTGTCTCTCTCTCTTTGTGTCTCTCTCTCTGTCTCTCTCTGTCTCTCTGTCTCTCTCTGTCTCTCTGTCTCTCTCTGTCTCTCTGTCTCTGTCTCTGTCTCTGTCTCTGTCTCTGTCTCTCTCTGTCTCTCTCTTCCTTTCTTTCTTCTTTTGTATGTACAGGTACTAGGTCTCGAACTCAGGCTTGGATATTGTCCCTGAGCTTATTTTGCTCGAGAGTAACACTGACACTTGAGCTATAGCTCCACTTCTGGGGTTTTTTTTGGTGGTTAATTGGAGGTAAGTGTCTCACGCACTTTCTTATCTGGGCTGGTTTCAAATTGTAGTCCTCAAATTTCAGTCTCTGAGTATCTAGCATTACAGACCACCAGCATTTGTCAAATTCTTTTTATTAGTACATATTACTTGTTTAAATCCTTTTTGAACCCCTATAACTCATATTTTCTTTTTTAGTGTTGTCCTAAATGCTTTATAAGCTTTTCTTCATTTTTCACTGTCTTTTATTCTCCTCCAAATGTGAATTTTCAAATTATCCATTTCTAGCTCTTTCAGTCTTTCTTCTGTTTGATTGACTAGTGTTGGTTCCTTTTGTTTTATTTTTAAAAAAATTTCTGTTAAGTATATTATCAGCTCCAACGATGAATAAAGTACATATATATATATATATATATATATATATATACAGATGTGTTGAGTCACATCCTGGAACATTGCTGCTGATTATTGGTATGATTGCAGTTTGAAGTTATAATAATAATAATAACAATAATAATAATAGTGATAATAAATGTTTTTGAGACCCCTTTCTCAATGAATAGGTGAGGGTGGTATCATGCACTTGTCATCCCAAGAATGACAGGCTGAAATCAGAAAGATTGTGGCTTTCAGATACCCTGACATCTCAATAGAAAAAGCTAGGTGTAATGGTACATATTTGTTGTTTTCAACTATGACAGTAAGTATTAAATAGGAGGACCATCATTCCGACAAAGGCCTGGGCAAAAAAGTAAGGCCCTAACTCTAAAATAATTAGTGTGAAAAAAGCTGGAGGTATGGCTCCATTATAAAGTGCATGGCAAACATGCACAAAAACCAAAACCAAAACCAAGTGCTGCCAAAAAATAAAAATAATTAATGGAACCCACCCCCTCCCCCATGAAGATTAGTATAACATCGCAGCAGGCTCACACTTCAATGTGATACCTATTATTAAGATAGACTTATGACCTAGATCACTGTAATCATCTGTAGATGATCTGAAGTGGAATAGAACTCTAATAAACCAAGGTCATTGTTTTCCCTTGGCACTGGAGACTCCCACGGCAGGCATGTCTAAGGATGTAATAGGGCATATGCAAATGACAGCTTTCATAAAAGAAGTACTATCTGCTAGGAAGAATCTTAAGCACATGATATATATTTTGTTTGTTCAACTCCAGTGAATGGAGTACTACACACACCATTCTATGCTGTTCACAGTTGGGGGTAATGCTGGTAAAGGTAAACTTTTGTATACCTAGGCCAATGGTAAGCTGAGTGGTACCTCATCCTACAGCCATAGGACTTAATATAGTCTCAGGAGTACACTGAGACTCATGCTCCAGCTGGTGGTGGTGCAGGCTGAAAGGTGAATAAGTCCCACTGGGACACAGGTCTTCTGTCTAGTGCTGGGAAAGTTCTGGAACTCAGTAGATGAGAACAATCCTGGCAGTAGGTGGGCTATCTGAATTTAGGGAACGGATGGTTGAGACAGCCCCTTCAGCATCAGGGCTGGTGTTAAGCTAGATCACACTTGAATCCCACAGCCTCAGGAACCTACAGTCTTTTCGGGAGGACAGAATTCACCAGGAGCACTCCAAGACTGGATTTGATGGGGTGGAAACTTACAGGTCTATCCTTCAAGCCCACAGTATTTAGAATGATGCAATTTTTGAACTGTGGCCTGTATGTAGAGCCATCAGTTTCTACCAGATGCCTAGTTTCACCACAGCAGGCCTAGAACGGGGCTCTGAGTCACAGCCCTAAAGTAGCTTTCTTATCTTGCTTCCCAGAAGATAGAATCTTTCTTCCTGTCCTGATGCCTGAGGTTGGACAAGGAGTGTTGAAGGCAGTCACCCATACAGCTTAATGCAATTCTAGGTGCCCAATATGTAGGTATTGGCCTCATCATTGCAGGTACTCTTCTGCTAAACAACATCTCCAGTCCTTTAACCCTCAAAACTCCAGTTCCAGTCATACGGCTCAGCTGAGCATGGTATTTCACTGGGGTAAATCTGACATGGGTTTCAAGTTGTAAGACTTAGCCCACTTTTTTTTGCTAGTCCTGGGGCTTGAACCCAGGGTCTGGGCTTTAGCACTCTACCACTTGATCCACAGCACCACTTCTGGCTTTTTCTGTGTATGTGGTACTGAGGAATTGAACCCAGTGCTTCGTGCACACTAGCTAAGCACTCTACTACTAGGCCATGTTCCTGGCCCTACCTAGTCCATTTTTGAAGAGCACATTTTGACATAAGAAGAGTTAGCAGGCACTTACACTTCTTTGTGAACTGCTTTTAACACAGGTTTGTAGAATAAATCTTGACTTCCAAAAACAGTAGCTAAAACTGTTCTGCTGACATTGGCCAAATTAATTTTGATTGAAAGAAAGAAAATATGATCCCATAATGAAAAGGCATTACCCAAGTTAGTTAAATTTGCCTTCCATGTATGTTCTTTTCATGTTTTCAACTACCATTGATTTTTACCATTTGGAGGGAAAGAATGTTATGTTTGTTCCATTTCTTTTATATGTTATTTCAGTTATAAGTGCTGTTTATTTCAGTCACTGTCAACAAATGGTTGATAATATGCCTTTGTCCAAGATTAGATGATGATTTCTTTTACAGTCATTCCTATGATCAGAGTTATTGATGTTTTCTTCCACTTTACCTGCACACAAGGTCACTACGGACCTCCAAACAAAGAATTCACATGTAGAAAATGGATAAAAAGAAAACTTCAACGGATCACCTAGAATCCTTCAGCCAGTATTGTGAACATAAAACAATTTATTCTGTTTATTCTATTGTAAACATAAGACACATTTATTCTATTTCTGTTGTTCTTTCCCTATGAAACACTGAGCTGGGAACATGGCAGGTCCTCAGTAAAAATGTATTTGATTGATGAAGAATGGAAGGGAAATGAGTACTAAAATGGAGAAAAGGACATAGATAGCTGAGGAATATGTCATGTCAAAGACCAGAGATGGAAATCCTTCTCAGTTCGCATTTAGCAAACCATTGCTTCGTAGAAATTGATGAATTGATCTTCATCTTCTCTGTTATGGTTTATGTATCTGTTCTAGTCCTAAGTATGCCAATGACCATTTCTATGGTATATTGTTGTTCCTAACAGCATTAGATAGAATTTTGTGAGGACTTGTGTAGTGGGGTACATCATAATTGTTTATAACTTCCTATATTCCCCAGATTAATTCTTCTCTTTGAGTGTGTATACAATAAGGTCTTCTAATGATTGCATTTTTGTTTATCCTTCTGAAAAGGAGTTGATATAAAAAATTAAGGCAGAAACCTGATCTAGGAAAAAAAAGTCAATCTTTCATATACCACAAATTGAACAGATACTTCCTAATTATTGGCAATTTAGCTTATTTTTGCCCATTGTTATTAAGCAAAGTGCTTACTCACATAGTCTCATCATTTACCCAAAGAAATGATGGTTTCCACCTCCTTCTAGTTAATTTGAACAGTTACTCTTCACCTAGGACTCTTCCTGTCTGATAGTATATATATTAGAAAGACTTCTCACTGCTGTGACAGATACCTTAGAGAGCATATTGTCAGGACAAAATTATTTTTGGCTCTCAGTTTCTGAATTTTCAGCTCATGATTTACTTGCTCCACTATTGTGGGCCTAAATCAGAACATCATAGTGGTAAGAGAGTGTGGTGGAGCATGGAAGCCAGGAAGCTGAGAGGGGTGACAGGAAGGGATGGAGACCAGGGATATAGTTTCAGGATATGTCTATCTACTAGAGGGTGCTGTCCATTTTCAGGGAATGTCTTCCTTGCTAATTGTTGTCCGAATGCTAATCTTCTTTGGAAATGGCCAAAGGCATATCTAGAATTGAGCTTTTCTAATCCAGACATCTGTCAAGTAAATCAAGTTGAAAATCCAGATCATCCATTGTAGTATATCCATCTTGGCTGAGCCCAGAGGAATTACCTTCTGGTGCTTAGATGTGAGGAGGTGTCACTCTTTGTGAGTACATCCAGAAAAGTAGAAACATTTCAAATAACAATTCCTAGTACAGTATCTTTCGTAATGAGCTTTCTGTCTCCTCTAATCTGTCTCCACAGTTGTCATTCTAATTAAGTATATTTTTGCAACAAACTTCTTGATTTCTCTGCTATCTTTGTCTTCTCATTCACAAACTTTTTATGTATCTTTACTTCAGTTATGTTTTCCCCCAAACACTGCTGCAAATTTTCAAATAAGATGTATTACATTTTGGAGTGCTCTAAACTCAGACTGGCTTTCTAGATTCCCCTTCATAATCAGTCCCTAAATTAAACTATGGTGTTCATTGTTATCTTTGGTGAAACTACAACAATGAGAGTATTTAGCTCATTGTATAGACCAAACAACATAAACAGTCACATACACCCATACTTGTGCTGTTCCATTTTAGCTTTCATTCACACTGTCTGGAGAAAGATCAAATTATTTTTATTTATATCATGACTAAACTGCATGTCATGCATAACAAACCATTGTATCAATGTTGATTAAGTAAATTTAGGAGCAAAAGGGTCTGGATAAATGAACGAGCTATAGGTTCTGAGAAGTGAAGAAAAACTTTAATTTCAATATTAAGAAAACTTGTCATGTATATGTAACATGCCATGAATTGAAAAGTAAAGATTTTAAGTTGAAGCTTTTTTCCTTGATTACCCTCTGTTTCTATATTATGATAGAAATTGTATTTATATCCTCCTTCCCTAGCTGCAAATTGATTAGGTGTCAAGTTTTTACATGAAGAAGCTCCTTTAACAACATGTCTAGTTATAGAGTCAGACAGAGGAGGGAAAATATTTGTTTCAATATTTTCTATTCTTTTTTCTTTGCACTGCAGTAATCACATTGCCATTAAGCTGGAATTTTCTGATGAAAGAGAAACCCCGGGTTTCCTTGGCAAAATGCGGTAAAAACTATATAATCATAACATGCACAGTTGAACATTATGTCCTTCCTTTCCTAATTGTATTTGCTAACACAGCAACAGAAAGCTTTCTGTGTGGAATGTTAATCTTAGATCTTGTAGACTATAATCCGTTGCTTCAAGATTTCTATTACATATAATTTGGAGGTTTGGATCTTAATGTTTCTTCTTGTATAACTGAGGTGTTTTCAGAGACTCTTCTGCCACATTTCCTGAGGCTTCAGTCTTCAGGTGGCATAAGCCAATTGTGAGCCCTTCAGAATTTTCTATGAGCTTATATATGAAAATATTTGATTCCTAGATCCAAAGAGGGCTAATTTGAGAACATTGGAAAAGTTCCCACTATCATAGTGACAATGTTGACCAACTGGACACAAGGAGAGAAGTTTTATGCTTCAGGATATACTTGCTGGAGCATATGAAGCCTGAGCTATCTAACTCTGTTACCAATAAACCAAGTAGCCTGAATAAATTGTAGTGAAGCAAGGCACCGTTACATGGTATCTTTTTAGTTTTGTCATCTGTCCTTTCATTTTTCCTTTCTTTACCATCCTTCTCTTCTTATCATTATGTATTAAAATCCATTTCTTTTTCTGTACTCCCTTTTTCCTTTCTCAAGATTTTATTTTTCAATAGCTAACATACTTTGCTTTTATACCAGCACATGATGTTATTCTTCACATTCCCCAACAAAATGTTACTGATAATTTGTATTCTGAACATAACGGCTTAGAGCCTCATCTTCCAACATTGGTCAGTTCATTGCCATTCCATGCCAGAATGCCATACACCAAACCTCATTTAGGCAATGGGCATACTTCATGAACCTTTGATCACTTTTTTCTCACATACAGATCACTTCTAGTAGAAGATAGTGAATTTTATAGAATTTTTAAATTAGCATATGTTTGTTGACAAAGAGGTTCATGATATTTCCATCCATGTATATAGTGCATTGTGGTAAAATCTACCCCTCTATTATTATTTCCCATCGCATTCCTTATTTTATCTAATTTTAACAGGTTTCATTATGATATTTTCATTTTGCTGTCATTCTGAAAATCTCCACTAGATCAAGCAAAGGAGAACAATGAATAAAAATCTAACTTAACAAGTTGGTTGATGTGGCTTTAGAAGTAAACTTTAGATACAAATACAGTAGCTCAAGACTGTGATCCCAGCTACTTGAGAGGTAGAGATCAGGAGA